>NW_024543078.1:0-750000 GCF_018167655.1 Microtus oregoni | reverse complement strand
CAGGCTGCTCCTTCTAGACAAGGGCTGGAGAAATAGCTAAAACTGAGAGGATTGGGTCATCTGGATTGGTCACATAGAGAGGGAGAGAAAGGAGAAGTCAAGGAGAGTGGCCTGGTACCTGGATGACCTCAGTTGAAACTGGACTACAAAGGAAGAACAGGGTCGGAGCAAGCAGCTGGCCACCGCATTTGAGTTACTTGAGGGCTGTCCTGGATAATTTTATGTCAATTTGACACAAGTTAGAGTTGACTGAGAGGAGGGAGTCTAAATTGAGAAAATGTCTCCCTAAGATTGGGTCATAGTGTAAAGCATGTTCTTAATTAGTGATTGACAGGGGAAGGCCCAGCCCATTGTGGGTGGAGCCATCCCTGGACTGGTGGTCCTGGATTCTATAAGAAACTGAACAAGCCAGTAAGCAGCACCTCTCCATGGCCTCTGCATCAGTTCCTGCCTCCTGGTTTCTGTCCTGTTTGAGTTCCTGTCCTGATTTCCTTCAGTGATGGACTATGAAGTGGAAGTGTAAGCCAAATGAGCTCTTTCCTCCCCAGCTAGCTTTTGGTTGTGGTGTTCGTCACAGCGGCAGAAACCTTATCTAAGACACGGTAGACACTTGTTGGTGCCTCCATCTCTGAGGGCTTCCTTGATCTCCACAGTGTCTGATTTAATCACTTCTCTGCCTCTTATACCCCTAACTCATGTCCTCACAGAGTAAGTTTGATGCCTAATGTTTCTTTAGTGTCCACTGCAGAGAACTTTATCAGGAAGGGTTCTACTCACAGTGGGGGATACTTCCAGAGAAACATCCTCACACCGTGATCCATGTTTTTTTGTTAATTTTTTTCATTTATTTTACATACCACCACAGTTTCTTCTCCCCCCACCTTCCGTCTACCCTCCCCATCCACCCATCCTCTGTTCAGAAAGGGGCAGGCCTCCCAGGGGAGTCAACAAAGCATGGCATCTGAAACTGAGGCCGGACCAAGCTCCTCCCCTGCATCTAGGTTGGGTGAGGAATCCCTGCATGAAGAATTGACTCCAAAGAGTCAGCTCACGTGTCAGGTTCAGGTTCTGGTCCCACTGCTAGGGGCCCCACAAATAGACCGAGTTACACACCTGTCACCCATGTGCAGAGGGCCTAGGTCGAGCCCATGCAGGCTCCCTAGCTGTCAGTAGAGTCTGTGAACTCCCATTAGCTCAGGTCAGCTGTCTCTGTCTGTTTCCCCATACTGATCTTGATCCCCTTGCTCATGTAATCCCTCCTCCCTTTCTTCAACTAGAGCTTGGCCTTGGATCTCTGCATCTGCTTCCGTCAATTACTAGATGAATGCTCTCTGTTGACAATTAGGGTAGTCACCAACCTGTTTATAGGGGAAAGCCAGTTCAGGCACCCTCTCTACTATTGCTAGGAGGCTTAGCTAGGGTCATCCTTGTGGATTCCTGGGCATTTTTATTTCCCTGACACCAGGTTTCTCCCTAACCCCAAATGCCCGCCCATCAAGATATCTCTTCCATTACTCCCCCCCCCCCCCCGTGCTGCCCCTAACTCGACCAACCTGACCCCTCATGTTCCAACCATAATCTGGTTTTATTGTTTAGGGGGAAATCAGTTTTTCCTTCCCAACAGAACCAGTTTAGATCATTTTTTTGTTCCCCCTCTAGTTTTTACTGTTGTTAGACAATATATTAAAATAAAAACCTTAGGGATGATCTCATAAGACTGCATTTCATCCTGATGGCATTCTTTTAAATTAAACTTTATGACATAAATTAATTAAGAGCTAAACTGAGTCTGTTCCAACACCATTGTGAACACAGACATAAACAGTGATAAAAGTGTGGAAAACAAAGATGCTGACTGCGGAGACCAGAAACTCTGAACCACGAATAAGACAGGCAGGTCCCTTGCACACTCCAGTGAGCACTAGGGTCCTCTCTTCTTTCTCCCTCTGCTTTCTTTTGCCGCAGGATATTTATATACCATGTGAAGATGCATTGCTGAGATTGGTTTAATAAAAACTGACTGGCCAATAGTTAGGCAGGAGAGGATAAGTGGGACTTCTGGGCAGAGAGAGGAATGCTGGGAGGAAGAAAAGGGGAGACACCAGTGAGACAAGGAGAGAGTCAGACATACAGAATGGAGGAGAGGTAAAAAGCCACATGACAGAATGCAGAATCATAAAAGCAGGTTCATTTAAGTTCTAAGAGCTAGTTAGCAATAAGCCTAAAGGTCAAGTTTTCATAATTAATAATAAGTCTCCAAGTCATTATTTGGGGGGCTGCTGGCCCCCAAAAGTTACATGTTTCACATGGAAGAATTCTTCAAAAGGGCCACATGAAACAGCTGCGAGAGAGAGAGAGAGAGAGAGAGAGAGAGAGAGAGAGAGAGAGAGATACTTCAGCAGAATCACAGGCGGAGCATATACTGGAGCATGAGCTCTTCAGTGATCTACGTTGTGTACACTGATAATTTTCCTTTCTGTTGTTGGAAAGCCCCCATTGTATTTTAAAAACTGCAATCTGTATATCCTTTTGCTTATAGATGGTCTCCAGCTTTTAACTAGTATAAATGAATTTGACATGAATGTGTGTGCACAATTCTTTCTGAGATCGTATGTGTCCATAACGGAAATGGCCTGTAAATGCTGGGTTTTATGAAAGTTGTATGTCTAACTCAAATAGTTCTCCAAAGTTGTTATACTGCTTTCCTTGACAGCGTCCGGAAGTTCCAGCTACTCATATCTTCATGGACATGTGTTGCTGGCAGTTTTTATTTTGAGCCAGTCTAGTGTTCGATAGTGGCATTTGCTCACCTACCCTTCCTTCCTTCTTTCCTTCCCTTCCCCATTCCTGTAACTACTAAAGATACTGAGGACCTTAAATTCATTTATACATCTTGTGTGTGATGCCTGTTCACACCTTCAATCCATTATTTAATTTTTTTTACTGAGTTCATAATATTACAGAGAATATTTCTCCTTTTCCGCATTTTCAACTAATTAATTTATATATCAGTTTGGGCAACTTCAGTCAGTCTTTTAGTAATTTGTCCATCTCATCTAAGTTATCAAATTTATTGATAGAAATGTTCATAATATTTGTCTTGTTAGCCTTTAAAATACATTAAATCTATAGAGTCCCCCATTTACTTCTGAGGGTTGAAATCTGGGTCTTTTCTGTTTCTTTTTTTGATCCCTTGTTTTCTTGAGAACAGGTCTCGCATGTTCCAAGCTAACCTTGAGTGTAATAGGGTGCCTTGAAGTCCTGGTCTCTACTTCCCAGTCCTGGGACTGCAGGTGTGCATCACCAGGCCTGGTTTACAATGTTGGAGATCAAAACAAGGGCTTCATGCACGCTAGTTGCACACCCTATCATGGGGATATGTTCCCAGCCTTTTTCTTGTTTTTCAAATCAACCAAGCTACAGACTCGCCAAGTTTGTTGATTTACTCTGAACACCACTTTCAGTAACTCTGATTTTTTTTCTTCTTTCTGTTTCTTTTCTCATTAGTTGCCATTCTAATATTCACTGTTACAATCTTATTCTTACTTTAGATTTATTTTTCTTATCTTCTTATAGATCCTCAAGATGGACTCTGGGGCCATTGATTTGAGATGTTCTCTTCTAATATAAGCATCCACAGGCATAGGTTCCCTGTAGGAATCCTTTTAACCACACATCACAAATTTTAATATGTGTATTTCATTTTCTAGCAATCACAGTATTTTCTATTTTATCTTGTAATATGTCATTCATAAACATTTAGAAATGTTACCTTTAATCTTCTAAAGCACAGAGAATTTTCAGATATGCTTTCTTCAGACTTGGTGTGATTTTGCTATGGTCATAGAGTATCCTCTATGATTGCAGCTCTTTTAAATTTAGTAAGATTTGTTTTATGATCCAAAAAATGACTTATGATAGTAAGTATTCTATACATACCTGGGAATAACATGCCTTCTACAGTTACTGCAGGAGATGTTCTGTAAAGGACAATTTGGTCAAGTTGGATAGTTGTGTTGTTAAAATTCATTTATCCTTACTGACATTCTGACCACTGTTCTCTAAAGAGAAAGTTAAAAATCTACTGTTACATAGTTATTGATTTGCCTCTTTTTTCTTATAGTTATGGTAGTTTTGCATCATACATTTTTGATGTAGTTTATCATTTACATCAAATGTATTTTGATGTGCTATCCATTATTATTATTATGCCTTCATGATGATGTGGGCCTTTTATCACCATGAAATGTCTGTCCTGGCTGGCAAGGGGAAGGTGTTGCGGCAAGCCTAACAACCTGAGTTCAACCCGGATCTTACATGGCAGAAGGAAAAAACCAATTCCTGCAAGTTGTCCTCTTACTTCCACATATGTGCGGTGGCATGCACATACATATACACAGAGAGAGACACACATGGTGCACAAAAAATAGTAAACAGAAATTTAAAAGGAGTGTTTTCTTTATCTCCCTTATTGACACCCGTGCTAACACGGGAACCACACGGCCTCCAACTTTCTTTTAACTCTGTTCACAAGTACCTCTCCAGCCTTTTACTTTCACCTGTGTGTGTCTCTGTATTTAAAATGCATTCCCTAATATTCTTTGAACACTTTTCAATTCTGTCCATTTACAGCTCTTAATTGGAATATTTAGACTTATATATTTAGTGTAATTTCAGTAGAGTTGAGACGAAATCTGTCCTTTTTGTCTTTCCTTTCTTCTTTAAATCAAGCTTTAAGATTTCATTTTGGTTTTCATTAAAGTCTCTGTAGCTATACTTTTTTTACAACATTAATTTGCTACCTGCTCTATGATCCTGACATGTGCTGTCTTTAACTGTCAAGGTCAAACATCACCCTGACACACACAATGGAAATATCTTGCGATATTTTAGAACCACTTCCTTTGTGCTGCTATCACAGTCTTCCTCTTTCTGTATGCTATGGACTCCATAGTACATGGTTAGTATTTTTACAGGTCTCATTCTTGTTGTGTGTTATGAGCTCAATAGTACATGGTCAGTATTTTTGTTTTAAACAGTTATAAAGAAACTTTAAAACTAGGAAAGGACTTGGAATATTTATTACATATGTATCATTCCTGAAGCTCACTTTTATGTGAATGTATATATGTACACTCTGTGTGTGTGTGTGTGTGTGTGTGTGTGTGTGTGTGTGTGTACCAGGGGTCAGTGTCTTCCTTGATAATGATTCTTTAACTTATTTTTTTCAAGATAGCATTTCTTAGAGAACCTGGAAACTCATCAGTTGACTGGCCTGGCTGGCCAGCTTCCGCCTCTCAGCACTGGGGTTACAGGGATGTGCACTGAGTAAACTTTTTACCTAGTTTCAGGGGATCTGAACTCTGGCCCTCGTGTTGGCATGGCAACACTTTCCTGACTAAGCCTTCATATCCCAAGACCCATTTCTCAGGTTTATATCTCCAAGCAGTATCCGTTTCCTTCAGTCTAAAATACTTCCCTTAACACCAAATTTATTCAGATCCTGCTCGTCCAGACAAAATTCTTTGTTGTATGTTTATTATGAAAAACACTTTGACTGGCTATCCCATTCCAGACTAGGGTGTATTTTTCTTTCAATCCTTTCACGTTTTTGCTCTTATATCTCCTTCTTTACCTCAATTCTGATAAAACATTTCTAGCGATTGTGTTTACACTTAGTGTTTCCTATGGCTTTTCTGAATATCTCAATGACTGTGGGGTTCTTAGTGCAATTATCTTAATGTTTTGTCAGATTTGGGTTAGCAAGATTCTTGAATTTGTGAATTTGTAGCTTTGTTAAATTGGAGGGAAATCAGATGTTGTTTTGTCAGATATCTTTTTCTATCCTATTACACAGATGATAAACTTCTTGATGTTACCCAGTGATATGGAGACTCTTTATGTATCTTAGTGTTTTTCTCTGTACCGTTTCTTCAAACTCAATGATCTTTTCTTCTGCATTGTCAAATATGCTGTGTAAGCCAATTCAGCTGATTTTCTAAAATGATACTCTATTTTCAGTCTGAAGAAAAACCTTTATAAAATTCTCTCTCACATACACAACCACTGTTTTAAGGTCTTAGCTCCTTCCCTTTGACTAGTTCCCCTTCTTGCATGACTGGCTGATAATCTTTAATTGGGTTCTGACATTGTGACTGTTACACTAAGTGTTTGGAAGCTGGGTATGCTGGCATACTCCTTCAATCCCAGCACTTGTGTGAGCACAGGTCTAACCTACCCAGCCAGTTCTAAAGTAGCCAGGCCTTTTTTTTTTTTTTTTAAGTATTTAAATTTAGAGTTTTAAAGTTTGTTTTGGAAATACAGTCTCAATCTCCGTGGCGTGTGTGTGTGTGTGTGTGTGTGTGTGTGTGTGTGTGTTCAACTTTACAGGGCATTGAACCCAAGCCTCACGCACTTTAAGCACAAGCTCCGACACTGAGCTGTACTTCAGTATGGCTGTACACCACACTTTATCTTTCTCTTAAAGTTTTATTCAGGGTAAGTCTGGGCTAGCTTAGCTTATTGAGACATGACGCTTCTTGGCTTCTACTTTAGTATTCACTCTTTGGGTGGATGGAACTAGGAAGTTTTTCAGCTTAGACACACGTGCGTCATTCTTTGCCGCATTGGGAAGTTTTCCTTTGCTCATGCATGGATTAGTCTCCAGCTCTACTGGGAGGCTCTACACAGGCTCCTGGATTTCTTCAGCTCTGTCTTCTATTTTACTAATACTCTCTTCAGCTGGGCCTAATCTATTGTTTGATGTCCTCCACTGCATTTTGTATCAAGTCCATCAGGTTATCTTTTACATTTGCCGAGACTCTTGTCGCGCTTAGTTCCAATATGTTCATAGTAATTCCAGTCTCTGAAGCCTTCATGAATCTGTCTTTGCTGTCTTTGGTCTTAATCATGGCCCTGTCTCTATATTTGTGCTTGTTGGGTGCCTTTGAAGAACTATCTGTAGAGATTTTGAGGTTCAAGATGAAAGTGTCAGCCAGCAGTGGTGGTGCACGCCTTTAATCCCAGCACTCGGGAGGCAGAGACAGGTAGATCTCTGTGAATTCGAGACCAGCCTGGTCTACAGTGCCAGTTCCAGAACAGGTTCCAAAGCTACACAGAGAAACCCTGTCTCAGAAAAACAAAGAAAGAAACAGACAAAAAGATGAAGATGTCTTCAGTGAAGGCAGATTTGCCAGTCTTTTCTGGGTTCCTATGGGAAGTGCAAATTTAGAATCATTCAAAACTTTTTTTTTTTTTTGAATCATTCAAAACTTAATTCAAGGTTGGAGGTTTTCTTTGAATTCATTTAAAAAAAATTTTTATATTATGTGCATTGGTGTTTTGCCATTGGTGTCAGGTCCCCTGAAGTTACAGACAGTTGTGAGTTGCCATGTGGACACTGGGAATTGAAGCTGGGTCTGCTGGAAGTGTCATCAGTGTTTTTAACTGCTGAGCCATCTCTCCAGTCCTGGTTCTTAGTTAATGTAGATAAATCAGATCAGACCAGGTTGGACTGTCCTCACTTTTTCGCAGTGTTCTGAGAGCTGCCCAAAGGTGGACCCTTGGTTTTCAGTTTCACTAGGAATGAGTCTCCCGTCATGCTATCCCATTATGGCTCGCCCTGAGCTTTGTCTACTGAATCCAGGCATCAACATGAAAGTCCAAGTTTGCTTCTATTGGCGAATATCGTCTGGTGAAAAGTCGTCTTTTTCTCCTCTTGGTACTTAGCATCTTTACTTCCATTGGCTGTGGAGCAGAATTTCCATAGCATCTTGTCAGCTCTTCTAAATATTTCATCTAGAATAATCTAGTCTGTGATATTCCCAGATACTGAAAGTTGCTTGAAGAAAAAAAAAAAAAACCAAACCAAACAGATTCCATCAAAAAGTCTTATAAGCAATTGAATCCAGTGGTGATTGTTGGTTTCTGTTGTATGGAGGGAGAGAGCGTTTTGTTTTTTGAGACAGGGATTCTCTGTGTAGCCCCGGCTGTCCTGGAATTCACCCTGTAGACCAGACTGGCCTTGAACTAACAGAGATATACCTACTTCTGCCTCCTGAGTACTGAGATTAAAGGTGTGTGCTACCACCGCGTGGCAGTAAGGACTCTTGTTAGCAAACCTGATGGTTGGAGTTTGATCCCTAGAACCCACACTGTAGAAGGAGATAACTTTCCTCTTAGCACTGCTTTCACATCCCGTCGGTTTTCCTTTGATTACACATGCGCTGTCACACACACATATACATACATACATACACACACATACATACACATATACACACATACACACATACACAATACACACATACACACATATACACACATACACACACATACACACATATATACATACACACACATACACACACATATACATACATACACACACAAACACACATTTACACAATATACACACATACACACATACACACACACAACCAAATAACCTTGTAAGTTACTGTCTTTAAAGTTTTTTATTTTACAAAGATTGTTACAAAGTGTAATGGCCTACATATCATAGAAGAAAAGTAAGTTCTCTTCAGACAATAGATACTTTGTTGTTCCACATGGAAATTTTTCTATTTTACTCACATGAAGTCTGCAAATTTCTAGGGGAAAACATACTTATTGAGGTACTTTTTTCAGAACTTGAATCAGCATGGGTCAGTGTTTCCAGGGTAGAACAAGGGTATCCCCAGGCTGCTCCTGAAGACAGCAGTGCACAGGGTACCAGGTGTCAGGCTTCTGCTGGAGTTACCTTCCCACCCTTCAAACCATGACAGCATTTTTTGTGGGATTTCAAGTGGGTAAGGAGGTGTAGAAGCCCCTTCCTCTTCCTTATACAGTCCTCAGCATTGTGGTGGTGCTACCCACATATTAAAATGGAATGGTTCCCTGTCAATTATGTCTTTCAGCTCATTCTTCCACACGTCTGTGATCTCCCTGTTTGTAAATTTCTGTCTGTGCTATAGAAGGAGGCCAAGAAAAATAGAAAAACACAAATTGATAATGTTTTTTGGATAGGAGAATTCTTGTAGATTCATTATTTGCACATAAAATCAGAGTGACAAACCAAAAAAGTTATAAAAGGCCCAAGGTCACTAGCCTGCCTTAGAGCTCTTGGCTTGGGGACCTCTCACTGTACCATATGGCTGACCCCCTGTCCATCCCTCTGAGAATTTTCTCACCCATACTTCATATTTAGAGACAGTGAGGCAAGAACAGATCTTGGAGTAGACTAAATGAACTTCTTTATACTTTGGCTAGAGGAATTCAGAAGACTGGGGATATAAAGGAAATGCAGGGATAAGAAAAGCCATCTCAAAAGCAACTGTAGAGCGGGGTTTCAAAGTAGTAGAAGGCAGGATAAATAAGAGAGGGAAGAAGGGCACTTAAGGCGGAGACGGCTGAGATTTGATGTCTCAGTACAAAGCGAGTGCTGGGGAAGTGTGGCGAGTACAGCTCAGGCCAGGGAAACTGTAAGGGCATGGAGAGACTTCGGGCTGGCCTGTGTAAGAGCCGTGTGGATTTTCCTCCCTGCGGTGAGAAGAAACAGACTAGAAATTCTATAGGAAATTGAGATGAGATTGGTCGGCCGTGTTAGTCATGTGGGCTCTCCTAACTGGAAGAAACTGAGAACTCAAGACACCTTGAAACAAAGTCTAAAGGAGACACCCTTCAGTCCTGTCTGGAGGCAGAGGGAGGGATGAAACGTCCTGTCATAGAGTCTGGAAGTCTGGATGGAGGCCATTCACAGAAACAAAGCATCTCATTGTGGAGAAGGTTGAGAGCAGGCAAGAAATGCTCCAGCCTCTTGGCTTGGGACTTCCTAGCAGTGTAGAAGTTTTCTGGCTTGATTCACTTTAGACCTGATTATAACAAGAGATTTCAGTTGAGCTAGAAGAGATCGGCTCTGACACCAAGGATTATCATTTACTGAGGAGGGTACCCCTGGAGGCAACTAGCAAGAACAGTGTAGACACTGCTAATGAAAATAGAGATGGGGGAAGATCTCTAGGTTTGGGAATCTAGAATTCAACTAAAAGCCCTGAGCTTGTGAGGGAGGATCGGTTAAGTGAGGGTCCTCCCAGCCTAGTGGCTGTACAGGAACTCACTTCTGGGAACCACAGTGAAGGCTGGGTGTGTCCAAGCGTGTGCTGAATTCCTGGCTTCAATTACAGACTAGCAGGCGACTGGAGAGTCTGTCATTGCCGATGTCATCACACTTACAAGAGTCATAGGTACCCTCTCATAGGCTGCAGGAACGAAGGCCTCTCCACAGCTGCCATCATCCACAAGGAGCCTCTCCTCAGGCTGTCAGGCTTTGTGGTTCATCTTTGATTCCTCCACTTGTTACAGCACAGCATCCTCTCAACCCCTGAGAGTGGGGTGCTTCTCTTCTCCAAACAAAGACGCTCCTGATTTTCTTATTCGTTTGCCTTTCTTACATGTCTACCATGTACCAAGTTCCATGTGAGGTATCGTGATGTGCAGAGGAAGCATGAGCCTCGTGTGTAGCTGAACACTGAACAGACTCACAAATGTGATTCATGCTGGGAAGAAAAAATGTGAAATAATATACATATACTTCACCTTTGGACACCAGCACAAAGTCACTTGCACACACACACACACACACACACACACACTTGCACAAAAACACACCAGTGGTGTCTATCTCCAATGCTTTTTCTGACTGTATATTTCTTTTAACATATTTAATTTATTTCATGTGCATGTCTGTGTATATGCACGTAAGTACACTTGTGGAGGTCAGAGGTCAGCTTGTGGGAGTCAGTTCTCTTCTCGTACCATTTGAGTCTCAAGGACTGAACTCATGTCATGGGGCATTTTGGCAAGCACCTTTATCTGCTGAGCAGGCTCACTGGCCCTGATTCCATTTTTTTTTTTTGAGACAGAGTCTCATTATGTAGACTAGGCTAGCCTCAAACTCACAGAGCTCTGCCTGCCTCTGCCACCTGAAACACCACCATGAGAACCATGAGAACCAATCTCCTTACCTAGAAGACAGTATTTATTACTGTCATCATTATTATTAGTGTGTGTGTGTATTCGTGTGAGTATGTGTGCACACATGCATTTGTATACCACAGTGCATGAAGTGCGTGTGTACTCGTGTGAGTATGTGTGCACACATGCATTTGTGTACCACAGTGCATGAAGTGCGTGTTTGGAAGTCTTTCCATTTTTCTGTGAGTTCTGGAGATCAAATTCAGGTTGTCAGTCTTGCACAAGGACTTTATCCACTGGGCTGTCTCTCCACCTCCTTAATCTTGAGAAAAGGAGATTAATGTGTGAGGGACTCGGATTACTCCTGACTAAGGTGCCCCACTAATGAGAATGAAGGACAAAGACTATTTACAAAGTACACTAACATCAAGGGAATGATGATCGTGCAACCCTGGGAAGAGCTTCCTGAAGAAGAGGGCTCAAGCTACTCTGCTCTTCTTCCTCTCTGTCCCTTTATAAAATGATTGAGTCTTGAGCCCAAAGACAAAAATTTGAGAATCTATTCACAAGTCATACTATCTCACAAATCGTAAAGACAAATGGACAAATGACAAGCCCACCATGTCTCTAGCGCAGATGAGGGGACCACACAACTTCCTTTAGTCAGTTTAATAATCTAATAGATCATTGGGAGAATTCTATCCCTTTGCTCATGACAATATGGAATTCTTTCTTGGAAATCCATCTTTAATATCTAAATATGCCAAAGGGAAGAGATAGGTACATTATAACATTCCATTCCTCATTCTAGGAAAGCTTCCTTATGTTTCAGAGGAAATCCCAATAAAGGTACAAGGTAAAGATACAACAAAAATCCAGTAAGGAAGGACCTTCCTCTTCTGTTGGTCAGAGACCATTCAATAGCATGCTGGGAAATTTCAGAGGCAGTTCTTAGTCCTTCCTCCTCAACATTCACTCCAAAGTCAATGGACAGACACCAAGTGTAAAAGATTCTTCACTTTTTGACATGAAACTTTGTTAAATACAGAAGGGCACAAGAAACAGGTATCTAGGTAAGTTAATTATTTTGGTAGGTCACTTTATGATTTCTGAATAGGATCATGCAAGATGATGCATAGAGTCCATTTAGACAAACGATTTGGTTGACATTTAAGCAATATTTCAGAGAAGGGCAGATACTAGGCTCATATCATAATTGATCTTTGTTCTTTATGTTTGTGAAGCACTTTAGTCTTAGGAGTCTGAGTTCCCAAAATGTTAGTTTTCTTCAAAATAGAAGGAAGAGAATAAAAATTGTATCCATCCTGGAATTATTTATTTATGGCTTTGCTGACAGCTGCGAGGATGTACCCTGGAAAAGATATTGAGCTCCTCTACCAATGGTAAATGATTCTCGTGGGTCCATTTGTAAACTTTGCTCATTCGGCTCTTGTATCTTAGCTCAGGTAGTACCCTCACCGACCCCACAGCCCCTGGTTGCTCACTGTCTCTGAAATGCTCTTTTTAGTCTCTGCTTCCTTCCTCACCTCACAGTGAAGCTTACCTCCAAGCCATTCAGAGAAAAAAAAAAACTTCCTTGTTAATTCCAGCTCCTACTGAGATGGCTTCCTTGCTCAGCTTCACCTAACTATTCAGTAATATTTCAATAATATTTAACTGCGTGCCGGGCGGTGGTGGTGCACGCCTTTAATCCCAGCACTTGGGAGGCAGAGGCAGGCGGATCTCTGTGAGTTCGAGACCAGCCTGGTCTACAAGAGCTAGTTCCAGGACAGGCTCCAAAACCACAGAGAAACCCTGTCTCGAAAAACCAAAAAAAAAAAAAAAAAAAAAAAATTTAACTGCGTAAGTTAGATGAACATGGGATTGTGAGAGATTGGAATATCTAATCTACTTTTTCACTTCGGGTTCTACAGTAATTGCTAAAATTACTTTTGGGATAGACAAAGTTTTTCCGTGTCAACTTCTGAGACATGAGCAGTGCCTCAGATTGGAAGAATGACTGACTGAGGATCAAAGCCCACTTTGTACTCCAGAAGAACTCTCTACTTCTCAAACTGTTTGAGAGCCTTAGTCCAGGCAGCCCTCGGTGTTGGATCTAAACTCCTGCCTAGAGTGACCATCAATGAGGTATATCCTGGGAAGAAACATAGGAACTTAGGACAAAACTGAGAGGGACAGAAGGGATTATAAAGTCAGTGGGTTTAGACTCTCTCTTCGTGGTTGCTTGCTAAGGTGGGTTGACTTTCCAAGCAAGAGAGGACCACAGGGAGATAGAAGCTGCTAAGAAAAGGGATATCCGTGCAAGGAAGTCCCCACATGATAGGAAGCAAGACAGACAAACACAGAGAATCAGAGCTAAAGAGGATGCAAGTTTGGGGCATTTCTGGATGCCAGTCAGGAAGACTTCCTGAAGGTAGGGGAGGGTCTGGCATACTGAAAGCTACAAAATTGAGAGCAAAGAAACCGAGTATGCTGTTCTCGTGGACCATCAGGAACCAAGTCGGATAATTATGGACAGGGGAACAACTCAATAGCTTCTCTTAGAATAGCTTTGTTGGAGGTTAAAACTGAAATGGGGGAGGCGAGCAAAACTGGGGGAGGTGGCAGGGACCTGGGGCGGGTGACGTTGTCTTTTTCTTACATACCAGGACATGCACAACCAGAAACCACTCCACTACCGACAAGCAGCTGGAAGTAGAGCCGTCAGTCTTCCTTCAGTACTCCGGCAGGAAAACTGCTGCCTGTGACCTTCTGGAGCATCCAGGAGCAAGACCGATGCCAAGACTGAAATGGGCACCTTTAAGCAAGTACATGGCCGTTTTTGCTGACATTCAAAACCCTGTTCTGAGTTATTAGTTTTTTCCCACCCTCAGCCGCCTCTGTCAGTCCTTCTTTCTCTCAGGGTGGACCTGAACACACATCCCTTCAAGTCCTTTGCCGAGCAGGAACACTACATCTCAACCCAGAAACCTCCCAAGGAGCAATCTGTTAGAATCTTTTCTCAAAACTCACCAGCTCACTTTCTGCCTGCGCTATCATTTTAGATGTTCTTGTCTTATTGTATGCAGAGTTGGAGAAGACCCAGAGCTGACCTGGACAGAGAAAAACCATAGCGTAGCAGAGAAGCAGCTGTAGACAGTGAACAGTGTGAGTCTTTTCGGAGTTGATCTGTCTATCTCGGATACCTACTACACAACGCAGCGTGCTGAGTCTAGGAGCACACAGTTCAGAAACACAGAATCTTCGCCTCCCCAAATCCCGCAAACTAGTAGAAGAAACAAACGCGAAGTGCTTCGGTTAAAAAAAGTGCTGCAAGTAGAAGGGCAAATACTAGAGCCCTGGAGTTAGGGAAGGCAAAAGGTGTCAACGAAGACCCGGGCAGCGCTTTGTAAGGTTTCCAACCAGACTGATGTCAGCGGACTTTAACACATGGATGGAAAGGAACCCAGGCAGGATGGAGAGCATTGCCGAGGTCTGGGAGCAAAAGAGGACAGCAGTTGAAGAAACTCACAGCAGACTCACAAGGTGGGGGATGAGAACGGCAGTCCTGTCAGCATGGAGGGCCCTGAGCGCTTGAATTTTATTCTCTTTGTACTGGAGAACCAGACAATTGAAATAGATACCCTCTATCTTCTGGAAATCTCCAGATGACCGAGTTTTAGAAGTCTGACCACTATGATCTTGCAGTTATTCTAAGGAAATGAGACTTTATGTTAAATTGATGATGAAAGCTTCTGTCTTTATGAAGTCCACCTGCATGCTTACAACTTCACTGCCACAGACAGAAAAATTAGGGACCAAAGAAGAGTGCACAGTGTCTTTGAGAAGACATTTAGCAGAAGAGATTTTTTTTTGCATCACCGAAAGGTAGTGGTGCTGGCTTTGTGCTCACGGAAAAGGTTCTTCCTTGTGCAGTGCCAGAGACTGTGTGGGGGACAACTGCAGGAGCTCTGGAATGATGGACTCCTACGAGCCAGTTAAGGCTGTGCTGGTAGACGCTGCTTCCAGACCATTCACATCAGGAGGAAATGGACGGGAGGAGGAAAGCAGCCTATATTACTGTGTGGAGACGAGTATGAGCAGGCCCATGTAATGAGTGTGGAGAACAGGGACACTGTAGCAAAACTGTGATGGAGAGTGTGCAGCAGAGCTCACGAGAACGGGTTCATGGGTAGACCAGCCTCCAGCATAGGCAGCCCCAACACCAGACTTCTGCCTCCCCGGTAAGAGACAGGGATTTATTTTAGCCTCCCTTTCCCTTATATTTTCATGAGATGTGGCTTACATTTGTAGTTGTTCTTGAACATTGACTCATCCTTCTGTAATGAGTGTGAATCTCCGGGGGAATGATGCTGTCTTGTACTGAGGGACAAGTGAGGTAGAGTACAGGAGGAGGTTAGACCCAAATTCAAACTATAGTTAGGGCTAAACTCAGCTCATAATCTTGGGCTCTTCTCCCCATATTTGCTGCTCCTTGGATATTGAGTAGGGTTGTTGAATTTGACCTAAGCCAGGGAAGGGAGTGGTCAGTTGTGGAAGTGGGAGCTGTTACCGAATGACTTCAGAAGCATAATTCACTTGGGTTAGCACTCAGCCGTGTCCTGTGAACCCAGCTAGATTCACGGATACAGGTGGCCACAAAGGAAACATCCTCCAAAATCTAAATCTGGAGCTCTAACTGCGCCGACAACTCTGAGCAGCCGGTAAAGCCATGTTGACCCTAAACCATGAAGGAGAACAGGACTTCATTTTGCTGAGTATAGCAAAACTTTCAAACCGCCCAACTGCAATTAGAAGCTGGGGACCAAGGCGTCCCTGAAACCCAGCTGGGCAATCTCTCCCTCTTGTTCTCTCTAAGCTCTGGACTCCACAGCAGACAACAGCAACAAAGGGATGGCCCCACACCCTTCTGTAGGAAAAAGGTACATTTTGGGATGGTTTGGAGGCATCAAAATGGTAAGCAATTTTAGGGTACAATTAAGACCTGGCTGCTCAACCCTACAATAAATTACCATCAAAGGCACTTGCACGTCAATAGGGGAAAAACACATGTGCTTGCAAGACGATGTGTGTTTGATGCTCATAAAAAAGATAAAAATATAGGTCATCATCATGTAACGAGCTTGTAGGTGTCAGAACGTGTGCTGCTGGGGGAGGTAGGGGAGGGAACTGGAGGGGATCAGCAAACCGAGGGCTGGGATTTAGACTCCTATCCCCAAGCCCTGCCTTCTGCTTGATGGTGAGAGGTGGGCAGTGAGGGATTGCAGAAGGAAACCTCCCCCATCTTCCATCTCTTGAGACATTTCTTTCCCTGTTCCCTGTCCCCTCCACCTGAATTTCCTACATATTAATCACCTATGCCATTTTGAAATCAGCCAGTCCAGCTATTATTCAAGCATTGTTAATGACACCATCGGCCAAGGTATCAATTATGCAAGTTGGGATAAGAAGAGCAAGAGAGCAAAGCTGGCCGGAAAGCAGAACACGGCCTGCGCTGGTGCAGGCAGCCCACAAAGCAGCAAAGGGGATTCTTCAAAATTCACCAAGCACTCCTACCTTGATATTCCCCATGCTTGCCGTGTTGGCTGCCCCCTCGCTGGCCTTCAGCCAGTCCCACCAAACCACTCCAAGTGTGCAGGTAAAGGGCACATGACCACCGCAGTGCAGTCTGCTCCTATGACTGAAGCCTAACATTATGGGTAGGACAATCACACACTAGGTTATGGATAGAATCTCTTCTTGCAGCAAGCGGGACTTACTTTAGAATCTAGCCCTGCGTGTTCTTACTTGAGAGCGTTATTATTTTTTTTTAAATAAAATCTTTCTACTACTTGTTAGGCTTTTAGTTCTTAAATCTGAGTTTTGCTTCCACACCACAATAAAAGTTTCCAAATGACCAAAGCTAAGCCACTAAGCAAATAATGACATTTATTTTTTGTGTGGTATATATGGGAACACACATTATGGTGTGGGGGTGGGGGTGTTAAAGAACAGCTTGTGGGAATCCATTCTCTCCTTCCAGCATGTGGGTTCTGGACCAAACTCAGGCTTGGCAGCAAACAACATCACCCATTGAGCCCTCTCAGTAGCTCCAGAGCGAATTCTTGTATCACATTCTTTCATTTGTTTTGGAGAGCTCTCTGCTTCTTCTTTATCTGCTCTGTCAGGAAAGGATCCCATCAACCTGGCTACTGAGATACAACAGCTCAAGTCTGGACTCTGGAGGAAGAAAAGGAGCCGGGTTAGGACCAAAATCACCATGGAAGGAGAACATTTGAATTTGAACCCTTGAAGATTCGGCACTTCTGCCATCACCAGCCAAGAATGAGGGTGTTTCCTGGGCCCACCTAAGACAGACCTGCTGCAGTACCCTCTGCTGCAGTACCCTCTGCTCTACCCTCTGTCCGGCTGGTCCGATCCCAGGCTTTTCCTGCAACTTTCACCCCAAGCCCAAAGCATTACACTACACAGTGGTCTATGGAAAATAAATACATTTTCAAAATGGAAGAGTCATTAAAGATGAAGAAGAGTGACAATACAATCCCAGTTACTGCGGAGGGCCCTGAGGGCAGGGGCTGTGTTATAGGATTTAAATGCTTTATTGAGATGTGTTTCACACATTGTATGATTCACCTATTTAAAGTGTACACAGAATTCAGTGGTTTCTAGTATACTAACAGACCTGTCAGTCATTTCCCTAAGAGAAGCCTACAGCTGTTAGCAGTCCCTTCCCATTCCTCCTCAACACCGCGCACCCTGGGCGCCCACCGATTTGTTCTTTCATTATACATTTATCTACTCGACACAGTTCATATAAACAGAACCATACAGTACATGGAATTTACATGCTTTCAGAGCCCATGTAGTGACATGTGCCAACTCTTTATTTTTTTAATGACAAATAATATTTCATTTCAGTTTCTCTGACATCAGCTGGTCAGGGTTGCTTCCACCCTCAGCCGTTATGAAGATTGCACTTTCAGGTGGACTCGCAGCCTCCTTCTTCCTGGTGTATCACGGAAGTGGAATGGCTAGATCACACAGCAAGGTGAATATTTTGAGGAGCTGCGGGACTGACTTTCCAAAGAACTACCTAATATTCTCACCAGCAATGTGTGGGAGGTCATTTTTGTTATTGCTACCACAATCACCCTAGTGAATGTGAAGTAGTGTCTCATGTGCTGTTTGTTTCTGTATGTGTTCACGTGTATGCACGCACAGCTCAAGAGCTCTTCCTTGATTGCTCTCCGCCTTATCTTTGAGACAGGGTTTCTCACTGAATCATCTGGCTACACTGTGTGACCAGGAAGTCTAGGCCACTCCAGCCCTGGGGACCATGCCTGGCTCTTATGTGGGAGCTGGGGGTCTAAACTCAGGACTTCGTGCTTGCGTGATACGCACCTTTCCACCTGAGCCGCCAGTCAGGCTCTTCTTGTAGTTTTGATTTGATATTAGGCATATGCTGTGTGTTCCCTAGGTGTGTGTGGGGGGGGTCTATTCTGATCCTTTGCCATTTTTAACTGGGGCATTTGCTTTCGAACCATTTTTAGCTAATTTCTGTGTGATGTGTGAGGTAGAACTCTGGCTTAATCCTCTTACATGCATCTGTCCATGATCCAAGGATGACTTCCACAACTATCCCTTCCTTCATTCGATGTCAGGACACTCATGTCAACACGAATAAGCAGGAGGTGCAAAGGTTTGCTATTGGACTTGCCATCGATTGCCTTGTGGAAAGATTTTTCTAATTAATTTTATTACTAAGTTTTAATATCAAGAAATAAGTTGACAAATTTACCTCCAATACAGATGTAGCCTTTCAAATTATACTTCTGCCAGAGAACAAGCCCTATGAACTTCTAATGCAGCCATAAGTTTAACCAGAAACCAACCTTATTCTAGTTTTTCAAGACTGTTTTGGCTGTTTGGGATCCTTTAGATCTCTGTGTGGATTCTGAGCTTCAACTGCCAATTTTTGCAAAGAAACCAGATGGGTTTTGGAAGGAATTGTGTCAGTTAAAAAGCACTGTGATGAATATGGGCTTTACAAAAAACCAAAAACTATTTATTCATTTTATCTTTAAAAAACTATAAGCAAATGTTTTGCTGACATGGATGTCTATGTATCATGTGCATACATGCCTTCAGAGACCAGAAGAGGCTTTCAAATTTCCTGGGACTTGTGGGCACTGGAAACTGAACCCGGTCTTCCGTAAGAGAAGCTGGATGCTCTTAACCACTGAGCCACCTCTCAAGTTCAGCATGAGCCGTCTCTCATTTATTTAGGTCTGCTCTAATTGTCTTCAGTAGTGTTTTATAGTTTTCAAAGTGAGAGCCTTAGGCTTCCTCTGTAAATGTGTTCTTAACTAATTTTTCTTGACGATATCATAGGTGCTATTGTTTTAAGATCATTTTTAGATCGTTTATTGCAGGTATCATAATTTTCTTTTAACCACTACAGAGCTATCTTCATCAACTTCCCATTACTATAACAAATGCCTAAGATAGTCAACTTACAAGAGGAGACTCTCATTTATCTTGAAGCTCTGGCCATGGCCATTGGTTTTGATGCTTTGGGTCTGTGTTAGGCAGCATATCCTTGTAGAAAGCTTGGGGTGCAGCCAAGCTCCTTCTTGAGAGACAAAGGAGAGAGAGAACAAGAGGTTGGGCTCCAGCAACCCTTTTGAGTGCACTCTCCCCCATGACTTAGGACCCCCAACTAGGTCCACTGCTTCAAGTTTCTGCCACTTCCCAATAGGGCCACACTGGGGACCAACACATGGGCCTTTGGGAAAATTTAAGACACAAACTTCAACAAGTGCTACATCCAGCTGAGAATCCAGCTGACAAACAGTGTTTACTCTTTTCCTCTCTACAATTCATGTTTATCATAAATTGAAAAATTATGGTTGTATTTATAGGACAAAATGATGGTCTGATTTATTGCCACAATGTAGAATAATTAAAACAGTCTAATTAACATGTCCATGACCTCAAATACCTGTAAGTTTATTCATTCACTCATGTAGTGGTGCTGGGAATTAAACCTAAGCCCACATCATCTGCTGCACAATCATCTATACGGTGGCACATACCTAGCTCCCAAGCATTTTTATGGTAAGAATATTTTAATTGATCTTCCTAAAATTTTTCTAATGTCTAATACATTATTAGTTACTATGTCTACCATACTATTAAATATATCTTTTTTTAAAAAAAGAGAGAAAACATAAAACTGTATTCCTCTGGTTTATTTACATCCTTTATGTGCCTATTTATATCTGGGCTTTATATCCTTTGACTATCTCCCCAGTCCCTCTATCCCCCAGACTATGATAATCACCATTTTATTTTTTGTTTCTTTGAGTTAGATTGCTTTATATTCCACATATAAGAATATGTACAATGTCCAATTATTGTTTTTCAAGTTAATTTTTTCCCATTTTTTGAGACAGTGTTTCATGCAGCCTAATCTAGGCTTGAACTAGTGATGCAGCTGTTCATGACCTTGAATTCCTGCTTTTCCTGCCTCCAGCTCCCAAGTGTTAGAACTGCAAACACGCACCCTTCTTCCCACTCAGACAGAAACATATATGAAATATGATTGAAGAGACGGTTGGTGGTTAAGAGCACTGACTGCTCTTCCAAAGCACCTGGGTTAGGTTCCCAGAACCCACACGGAAGCTCACAACCATTTCTGACTCCAGTTCCAGAAGATCCAAAACCTTCTCTGGCCTCCACAGGCACCAGGAAGCGCATGGTGAGCCCACACACAAAGACACACGTAATTGTGTGTGTATTTGAAAAGGAAGAGTTTTACAGCTTTACATGTTTCTCAAAGTATTGATTTTGGTGTCACCAACATGTTAGCAAGTAGATAAGGTCAGAACTCTGGACTCACAAATAACGAGAATTAACCATCATTAAGCATCAAGTATGTTGGCTATGAGTTAGACTGGTGGTCTCCACAACCATTGATTTGTTTATGGAAAACAGCATCGAGTCCCTAATATGTAGAAGTAGAAATAAGCAGAAAGGAAGACATGCCCTCTCTTCAGGAATATTACTGTCTCGTTATGAAAACAGAATTTATAATTCTGATCATTATAGAGAATTATCACGATAAACATCATAAAAGCAAAGCACTTTGAGTGGTAAGTAGAGTAGGAGTTCTTACATCTTGCAGAAGGGAAGGCTGCTGGTAAACCAGAGGGTTAGCCTTTAGAGGCAGAGAGCAAAGGCTTCTCTGGCCAGGGTCAGGCCTTCAGCTCTCACTCAGGGCTATTTGATCAGGCAGAAGATGTCTGTACCTTATCCTTTTTTTTCTCAGAAAGGGAATTGAAGACATGGTAAAGGGAGGCAGGTCCTGCTGTTCCCACACAGGCAGGATGTTTTAGGCAAGATCTAGCTTTCTTCCAGGCTCAAGTGAAGAAGAGATAAAGTTCTAGGGAAGAAGATGCCATGTAGTTCCCAGGCTCTGCCTGCTACCATTCTTCTTGGCCCAAGACAGGCAGCTTCTTTTCTAACACCAACTGAACTAAGCCAGATGGGTTCTTATTTACCTTTATTTGATTTTGTTGAGACAGGATCTCACTCTATAGGCCAGGTTGGCCTGGAATTCAGCATGTACTCCAAGCGGGTCTTGAGCTTACAGTGATCCTCTTCTTGGCCTCCCAAATGTTTGATTCTAGGCATGAGTCACCTTAAATGTTAGTTTACACACCACCCCCAATTTCCAGTCTCTTCAGAACATCCATTCTGTCTTGAGTTTTGCAAAAAAGAACCAAGCTAATGCCATACCTACTCTCTTCAGAAAATTTCAATACTTTTTAAAGTGGCAAAGAAAATTAGGAAAGGGTGATTTTCCAAAGAGAAAGTTAACAAGTAATTTCAGAATGGGATTTTGAAAGAAAACCTTGATTTTATTTCTCTCCCACTGAAAGGAGAAACCATATTCTTTCTCAACAGGGAAGTGGTGGACTGGTATTTGTCCTCAGTCTTCTCCTAATATTATCTTGACAAGTAGTGACATGGCCAAACCACAGATTGCAAGGGTAGAGCCCAGACCAGATCCCAGACCTTCTGATTCCTATCCAGCGCTTTGCCACTGCATTCCTGACACCTCGTAAGTACTCCATCAGTTTATTCAATAAACACAGCACTGTAGCCAGGACCCAGTTCTCATCTGTGTCTCCTCGGATCCACCCTCCCCCACACCAGCCCTCAAACCAGATTAGATTCCTCCTCCCTTGCACAGTCGTGTTTTCTGCATCATTCCAGTTATGTTTCAAACATATCAGACTTACCTGTACACATGTGACTTCATCCCTTAGTACTATAAATATCTTATAGATAATTGTTCTTTGCCAACCCATAACCTAGCATGGTGCCTGTTGTACGTAGGGGCTCAGAATCCTTTGCTGAACGAGCGGATGAAGAGCAAGCCCGATCCTCCTAGTCTCACACCATTATTCTTGCATAGACCTATGTGTCACATGACCCTGGAGTCTCTGAGAGCCATCAAGCTGTGGGGCCCACTCTGTGACTGATGAGGATGAGCAAGCAAATCTCTGAGACTCAGAACCATCCTGTCTGTGCAGATGGGAGTCAGGACAAACGGTACCAGCTTCTTTTCATCTGTACTTACTGAAATGGGATGGCCAAGGTCAAGCAATCCACATAAGTCCCTTCCAACTCATTTTGTCCATGAGTAGCCCAGGCTGTCTTTTTCCAAGGTTAGGTTGCTTTTATTTCTCAGGGTCCTTGTTTTGACTTCACCAAGAGGCATGGATAGAAGAATGAGATGCATACTTAAAGCCAGAATGTTACACAGCCATTCTAGAGAAAGGCAGACAGACAAACAGACAAGAGGGACAGAGACAAAGAGAGACAGAGAGACAGGAAAAGAGGGGGAGTATTACTAAAACCCATCTGTATTCCCTCTCATAAAAACCTTCATATGTGGACCTGTAAGTCAGAGCCTTGAGAAACTCAATAATAATCTCAGCTCAGACTATACACAGGGGCTGAAGATCGTGGTGAATACTTCCTGGCACTTAGAGTTGTCCATAGTGGAACCTGGGATTCCAGCTATCACAAGCAATATGAGGAGAGGTGGCTCTGGCTTACAGGCTCAGACACAGACTCGCACTGGGCTTCCAAACTGTAAAAATTCAGTAAAGACTGGCTTGAAACCAAGTTCTTAGCTGAACTCTTTTGGGACGTCTCCTGCTGGTCTGTTGTCTCTGGAGACTACCTGCTGTCAGTAAAGCCCGGAACCAGTGCAGGGGTGCAAGAGTAGAGACAGAATGCTGATGTCGCTGTGTCAAACTGAGGTTACTTCTCCTGGCTATTTCTTGAGTACTTTCCACTCTCCTCCTCTCTCAGAGTGTAGATGCAGAGGATGGACTCAAGGCCCTTGGTTCTCCACCACCCACCTGTGTCCTGAGAAGTAAGCAGAGAGCATGTAGCTGGGTCCTGTCATGTCCGTGCAGCACCAAAACAGCAAAGGGTCCAGACCCAGACAATGGCTGTAGATGACCTGAGTCTGAATTGCTCACTCCGGTTCTCAACAGATTCCCTTTCTTTCCTCTGTAAAACCTCCCATGAATAAAGCAACAATTAGCACCTATATTCCAGTAGAAGACATGTGCGCTTCAGCAGTCTGCAAGCGTGAAAACATCAGGATGCTGGTGAACTTTCCATGAAAATAGCTATGATTTTTCAAACATAGGACTGAGATATCTGCATAATAATGTCCATGCCCCACACAGCTAGTGCAGTTATATTAATAAGTTTATACCCCTCTATTTAAGTTCACACATATTATTTAGGCCCTAATACATATAAACCTATATACATTTATGTGCTAGAATATATAGAGATTCATAGGCACATTTATGCTATTTATTAGTTCATTTATTAGATTTTGATTAGCCATGTCTTTTTTGGTTTATTACCTGGTTAGAATTTGGCCTCACACAGCACTACCCTCCCTCCTTCTATATTCCTGGCTTCGAGGAGGGCTTGTGCCCCGAAGCATGGAGGTGTGGGGACAGCTATTTTATTTATATAAGAGGAGAAGTCAACCATGGCTTAAATGCACCCATAAACACGGCCCCATCTCCCAGAATGTCCTGGGAGCTCGTGTGCCAGTTACTAACAGGTTTGCCTGCTGTCCTTCCTGAAAACCCTCTTTGTGTAAATAAGGGCAGTCCCACCACAGAATTGTCCCTCTTGGGATGAGAAAGAGGTAGTGATGGGGACAACTCTGGATGACTGTTGCCTCCTGGGTTTAAATACAAACTCAGAGTCATCATAGAAATGACAGGAGCCCAGCCTAGCCCTCTGCTCACATACTTAAAATAACTACACTATGAGCTGCGCGTGGAGGCGACCAAATTGGGCTTCATGTGCTTGTTTGGGTGACTTTAGCTAATCACCGAATCCCTGCCTGACCGATGCACTCTGAGTGCATCCATCAGTGGTTCCCAGGCCAGCCTGCATGCTGGAGAAGCTTTTAAAAGATGCTTGTGTCAGGCAGTGGATTGTGCACACCTTTAATCCCAGCACTTCCGAGACAGAGGAAGGTGGATCTCTGTGATTTTGAGGCCTCTCTGGTCTACAGAGAGAGTTCCAGGACAGCCAGAGCTACACAGAGAGACCCTGTCTCTAAAAGACAAGAAACGAACAAACAAAAAACAAGGAACTTGTGAAGGACCCTGTGCCACATTAGCTGAACCCCTGCATCTGGGAGGCAACGGCACCAAACATAAATTCCCCAGGAGGATTCTAGTTCACAGTAGTGGTCAAGAACCATTGGTTAACCCTAAGCTAACTCAGAATAACCTGAAAGAGCTCAGCTCCAGGATTAATAGACTACCAAAGTGTTTCTCATCAGAAACAAAGATTTCTTTCATACAGTGGTCAAAGAATTTGGGTTGGGGTCTGGGGTGATGATAGCTGCTAAATATCAGGACCCATTCATACGAACTGTCTTGAGGTAAATAAGACACACACACCACATGACTGCAAGCAACTTGAAACGAAAAAAATTAATTGAATTTCGGAGCCCGGGGAAGAGCTGAACCTATAATTATTTCTTAGCAAACCTGCTGAGCACAGGACTTCCCTCCTCTGGGACGAGATGAGACGGGAATATAATGAACCCTCTTTAATTAAAAAATAAAGTGTTTTAGGATAATCATATTCTCCAAGCTGCATTACTTTTTTTAAGGAAAGGATGAATGGTGAGAAAAATTTCGTTTTCAATGCCAATGTCAGTCTGCCTCTGATGGCCTCATTTCTCACTAACAATAAAGACTTGAAATTAGATCTGTAAGGGGGAACTAAGTCCCAGAATTGTTCCCAATACAAGACCAGTTCTCAAAAAACAAAATCTTTATACCTACTTCTCTTTTTTAAAAAAAAATCAGGCAGATTAGATATCGACTAAATTCAGCCAAGCAGAGCAGTGAGAGGAACCGGCCGAGGTTCTTAAACAGACTCACAGCCTCTCTCTGTCCCAGTTTTATGGGATTCTCTGGTAAGGAAGTATGTGGTTTATATTTCCCATCTGGCAGCTCTTCCCAGATCCTGAGAAATGCTTGGGATGTTGGGAGACAAACAAAAGAGAAAAAAATCTTCCTTCAGATCTTAGATACTGGATGGGAGTGGGAAGACAGATGAAGACATCCACCCCCACTAACTGAAAATGTCTCTCTTCGGGCAGGAGAACAATTTAAAGATGTCCATCCCCAAAGGCTGCTCTGAGTAACATCTATCTGTGGGATCTGTGGAGATCGGTGGCCTCAGGAGACAGGGACCACCACTAAGATAGATATGAAGAGGTGAACTGTACGACTCTTTTTAAGTTTGATCCTTCCCTTCTCTTTGGACCCTATCCCCTCCTAGATGGCTTCTGTGTCTAGCCCTGCCACATCCCAGGATTCAGAAGCCTAGTGGAGTTACCTTTGTTCCGGGGGAGAAGGAAAAACAACTTGGAAAATCCAAGTGGACGTGGTTTTCCTCCCAAGCTCTGCTCCTCCGCTTCCCTGAGAGAAGGAGTGCAGGTCCAAAGCAGAAGAAAGCCCGTGACTGTGGCTGACTTCACGTTAAAAATCACCTTTGGTGGTGCCTGCATGTCAGGAAGCCTGTGCTCCTGGGGCAGCTAGGAAGGCCATATGCAAGCAGCTGCTCTGGCCCTTTAAGATGCAGCTCCTTCTCTAAGCCATGTAAACGTCATAGTTCTAGAAACACAAAAATTGTAACTACACTTAAACAAATGAGTGCACGTGCACACACACACACACACACACACACACACTCTGAGTGTGACCAGGAACACTCACCATCTGTAGTTGAACCAAAGCTACAGAGGCTGGAAATGAACCATTGTGGGAGAGGCCTCACAGTCAACAACATAGAAAGCTGTGCCCTACCCAGGTCTACACCTGCCCAGGGAGAATTTTGGTAATTTTAATAAAACCAAATTAAATTCTAAAGTAAGACCAGTTGGTGATTCAGTAGGGATGGCCCCAGATCATTATGGTACAGCTATAAAATAAAATTATAGATGGACAAGAATAGAAGCAAGGCAGAGAAAACCTTGCCGGTGGAGGGGAGAGAGAACATGGCGGAGACAACCGCTGTCACGTGTGCGGATGGCTGTTTGCAGGGTGCGTCAGGTGGGAGAGGCTCTCTGTTCACCCTTTTCCACCACAGTTTTGGAGATTCCAGAGGTCTGAAAAGAAATCTGGCGTGCATCCTGGCTTTGTGCGTTTGTAGGAAAAGTGGGGCACCATTCTTCGGCAGAAATGCTTCTCTACCAGAGCATAGCCGCAGCGTGAAGAGGCTCGTGTTGGAGGGGGGACGGTGTCTGGGGAAGCAAGCTAGAGAGGTGCTTGCTGTAAAGGAACTTGTCCTACAATTAAGGGAGTGGGCTTAGCCTCAGCACACCAATGGGCTCCTTCCTGCATACTTTACTTAGTTCTCCTGATGTGCTGTGAGAATCAGAGTGCATAACTCACCTTAGATCAGGAAACTAAAGCTCACAGGGTTCAGCACCTGCCGAGGGTGAAATGCTTGAGTGCCCAGAGCCAAGATTTGAACTCAGGTCTGGCTCACTGGGTATTCTAACACTGTTAAGGAGACTAACCGCAACACAGGTGATCTCAAAGAGATACAGATCGGAGAGGATGCTCTCGTGTGTCGTGTGACAGTTTGTCCAACTCACGACTCCTGCCCTGCTCCCTGGAGCCCCTTCCCTCCCCCGAGATCCCTGGGAGACTCCTTGGCTAAGGCTGGTTTCTTTCTCGCCTACCACCCTGCTCTAGAAGAAGACATCAAAGATTGCGCAGGGTCATAAAGAGAGGGAGGATGTTAAGGAGGAGGGAGTCAACCTGTGCTCATAAACCGCGTGGCTGGGGGGACCCACCCATTTGTCAGGCAATGCTGCATCTCACTTTCCCCCCAAAATGAGACCTCAGCTCTTGCTTGAGGGCAGGGTGTTTATGCAAAATGCAGGTGGAGAGGACCAGGGTACACAGCCAAGAAAGGGCAGCACCACAGTTACTCTGCCTTTCACCCTGACCCTGAGGTGCCGAGGGTATTCAGGTGGGTCCCTTTGAGACCTTGGTGAGAGCTCCAGCTCAGTGACTCATCCTGCAGCTTAGGACCTCGTCCTGTTCTCTGCCCCATTAGGGAGCTGCCGCTTGCTTTATGAAGTGGCTCTCCGGAGGTTGCCCTGTGGAGGCACACCACACAGAGCAGCCAAATTCTGTGCCACATTCAGGCCACACATTTTGAAGGGCAACCAGACACACAAAGAGCATGGCATCCTCACATCCCACTACAGGCAAAACACAGCCTCTAAGCCCTTGTCAAAACCTACAAAGTTTGTGTTGATTAAGTAAAAACATCTGCCTTAGATCTGAGTGGAATCACATTCACTAGCTTGAGAGCTCAATGGACCAGCATCAGACCTCATCCTTAGAGGATTACTCCACCAAATACTAGGAGCATGTACGAGCATGCGAGCTGGCATGCACTGAGGCCTGCCTGTGTGTGCATTTGCACATGTGTTCATGTGGCTGTGTGCACAGTGTGTGCATGAGCCTGTGTGTTGCATGCATGTGGAAATCAAAGATCAACACTAGGTATCTTCCTCAATTGCCCTCCAACTTGTTTACTGAAATAGTGTCTGAACCTGGAACCCACCGATTCTGCTAGGCTGGCTGGCCAAAGTTCTAGGAATTCACCGCTTTCCACCCTTTCTCTACCACAAGCATGGGGACTATTACAGACACAGGTTGGAGAGTTCTGGGGATTTGAACTCTGGTGCACAGGCTCTTTATTGACTGAGCCATGGCCCCTACCAAGCTCAAGGGTTTTTTTGGGTTTTTTTTTTTGTTTGTTTGTTTTTTTTTTTGTTTTTTTTGTTTTGTTTTGTTTTGTTTTGACTCAGAGCCAACAAAACCTACAAGACTGAAGATGTCTAAATCTCTATGACAAGCATTTTAAGAGGATTACCAAAGCAGGTGCTGTATGTGGTGTTTGGGTGGACATCTGATTTGTTCTTGGGACACAGGATATATGTGGACAGTGTGGGCCCCAGGACCCACACATGTATACTTAAGTCTCAGCTCTGCCTTTCCCATGATTGGACAAATTATCTCACTATTATGTACCTCAGCTTCCTGAGCTTTATGTGAAAAATATAAAGGCTGATGTAGTAATAAAATGAGACAATATGTAGGACACACCGGGTGCCTGCATTTGCTAGTTTTTTGGCAACATGACCCAAGCTAGAATCATTTGAGGAGGAGGAACTTCAGTTCAGAAAATGCTCCATATTGGGGGGTAGACAAAAATGTGGGGCCTGTTCTTGATTGATATTTGATGAAGAGGGGTCTTGACCACTGTGGGTGGTGCTGCTTATGGGCAGGTGGTTTTGGGGTAGATAAGAAAGAAAACTGAGCAAGCCAGGAGGAACAAACTGGTAAGCTGCACTCCTTCATCACCTCTTACCTCTGCTTCAGGTCCTGCTTCCAGGTTCCTGCCTTGAGTTCCTGCCCTGACTTCATGGTGTTTATCACAGCGGTGCAGGCAAGAGCTCCAACTGAGTGAGGCCTTGCAGAAGCCGGCAAACACTGAAATGGAGAGGCGTGGTGATGAGAGCTGTGCTTCCTTGGGACAGAGCTTGCAACCGTGCCTGGGATGAGAAGGCAGGAGTCCTGGTGGGGAGTTTGCACTACAGACAAAACCAAACATAAGAGCAGCCTAAATCAGGAAAGAAGATTCAAATACAAGCTCTTCATATTTTTGGGGCCTTGACCTCCCAGAAAGATCCTGAATGGCAGGTATAATTTACAGGAGATCAAGTATGTTCAGGGTGGTATGGCTGTAGACATGGCTGGTATAATTTAAAGCTGGACATGAAAAGAAAAGGCCGAGGGACTTGGTGTTATTTAGGCTGAAGAGTATGAATTGTGTTTCTCAATTTATGAATGGAAATTACTTTGGGAGCTTCAAGACTGGCATCCAAATCGTGCTCCATCCCTCCTTCCCTCCCTCCAGTGTGTGAGCGTTTTGTGTGTCTGTGTCACGTGTAACACCTATAAAATATCTCTTACTCCTTTTCATAATCAGAATTAAAGAGCTAGCCGTGTAAAGACTCTGGCCCAAGAGAAAACAGTAGCAGACAGACTGATCAGGTATTTCAACAGGCTCTTGCTCCTTTGAGGGCTGTGAGTCTGCAGAGTCCGACACAGGCTGACCACGTGTCTGGGAGGGGAGAGCCAGCACAGCAGTGACTAGAGATTCCTTCTGACACACCTAGAATGTCAGCTATAAAATGTCTTCAATCTGCAGATGATGACACCTTTTTCCTAGTTTACTTAATATTTCCTTGGCCTCAGTTTCCTGTATATTTTTATGTCATTTCTTGTGATCAAAAATGTCTAACTCCTGCCTGTGTGTGAGGCATACGTTGGGGAGGCCTAAGCTTGGCTTGCTCCTCCTGACAGCAGACAGAATGTTAGCTCCGTGGCAGCACTCCCTGGACTTCGGTCAAGTGCCAGTTCTACCACAGCTTAGGTCTCTGACCCTGAAGGAAAGGACTTTACCTCAGCTTCCTCTTTTGTAAAAACAAGGGCGAGAATTCCAAACACACAAGCTTATTATTGTATGAATACAAAAGAAAAACACCTCGTAACAACAGGCTGCTCTTTACAAGTTATTGCAGTGTTTTGGTATTATTCAGAGATAGAAGAAAAGAGACATCTCTTAGGGGTCCTGACTCTCCTCAGCACTTTTTTGTTTTTATTTATATATTTTGACACTCCCCTAATGAAGCTTAGGTAAAGTGAATATTAGAGCCCCTTTATGCTCAATGTATATGAAGTGCTATGATTGCCTTTGCTTCAGGGGCTTTAACCTCCTAACTTGGCAGAGGATGCTGGTACAGTAGCTAAATCTCTAATCAGAGGGTAAGTTCTGCTCCAGGCTGTGGAAATGAGGCCTAGAGGGGAGGCAACAAGGCACTGTCCTTGAGCAGTTACAGTGGGATTGGCAGATGTGAGCCAAGGATAGAGAAGGAAGAAGTTGTGTGTCCGTGAGTCTCCAGGATGGCAACTGTGCTGAACTATATGGTTCAGAGTCGGGTTGATGGTTGTCTTGCTTAATAAACAATAATAATCCCAGTGATTCCTCACCATCAGGGAACAGTCATCAGAGCCCCGCTCCTGCCTGCCCAGGATGAAGGTCAGGCCCAGGCCCATTTGTAGATAGGGAGCTGACACATCGTGACTGAGCCAGCCCAGCACAGATACTAGGTCTGGGGAGCTGGTCCAGGGGTTTCCAGCTGCTGTGTCATCCGCAAGCACAGGTTCACCCCTATAAAGATCCCTATCCAGCCGCAGTGGGTGCCTATCTGGATCTGGGCAATGACTACGGTGGGAGGGTGGGGTCAGAGTATGATCCCTGTCATGAGAGGGCACTGGACAGAATGGGGCAACTCAGTGTCCCTAAGGGGTAAGATGCTCAAGGGCCTGTGCAAGATGACCTCTCCGGTTCAGGAGCGTCAAGACTCTGCGTTCTGACTTAGTCTCCCCGTGGCTCCTCCACAAATAAAGAGCCGAGGAGCAAGCGTTTTCTCTTGCTTTACCTGGGTCCTGTAAAATCAAGAGGTGCAGAGCAAGGAAGGACCCTCACAAAGAAGACTTTCTCCCTTCTATCCAAGTTAGGGAAAGGGCTAAGGTGGGGAGCACCTTACCCAAGGCAGCCTGTTTACCAGCTGCCAACCCGGACACACCCCCAACAAAATGCCATGAAGAACGAAGTTGTGACTCATGGCTCAGCAAGTGCCAGGATCATGCCTGGGGCTCCCAGATACCACACTGGCTCCTCCAGGTCGCTCTGGCCGGCCGCCTCCTCCTCCTTTCCCCAAAGGCATTGCTCATCTTGCCCTCCCCTCCCTAGTCCTCCTACCCCCAAATCATTCTAGGCAGTTGGGGGGCAGGGAGGGAAGGGCTAGTGTTGGGATTGAGTTAGAGTTAATTCCAAGATCAGGATGAAAGACAGATTACAGACAATGCTGTTCTGGAATTTGGCTTAGTTGGTGGGCTTTTAGCTGAGAGAGACAATAGAACTCTACCAAGGCACCAGCATTGGCTTTTGAGACATCTTGGTCACAGGCCTGGCTTCCTGTGGCAAGAGTTATAATCTAAGAAAACAGGAAATGTCAACTCTTCAACAAAAATGTAATAAGAATTACCTCCTTAGAATCTAAGCAGAATATCTGGAATTAAGGACATTTCTAAGGGTTGAGATAGTAAAACCACATTGCATCTATGTGATGGATTCGCACATGCCCTGGGTGTTGTGATGTCACCCTGACCTCTCAGAAGTTTCTAATGTGTCCATAGCCCTCTCCTGGTCTCATCAAAGGAACTGTCTGTAAACCTCACTAGCTCTGGAGAAGGACTGGACATCAGCAGAACAACTGAGGCCATGGTGTCTAGGTACCCTAGGCACTGTTCTGGCAAAAACATACCAGGCAAAGCATGCTGGGAATTCCCAAACTGAGACATCTATCACCAACACTCAGTCAGATCCCCTCAGGCAAAGACGCACAGACACACAGAAAGCCCTGAGCTCTGCTGCTGAGGACAGGGAGAAAATAAACTAAACTGATGGCAACACAACAGGAAAGTAGGACCAGGAGGCCACTGGGGTCTTCAGGAGAAGGTGGTAGATTGAGGTGATCCTGTTGGGGTGGTTCCTAATGGCCTCTGTCTCTGTCTCTCTCTCTGTCTCTCTCTCTGTCTCTGTCTCTCTCTCTGTCTCTGTATCTCTCTGTCTCTGTCTCTCTCTCTGTCTCTGTATCTCTCTGTCTCTGTCTCTCTGTCTCTGTATCTCTCTCTCTGTCTCTCTCTCTGTATCTCTCTGTCTCTGTCTCTCTCTCTGTCTCTCTCTGTGTGTGTCTCTCTCTCTGTCTCTCTCTGTCTCTCTCTCTCTCACACACACACCCTCTGAATATGGAGTCTAACTCAGTGAGATGAACCAGTTGGTAGTCCACCCACTACTATGCAACCAAACTTCCTTCACTTGATAGGGCCTCAGTTGTTCTTCCTTTTCTCCTTCCTTTCCTTTCCCATATTTGACTTCTGAAGCGTTGGACATGAGGTCCTCTGAGAGGTACTAGGGCCACTTAGCTGACATTCATCCAACTTCAGCCCTGCCCTTCCCATGAGCAGCAGCAAGACAGTGATTAGCAGCTCTCCCCAAGGCTCTAAGCGAAAGAGCTCTTTTTCTTCCAAACATGTCACATCTGGCACATCTGCTTTCCTGGCAATGATACATCCCAAGGGGTATAATCAACAGCTGGGGCGGGGCTGGGATGCAGGTCTGTACTGAGACGCCCGAGCCAGAGAGAGACGCCCAGAGCAAAATAAGCACACCCACTCCCCCACTCTCCTGCTACCCCGTGTCTAAAGTGAGCCCTATCACTGCACATCTCTCTGCCCTATAGCCAGTGGCTTCCTCACAGCCTAAACCTACTTCAGGGCACAGAAAACAGTGTAGTGATACACTTGGCTTTGAGGAATCATGTCATGATGAGTTCTCTTAACCTTGAACTCTCCTGGAGTTTGAAGGGAAATCAGTTCAGTATTCCTTCCACTTCTCCAAGCTCAGGAGCAGCAGAGAGGCCTCTTGGTGTCCTCACTGGTCTTTTCACCCACTCCCCTTTCAGTTGACTTCATGGAGTCCTTGCCTCTCTCATGCTCAATTCCCTGGAGTTGGTGGGAAGTCCCACTTCTCTTTGAAGCTGATATTTTGAATGCACTACCTATCCATGTCCCCAGAGCAGTTTGGTAAAACATCAGCCAGAACTTTTGGACATCTTATACCCTGTTCCATTTTCCTATGACCTCTTCCTCCAGATAATCTTCAACTGGACAGCTTCCTCCCAGCCAACTCTTCCTTCTTCCTTCAAGGTCATTCTTCTCTCAGAGATGTTCTTCTTGCCTCCCTTAACTCTTCCCCTGTTAGCGGTTCTCAACCAGTGGGTCTCAACTTTGAGGGTCGAATGACAGTTTCATAGGAGTGGCATAATAGATATCCTACATATCAGATATTTGCATTATAAATGATAACAATAGCAAAATTACAGTTATGAAGTTGCAATGAAAATAATTTTATGGTTGAGGGTCGCCACAGTGTGAGGAACTGTATTAAAGGGTCAGCATGAGGAAGGTTGAGAACCATGCAAGTCTAAACACTCCCCCAACTAGGTCCTTCCCTGAGAAATTTCTGTTGATAATCCATTCACTCCCAGTGGCCTCCTTGGTCCCCCACAACTGCCCAAACCTCTGTCATTGCCTCATTATTTCTGTGTTTGCTATTGTCCTGGGTATATATCATATAATTCCCATCACAGTCTCCCAGAGATATGGATTCTGCTTCCACTTCAGTGTTTTGTAAAATTTAATATCTCTTAAATTCAATAAAAGAAAGTGCCTGGATAGGACACAGGCATAGGACCTACAACCTACTCTATTCTACAAAAAAGATAACCAACACACACACATGCTGATAGCACATGCGCACATGCAGATACCTGCAATACACACATGCGCACATGCAGATAGCCAGCAGTACACACATGCAGATAGCCAACACATGCACACATGCAGATAGCCAACACATGCACACATGCAGATAGCCAACACATGCACACATGCAGATAGCCAGTAGTACACACATGCGCACATGCAGATAGCCAACACATGCACACATGCAGATAGCCAACACATGCACACATGCAGATAGCCAACACATGCGCACATGTGCTCATGCACACAAACACCCCAAGTCATCACAAAGATGACTGAGCTTGTCAGAAATAAATCATGTTTGGCTTTCAAATGCAACTGTAATTACATGGTATCTTAACTATCTGTGCAAACTGTCAGAAAAAATATATTGGCAATTCAGAGAAGGAGGTGGGGGAGGCTGGAGCATCCACTGAACACCACCTTCCTCTTCTCTGAAGTCATCCAGAGATAGGACAAAACAGAAGGGAGAGGCAAGCCGGGGCCAGTCTCAAAACTTTCTGTGCCTAATGGTTTTTCAGGTGTGATGTGCTGTCACAAGCTCCCAGGGAGGAGGGGACATCATGAGAGGAATTGTATGCATCACCAGACTGGTAAGGTTCTGCAAGCAGTGGCAAGACAGACTGGGGCCAACTCTTCTCTGACCAGGAAGAGACTGGAGATGGGCATCAGAGAGATGAGTTCTCTCTTCTGAGAATCTCAGTCTAAATCTGCCTCCAGATAAAACGAAACCATTCCAGATCATTCCAGAAGAAGCAGGGGGACAGTGCTGTTTTAAATAACCTATTTCAATTTTATAACACACTAATTTATGCAAATAAGTCCCCATGTCTGAGATTAGGATTCTACTATTTCTTCTGAGTTACGGATAACATTTAGGGTAATGTCTTCTATTAGTCTCTATGCCTAAACCCACACATGGTTTGAGTATGAAAAGCCCCTCTCTCCACAGAGTCATGTGTTTGAGTACTTGGTGTTGTTTTGGGAACTTGTGGCACCTTTTGGGACATAAGGTCTAGCCTGCAGAAGGGTATAGCCCAGGCCTGCTTTTGGTCTAGCTCTACTTCTCTTTGGCCACTGTGATGTGAGGAGTGTCAGGAGAATGTTTTTGCCACCACACCTTCCAGCCATGATGGACCAAAACATGGAAGTCACAGCCAAAGCAAATCTTTCTCCCTTAAGGTGCTTCTGTCAAGAGACAGAAAGTAACTGATACATGGGCGATGCTGGACTCGGCTGCTCTTGCCTTTCCTGCCGTTGGTTGCTCGGCCCCCGCCCCGGCACCCACCACTTTGGGCTGTCTTTCACTCATACCTTCCTTTTGTGATTTTAGAAAAACTGGGTTGATGAGTTTCAGAAAGACCCCAAAGATGTGAGGATTGTGGTTCAGTTCAAAGGAAGAAATGAAAATGATGGGAAATGGGTAAGATAGAAGAGAACAAAGGGAGGGTGGGCAAACTGAGGCCCCTGAGGGAACAGAGGGGTCAGAGGAGGAGGAGAGAGAGAGAGATGAGGAAAAGCTGCGACTTCTGGTTGCTTGAGCCATGCTCCTCTCTGCCCGGACTTCCCGTCCACCATCTGAGTTACTAATAAAGCACAAGGCAAAGAAATATGTCATCTAAAGCTGAGTGGGGGGTGGGAGGGGAGGATCACACAGGTTGGGGGATGTAACTTGGTTAGAGTTAGACTTCCCAGTACTACACAAACAAAATATGCTAGTGTAGGTCAGTAATCCTAGTACTCAGGTTGGAGGCTCAAGAAACACAAGGCCATCGTCCTTAACTACACAGCAAGTTCAAGGCCAGGCTGAAATACATGAGATCCTATCTCAAACAAATGGGCAAAGAAAAAAATCTGGCCAAGAACCACTTATTTATCAAGAAATAGTTTAGAGGGGCTGGAGAGGTGGCTCAGGGCTTAAGAGCATGGACAGTTCTTGCAGAGGACTGAGTCCAGTTCCCTATACCCATATCAGGCAGCTCACAGCCACCAGCTCCTCTGGAGGAATCCAGTGCCTCTGGCTTCCATAGTTACCTGCATTCTTGTGCACAAACCTAAATTCAGACACATTCACACACATATACACAACTTAAAAAATAAATATTAAAAAGAAATTCATTTATGGATGTGTGCGTGGCTGTGTGCAGGGATACAAGTGACTTTGTGCAAAAGAGAATAAGGAAAAGCTGTGGAAGTAAAGATTGTCACACAGCAGAAGTCAGGGTTTTTCACAGGAGATGCTAGGAGACCAAATGGGGCACATTCTCTAGGACGGCGCTGGACAGGATCACTTTTATATCTTCCAGAGCTCCCTGAGCCAGCCTACTCATAAGACAACAACAACACACACTCTCACACTCTCAGGGGAAAAGAAAATAATTATGTGCATGTGTGTGTGTTCTAAATGTAAATATATATACATATATATTTTTATGTAAAAGGGCCACCTAAATATAAATGGTAGCTGCCGTTTCTCTATTAGAACCTAGATAAATACTATTTGGTTCAAAACCCCAGATGTCTCTCATGATCACAAATATCTGATCGAAGGTATCTGGTTCTTTCCACCTTTCTCACAAGCCCTATTTTATTTCTATTTAATTATTATTGTTGCATGTATATGTTCACATAAATGAGTACCACAGCATAGTGTGGCAGCCAGAGGAGAACCTCCTGGGAGTCCCTTCTTTCCTTCCACACATGGGTTTGAAGAATCTACCCACTGAGTTATCTCATCAACCCATAAGTCCCATTTTAAGGAGTCTTCTAAAAAAAATAAGTATCTCATTCTCCTAGAGAGGAGATTCAAGAGGCTTCTTACACACCTGAGTGACCACTCTGTGTATGGGCTGAAGCAGTGTGACAACCACTTAAGAAATAATGCCCCCGATCCCTGAGGTTTGCACAGTCTGCCCGTTTCCCCAAGGGGCTTACTTATATGCTGTAAGTGAGAGGCAGTGCAGGACTGGTGACTCTTCCCCAGTTTATCATAGAAAGAGCTAGCTCTGTGTCAGATCCCCACACTTCCCAGTTCCCAGGCATCCAGCATTCCTGAGCTCCAGTTATGGCTGGGCTGAGATTTTTCTGACTTGTCTCCACAGTGTCATGAAATCCAGTTATAAGGCAAACAAGGCCGTGTTTGTCCCATAAAACCACCGTGTGTGAATAATTAAATGACATCATAAAACAATAAGATCAACGCAGGCAGCGGGAAGCCGGCCTAGGAATAGAGATGGGATCAGATGGGTGACTGAAACAAAGGCATGCTGGGAAAACTGGGAGTGATGGGGGAAGGAAGGTCTCAAGATGGAGAAAAGCTGCACCAGGCACAGAACAGACAAGTGTGATCTCCCCGCTCCTAGAGCATCCACTCATGAAAACGCACATAGAACAGCTAAGAACGTTGGCATATATGCACAGCCTTAGACAGGAATACGCATGACAAACCCACGGCCAGACACAGTCTAACAAGACCATTCTCCAGCCCATCCCATTACCGAGTTAGGCCTCTTCCTCTACCTTAAAGCACACCTCTGCTTCCGTGACTCTGAGCACTCTGAGCGAGACAGATTAACTGTCTCTCCCTACACGGAGTCCACTGAGGATGTTACAGGGATGGTGGACACCTGGGGACCCAGAACTCACATTTTAACGGGGTGACACCATCCAGAGCCCTACCAGTACGGTGGAAAGAGAAGGCCTTAACTGTTCAAGATGCTTCTCCCAGAAGAATCCTACTGAGTGAGAAACAGAAACTCATAGAATTCTCAACTTTAGCTTAAAGTTTATCTTCACTTGTAGACCCCCTCAGGCAAGAGATGTGTAGGTCTCTGGGGTGCCTTCCACCTGTGCCTTCTTCTCTTCCTGTCCTATCCACACAAGGTGTCTCCTCTCTGCTCCACCCAGATCCACATCTTACCCAGAGAAGCTCGATTGCTGCTTCCCATACTCCCTTCCAAAGGTTTTGATTTGGTATTAGGAAATAGTGGGACTGAGGAGGAGGCCAAAATTAGTAAGACAAATTTAAGCAACGTGTCACACAGTCACTGAGCCATCGACTCACTCCCACATGCGGTCGGCAGACTAAGGGTTACTAAGGGTCTCGGACGTACAAAGTGCAGTCTAGGAACTGAAGACATCGAATATGCACAAAGGTGGCCCTGATCCTGAGGAATGCCCAGCTCCTTGGGCAAGGGCATTTTCCTCAGCAATCAGCACAGGATCCTGATATCCTGAACCACCACCAGCCTCAACTGCCCATTCTCCAGGGAGAACTTCTTTCTGCTGAATATGCAGAAAGCTGGAGCCCTGAATTACTGGCAGTAGAGGAACTGATCCTCCCGAACAAATGGGTTCCTTGCCTGGCTCCACCCTGACTCCATGGGCAGTTCTGGACAAGTCATGGACTCAGTTTCTCTACCTGGGAAGCGGGGGAGGCACCTACTGACTAGCTCTCAACTTCACAGAGCAGCTGGTGATTAATAGGTTAATGTCCGTGGGAGGCTTTGAGCTCTTGGGATGAAAGACACCCTGAAGCCCTGACTCGATTGGAAACTCTGCCCAACCAACAAGATACCCTGAAACCAGAAAGGGGCCTTTGATCATATATGAAGGGTTTCCTTCGGAAGAGTGGGGTCGAGGGAGTGAGTTAACAACAGCAGGAATTAAGGTGGCCAGGAAAAAAAAAAAAAGACTTTCTGGCTCCTTCATGGAGCCTCTTCCTTGGATGTGTTTTCCGATCCTTAACCTATCTATACAGAGGAATACAGAGGGGTTGTCTGAACCATTCTGGAAGCTTCTTCAGATGCCCTACAGTCAATTCTATATTACAAAGCCACCAAACAATTCACAAGTAGATGGTGAACACAAAGGGGACCACGCCATTGAATATACAATGACAACAAACATTAACATTTAACAAACTTAAATGTGCTTTAAAAGTTAGAAAATTTAGCTCGAATCTATCAAGTATTTATTGTGAAAACAAGATGTAAATATTAAGATTAAAATTTGGATTTATAGACTCAGACTCAGAATATCGAGGAAGTAGTTTAAATTTAAATACCCTGAGCCTCAGTGTAATCGCCTGGAAATGGGAATAATAATTCTAACATCACATAACATATTTCAAAGATTAAATTAGGAAATTTTGATACTAGCAAGAGTTGGTGAGGATGCTCCACACCACAGGGATGCTCCACACCACAGGGATGCTCCACACCACAGGGATGCTCCACACCTTGTGCGGTCAGAGCGAGTGGGACATCACTGTTGAAGACAATATGGAAGGCAGTCACTGAGTGAGCTTGATTTTTACATTCTCTATAATGTGGATACTCCACCACTATGTTCAGATCCTACAAAGCAAGGGCACATGAGTGCAAAGATGGATACCCCAGGTATCCGGTCAGCAAGGCTTCCAAGTGATAAGGACTGGGAAGCAGGCAGATGCCCTTTCCAGCAGACTCCCTGCAGTGAGATATACCGTCTAATGAAAACAGGCTGACCCCAGCTGTAGGAGCACACGGATCAATCTCATAACAAGATGCTGGAAGACACAGAGAACAGTTTGAGTGAATTTATATAAGAATTTCAAGATAGGCAAGAAAGTACTGTCACAGTGCTAAACCCATAAGGAAAAGCCAGGGAGCACTCACAGAGGGACAGGAAGAGCATGTGATCAGAGGAGAGATGCGGCTGCGCTGGTGCTTTAACGCATTGTTATTTATTTACTTTTATCATTTGGCATTTATGCTTCTATTTGTCGCATTATTTGTTACGGTGCACGCATGTACATTGTGAATACATGTCACACCACAATCTAAACGTGTGAAAAATTTAATTAGGTTACAAATATAAAGTTTATAGCCTAATGCCTCAGCGACTACTAAGTTTCCAATAAATGCTAGCTACAATAGTCATTATTTATCAAGTTATTTGTACCCCCTTTCCCTGCACACTGTGTATGTGAACATGTACTTAATAATTATTCATTTATTTGGTTGGCCATTTTTGGTTTTGTTTTTAAAGGTGGGTGTCTCATATATCTTAGGCTGGCCTTGAACTCACTGTCACTCTGTAGCACAGTGGTCATGAACTCCTGATCCTCCCCTGTCTACCCCCCTGGTGTTGATGCTGCAGATGTTTTCCACCACACCTTGTCTTATGCATGACTGGGGATGAAACTCACGCTTTTGTGAAGGTAGGTGAGCACTTTACTGAGTCACAGCTCCAGCCTGTGTTTAATATTCCTAGCAAGTATTTGCAGATTGCCTGCTGTGGACTGCACACTGCACAGCGGCTCATTAGACCATCTAAATACACCCAGGGTAACTCCAGCTTCTCTTCAGACCCAAGAAGCCATCCAAATCCTCAGGTCTTCTGGCTAAATGTTACTTTCTCAACAATGACAAAGGTGCACACAGGGATTTGTGTCCTGTAGGAATTACTAACCACGTGGCTGACCTAGTCCACAGCTTGGTACCATCCACTCAGCTACACATCCACACCACACAAAACACCTTACACCTGCCACACCTTCGATTCGAGCAGAGCAAAGGGGGCTAAGGACACACCCACTCCACCCCCACGCTGTACCACCCCCTGCATGCCCTGCTTACCATCTCAGCTTAAGGGCACAAAATACATTATGACCCTGGGCCTTCGTTTACATGTAACAAACAGAGGTCAATTTATTTCTAAATCACTTTTTTTACAGCTCTATTGAACTATTTGCCACATTATTTATACGTTAATGGGCCAGGCCCCTCTGGGAAGCTCCCATCTAATAAATAACGTGCCAAATCATTAAGCAAGGTGATAAAATCAAAGCCATTTAAAAATACATCAACTTGTGTTCCCTTCCAGTGAAATAAGCTCCAGGGGACCAAGGAGGGAAGGGGGGGAAAACACCTTCTATTACTGAGTTTGGTCAGGTGTGAGGTTTTCTTTTTCCAGGGCTTGAGATAAAAATCAGAGCCGGGAGATCTACATAACCTGGCTGCTTAGCCAAATCCCCAGCAGCTGGGTAAATCATAAACAGTGCAAGAGGGATGGCTGGGAGGAAACTTCTGGCTGGAGGAAACCAGCATCTGATTCTCCCACCCACCTGCCACTTAGGCCTATCTAAGATAAGAACCAAAGCCAAACTGGATGAATGAAATCATGTCCGCTGGCTGGGAGTTGACAGTTGAAATGAAAATCCACCGAAGGCTTCCCCTTGCTACCTGTATTCCGTCCCCATGAATCTCAGTATGTGTTACCAACATGAGTCACAGGGAAGAATGGTACTAATGACCACCCTGGTTCCCCCACACACACTTCCCACCCCTCACCCAGAGGCTTGCCAAGCCTTTCCTTGCCATCAACTTACTCAGAAAACCTATACCAAGCCAGCGAACCACGGCGAGAGAATGTGGGCTGGGAGACTCACCCCAGAGATCCCTGAGGGGCCCCTTCCAGTGACTCAGGGTGTCCTATCCTGAGGCCCCTGTGGGTGATGCCAGCCTTAGATGTTGTAAGGAATGACCTCCAGGTAGGTCATCCCTTGGTGAGAAAGGCAAGACTCCACCCCCATGGCTCTGTCCCTGACTGAAACCTACAAACCCACGAAGCCGTACAAATCAAGAAGGGAACAAGGTGCGAGAAGAGTACAGAGCCCGTCAGGGGGATGGGACGTTTAGATGAAGCATAGGTAGGCGAACGTGAAACATAGGTAGGCAAATGCTACATTTAGTCTTGATAAGAGCCTTGAAAGTTCACTTGTAGACTGGAAGAAACCAAAGTATTTACTCAAGGCTATAGAACGCAAATATAGAAGTTCACCGCTGGCTGGGGCTCACTGACAAAACAGGGCTTTAAACCACAATGTGAGCCTTCAGAAGCATTCAGATGGAAGACTCACAGAGGGACAACAGAAGGAAGCAAAGAACAGAACCGCCAGTGTTCGTGGCCAAATACTGCGCGAGACGCTCACTGGAAAACTCTATCGTTCATCTGAAAGTTGAGTCTCACTGGTTGCCTGTACTTTTATTGACCAAATCTGCCAACTTCTAAGGACACAGCTCTTAAATCTTAAGCAAGGCAGTGACCTGAGCGAAGACACAGAAGGGAAGGAAATCTAGGCCTCCAGGAAGATGAAAAAGAGATTTGTTTAGTTGGTGCAGATAGTTTGACACTGGGAAGCTGAAGACCAGAAACTGAGGCTGGTCACTGTCAGCTTCGAGGAGGGTCCTGAGGAACGGAAAGCTTAGATTTGGTGTAGTGGAAGGGAAAGGTTTGGAGAACCTGGACAAAAAAACAAAACGAGTTTTCTATAATCAGAGAATCTAGTTCTCAGCAACATGAAGCTCATACCCTCCTACACAGGAGGCATAATGGACAGGCCCTACTTCTACGACTGCCACCCTTGTGTTCCTATCCCTTTTCCATCCTTCGGTTGCTCTCTCTGTAAGTCCTAAGTCCCGGTCTCTGGCCTCCATCTTGTGCCTGCCAAGCCTTGACCCCTCCCCGGAGGAGGGTCAAAACAGCCCACCAAAACAGCCCACCAAAATCTTGACCACTCCCCCAGTCTATTTAAACTGCTTCCCCCACCACCACCACCACCACTTTCCCCTCGGGACCACCCGAGAGCGCAGGAATCCCATTAAACCTGAATATTTTTTAATTTGGCTTGTTGTGATTTGGATCTATTGGGATTTTTGCGGTTCCTAACACTCTCCTCCAGCTGTATGGCCTTCATCAGTCCTCTTTACCTCTCTTTGGCATTTAACCTCATTTGCAACCTGCTCTATTTGTGATTTAAAACAAAATAAAGCAAAACATGATCTTTCTTATCCTGCTACCTCTCAGATGACTTTGCCCAGTCTTCTTCAATCTTCTTTTGTCCTTCCATTTTCCTGTAAGGTACTTAGTCCTATATTTCCAGCTTTGGTCTTCTCTCTGGGTGCTGTCATACTTTTAATTTCTGAGACAGTCTTAGTGCATTCCAGACTAACCTAGAACCATGATCATTCTGCCCCGGCCTCTCAAGTGCTAGAATTCCACCACACCTGCTCAATTTCCAGTGCTTGAATGTGTGCCACTTGATGCTCATGCTCCATCCTGAATATTTCTACATGCTATGTCCATTCCTCTTCATCCGCCTGCCACATTGTTCCCTTTCCTGAAAAAGTCTATAGTCACACAGGTCTGGCAAAGTTTGGCTCAGACCAGGGGCTAGCAGACCTCCGCCACCAAAGACCAGATAGTCAATGTTGCAGGTTTCACAAGCTGCATGTGTTCATAATTGCACACTCCTGTGTGTTGTTCTTCAAGATAATTATATAAAAATCTCAAAACCATTCTTAGCTTTCGGTTTAAAACAAAACAAAATAATCTAAAAAGAAACAGGCTTGAAGTAGAATTTGTCAACTCTTGCCTAGGGTCAAGCCTCCCAATTCCCAATCTTATTCTCTTTTCCTTGCTTGAGGAAGTTAAAATCTTGTATTACCCAATACTTACATGGTTTAAAGGAATATCTTCATGTGTATTATTTAAATTTCCCTTCCTTCTTTGAACCGCCAGCTTGTTCTATACTTCGTTCATGGAGCATACTCAATTCCCTAACTACTCTACTGAGTTGGTGCCTTTTATTCCTGTTATAGAATTAATATCCTTATTAGTTTGCACGAGCTGCTACGGGAAAATAACACAAGCTAGGTATAAAGGTATTCCTTTCCAATTCCGGAGAATAGAGAAGTTCAAGGACACGGTGTCAGCAAGGCTGGTCCCTTCCTAACGCCACAAGAGACATTCGCTGTGCAAGCTTCCTCAGTGACTGGGGCATCACAGCAATCCCAAGCCTTCCTCAGCCCCAACTTATCACCCAGATCTCTGCCCCTCTCTTCACACCACCGTCTCATTGTCTTGACCACAATGATCATTTCTCTTGTTCCGCAGCAACTAGCCTAATGTGTTATTTATAATGGACTCTTTAAAAATGTTTGTTGAACTAGGTGTGGTGACGCACACTTGTGAAGATTGCCAAAAGTTCAAGGACAGCCAAGGCTACCCTCAAGTTTGCCAGTGTCAAGTTTGTCAAGCAAGAAAAAGGGTGGTTTGAATGTGGCACTCAGACGTGTGGACAACTGAATCCACTGAAAGCCTGAAAAAGCTTGGGAAAGAGTAAAGCATGTTTTCTTGGTTAGCAACAATTTCTCGGGTCTGCTCTGCTTGCTAGAGGCAAGCAAGTGCTCTCATCTAAGAGAGGCTTCCTGACTCAGCTTTAGCTGCAAAACCCTGCAGCTCATTAAGAGGTCCTGCCACGAAACACTTAAACGGTGTTGACGAAAAGCTGAACGCATGCTTTTCGGTTTTCAGCCGTAGCAGGAAAAAAGCTGCACCGATTAAAAATGCCGGCTTTCTGGGCCATCCTGCCAGGGCAAACTCTGACTGTTTGAGGCAGGAGGGCCGACTACAGAGAGAGGACTTGTGTGTTGTCTGTGGACATAATGCTGCAACTTACTTGCTGGCAGGGACCTTGAAATGCCATCGAGTTGTGGCAGTAAACATGGCTACAGCCAGTACCTCAGCCATAAGGCTGGAAAGCTAAGGAATGGACTGGATCTAGCTGGCAAAGCCACGGCTTTAATCCTACTGATATTGCTTGCTAAATTAAGGACTCATGTGGTCAAAAAAGAGACATATACAGTAAAAGAAAGATTCAAAGTCAAAGAAAATGTTTAAATGGTTTACTGTGTGTTAAAAATATATGCAGACTAAAAGTTAAAAGTTCTTAAAAGTAAAAAAAAAGGAAAAAGAAAGTAGTTGGGTGTGGTAGTAAACACCTTTAATCCCAACACTTGGGAGGCAGAGGGAGATTGACCTCTGTGACTTCAAGGTGTGGTAGCACACGCCTTTAATCCCAGTGCCTAGAAGGCAGAGACAAACAGATCTCTGTGAGTTCAAGGTGTAGTAGCGTACACCTTTAATCCCAATGCCTGGGAGGCAGAGACAGGCGGATCTCTGAGAGTTCAAGGACAGCCTAGTCTACAGAGTTATTACAGGTCAAAGATACAGAGAACCTGATGAAGGTTAATATTCATGAGGATGCCTATGTGTTTGTCTTTGGATTCACCTTCTTATTTAGCTTCTCTAGGAACATGAATTATAAGCTCAATGTCCTTTATTTATGGCTAGAAACCAAATATGAGTGAGTACATCCCATGTTCCTCTTTTTGGGTCTGGCTTACCTCACTCAGGATAGTGCTTTCTATTTCCATCCATTTGTATGCAAAATTCAAGAAGTCCTTGTTTTTTACTGCTGAGTAATACTCTAATATGTATATATTCCATACTTTCTTCATCCATTCTTCCATTGAAGGGCATCTAGAGACAGAGACCCACATGGGAGCACCTGACAGAAATCTCAAGGTCCAAATCAGGAGCAGAAGGAGACGGAGCACGAGCAAGGAACTCAGGACCACGAGGGGTGCACCCACACACTGAGAGAATGGGGATGTTCTATCGGGAACTCACCAAGGCCAGCTGGCCTAGGTCTGAAAAAGCATGGGATAAATCCGGACTAGCTGAACATAGCGGACAATGAGGAATACTGAGAATTCAAGAACAATCGCAGTGGGTTTTCGATCCTACTGCACGTACTGGCTTTGTGGGAGCCTAGGCAGTTTGGATGCTCACCTTATGAGACCTGGATAGAGGTGGGCAGTCCTTGGGCTTCCCACAGGTCGGGGAACCCTGATTGCTCTTCGAGCAGATGAGGGAGGGGGACTTGATTGGGGGAGGGGGAGGGAAATGGGAAGCGGTTGCGGGGAGGAGGCAGAAATCCTTAATAAATAAATAAATTTAAAAAAAAAGTTTTCATAACAAAAAAAAGATACAGAGAACCTGTCTCAAAAAGCAAAACATAAAAGTAAAAATAAACAAAATAGAGGTTAAAACAAAGCTGCATAAAGATGGAAAATACACAGAGAATCTTGATACTATAATATGCTATTATGCTCTGTTTGAATTCTTTGAATGCTGAGGAAGGAGCAACAGCTGCTAAAAGATATTTGTTTATAAATGCTGCTGAACTAATCCAACATAGATATTTTGAAAATGCCTTGACTTTGAAATTTGGATCTAAGGACATGATGCTTTGGAAAGGAGTTTCTTATTTTGTTTTCACAGAGGATGAGACCCTGCTCATTTCTTCTATTCCGATATGGTATAATGGACCACACCCTCCTGAAGGGTTGCTGTGAACACCTTCAGAAAATTGCTTCGCTCAACTGCCAACTGAGATGAAACTAGCACACAGGTTATACCATGAAAGACCTAATTAACGATGCCCCCATTCAGCAGGAAGCAGTTTGGAGAGAAATAACTGTGCCCATATTCCCAAAAATTGTTTATAAATGTTCTTTTACATTTAAAGGGGGATATGATATAGATATGAATAATTTGCATTAGTATAGATTTTGCTTTATTGATAGAGATTTAAGGTCAATTTTGTTATATGTATATGCATATTTCTGCTATTGATTAAGATATTGTGATTGTGTAGTTCATTAAAAAATGTAATGTATAATTAAGAAATATAGGTTAATGGATAATCATCAGTAATAGTCAAGCTTGTAGTCATGTTAGTTAGATTTTCTAGATATATAGAGATACATTTCAGTTAGATAGACATTCTTCATATCTTTCAAAGACTGCAGAATATGGCATTTAATGTTTTTAATAACTTAGGGTTTTTCATGACAATGAGACACTCTGCTCCTGGCAGCACGAATCTACTTCAAGAGGAAGATGGGCATCGAAGAGGATCCTTATGGAGTTTGATAGCCATTTGGGCAAGAAACTGTTCTTGCCTGGACTATTGCATAAACTGGACACAGAGAACCCGCAGAGAGAGGACTACTGAACTTGCCTAAAGGTGAGATGATCTTTCGGGGTTCCTGATTCATGAAAGAGTCTGCAAGACATTCTTCAGGACAAGCAGATAGTGACTGCCTTTGAAATTTCCTTCTTCATGGAAATGTCTGCTGGAAACTATGGGCCTGTAGGCCGAAGATGGATGCCCCAACGGTACAAAGGAACTTTGGATGACTGTCCAGGCAGCGAGATGTCTCTGTCATTTCTAGAGTTTGAAAGTTGCTTACTTTTTGTTTGCTTAGGTAATATTATATCCTTCTGGAGTCTTTGATGGAGTTAAAGAATATATAGATAGTTGTAGTTTTCCTTAGTTATGAAAAAAGATAAAATAGATATAAATATTGTAACTGTAATTCTTACTTGATAACTGTTTTGTTATATGTAATTTTGCTATGTTAAAGTTAAAGCCTTCCTTTTTTTTTGTTTAAACAGAAAAAGGGGAAATGATGGAGGAAGGTCATTGGTTAAAAAATAAAGAAACTGCTTGGCTGGCCCTCATAGGTTAAAACATAGGTGGGAGGAGTAAACAGAACAGAATGCTGGGAGGAAGAGGAAGTGAGCTCAGACTCGACAGCTCTCCTCTCCGGGGCAGACACCTCAGAGAGAGGCCATGCTTTGCTCTCCCGGGCAGACACACGATGAAGCTCCGACCCAGGATGGACGTAGGCTAGAATCTTCCCTGTAAGACTGGTGCTCACAGATTATTAGAGATGGGTTGATCGGGACATCAGAATTAGCCAGTAAGGGCTAGAGCTAAAGGGCCAAGCAGTGTTTAAATGAATACAATTTGTATGTTGTTATTTCGGGGCATAAGCTAGCCAGGCGGCCAGGGTGCTGGGGACGCAGCCCCGCCGCTCTTATCACTACATGAATGAATAAAAAATTCAATTTTTCCTCCTCTAAATGTACTTAGATAAGACAGGGAGAGCCCCAGGATGGGTGGTTAGGGCTAGCTAAGTGATGCTGTGCTATTCTGGACTGTCTGACAGCCTCGTGGACAAAGAAGAACGGAGGAACGCATTAACGCTTCCCCTCACACTCTTAATTCACCGCAGACCAGGTCTAACACTCCGTGAAATAAACCACCTAAGGTTTCCCCAAGAGAAACTCGAGCTGGTGGAGAGCTGTGATTTCCCCAGGTTGTAACTGCTTTTCCCTGGTAGAAGGGGCCTAGGCCTGCCTGATTGAAATAGAAACCAGAGGTTCCACTTCCTGTCTGAACTCCCAGTTATCTGGGTTGAGACAGGAGAGCTGTGATTCAGCTTTTGCCAGGTCAGTAAAAAACTGGAAAAAAAAATCAGTCTGGATTTTTGTTTGACATTTTAAAATTTTCCCCAAATGTATGTTTGTCTTCAACATTACCTAAGGCACAATGTCTCATCAATATTCTTTGCTGGAAAAGCAGCAAAATTAGGCATTGAATGAGCATCTTCTCCTTTACTTCGGCAGTTACACTGAGACCAGGAGTTGGGATAAAATGATTGAATCTTAAAATACTTGCTGATAACCATACTAACCTACTCTTGTCCTGAAACTTTTCTCTCCCACACCTGTGTCTATGCTGTCGCGTGCTCAGCCTTTGGAAGGTGCTGACCAACTTCTGTGCTTGGACATTCCAGAGCATGCTAATCTGCAGACCAGGCAGAAGCCCTAGGGCTGGGACTGCCTTCTAAACGTCTAGGTGAGATTTTACTTCTGACTTCGGGAGAACCAGGGTAGAGAGGAGTCTCCACCACCAGTGGACACCATCCAATTCTCGTAACACCTGGAATAAGCTGGGCCCATGACCAGTAACTAACTCTGTAACTTTGTCTCTTTGCTGGGGCTCAGCTCTACACACAAAGACAGGTCAAAACATCTAGCCAGTTGGAAGTGCCTTTTGTCTCCCAAGAAGGTGACTTCTCTGGTTAGCAGAACTATTTTAAACAGATTCAGGAGGCAGCTCTCACAGCTCATGACAAAGGGAGTCAGAAAATGGTTGCTAGGAAGAGGTGATAAATACGTTACAGTGCCACATTGCCTGCAGTGCTGTGGACAGACAGCAGCGGCGGCGGCACATGGTGCAGACTAAAACGGTGAATTGAAGGATGGGCACAAAGCTCAGCGGTAGCATGTCAGCCCAGCAAGGGCAAGGATCTGGGTTTGAGTCCCAGCAACACTGACATGCATGCACAAACACATGCACACACACATACATGCACGCACATATGCATGCACCTGTGCAGAATGACTGGCAAGCTCATGGGGCTCTCAGAAGCCGTGGTAAGAGCTGTGTGACCATGAAAGAGGTCTCTGGCTTCTTTATAGCTCAGGTGCCTCACCTGAAAAGTGAGGGTGACAGCGGAATGTCCTCATAGTCACCATGTGGGAAGTGCCACGAATGGGGGCCGGCACAGAGCAGGTGTGCAGGACGTGGTAGCCATTGCTATTACTGTGTTGAATGCACTCTATGGTAAGATGGCTGAGCTCATAAGATGAGAGAGGAAAAGGACGGAGATCCCTGCATGCTTGTGTACTTGTGGGATAGAGAGATTATTAATAGTCAGGTAATAATTCCTTTGATTGATAATGAAATTTTCAGTTGGGGAGCATTGGGCCAAGGCTGAACTCCCAGGACATTGGCATTCACATGATGGATTGGCTAAGGTACATTATTGCCCGGCACTAGAAATATAGAGGTGACCAAGATGGGCAATGCCTCTATCAAAGCTAGAGGAAGGATGAGGTGTCTAGCACAGAAAAAGCAGAGGCCTCTTGGTATGTTATCATCTACACAACCCAGTTATGGGGCCTTGGAAATTTGCTTTGGCTCCATGGAGCTTATTAAGCCCACAGCGGCTCTGACTCTCCTTCCTTCGTGTCTCAGAGCCTGTGGCTGAGGGCAGCTGCAGAGTTCAGTTGGCTGAGCCTCTTGTGGGGCAGGTGGTAGCCATCTTTGAAGCTGGACCCACCACTTCCCTTCAGGATGGGAAGATGCAGGAGGGCAGCTGGCCATGTGTCCCAGCTTTCTGGAATTGTCTTTCTGAAGTGCCCTCATGGTTCACAAGGCCATTTACACGTTAACCCCGAAGGATCTGGCAACCTCATTACAAAACACTACCCACCTGGAGCCAAATTACACAACTGACTGAAAACTGGGTTTTGTTTCTTACCAACTTCTGGCTCTTTTTTGAATGTAGTGTTTCTTCTATTTTAGAAATTACAAAATTTTGGATTGTATTCCTACTGTTAAGGTTTAAGAGAATGTCAGCTCCAAATGAAAGTTTTCAGATTTGTTTGCTTGTTTGTTTGTTTTGTTTTGTTTTCTCAAATGGGTTTTTTCAGACCTGGCTGTCCTGGAACTCTCTCTATAGACCAGGCTGGCTTTGAACTCAGAGATTCACCTGCCTCTGCCTCCGAAGGGCTAGGACTAAAGGCATGAGCCATCATACCCAGCTTTTTGTATTTTTTTTTAAAGATTTATTTATTTATTATGTATACAACATTCCTTCCATGCATGTTTGTATGCCAGAAGAGGGCACCAGATCTCATTACAGATGGTTGTGAGCTACCATGTGGTTGCTGGGAATTGAACTCAGGACCTCTGGAAGAGCAATCAGTGCTCTTAACCTCTGAGCCATCTCTCCAGCCCCCATGCTTTTTGTATTTTTAAATATTGTTTTTAATTCTTGTTTCATTGTACTCTGGTCAGAGAGTATTAGTTACAGCATTTGCCATCCTGTGACTTACCGATGTCTTCTTTGCTACCTCGTGTTTGATCAGCTTAGTGAGCAGATGCTGCAGAGAAAGTCATATTTCTACTACCTGGGCTTAGTGTTTGGTGTTTGCATTAGAAGCAGTCTGCGGGGGGCTGGAGAGATGGCTCAGAGGTTAAGAGCACTGACTGCTCTTCCAGAGGTCCTGAGTTCAATTCCCAGCAACCACATGGTGGCTCACAACCATCTATAAAGAGATCTGGTGCCCTCTTCTGGCATACAAACATACATGGAAGGAATGTTGTATACATAATAAATAAATAAATCTTTAAAAAAAAAAAAAAAAAAAAAAAAAAAAAAAAGAAGCAGTCTGCGGGGATGTTTTCAGGCTGGGCAAAGCCCTGTTCTTCCCCCACCACGCTCTGCTCAGCCTGAGTCACACTGACAGTGCAGTCGAAAATGTCTGCTTGCTAAGCTCCGTTTCTTACAGTCTACGTGAAATTGGGCAAGTTACTAAACTTAAAGTTTTTTCTTACATTTATTCATTTATTGTGTGTATGTCTGTGTGTGACAGCATGCCACAGCCTGTGTATGTGTTTGTGTGTGTGAGAGGAAGACGGAATGCCACAACCTGAGTGTGGAGGTGACAGAAATCTTGGGGGTGTCATTATTCTCCTTCCACCATGTGGGTCCCAGGGGTCAAACTTAGGATTTTAGTCTTGGAGGTGAGGACCTACTTGTGCTGAGCCATCTTGTCAGCCCACTAGCTAACATTTTTATCTCATAAAGAGTAATAATAAAATAATAATAACAAATAGCACAGTAACCGGACAGTTGTGGCGCACACCTTTAATCAGAGCACTCAGCAGGCAGATGCAGGCAGATTTCTGAGTTCGAGGCCAACCAGGCCTACAGAGTGAGTTCCAGGACAGCCAAGACTAAAGAGAAAAACCAAAATAAGTAAATAAACAGATAAATAAAATATTTATTATTTATATTCAAATCTGGTACTTAGCTTTTCCCTCACTACTGGAGGATTGAACACAGAGTCCTTGGGCACATGTAGGATCTATATTCTCAGCCTTCTTTTTACTCTCTAATTCTGAGACAAAGTCTCCCTAAATTGCTCAGACTATCCTTGAACTTGAGGCCCTCTTGCCTCAGCCTCCACAGGGTGTCACCAGGCCTGGCTGACCTTCTGACTCGTCATCCTGACAGCACTACCGTGTAAACGCTGCTGTGAGAACGGATCAACACACAGCTGCTCAAACAATGTCTGCAGCAATGCAAGCTATTTTCAGTGCTTTTAGTAGTAATGTTAATGACAGCAAAACAGACTTTCCATGACTTTGCACCTCCCCATGGGACGTCTCCTTCTCTGTGTGGCACATGCCTGTGTGGTGTCCACCAAAGACCCGGCTTTGTAGGTCTCCACGCATGGGATAAGCTCTGCATGCTGTCACAGCCCTCCCAGGCCCGCTCAGTGTCACACCTCCTCTGAGGCACGGAAACCAGTGCTCGTGCTTATCCGTTCTGCTAGACTGCAAGTCTTTCCATGTCAGGAGCCTATCTGGTTTACTTTAGCTCTCTCAAGTTGACTCTACCGCATGAAACACAGTGGGTACTAGATAAAATATTTGCTGAATGAATGAATGAAGGTTTGACTGAATGATTAGCTGCTTCAGAAGAGGCCCTAAAACAAGAAGTTCCAGAGGCCAGCAAGTTTGGATTGTCAAATGGTCTAGTTATCCTCTGCCCGGCATCTCCCACTCCTAGGCAGCTGAGGGGCTTTGCTGTCTGCACTGAGCCTAGACTACTCTTCGGCCAAACGCTCCCAATCCTCCTCTCCCTACAGACTCACCACTCACTTCTGGCGGCGAGAAATAAAGAGGATTACATCATTTGTTACAACAAAATGCTTATTATAGTAATAAGTATAATTAGCATTAGACAATTACAATAATAACACATTTCCTTGATGCAAAGGTACTTTTTTAAAAAACAGGTTTATTTAATGTACCCCCGCCCCCTTAAGGAAAAAATAAAAAACAACTCTTTGGGGGAAGAGTAGAGGCCTCGCCCATTCTTTTGAGATGCTATCTCAGCGAAGGAGCATTATTCCCTAACCCCATAAAATGGAGTGGGTCCCCTTCAAGCAAGATCTCTCTTGCTCTCCCTCTGGTTTCTCTGGGGAAAAGAAAAATCTTGTCTCTGTCTTTTGAGGGATTGGGAGACCTGGGTAAAGGATAGAAAAGACCAGACCATGAGAGGCAAAAGGAAAAAGACACCTATGGCTGAGGTCAAAATCAGGTAGGACTGTGTCCCATTCTTGCTTCCTAGGTGGGAAAGGCCAGGGAGGGAAAGCATTTGAGATACTTTTCTAAGTGCTGTAGGAGTGAGAAACCCCCAGAGTAAGACGGTACAAGGTCCTGGGAGCAAACTGTAGTACAATAAATATGAACAGGGTCGTGGCACTTATGGATTTTAACCATTCCGGTGTTGGGAGGAGCTGACAATAACGTGCAGTATAAGGGTTAAGTATTTTGGAAGGAAAGAAATTGAGAAATATATAGATATTTTGAAAACTATGCACAAAGATGCTGATACACCCCACAGATAATACACACACACACCACAGATATTACACACACACCCCACAGATATTACACACACACATACACCCCACAGATATTACACACACACCCCACAGATATTACACACATACACACTCACACAGCCCCCACAGATATTACACACACACACACACTCACACCCATCCCACAGATATTACACACACCCCCCACAGATGTTACACACACCCCCCACAGATATTACACACACACACCCCACAGATATTACACACACACACCCCACAGATATTACATACACACACCCCACAGATATTACACACACACACACCCCACAGATATTACTCACACACATACGCACACACACACCCCACAGATATCACACACACCCCACAGATATTACACACACACACGCACACACCCCACAGATATTACACAGGCACACACACACCCTGTTCTTAAAAAACTCTCAATAAATACTTGCTGATCGAATGAAACAATCCCACCCTAAAGATGAGGAAATGTGAGTATCAGTAGCTCAGACAGATGTGGCCTGTGATACAGGTGTGTAAAATAGACACAAGCATCCATATACAAGCTGGTGAAAACAATCCTGGTTCCACATACAAAGCAGAACACTATCCACACATATGTGGTGTACACACCATTCTAAACAATGCACATAAAATAAAACTTTATGTACTACTCCATAGGTATATATTACTTTGCAAACCCAGATTACAGACACGTGGCCTGTCTGTGTTCAAGTACACACTCTTCATATACTAGGCAGGTACATGTAGGCACACACACACACACACACACACACACACACACACTGAGCAAATAAATCAAACCAGAAAAGCTATAAAGATAAGCGTCTCCGCTCATCACTCTTATCTTCCCTAAGTGACAGCGCCCAGAGGCGTGAACTGAATCCAGGGCTCTAACCCGTCCATGCCTAACACAAAAAGAGGCCAAGGTTTAAGCCACCCACTGAGGAATCCACCCTTCTTCCCAGGGCATCAGCAAAAGTGAGAATCTTGTCTAAACACCCTGGGGCTGATTGAAAGTGAACTGTGTGCTGACCCTTTCCCCCGGGGTTTCAGACAAAGCATGCTGGCATGCAAGGATCTGGTCCATCCCATCTCTCTTCCCAGGTAGATGTCTTTCAGTCTCTGCCACTCATTTTCTGCCAAGTAGAAGGCCCTGAAAACAGGGCCATCTCCTCGGCTGGAGACCACCCTCCTGTCTCCTGTCTTCCAAGGGCCTCCTCACTCTGTCCTTTTTCCCTCAGCTACACCAAAAATCTTGACCTTTAATTTCTGAGTCTCTCCCTTCCTGCAAGTGCATGGGCCCAGCTTTCTTCAGGCACATGCCAGCAAAATGTTTATTCCATTATTTGTGAGTCTTTTATGGAGTCCCGGGACATCAATCTTAGCTTTTATTCTGCTACTTAGGATACTGGGTCTCCCTGTGGAAGCCTTTGGACGGAACTAGACGAGTCTTGAAGGACCATCTTCTCCACACCATTTCATTCCCCAAGTGAGGACAAAGTAGGGTGACTTTCTTAGTCACAGAAATGAGACTCAGAGACATGTCTTTTAATTCTCGATGATCATCCTCCTGCATCAGCATTTTCCAGTGGAATTTTGTGGAACACCAACGTAAAGCTATTTGTTTTGAGACAGGGTCTCACTGTGTGGCCTGGAACTTGCTCTGTAGCCCAGGCTGGCTTGGCATTCAGAGATCCACCTATCCCTGCCTCCTGAATGCTGGGATTAAAGGCATCTGCCACCACACCCAGCTGCATAAGAGGATTTAATAAGGGTTTCATGGCCTGATAATTTGGACAATATTACATGCTGTGCTCCTTTCTTGAGATTCAAATGTTCATTAGTATGTCAAAGCCTCTGAGAAGCTCTATAAGGTGCGAGTTTAATTCTGTCTACCTTGTTTCCTACACTACCCTGATTGCGCAACACATTTTCTGGTCCGCTCCTGCACACATCCCATGGAATGTGGTGCTTTGAGGATTGCAGAGTCCACCTAATCCAACCGGGAAAGGGAATTAGATGGGAATGGAAGGGAATGAGCTGGGACCCAATAGGAGTATAAGCTGCTTCCTACCGTGAGGAGGATGTGATACAGGACTGAAGGCAAGCAAGATGGGATACCCCAAAAGTAAGAGCAAACTAGCAAAGCTTCATGGGAGACAGTCAAGGCTCAGAAAAAAGTTCTCTCTGGAGTGTTAAGGGGAAGAAAGAGCACTGTCCCAGTAAGGTCCTAGGAAAGCAGGGCTTCAACCCATGGCGAGAGCCAGCAAGCCTGGCTGGAGAGGAAGGTCTCACACACAGCAGGCATACAATAAGGACTTGTTGAGTGAGTGAATCAGTGAAGCAGGCTGATCTGCCTCCAGCAACACACAGAACCCAAGCCAAGCAACTGGAAGTCACTGTGCTCTCAGCCCCGACTCCCACCAAGCAGGGTCAGTATTCCTTGGAAAGGAGTGGGGTATATGACAGAGACCATAACCCTTGGCTCTCTTACTTCCATAGGTTCTGGGGGATTTTCCTGGCCAATCCCAGGCATGGAACTGGGTAAGGCTGGTGGAGGGGATGAGTCAAACTGAGCTGTTTGTTTGTTCTCCAGGGCAGGGACACGAAAGAGTCAACAAACACACTGGAGCCTCTGTGGCTGCTGCTCGGAGCAACACAGCTTGTTTGTGCTGGAGAATTTGAACTTGGGTCAAAATGGCTCTCAGGGCCTCCCTTCCCCGAGGTACAGACCTTTAGGCAGGAGCTGGGGTCAACCACTGGGTAACCAGGTGCTCTGCCTAACAATACAGACTACACACGAAGCTCCTGCCACCAAAGCATTTTAAAATTCATAACATGCAGTGGACATGCCAATCTGCCACCTACTGCTTGTGGGATGCCTTCTTAGTCAATAGTCCACGGCATCAGCCACAGCCCAGGTGAAGGCATGGCTGGTTCACAGGGTTAGAGAATCCCCGCACTCGGCATCCTCCTGCTGCACCTCTGCCAGGTAACCTTCCCTCTGCACTCTTGGTTACACTGCCTTGGTTTTTGTTGTTAGTTAGTTTGTTTGTTTGTTTGTTTGTTTTAGTTTTTTGAGATAAGGCGTCAGGAAGCTCAGAAGTGCCTCAAACCTGCTGATGGCCTTCAACTCCTCAGCTTCCTGTCTTACTTTCTGTGTGTTGGGATTACATGCCTGTTCCACTATGCCTTACTTGATTTTTCTTCTTTTATTTCCCATAATACACAGGAGAATTTAACTTTCTCAGACTGTGCAATGCCAAGCCCATCTTTAGTCAGGACATGGGATGATCCCGGTGTGTCCTGAGCCTTGCCCTTTAAGAATCCCCGAATCAGGGACTGGAGAGATGTTCAGTGGTTAAGAACACCTTCTGCTTTTGTTCCCAGGACCCACATGGCAGCTCACAACCATCTGTAAGCCTAGTTCAGGAGACCTGACCCCATCCTCCAGCACTGGTGTGCACCAGGTAGTGCACATGCACGTGTGCAGTCAAGACACTCACACTCATACCAACAAATAAATCTTACAACAAAGGATACAATCTGAGTAAACCAATAAAATACAGAAACCTACAAAAATGACTTTAGGAGCCTAAGGAAGTGACAGTGACGTGCTGACGGCATAAGCATGAGAACCTGAGTTTGGGTCCCTTGTGCCCATGTAAAAGGTCAGGCACTGTGTCATACATGGTCATCCCAGCACCGGGGAGGTGGTGACAGGCAGATCCCTGGGACTTGCTGGCCGGGCAGCCTAGCCAATAGTGAGCTCCAGGTTCGGAGAGAGACCCTGTCTCATCAACTCTGAGTCTCCACACACATGCTTCTACATATGTATTCATACCTGTGCACAAACACATGTACACACACATTAACACGTATGCACGTAAGAGTGTGTGTCCACACATATAACTCCAGGTCAGTTATTAAGCACAAGCAGCTATTACAGCCGAGTTTCATGAGGGAGAGTCAAGAGACATCAAACATAGAAGTTGCTTTGAGACAGCCTCCTAGAGTAGGGTTTCTAGATCAGATTGAGGGACAGAAAAGGACAGGCTCCTGGGGAAAGGGCACAAGCTCTGTAATCAGGGGAAGACTTAGCCTAAGGGCAGTGTGGGAGCAGGAACATGGGGACCGAATAAAGGGCTTGAAGAGAGGCATGGACCACAGAGGAAACACGACTGTGAGATGACCGGGAAGCTTTGTAAGCAAGACTGGAGTGTAAAGTTGGGTATAGAGGCACACCCTCTAATCCCAGCACTTGGGAGGCAGAGGCAGGAGAATCTCTGTGAATCAAGGAAAAAATTCTACATTTTGAGTCCAGCCCAGCTATATGGTCAGACCCTCTCAAAACAAAAACAAAGAAAAAAAAAACAAAACCAAAAAGAACAAGTTTGCTAGCCACTGGTGGTAGTATGTGGGCTCCTGAAACCCTTATGAGCACTTCAAACACAGTGGGCTAAGGGCCAAGGTGGAAGCTGACAGCCCCGTGAAAGCTTAGAATAAGCAAGGGAAAGAAAAGCTATGCTCATGAAGTGAAGCAACCGACCCGAGTTCCAGTCCTGAACCCGACACTTCCTCTGACATCTGTAAAATAATGGCACTGTCTGCCTTGCAGTTCAAAACTCTGCAATGCCAAGAGACAGGAGACACTGAGGGCCATTGTGGTGGGTCCTCCACAAATCCATTCAATATTTCCCCTTATACAAGACAAGTCTAAGTTCCCTTTATCCCCATGACTGAATTACAGCTGGAACATATTTACTACATCAAAGATTAATACTCTAAACCCAGCAAGCTCGCTGGTTGGGCCACAAGGAAATATCTCTATAAAAAGAATAGACTCTATAAATTATTGGTCACTTACCTAAAGTTGTTACTAAATTATTTTAAAAGGATGGATATATTCTGTCCTACACTCCTGCTTCTGTCTTTCTCAGACTAATTGCTTTCTGATCTAGGAAGGGTGTCCAGACAGAGACCTGGGAATTTTGATATATTCTGGATCCTTCAACTGCTAAGATTCCAGAAGATAAATAAACTCCACAGTAGAATCTGAAGCAACCGGGGGCTGGAGAGACTGCTCAGCGGTTAAGAGTACGGCTGCTCTTCCAGAGAACTTGGGTTCAATTCTCAGCACCCACATGGCAGTTCATGTCTCTAACACCAAGATCTTACATCCTCACACAGACATACATGGGGGCAAAATAGTAATGCAAATGAAATAAAAGTAAATCAATTTTTTTAAAAAGCATCTGAAGCAACCTATTCAGACACTTAAAAGTGTACAAAGGGAAGTCTCCAGGTTACTCTTTCTTTCCCGTTCACATTCTATCTAAGCAGCACCGCACTTCAGGGCTTTCTTGGGGATGCCAGCCCTCCCATGCTTCTACCTCGGCCTGTACTCTGTTTTATTAGGTTCATTTCTCTGTCCACCACTCCAGAGTGAAACAGCTTTGACAGCAGGGATTGCATTCTATCCGTCTCTAAGTCTGAGCTGGCAGAGTGACTGACACGTAATTGCTCTTTGTGGAACTGTATGGACGAAGAGCAGGAAGGTCGTTCTAGAGTCTTGGCCTTAACCATGCTCGCCCGCTCTGCTGACGGTGCCCAGCTCTGATAGGTGCCCACCCCTCACTCTGGTACCCTTTCCATGTTCCTGTCAGTGCTTACTAGTGGGCCTGATATGTCTGGCTTACTTGGCCATCCTCTCACCTACTTGGGTCAAAAAAGCAGAAACTTTGTCTGCACCTTTTGTCCGGAACTGCAGCCATCACGGACTCATTTGCCAGGTGCATCAGTGGAGCGCAGGAACTCATCCTTTCTACGCTGTGACCAAAGAAAGAACTTTAAAGAGAATATCAGAGGTCAATTTCTATGCTGTATAAACACAACATAATCTACTGACCAAAGAGGCTGACAGAGGCAAGCATATATTTCAACTCTCCAAGTCTGCTTCAGAAAAATGAATTAACGCCTGGGCAGTGGTGGTGCACACCTTTAATCCCAGCATTCGGGAGGCAGAGGCAGGCAGATCTCTGGGAGTTCGAGGTCAGCCTGGTCTACAAGAGCTAGTTCCAGGACAGGAACCAAAAGCTACAGAGAAACCCTGTCTCGAAAAACCAAAAAAAAAAAAAATGAATTAACTATATGAATTAAATTATCTCTGTATTTGTTTATCTGTGGCATACTGGAGTATATGAATTTAGGATCTAAACTGCATTGTGAGAAATGTGGATTGGAAAAAAAAACATACAACAGGTCCTACTATTCAGGGACCATCAGACTGAAGCCCTGGTCAACAGAGTTCATATAAAAAAGGTGAAGGCATGCGTGCCGTGAAATGAACCAAAGAAAGGCACCAGACAATGTAAGTTCTGGGTACGTGGCTTGGGAAATGAGCAGAGGGTGTGTGGATCCTTCCCATCCTGACACATTTTCCTCTCACTGGCCCACAGAGTTGCTTAGATATAAGACAGAAAGCAGATTGGAAGGATGAGTAAAATCCTCACAGTTGCTAACAGCCTGAAGGAGAATTTGGAAGACTGCTCAGCATGACAAAGGAAGGAGAAACATGTCGGACTGAGACTGTAGAGGCAGTGTTACAAGATCCTGGACCTGTTTTGTAGAGTATCAAAGAATTCCTTTAACAGCTGGAGTGTAGGAGAGATTAATAGGAATATTAGCCAATATTAACCAAGCAACTGAAAGCACAAGACAGCGAACTCTCAATGACCGTAATTGATCTGTTCTCCAAAGTGGGCCACATTTCACACACACCCGTCTCACACCAAGACCGTGTCGTCTGCCTAAGAACAGCCTCTCCTGCTCTAATGGCTTCTCCGTGACTGCTCTCCACCCACAGACATGGAGGGTCCAGCGAGAGTGTGTGCTGAATTCTAATCCCGGAGCTCCTGCCGCTGGCTGTCTGCTTTTGGAACATACAGTCTATCTCATCTCAGGGGCAAGGCCAGCAGAATAGAAGCCATCTTATCTTTGCTTGTGAATCTTGCTGGCAGAAGGTGTTCATAACAAGCAAGCAAAGAGAGCCCACGGACAGCCATCAGCTGGCTCCATTGCCCGCATCGCAGAACCTGCCATGGACTCTTCTCACACTGGAGTTATGGCTCTCTCTGTAAAATCACTGTGATTATGAAAAATGTGTGGGGCTCTTTCTACCATTTAGGCAAAGCCTCTGGCTGTCCGGATGAGCAGAGATTTAAGATCTTGTTCTCCATAAAGATAGCCAGATAGCTAAAGAGATAGATGTGTTAACGCCTAATTGGTCACTGTTGAGTCATCAAATCTGTTTCAGAGCGCAGGATTGGACAGTCCTGACGGGAAAGTGAAGGCATGGGATTGAGGATAGCAAGGGACGATGGCAATCAGTCAGTTCCCTCTCCTACACTGGCTCCCTCTGGGACTTTTGTTCCTCCCCTTCACAGAATTTCCAAGAATGGTATCTGAACCTTTCTCAGGAGCCTCATTCACCTGAAGACAATGCCAAGCTACTCTTGCTCTGGTGGTTTCTGCTCCATAACTCCAGCTGCCTCTGGACAGGCCAGCAGCCTCTTACTCTTGAGCCTGCAGCACTTTTAATCCACTGCTCAGCATTTTCCCTTTTCTTTTTTAATTTTTTTTGTTTTATTTAAAATTATGTGTAGGGGGAGGTATGTGCATGCAAGTGCCCCAGAGGCCAGAGGAGGGAGTCAGGTCCACTGAGCTGGAGTTTCGGCAGTTGTGAGTCACCTGGTGTGGGAGCTAGGAACTGAACTCAGGTCTGCTGTAGGAGTAGGACCTGCTCTTAACCACAGAGGCAGCTCTCCGGCACCTCAGAGACCTTCCTTGTCTCTGTCCCCATTACAACTTTACTTTTTCTTGTGTGTATGAATGTTCACACCTCTCTGGGTTCAAGTGTAGATATGAATGCTCTTGCATGCAGAGGTCAGAGGTTGGTGTCAGGAATCTTCCTGGTTTCTCTCAGCCTTGTATATTGAGGCAGTCTCTCACGGTGAACCCAGAGCGCACTGAATTGTTTAGTCTAGCTAGTAAATTTGCCCTAGAGACCCCCTGTCCCTGCCTTCCAAGAGTTGGGATTTCAGGCGAGTTATCATACTTGCCCAGAATTTATGTGGGTCCTAAGGGTTGAATTTGGGTTCTCAGATTTGCACAGCAAGGACTTTGTCCACCTAGCTGTCCCTCTAGACCCTCAAATCCCTTATTTATATGCCCCTTTCAAAGCCATGTGACTTTTAAGACCTCTCCAGGCATCTTGTAATTGTAGTAAACATCACACAACTCAAAGTGGGTGAACTAGATTATTTGAGCAATAATTAATTATAGGCAGAAAACAGTGTAGAGATAAGAGCCAAACCCCAAAGCCCTGAAGCCTGGGGGGATGATGAACCCTGTTTAGATGAATGAAGAAAAGAGCACTATCCTCCCTGTGACTTTGAAAGTTGGGGAATGAGGACAATTGATGTAATTAGGACAAGCATGTTAAAGCCAAAATGTGTGACTCTTCTAGCATCTTTCCTCAGAGTTTTCTGGAAAGTAAGGTAACAGCCCTAGAGAACAGGACAATACGACTTCTCAAAGGAAATCCCTGCATTATATTCCTTTTAAGAAAAATGATTGGATTTATGGAACTGAAACAGGCCTGGTGCTGTTTCTAGAGCGAATGTGTGAGGACAAGATGAGAACTCAAGGCCCTGGTCCTCTTTGCTTGCGACATCCTGGCTGCCCAAAGTCAGCAAAGAGCAGAAAGGCCACACTACGACCTCTCAATACGCCAGGGTCATCCCGTTATTGGGAACGTGAATCCACGGCTGAGGCAGGAGCCTGGAGTGTGGCTATACCCATGGACTCAAAACAACCTCAGCGAGTCTTCTTTGCCTCCACTATAGCTACCCAAGATAGAGGTTTTTAATTCCAGAGGTCCTGAGTTCAATCCCCAGCAACCACATGGTGGTTCACAACCATCTGTAACGAGATGTGGTGCCCTCTTCTGGCAGAACACTGTATACTTAATAAATAAATAAAATCTTAAAAAAAAAAAAAACCTTGGTGAGCAGTCATGGTGGCACACACTCAGGAGGCAGAGGTGGGTGAATCTCTCTTGAGTTCAAGGCCAGTCTAGTCTAAGTAACAAATTTCGAGCCAGTATGTAGTAAGACCCTATCTCAAAAACAAAACAAACAATGTAAAACCAAAAATACTACTTCATTTTAAAACTGCGCTGGAATGACAGGCCCCATGACTCTTCTACAAAGTTAGCTGACAGCTGAGCAGCTTTGGTGGGACCCACTGCTTCTTCCTGTGTCCTTCGAGATCCTTCGGGATCACTTGGCCCTACTTCTTGAGTATTCCAGAATATACTGGACCTCTGCAGTGCTACCTGCAGAGGGAGGATGGCGAACAGTAAAAGGAACCTTGTAGATAACACATCAGAATTCGATGCAGGCAAAGCGCTAGGAGAGCCAGGAGCTCCCTTGGGGTACAGAGGGTGCTGCGTGCCCTGATCATCTAGAGTAATTGCTGCCGCCACTGCCCTGACAGTAATAACCCAGAACCACTGACAGCCCTTTTCATCTAAAGGACCTCAAAGCACTCGGCCGCCAGGTGCTCATTAAGCCCTCTTGGATGAGGTTGGCTCGACGGGTCTAGGCCCTTCCTACAGACGGTCAAGGTCGGAGGGTGACTCAGAGAATCCAAGGAGCCAAATGTTGCAGGGGTGAGGGGCATATGCTTCCTACACGTGGGAAAATGAGCCTCCTTGGCCCGGTTCTGGGTCTGGACTCCAAGGGAATGGAAAGGAGGCAAGCTCCTCCCTAAACCGTCTACAAGCAGGGTCATGTAGAATTAATCCAACATGAAGCTCATTTCCCCCAAATACCAGACAGGATTGTTTACAGCTCAAGAACTGGCAGAAGGCATGGGGAAGTAGGCATGGGCAGCATGGTTTTGGAAGGCAGGAGCAGACATAAGGAAAACATCTCCTCTTAAAGGGGATGAACTGTGGCTGAGGAAACACCACATGATTCAAGTCTGGTCTGAGAAGGGAGGTTCTAGGAAACAGTCTTAGGAATAACACCGCGGAGAAAGCGGTTCTCCGGCAGCAGAGTCGCTGCAGAGGAAGCCTGCGTTCAGTGGGTCAGAAGGTGACGTCTCCTCACCGGCCCTCCATGCTCTCTCGCCACTTACAGTGGGAACGGAGCGCATTTCTCTCTGGAAACAGCCCATTCTGGCCAGTCACGCCAGCGTGGGTCCAAAACCATTTCTGAACAATTCTTTCTGATACAGCCTTCGAAGCCTGCCATTAGAATGAGAATTAAACCCATAAACCGTTTGGACGGAGCACCAGACAGTCTCAGAAAAGCGTAGTCTCTGCTTGCCCCTTCGCTACTACCACTCTGGGCAGAAGAGTCTGCCTGCTGGCACGCGCGTTCTCCAGCAGAACCTGTGTCAGAAGACAGCTCAGGATACTGAGTTTGGGCGGTGACTTGAGCATGCGTAAGGAGACACGGTGGCATATACCTGCCCTAATCTTTCTGGAGAACTTCAGCATTTAGGAGGCAGAGGCAGGCGGATCTCTGTGAGTTTGAATCCAGACTGGTCTACAGAGCACGTTCCAGGGCAGTCAGGGCTACACACAGAAATCTTGTCTCACAAAACAAAAAAAAGAAAGAAAGAAAGAAATTCACACTGACACTATTAACTGTGTTCATCAAGACCATCACTATGTCTTGCAAAGGACCTGTTTTTTGTTGTTACCCACATCCACTCGCCCAATGGCAACAGTCGTTCAGAGAAAATCGGAAGAGATCTATTTGTCTAGAAATGGGGAGACCCCACCCTCAACCTCCAAGAGAGGGGGAGGCAGGAAAAAGACTCTCATTAGCTAGTCGCAGGTGGTGTTACCAGGGTGTTATTTATTATTTGTTGGCTGCCAAGGCTTTCCTGAGCCTGAGCCTGCAAAGGCAGAGCCATTGCCTCAGGGGCTGCAAAGTCTGAGACAGACAAACAACACACAACCCAAGCTTGAAATGTACCCCAATGGGAGCTGGGGGCAACCTCAGGGATAGGAGTCACACCCCTTCTACAGAGTCCTCTTGTCTCCAAAAGTCTTGGGGAAGGTACACGTGTTCCAGCGGGAACATTGTTTGGAAGGGGTGGACTCTGCCTAGGAACAGGGGGCTCCAAAGAATGAGCCCCAGCACAGGTTGGGGCAAGAGGTCTCAGAATGGTGGGAGAGGTAGGAGGAAATGAGATCAGGGTTACAGGCTGGGACAGCAGGCAGAGGAGGCGGGCTGGGGGAAAGGCGTTGCTGAATGAATGAGGGAGGCCAAGAGATGTCATCAGCTGTTGCGTGGGGGAACACTGATGCCAGAACACAAGTTGTGGCAAGAAACGAACTGCCAGCGGTACCAAATGATTGAACGGGAGCTTAACCAGAGGGAACGGGGCTGGTCATCAGCAGTACGAGGAGACGCTAGTGATCCAAGATGGCTGCTTTAGCCTACATAAAACAGACTCAATGGCTCGAGTATCCAAGACAACCCTGGCCGTGTATCCATTTGCTACCTCACTGAGTGAAGAAAGCTTCAAGTCTCCTGTGACCTCTTTGCCTGAGAAAGTCATCTAAGGGACTCCCTGTGCTCTCAGAGTTCCAACTCCTGGAAGCTTTGTCGTAGTCCAACTGCTCTGCACCAACTAACTGGGAGAGCATATCTGAAGTGTTAGCAGAAGAGATGGGCTCATCTCCAGCCACAGAAAAGTGCTTCTTTGCGTTTATCTGCTTAAAATCCAGCTGTTTTTAAAAATGTGTGTGTGTGTGTGCCTGTGTGTGCCTATGTGTGCCTGTGTGTGCCTGTGTAAGTTTATGCACACCACAAGTCTGTAGGTGCCTGAAAAGGTCAAAGGGCATTGAATCCCCTGGAACTGGAATTATAGGAAGCTGTAAGTCATGTGCTGTAGTTTCTGAGAACCAACCAGGCTTCTCTGGAAGATCAGTAAGTGCTCTTAACCATAGAGCCATCTCTCTCATCTTCTATGTTTGTATGCTTCAAGAAAGTCAGACAGGCAAGAAAGAAGGAAGTGGGGTCTCCAGGCTAGTCAAGCAAGGTCAGCCTGGAAAACTGAGGTGGGAAGAGCCTGAGTCACTCGGCCCTTGCACCTGACACTGGTCAGCCTGAGGCACTGCCTGCAAGGATGGCGGATGGTCCCCTATGGAAGGAACCAGTCGTGTGCCAGCCCTTTGCCAAATGTCACCTGCCTCCCCTACCTCTCATGTGTCTGAAGAGAGGAATGATGAGGGCTCTTCCCCTTCATCTAGAAATCCCAGGAAATGATCATAAAATCCAAGATCAGGTCACCCACGCCGCCAGCCTCTTCCAAGCTCAGCACCCCCAGGTTTTCTTCCTAAGGCCATCAAACAGGACCAGACGAGGGACTCCAAAAAGAGGAGACATTGAGGAGATTGTAACCCCTCCCTCAGAAGCACACATCCATGTCCAGTATCCCTGGGGGGGCTCTCCTCACTGGGAAGCTTAATTCCCGAACACCGCAGACTGCTCTAGCCTGTGACTTGCATCCAAGAAGAGAAGCCACACTTCAGCTTCTTGCTTTAGATGCAGTAGATCGATCTGTAGCAGGGTGGACAGAAGGGAGACTGCAGAGCTCCTGTCTAAAATGGCTCTAGGAGCCTTAGCTCTAGCATCACTCATGGATGGGCAGCTGCAGAATCACTAGTGCCTGGAGATCTGACTTCCTTCAGCACGTTCTAGACAGGACTGATAATAGTCTCCCTCACTCCCGCATCCTCACCCTGAATGGGATATTAGGCATGCCTATAATGCAGAATAAATGTTCCCCCATTACACACCCCAAATTGTTAAATCCAAAATTCTCTATGAATATTGGCACTGAAAAAAATAACACAGACAATGTAAACATGTTAGATAAATTTTCTAAACTCTATTTGGTTTTGAAATGGATCATACAAAGCTCTATACAATGTTTTCATACAGTTAGGCATCCAAACATCTGACCACGTCTTCTTAGTGTGTGCTTACTTTGAGGAGTGCATAGGAAGTATGAGGTTGCCCGTTCCCAGCAAAGATACATTGGATAGGAAATAAGTCGGTAACCACATCTGAATATTCCATTTATTACCAAACTCCAGAGTCACTCTGCAGAGAGAAACTCAGAACTGCCATCCATCCACCAGGGGGCCAAGCAGCTGCAGCCTTTCCCTACAGCAAACACAGAGCAGAGAGAGAGAGAGAGAGAGAGAGAGAGAGAGAGAGAGAGAGATCATTTCTAACCACTACTAGCTCCCAGGGCATAGGGAGGGTCTGTTCTCATAACGTTAATGGCAGAATAAATTCTATCCTTCAATTGGTTTTCAATTTGACTAATTTATTGAAGGAGGAGGCATCCGGACTAGGCATAGTGGGAAACTTCCTAATGGGAATGCGTGCCTAACGACCTCCAGACCACTCGGCTTTAATAAAAGCATCCAATCCCTTCTGTTTTTCAAGCAGACATGCTGAGGTGGTGGGATGGGTAAGGTGCCTTGAATCAGAGCCTTGAATCTTCTTGCCTAGGGGAAGCCAGGTCCAATATCTAGGAGGTGAAGCTGCAGTGTTATTTTACAAACAAGCCCTCCCTATATCAACGCCACTTACTGTACTGGAAGCCGTATTAAGTGAAGCGCTGGTGTAGTGCATCAAGGGCTTATTGAATATTGATTCCCATTTACGTGACAGCAAAATGGCCTAAGAAATCTTCTCTGGGTGCCTCGGCCCTTTGATAAAGAGGGTGTTCGCTCTGTTTTATGAAGCCGGGATCCAGGCCAGTCACATCTTATAGCTCCACTTACTTTTATTTAATAAAAACAAGGGCTGGTATGGGCGAGGAGAGGGAGGGTGTTGTAGCATGTTGTTTTTCAAGAGGATTCGATCTGTTAGAAAAGGATAAAAATGAAAGTTAGACCTCAGGAAGGATTTTGATCAAGCCATGAGCCAGGAAATAGAGAAATCCCCAATGGACAACCCCAACAGTGCACACAGGTGCCTCACACAAGGAGAAGTTTGCTCCCTGGTTGAGATAAGGATTTAGAAGCCCAGAAAAGACTGCCACAGCAGACACCGACAAACACTGCTTCTGGTAGCGTGATAATCTCTCTTTAGGGAAGCAGGGGCCCTGTCGTCCCCTCCCATAACCCAGCCCTCAACCTAGGGCACACTCCTCCAGTTGTCCCAAAACCCCAGAAAAAGCAATCAGACCAGCTGTCCCTCACCAGTCTCCTCTCGGTTTCTAGCAGAGAAAGACCCCCTGGAAGTTAAACCTTAGTTCTGTTCACCCAATTCTTCGGAATGAGGTGGGGTGGGGCAAATCCAGTCCTTCCTCCCTGTCCCTCCTCTACCCTCTACATTTAAAGTTAGGCACCTGTCTCTTCAGTGTGAAAGACAGTAACCTCCCAGAAGGTCGTGGCTTCTGTCTCAAGGGTTTTAACAAAAAGCTGGGGTTTTTTCCTAACCTGACCAGTACGGTGCAGCAGCAGAGGGATGGCAAGATTGGAGACACAGAGACAGGAGGGTGAGCGGGGGAGTGGCCACAAATCGGTAAGCCTGCCAGAGCCACTGACCCCGTTTTAATATCCCAGAGGTTGGACCCGAGAGCAGAAATCACAGGCTCCAGAAAAAACAATCTTTGAAAGAAAATTGCCTGTCTCAGCCAGAGATATATGAAAGCGCAGTCACCGCCGGGGAAGGGCTGTAAAACTACACCTGGTTATCACACCCAGGCTGACACCGTGATGCTCCTGCACTCCAAACAGGACCGTGGAACTAAGACAGCATGGGTGGGGGAAGCTGAAGGGAAGGGGTGGGCTGCCTTGCGTGGGGCAGAGGTGTGTCTTGGTCAGCAGTGGGATGGGTGGGGACAGGGGTTTAGAACTCCTGACAGCAGGACCAGAAGAAGGCAGTAGGGTTCCTATACCAGGGTCCACAAATGAACTGTCCGTTCCTGATGTCTGGTGGGCTTTGTCTGGCTTTCATTCACGTCTCTACCTTTCCAGATAACTTTACATCTTTTCGCTCCTTCGCCTCCATTACTGTTCCTCTACCCGTGTCTACGGCCCTCTTGTTCCTGTTGTTCCAGGGCTGTAACTGTATTTACGACTCTGTCTCCATCCTTCCACTTTTCTTCAAGTTAACCTTGTATGTCCATCTCTTCTGCCATCACTCTTTGCTCTCTGGTTCTGTATACTCAGATGAAAAGTGACCAGGGAGCGAGAGAGAGGGAATTCAAAGTAAAATTGTTAACTACCTTTCGTGAAGCACTTGCTGAGTGCCAAGCCCTCATTGACACATCCTCCTATTTAATTCTTACAACTAGTTTGAGAGGTAGGTTTTATTATCCCATTTTACAGATGGGAAAATAACATCAAAGAGTCTAAGTAATATAATAGTAAGTGGGATTCAAACCGAGGCCAGCCTGACTTCAAATACCTCACCCTTAACAATTAGTAGACAAGAAAAACCAGACAGAAATGTGGTAAAAGGGCAAGTTGGTGGGAAAGACCTTGGAGAAAATCATGCAGACAGAACCAAGTGAGCAGTCTAGACCAATCAATGGCAGAAGCTGGATGCCAATCCTTGACCTGCCTGCTTTGGATCTGAGGAACTGACTGTCAAGTTTGTCTGGGCAGCCAAAGAGCTCTCTCCTGATATGGGTGTGAGGGAAGAAGAGCAGGGGATAAGGAGACAGCTCAGTCAGCAATGCACTTGCTTGCAAGTACTCATATATGAATTCAATCCTCACATAAAAAAAAAAGAAAAGAAAATCCAGATATGGAGATGTGTCCTTATCATACAGGGACTGGGAAGAAAAAGATAAGTGGATCTGGGCGCCCATTAGACAGCAATGTAACCTACCTGTGGATATCCAGAACAGTGAGAGACCGGAGAGAGGGGGGGGGGGAGAGGGAGGAGGGAGGGAGGGAGAGAGAGAGAGAGAGAGGTGAACCTTTTATGAATAGCAAAGGGGAGAGTGTACTAGAAGGGACAGGGAATGGAGTATTCTGGGGGTTTAAGATAAAGAAGGAATTGGATGAGGATAATCAAAAGGTCAGTCTTTGGACACAGGAACCATGTGGTCCAGTACAGCTTCCCAGGGAGCTTTATACACTGGACAAGTCACAGGTGTCTTTGGTGAAGAGTGCTGGTGCCATCCCAGGGGGCCAAGAACCAGTTTTTTCACAAAGGATTTGGAGACTCAGTTGGAAAAGTTTGACATTGGGAAGTTTAGAAAAAGATAATGCCCAGGTGGGGCTTCAAAGGGGGCTCCCCTTTGGAGTTGGTGGGCCATGTGTGTGTGTAGAAACCTCAGGTTTGTCTCCCTCTCCCTCCTTCCCTCATTCCCTCTCTCCCCTCCTCTAGCTGCCCAACTCTTGAAGAAGGGATGGTGTCCTGAGCTCCCATGAGTACCTGCCGTGTTCCATGGAGCATGAGATGAAATCTCTGTTATCTCAGCGTCATTACAAATGGAATAATTGGTCATAAAATTATGCAGCCTGTTGGAAAAGAAATAACACACGTGCTCATTACAGATTACTGAGATAGCTTCTCCTTACTAAAATTCTGTTTCTTCCCTACACTGGCCATTACCAATATACACTCCAACCTCCACGTATTCCAAATTGGGATATCCTTAGAAAAAAAGCCTAAGAAAGAACACAAACCCAAGGCTACAGCCTCATCACAAGTTTTGTTCAACGGAAGCAACCCATTGTGACCAAAAAGTGAGTTGATAAAAATGCATATTCTCCCCTTAGCAAGGAACCACATGAGGACTCTATGAAGTAGACAGAAGGGATCCCTTTACACCCCTCTTTGTCAGCCTCTACTGGCACTCACATGACGTGGACACAGAAAAGGGACACCTCTCCCAGCCTGCAGGGAGCAAACATGCTGAGGGCCTAGGGACACCAAGTGCTCCAGCAGTGGTGGCAGAGACATCCCGGTGATGAATTATAGAACCAATCCCAGGCTGACCGTAGACAGGACACCCAGGACCAGGATAACAGCATGTGGTAAAATTCAAAGGGTTGCTCCAAAGGGCAGTAACTTTGGCCATGATAAGAGACGTTCGTGGGGTCTTTTGCTCAGTTTTGCAATATCTCAGGCCTCTGCTCTAGAGACTACTATCAAAAACATACCACTAGGGCTGGAGAGATGGCTCAGAGGTTGAGCATTGCCTGCTCTTCCAAAGGTCCTGAGTTCAATTCCCAGCAACCACATGGTGGCTCACAACCATCTGTAATGAGGTCTGGTGCCCTCTTCTGGCCTGCCCGCACACACAGTGACAGAATATTGTATACATAATAAATAAATAAATAAATACCACTCCACCAGTAGAGTGGAGACCCAGGGGCCCAGAAAAACAGCAAAGACTCAGAGAAGTCTTTTCCCATGACTCTGGGCAAAGAAACATTTTATGTGCACTATTTCCTTGACACAACATACCAGTATCCCTTTCCAGGTTACCCCAAACAATCCTATTCTTCTGTATAACCCCTCATGTTTAAAAACAAGCAAGCAAACAAACAAACAAAAAAACTAAACAAATAGATCTCAAATCCTGGCATCCTCTTTTAAAGATGGCAGATGAGGACCAGACAGGAGCCTAAGAGTACAAACCTCCACCACTAGCCTTTGCCTCAATGGGACACAGCTCTCTAATACTTGAGACTGGAGGAAGATGCCCCAACCCCTGTGGATCCCCAAAAAGAGAAAGAACAGGGAGGCTGGCTCTGAGCCAAGAAGACTCAGCCTGGCTCCAGGTTTTCCCAGCTGTGGACTCAACTTCTTGGAGTGAGAGCAAAGAATGAGCCGAGATGATTGCTATGTGGAGAACAGGTTTGACTCCCACGCCCTGTCTCCTTTCTCTGTGCCCCTCCTCACTCCCTTCCAGTGGCGTGAGGAAGAAGGAGAGAATTACAGCAGCTCCCCTGCCTTTCCCAGCTACAGGGAACCCTCCTACAAAGAATGAGTCAGCACCAGCCATGGAGACAGAAAGCAGCCACTTACTCTGGGAGCGATGGCTCTGCTCTGAGGAGCACCTTCATCCTGGGAAGGCGTCATCACTAACCTCCAGGAAGGACCTGTACCCCTCTCTGCTGCAGTGGGAGGCAGACAGTTGGACACCTTCTTCCTATGCAAGCCTCCTGCCTTGCTCTTGAGAATTCAGACTCCCAAGACTTCTCACTGTTCCAGAATCAACCTTCAGCTGTCTAGGCAATTCTTTCAGAACCCCATGAATTCAAAGCATACAAAATGGTCCTCTTTCCCTCCTCAATGATATCCTTACCACTTGACTCTAGTCTAGAGGTGTTAATTTTTTGTTATAAACACCTGCAAAATAAATTAGTTATTACCCTCTCATGGCAGCGCTTCTTAGACTTTAACGTGCACACTATAATCTGGAGGTCTTGTTAAAATGACAATTATTTTTCAGTAAATCGGGGTGGAGGCTGAGACTCTGCACTTCAGCTCTGGGGTAGCGTTAGTGCTGCAGCTGAGTGAGACCGTAAAGGAAGGATACTAAGAACGGCAGTAAGCAGGAGCCAGGAGTTCGTGTTTAGTAAGGGCAGACTTTCAGCTGGGGAGGATGAGAACATTCGGGGATGACTCTGAATGCACTTGACATCACTGAACTGCACACCCAGACACTGGTTAAAACGGCATGTTTCACACTGTGCTGGTCTTACCACAAAAATAATATGATAAAGGCAGAAGCCAATGGAAAATGGCACCACCATATAAAAGGGCTAAAATCCAAGCCCATTTTAATGCTGAGGACGTGGTTTTTAAAGGTAAAAATAAACCCTGGAGCCTCCTCTTAATCCCTGATGATGTTGCTCATCCTTTTAAGAATGGGGGGACATTACAAATGGGTTTCTGTCGTGCCTTTGAGCTCCACCAGTGCATTCTGAGTCATTAGCCCAGCTCTGCAAGTACCAAACACGAGTCTCCTCACTCAGCAGCCCGTACAAGAAAGAACTGGCCGGGGACAGAGAAAAGCAAGCTCTTAAAATGCCAGGCTCCAAGTCCTTGGGAATATAGCTTCCATAAGGACATTAAGGAGACCCAGGGTTGAGCTGAAATAATAAAAAGAACTTACTGACTATCAGAGCTGGAAACATGCCCAAGAATAAAATGATAACCCCAAGAAGCCAAAGAAGATGGGCCTTAGTTCTATTTTGAGTTGGGGGCTGAGACAAGCAAACACAGATTAAAAGGGTGGCAGAGAATGAGAAGATGCGTGATTGGGCAAAAGAGGGGAGCAAAAACAATAGCAACCCTGGGACTGGCTAAGTTAATAGAACTCCTGCCTACCATGCATAAAGCTCCGGGCTCAGTCCCTAACACCATACCAAACTGTTTGTGGTGGCAAACACTTGAATCTCAGCACTGGGGAGGTGGAGATAGGAGGGTCAGAAGTTCAAGGTCATCCTTTATTGGGAAGCAAGTTTGAGGCTGGCTTGAGATAAACAAAAAAACAAAAAACCCTGTGCAGCAGCAGTGTGCTGTATCGAAGTTTCTACCAAGCCCAGGCAGCAAAGGAATGGGCTTTCTTTAAAGGATGAGCCTCAAACTCGAAGCCTGGAAGAAATCCCTGACAAAGTTACAAAGCCTCAGAAAGAATCTGAGAAAGCAGAGACTTTGGGCAGTCAGGAGGCAGGTGTAGGACAGAGGGAACTCTGGACAGTCAGACAACTGTCCTGACACCTGCGGTGTGGGTGCATCCAATGGAGGAAACAGGAGAGAGACCCTGATGCAGCCTAGTCATCAAGTGTAGCTCAGCCAGCCATCCAGGACTCCAAACTGCCAGGAGGAGGCTAGCCTTTCATCCGTGGACCCAGGAAGGTCTCTGAGGCAGTATCTGCCCCTACTCTCTGCCTCCACCCTCTTAAGTAATGGAGTGAATCCAGGCAGCTGCTCTCAAGTTGTTACTAGGAGCAGGGCTTGATGACATTTTCTGACTCAGGAAGCCTTGTTAGACTTAATTTCAATTGGAAATCCATCATCCTGGATCAAGCACCACTACCGCTCTCCCATGTAATCCCCAGACTCCTCCCGGATCATCCTGGCAATGCCTCTGGCTCCAAGGATGATGCTCTGTAATAGAGGAGGTTTTCCTACGGTTTGTATTTTCAGACCATCCCTAAATCTATTATCACAGTGAAAGCCACTTGTCTGTGACACGAAGAGAATGTAGGGGACCTGGACCCACTGGCGCTGCACCAACAAACACTCTATGTGTAGAATAGAATAGAGATGGAGGCGACTCAGAATTATCTAAAATTATCTTTTGAACTTTTCTGTTTGTAGAAGAAAAATAATCTTTTCTTCATTTATTTTTCTTAAAATTTTATATTTTATATATATGTTTGCATGTAAGTGGATGGCACACTTATGTCATGGAGTGCACTTGAAAACTACAGGACAACTCCTAGGAGTCAGTTCTCTCCACTGCGTGGGTCAAGGGGTTGAAGTCCATCTGGAGAGATATCTTGTTCTCCCTGCCCATCATTTCTGAAGTGAAAGGTTGAGAGTGGAGTGTTACTTAACATTCTCAACATTTCTATATGATCATTACACCAACGATGTAAAACAGCATTAAACAGTTGCTCAATGACCTATGACGGAAGGAGGAAGAAGGTAGAAGAATAAGAAGAACAGTAGGGTATAGGTAGGAAGGATAGTAGAGAAATAAGCAAAGGCTGAGAAGACCTAGAAAGGGCACAAAGGCTGCAGTTAACAGAAGGAGGAAGGACAGGCACTGGGGAGGGCACAAGGAGGAACCAGGGGCATCTAATGGATCCAGAAGAAAGAAAGCTATTGGGAAATTTCTGTGCAAGAGGCACCTGTTTAGTCTCAACCCTCAGAGCTGCTGGTCAGAAAGGTAACTCCTCCAGGATCCTGTAAGTCAGGGGCTTCATCAGGGGTTGAGGCTCCGAGGCAGAGAAGAACTTAGCACAACACAGACAAAAAGGAGACAGATATTTGCTCAAAAAACATCCTGCAGCCAATCCCTGTGGATGGAGGAGCCGGCTTTGGCAGGTGCTGTTCTCTGAAGTCACTGGACAAGCCAGGCCAGTGGAAGGAATTTGGGGAGCACATAGAAGCCACTGTGCCTAAGACATGATCTCATTGTGCTAGGTATCTAGGTACCCACCTCAAACTGGAGCCAGTTACAAAATGGGATATGGCTAGGACAAAAGTCAGGGGACTCTGGGGCAGGAGGCAGTTTTTTTTTTAGGGTCATCTGAGCACTGCGGCTGTCACAGGGGAAATAGGTAGAATTGGACAGCCAGGATTTTTATAATTTTTTTTTTATTTGATGGACACAAGTTCTGGTAGCAACAGTTCCTCACTGGCCTTTGTCAGCACTCACTGGCCTAACTTGATACCCTGTAGAGCCCCTGGGAAGCCAGAGAGGATGTGGGGGTACTTAGCTAGCATGCATGGGTCCCTAAGTTTGATCCCAAGTACTAATCAGGTGCACACCTGTAAACCCAGCTTGTGGGAGGTGGAAGCAAGACCAGAAGAAGTTCAAGGTCATTCTCAGCTACAGAGAGCATTCAAGTCAGTCGGACTAGGAAATCCTGCTTGGGGATGGGGGGGAGCGGGAGACATTCCATACAGAGACCAGTTGTCCCTATGTCTTCAAAGGGAATTTCAAGGAAGGTCACTGAGCCATAGAAACCCAAACTTAGTCTCTGGTTTTTAGAGGTCCATCTTCCTGTACTTGGATGAGGATGGCATAGGTGGAGATACTTCCTGGAGCCAAGACAACCCCTCTGTAAGAAGGGTTTTTGGTTTCTGCTGCAGCATACAACAAAAACTTCCCGAATATATAGCCAAAGACATCAAAGGAGATAACTCAATTAACCTGGGCACCTAGAGACTGTGGCCTGTTAAAGACCCCTACCCTCGCCAGCCTCCCCACTCCACTCCAATATTGATTGAGTTGAAGAGATGAAAAAGGTAGAATTCTCTATTATAGTGTCCCCTTCCATGCTGTAGCAATCAGGAGACTAGAAACAAAGATTTCGGCTATCACCATGGAAACCAGCAGTTTCTATGGCTCCCCTGCAAACACACTCCCCCATCAGCTCTTTCCCTCCCACCTCTAAGTTGTTTCAGCTCTTAAGAGTTCCCCTTCTGACCAAACAATCTATGTGGAAAAAAAAAAAAACCAGACTAGCTAGGCTTGGGAATGCTTGTCTGCTTCCGGTTTCCTCCCAGATCCCTGCATCGCGTTTCTTCTGACACAAGTGCATCTGACTCTCACCATCCCTCTGATTCTCTCTCCCTGTCTTCACCAACCTTCCCAGAACTCCTACGCATTTGGCACTCAAATGTAGATGCTTAAGTTTAGAGATACCCCAGTTCAAACATCCCAAGCCCCCAGACCACCATTCTCTGAGTCTGGTTCTTCATTTCATCGGGATCTGCTCTTCAGAACACCTGTGAACAGACCCACTACCTCCCATTCCCTCCCAGCTCCTCTCTATTCCTAACGATCTCTGAGTCAAGGTTCCCCTCACCTAGCCTTCCCCCATGTCCTTAGGTACCCATTTACCAAGAGGAGCCTTAAAAAGATCAGTAATCTTCTACATAACCCCTTTCACTCCTCAGTCTTAAATCAATTTCTGAACTGGATGGGTGGCCACCTGGGTTCCTTGACTGAACAGAGAGACAAGGACACCGTTCTCAGGGCTCTCTGCTCCTGTGCTGGTCCTAGCCTGATCCCCACTGGGGGCTGTGAGATTTAATAAGCCTTTCCAGATCGTTCTGAGATCCTCAAGAAAGGCTCCAAAGACTGTTCTGTGCTGGGAGGGATTTTATCGGCGTCTTTTACGGCTTTGTTTGTTCTTCAATTTCTCGAGCTCGGACTCTGCGGCAGAGTCTCTCCAGTCGTAAAACAACCTCAAAAGGACAAGCTGACACTGTGCTAGAACTATCTTGATGCCTGCTCACCCCACCCGTGACCAGGAAGGTGCCCTGAGTCCCTGTGCTTGCTCCTTCAACCTCCCCCACCCATCCACCCACCTACCAAACACCCACTCCCAAACATGACATTCTCCTGCCCCCACATCTGGGAAAATGGAAGTAGAAGATGACTCAGGGGTCAGGGAGGATCAAGGCTTGTTCAGGGCTTTGAGATCTCTGGATGAAAAGTCAGAAGGGTGGGGAGTTGTGAAAAGGCAAGGGAAGCGTCCGGGGCTCAGGAACAAGTCCCTGTCCACTCCACCCACCCACTTCCCAGACTGAGATTCTTGAGTCTTTCACAAATGGGCACAAAACAGATTTGCACTGAGGCGTGAGCCCTTCAAACTCACCCGAGCAAAACTGCCCAGACATTTGCGTCTTCTCAAAAGAGCTGAAAATTGAAAATACATACAGGCGTCTAAAATTACTGCCATCTGTGTCAGCTAGATGACCTAAAATTTTCCATGAAAACACAGTCTATTATGTTTTTTTTCTGGTCAAAACCTGGGCTCCAGTAAAGAAGAGAAAGATTGCAGAAGACCAAACACAGGTCATTTATGTTTCTGGGGAGTTATTTACTCTCCCATGCCAAGGACAAGACAAGTGAAGGGCTGGTGGCACCTCCAGAAGCTGTGAAAGGTGATCCCTTGTGTCCCCGCTTCCACTCTGGCTCTCCTTGGTGCTCCCTCAGTGATCCACCCACTTTCGCAGCGTCAGCTGTGATGTCTCTGTGGATGCTCCCTGGACCTGTCCTTCCAGACAGGCTGACATTCTCTCTAGTGTGACAAACTCTTCTAGTGCAAACTAGAGCCAACTAGTCCAGCACTTTGAACCAACTAGTTATAAAATGTAAAGCACACGACCTGGGCTGGACGCGGCGGCGCACACCTTTAATCCCAGCCCGTAAGAAAAAGGGATAGATGGATCTCTGTGAGTTCAAGGTCAGCCGGTTTTGGATTGTGAATTACAGAGAAGCCAGGGCTACATAATGAAACCTTGTCTTAACACACACAAAACTAAACAGATGAACATAAAACCCATATTCCCTTAAAAAACCAGGCTCCTACCTTGCTCTTCCTCTACAACAGACACCTCTGTTCTACAAACTATTGGTGTTGAGATTCACCTTCTTCTTTGGTCCTTTCTGTCACCTTCTATCTCCGTCTCAATGACACTCCCCACCACAGCCCATCAGAGTCCCCCACAATCTAACTCTGCTCATGCGCTCACAGAGCCAGCACCTCCATCCAGTCATTTCCACCCATGCCATTGTTTTGGTTTAGTCATCTGCATCTCCCACCTATGATGTCTCTGTAGTGATCCCCTGCCCTTCCTCTCCGTTCCCACCAGCTGAGAGGAGTCTCATTTGACAGTTTAGTGTCATTTCATCCTCTCCAATGGAGCCTAAGGCTCTATTTCTTGTTTTTGCTGTGTGTGTGTGTGTGTGTGTGTATGTGTGTGTGTGTGTGTTTCACACTGTAGCCCAAACTGAAACTTATCACAGAGTAGTCTGGCATTGAACCTGCGACAGTGTCCCCTGCCTCCACCTCCCACAGCTGGTATTTCAGGTGTGCACCTCCACAAAGAGCCTTTTTTCATTTTTAAAGAGAGACTCTCACTCTGCAGATCAGAGTGGCCTCAGCCCCACAGCAATCCTCCTACCTCAGTTTCTCAAGACTAAACATCTAGTTATCGTATATTTGACAGGCTGAGAAGCCAAAGGGAAACATGTATCATCCATGACCCTACAAAGTTCTGTTTAAAGTGTACAGAATGTCTGTGCTCACTTGATTCCATAGTTACATCCGGTCTTAGTTTGTCTTCTACCTCTGTGATAAACACCATGGCCCAGAGCAGCTTGGAAGGAGAGGGTTTGCTTTTCCTCCTCATCACAGTCCGACATGGTGGGAAGACAAAGGAGGGGCTCAAGGCAGGAACCTGGCCACAGGCACTAACGCAGAGGCCACGGGTGAGTGCTGCTCACTGGCTTGCTCCCCATGGCTTGCTCAGCCTGCTAAACACAACCCAGGACCACCTCCCCCGAGGGAGGCACCACCCACATTGAGCTGGGCCCTCCCACATCGATAATCAATTTTTATAAATACCCCAAAGACTTGTCTTAGAGAGGCATTTTCTCAATTGTGGTTCCCTCTTCCCAAATGACCCTAGCTTGTGTCAAGTTGACAAAAAAATAAAATAAAACAAACAGCCAACATTCACACAGATTTCCCTCAAATCTGTCACTGCCATGAGGTTTTCACTACCCTGCAGCCTAACTCCCACTCCTTTCAGAACTCCGAGCGTGCTTGGGGACAGACGACTTGAACAGCAAAGAAACTGAAGATCCAGGAAAGCCCATCCTGTCTACCTTCCTTCAAAAATAGGTCAAGGGTCACCCAGCGCGGAAGGAAAGGACTCTGAAGGGCTCCAGTGTGGAAAGCAGGCAAACCTAAACAGAAGAAGCCAGGAGTCCTGGCCTGCAGCATGGTCCTCTCCCATCGCCCCACTAGTGCTCTCACTAGCAGCACAGAGGTCTGCCTGGGCCGCAGGAGCTCCAGAGGTGAAGAAGGGGAAGGAGGAGTGAGTCAGCCCAGCTGAAAACAGAGGGTTTTGTTCAAAGGCGCAGTCTATGAAGCAAGCTCCGAGGAACAATGTGCTCCCTGTCTCTTCACCCCCCTCCCACCCAGGTGTCCTCCACCTCCCTCTTCCCCCCACACCCTAGTCAGGTCATTGACCAGGTCTCCGATCAGATTTAGGACAGAAGTAACTCCCAGGAGCCTCTGTTTTCCACCTGGCCATTTTCCACAGAACAACCTTAACCCTCACCATGACCCTGACCTTTCCCCTTCTCTGGGGCCAGCAGAGGCTCACTAGCATTCTGAGAGGCAAAGGCTTTAGAGCTCAGGCTTCACACTGTGACTCTGCAAAGCTCACTCCACTGGAGGCAAAAGAAACCTGCTCCTATTGTATGGCCAGCGCCAGTGTGTGGGGGGGGACACATCCTTTTCCACCTGGGAGTTTTCCCTTCTGTCTTAAAGCCCAGACCAATAGCTTCCTCCCCAAGGAAGGCTGCCCTGTCCCGGCCCTCTCCTCCAGCTCGCCACCTCATTTGTATGCAGTTCTCAAGCTCTGTCTTGTGCAGCCTGCTGCCTTCTATGCTCCTCCTCCCCGTCAATAGTACTTTGAGTGTTTTATGTTTGGAATTAAGCATAAAAGAATCTGAGTTACAGAATTATGAAAATGGAGTGGATAAAGCAGGGAGGGGAAGGTGGGCAGCCATGGGAGAAGACGACAAAGACGGGCTGTGGGATGCGGCTTTGGTGGAAGAGGCTGGTCCTAGGCTTTTCTTCCCTTGTCTGTCTGCACACACATACAGAAAAATCACACATAGTCTTCCTATACTTAAAGTCTCATAATGTCACCACAATGATGGAACAAAGAAACCAATGGGGGAAATCAGATTATAGGCTGAGATATTAAACAATAATATCCCACGGAAGTGAGAAGTATTATTAAGAATGGAGACCAAGATATGTGCAAAATGAACAGTGGGTAGGGGTTGGCCATTGGGGGCCAGATCTGAGCCCAGGCAGGATGAGACCCAGGAAGACACGGGGTCTTCTCTACTCCAGAAAGGCAGACTTTAAACAGAGGAGCCTCTGGCATGCTGAGAATGACAGGAAAGAGATGCCTTGCCAGACAGTTTTTGTTCTGCTTGGGAGAAAGCAGAGGATAAAAAGGAGAAGGGGCTTTTTAGCACCAGAGATGACAGTAGTCCTTTCCTCTGACCCCAAACCCTCCCCACTCAGCACTGTGACCCTAGGCACACACTGTTCCCAACAGGCTGGGACTGGCTTGAGTTCAACATCGAATCTCATACCCCATGAGCCTTCTCTCCATACTAGAGACAGAACTTCAAACTCTGAAACAACCACCTACTTATGAAAACCCTTCACAACTGTGCCAGTGTAGCAGTCAAAGGACACGTGTGTGTTTGACCTCACGTGGGCTTCGAGTCACTGCCTGTCACGGTCACAGTCACTCCAGTCACTGAGGTCAAACCTTGATCAGTAGGCATGGTGCCCCTCTAACTGGTACTCCAGAACACTAAGAAATGGTGGTTGTACAATTACTTAGGTGTCTCAATTTCAACAAAATGGGGTAAAGTTTGACAGCAGAAACAACTTCCTACCTATGTAAATGGGAAGATACCAAGAATAAAAACCATTAACAGTCATAGGATTGGTTCACAAACTCTCAGGCCAGCAACAACCTCACAAATATCCTTTCCTTTCTAAGAAAGCAAGGAAAGTAATCCTTACTCCATTCCCACTCTGTGCGAGCAGAAGGTAATCACATGTGCAGTGTCTTGCTTATCTAAGCCGTGCTCTAGCCTCCCTTTCAGGAGTGTGGCTTATGCTTTTGTTTTTTTAAAATTGCAGAGAAGGCAACTTACACATTTTATATCACGTCTTTTTATATCCATTGTTAGGGGGATTTTTGTTTTTATTAAAGATACTACTTTATGGTGCAATTTAATCCCCTGTTCAAAGTGCCTTCCATAATCCTTGCCTTGCCCTTCCCCTTCCTTCATGCTAGCATCCCTGCACACAGCACAGATACATTTTTTCTGTCCAGAGGTTCCTTCCTTTTTCATTCCGAAGGCAAGCATCACTCCCCCACACACACTCACAAAAAGTCTCTCTCTCTCTCTCTCTCTCACACACACACACACACACCATACACACACACCCCATACACACACACACACACACACACACACAGGATCACCCACTCCTACACACACACACACACACACACACACCATACACACACACCCCATACACACACACACACACACACACACAGGATCACCCACTCCTACACACACACACACACACACACACACACACACACACAGAATCACCCACCCCTATACACACACACACACACACACTGTAGAAAGTGGGTGAAAAAGAGAGGATGGTAGTTAAGACAGAGGCCTGTGCCTGGGGAGGCTAAGGAGGGCAGCAGGAGAGAGCTGGCAGTCCTGTGTCAAGGTGGCTTTGCCTGCAGCTTTTACTATGCATCGATTTTCTTATCCATCTTCTTTAGAGCCTCTTAGATCTTCTGGCTGCGGCTGTTTCTCCACATTGTCATTCACTCCAAGCTCTCCAGCTTCTCGCAGCAGCAATGGGAGGGAGACTGGGGGTGGGAGAAAAGGAGGGAGAAGGCAGTCAAGAGAGGTGAATGTAGGTTGCTAAGTAACCGTTGCCAAGGAGCCAGTACCAAGGAGCATCCCAAGCTGCCTGCTCATTCCAACCTCCCCTTCCACATCCTCCCCTCACTTAAGTTCTCTCAGGTCTATAAAGCAACTTGATTCTGTCACCTTCACCAGCTGCAAAATCTTCTTCCCCAGCTCTTCGGGTGGAGGCTGCAAATCCTCAAGCTGGAAGGGTTAGAGTCCCAGACCCAGGCTAGTTGCCATGGGCACCTGTGTTCAAATGTGTCACTTAAAAAGAACGGCCCAAATTAATGTAATTAGAAAAAATACCCACCTGTATTTTTCAGGGGTTTGTTTTGTTATGTGTTTGTAATAATATACTCAGAAGTGAGTCGGGAGACCAGACGTGATTCATTTCTCATCGCCTTGAGACAATTCAACCCTTCTCAGAGAATTTTCACGATTTAGTCTGAAAGGTTGTGAAGTCCTAGAACACATGCTATATTCTGCTCCAAGCTCCATTCCAAGCTGCAGTAACATTTAGGGTCTCTAAATCTGGGTAATTAATTAGGCTCGTGCACAACTGCCTTCTCGATTACTGTAGACTCCAGAAAGAACTACGTGACATTTCATAACAAATTCAACTTACCCTTCCTGTTTAATTCAAATAAATGTTAGAAGATACCATCCCTTCAGGGTGATAGAACAAGGATCAAGCCAGAAAAATCAGTTTGGGTAAGAAGAGTGTAACTGAGCTAATCCAATCCAGAATTCAAATTTTGCCACCAACAAACATATAACATATAATGAGTCTGCTGCCAATAAGTCCCCACAGTCATCACCTCTGTGAGGCTGGTGTAGAGGTTAGGTGGTAACCATGGGAACCCTGAGATCTCACAACCCCCAGATCCTAAACTGACTAAGGACATTCACTTCACTAAACCCATGGTTCCCATGATACGCCACATAGCGCTCTCAGCTAGAAAAGGAGTCCAGCCATCCTCCTGCCACCGCTGAGAAAAACAGCTGTGCCCTAGTCTGCCTTTCAGTGCCATGCTAGTGTGTGTGTGTGTGTGTGTGTGTGTGTGTGTGTGTGTGTGTGTGTGTTGGCAGACCATGGTGGCACAAGCCTGTAATCCCAGCACTCAGGAGGTAGAGGCAGATGGGTCTCTGAGTTTGAAGTCAGCCTGGTCTACATAACTAGTTCCAGGACAACTGGGGCTACATGCAGAAACCCTGGAGAGAGGGAGAGAGAGAGAAAGAGGGAGAGGGAGAGAGAGAGAGAGAGAGAGAGAGAGAGAGAGAGAGAGAGAATATTTGCCCAAACCCAAAGATGTCTGTCCATGGCCATGCTGAGAAGGCAGGGTTAGAACTTTCCTCCTCTCTAAGCTTCAGTCCCTCTTCTGTAAGAGAACAGCACTCTCCTCCACAGACCTCCTGTAGAATTAAATAAGTAGAGTAGTTTAACCGGAGTATTCTGTACACAATGGGTGCCATTATTTTTAACATCGTGGTTATCCTTGGTCTATTAGAACTTGGGAAATGACTTAGTTGGTGGCTTTTCATACAACCATAAAGGCTTGAATTCAGATCTGCAGCACCAGAGTAAAATGCTGGATGCGCCCGCAATACCAGCTCTAGGGAAGCAAAGACGGAAGTTCCCTCCCAGCTTGCTGGCCAGCCAATCCAGCAGAACTGGTGAGTTCCAGCTTCAGAGACAGGGTCTGCTTGAATAAGGCAGCAAGATACTGGGAAGACACCCACGGTCAGCTGACCTCTACACACACATTCTCTCTCTCTCTCTCTCTCTCTCTCTCTCTCTCTCTCCCCAGACAAATGAAAACGAAGAGCCCACTCCCCGGGGAACTCCACGTTTCTGCAGCCACTCCACTTCCAATATCAATGAAGTGAAGCCAAGACGTGAAGTTTCTGTGAAAGAAATGATGTGACCCTAGGAAGGTAACTTCCACTGAGGCTAGGGAAGGGCCAGAGTCCAGCATGACCTTGTCCTGTCGACCTCCTTACTATATCTACTATATATAAATATCTACTATATTATAAACCCACAAACCAAGAAAAGGAGGAGGAGGAGTGGGCTCCTTTCGCCCTGACCCCTAATTTAATCACACTGTATTTAAGTTCCAGGCTTCACTTCCGCATCCCAAGCCACCCATGAACGTCCTTCCTGAGCCTAAGCCACCACAACTTTTGCTACACCTGATTTCTACACTCTGACTGGGTTGTCTCGAAAACAACTTCCGTTGTACTTCTTCAAAAACCACTGATGAAGGCTGAGAAAAAGAAATGTCGATGAGAAAGGGGAGTAAGGAGAGCCAGGTAGAGTAAGGTTGGGGGTACATAGACTTAGAGGACCATTTGTAGGGTAAGAATTACAAAGCCAAATCAGCCTGACAAGAAGAAGGGGAAGCAGAGAGAGATGGCAGTGTAGACCAGCAGACCTCCTACAGGGGAGCATAGCACAGGTGCTGCTTTGCTGCTTGTGGACCAGCAAGATGCCCCTACCTGAGACACACCACAGGGGTGGATACCCAAGGATAGATCCACAAGGTATAAGATGTGGAATAAAGAATCAGGGAAGGGGCTGGGGCGCTGGATCAGCAATTGGGAGAACTGACTGCTCTTTCAGAGGACGGGAGTCCAGTTCCCAGCATCCATGTGGCAATCCATAACCATCTGTAGCTCCAGTTCTAGGGGTTCTGACAGCCTCTTCTGACTCAGGCACTGTATGCACACGGTGCTCTCTCTCACACACACACACACATATACACACATGTGTGTATATATATACATGTATGTATATGTGTGTGTATGTGTGTGTATGTACAGGCAAAGCATCTCTGCAAATGAAATGAGAATAGATTTTTTGTAAAAATCAGGGAAGTTACTGGTACTCCAGCAGTTTGGAAACAGTTGGGAAAGGATAAAGCGAGCAAAGGCCGTCAGCACAATGAGTTTTCCTAAATTCTCCCCTATGCCATGCCAACCGCCTTCCAAAGAGCCCAGAGCAATTTCTCTCTCGAGTGCCCGTCCTTTCGTCCTCCTCTTTCTTCCATTTCCTGAACATAGGCCCTTAGGAGAGTCCGCCATATTCACCACACTAATGCCGATCCTGGCACAGGAAGTTGCCCTAGCCCATCCCATCTGCCTAAGAAGAGAACCAGAACATTGCTCCCACAAGGGATAGACCCATAACCAACTTCTACCTAAGGACCATGGCTGTCAATGCATCTGAAAAGTGCTAGGTCTGTCCCCTGTTGAACCTGGACTTCTTGGACGTGGCAGTCAGCGAGATCATCCCCCTGCCTATGGATGGTCTTACTTTGTTCTTCGCTTTCCTTTTTCAAGCAATGTTATCTTCATTTTTTATTTCTTTTTATTTGTTATTCTGTGTGTGTGTATGTGCACATGTGTGTGCGTGCATGCATGCGTGTAGATGTAAGATCTTGTGAGGATGCTAGCAGAGGGGCAAAAGGAAGATGTCAGGCACCCTGCTCTAGCCCTCTCCACTTTATGCTTTTGAGACAGGATCTCTTCCTTAACCTGGAGTCAGACTGCCCAGCAACCCTCCCCCCTCTGCACCCACAGATGGGAGCGAAGCAGAGTCCACACTGGGAAACAGCAGCGCACTTGGCCACACCAGCTTTTTACAAGGGTTCCGGCATCCAAACTCCAGTCCTCGTGCTTAGACAGCAAGCACTGTTGTCCACTGAGCCATCTCTTCAGCCTCAACAACAGTGTACTTTCTATTACACACTAACTGTACACTCAACAACAGTGTACTTTCTATTACACACTAACTGTACACTCAACAACAGTGTACTTTCTATTACACACTAACTGTACACTCAACAACAGTGTACTTTCTATTGCACACTAACTGTACACTCAACAACAGTATACTTTCTATTGCACACTAACTGTACACTCAACAACAGTGTACTTTCTATTGCACACTAACTGTACACTCAACAACAGTGTACTTTCTATTGCACACTAACTGTACACTCAACAACAGTGTACTTTCTATTGCACACTAATTAACTTGCACCCACAGTATCAAATCCTTAAGAAAGTTCAAAACCAATCTCAGGCCTCAGCTTCCCACTCAAGCGCAGATAGAAGGAACACACCGGCTCCTGGGTGCTCCTGATTTTAGGTGAACCATGTAGCTCAGCTTAGACAAGAACTTGTCTAACTGTAAAGGTTCAATAGGCACCGCTCAGGTGTCTGTCCATCTCTGGTAATCAGATGGCTGTCCTGTGTATGCCCCTATTGAAACAATTATTGTTCTACCTGCTACAACAAACGCCTCTTCAAACCTGACTGTGTGGGTTCCTCGTGTCTGGACTGTGGTATAAAGAGATAGGGCTTTCTTTAAGCAGCCTCTATATTGCAAAGACGCTGGTCCCAATAGAGGGAAATGGATGGAGAAGCGAGGACTACAGCTTCGGTTAGGCAGCCTTGCGTTAACTGAAATAATAGGCACTTAGCAATACATAGTGTCCACAACCTCTGTGAGAAGAGGAACTATTAACCTAAGCATAAATAAATAAATAAATAAATAAATACAAACAAAGCGGGTTGCCTCAGTAGGAAACAAAGGAAAAGGACAGTATCTGTCCTCTGGAAGAGACATGAGTTAAAGCAGCCAACACTTGTACCAAGAGGACAGAAGCAGGATAGTGCTCAGTGGTAGGGTCACTGGGAAATTGGCACATTAAATACGTCTCACAATCTTTGGTTTCTTTAACTGCAGCAGAGATCTAGGAATGTCCAGGGAAGTCACTAAAGTCATGCAGGCGACATCTTTCCCTGCTCTAGAGCCTGAAGGCCCCACCCCTCACCCTGAAGAAGTACAGAACCCAAAACCTACTCAGCTGAGAATGGAGGTTAAAGGGGAGTCTCTGTGAAAGCATTTTGCCTCTCTGTCTATTTCTGTATCATTTCTCCCTTGCTGCTCACATCCAGGGCCATCATTTCAGAGGCCTCACTTGGTCTGTCTCCAGGTCTCTAGCAAGATCAAAGCTCTTAACACCTGTTTTGCTTGCTAACTTCTAGGCTAAAGAAGAGGGGGAAGGTTCATCCAGAGGCAAGGGGAAGGCTGGCTCTGACTTCCACTCTTCCCAACGCAGAAAACAGTTTGGGAGGCTGGACCAAAGAAGGAGCCAAACCAAGGTTGACTTGGCAAAACGCCCCCTGGTGGATAGGCTGTTATTCTTAACCTACTATTGATTTCACATTGTTATCCAACTTACAAATAGAATTAACTCATAACCACAGTAGGATAAATATATTACAGTGACCAGAAAGGGCCCCATCTCCTTAAGACAGCTTCCTATTACTCTCTGGGACAAGACTTATCTATTGTGGTCAGATATCTGTCACAATTTATAATTATCTGTTTGTTCCCTGGTCTATCTTCCACTAGAAAAAGTTCCATATTTGAATAAAAGGAAAATACAATTATTAATAAAGTGTAATGGAACAAAAATACCTTAGGATAAAAATTCCTGATATCCTGTCCAGATGTTATTAGCAGAGTCACAACACCCCTACCGACCTTCACACCTGCCCTTCCCTAAAACTAACTGTACTTACTAATTCTCCAGCTCTGTGTAAGCTCTATGTAGATAACATAAGAATAAACAAGGGCTGGGGCTACTAAAGCTCAGTGAAGAATGCTTGTGCCCAGCACACACAGATTCCAAGAACTGCTATAAATAAACAAATAGCCCAGGTATAGCAAAGCTGCTGTAGATAAGGATTTCCGGAATTCAAAGGGGAAAAAAGAGGGGTTTCTCTGGCTGAGCTTGAGCAAGGCTGCCACAATGATGGGTTTCCAGGAGGCCGAAAGAGGCCATTCCAGCTGAGAGACACAGAGAAACAGCTCTTGATTCGGATGCATCATTTGACATTGAACTCATCATGAAATACAAACCCCATAAGGATCAAGCTAACGCTACAAAGGTGTGAGGCTTTGGAGAGAGGAGATGAGAAAGACCCAAGTCTAGGCTCTCACCCAGCTGTCCCTACCTGTCCTGAAGCAGGTCTCACTTCCGGAACATGCAGGGTTCAGACAGGGCAGTGTGCCCATTAAGCCCCCATCTGCATGTCTCTCCTCCCCTCCCACTGAGTTCTTTATTAACAATGAAATGATTTCTTAATCTCATTACTGAGAAAAGTACCACGCACAGAAAAGCATATGCTACACAAATTAAGTTGGGTAATTTGCATACCTGAGCAAAAAGATAACCCTTCTCCTTCTTTCTCCAGAGTCAATTCTCCTTGATCTTCTGATATCCTATGTCAATAAATGTCTATACTCCTCATGTCCAGGACAGAAGATGCTGTTAAGTGTCAAATGTAAAGTAAAATTTGTCATAAAAATCCCTCATTTGAAAAAAAATCTCCCAACTACCTTCACTGGAAGATGGAGGAAGGGTTCTCTGTTTGGTCTGCCTTCTGATAGAGTCTGGATCATCCAACGCCCTGCTTCCAGGAGCATGTTAGGTGACCTTTTTGTAAAGCTTCTAGGGAAATATACTGAAATTCAGCTCCTTTACCACCCTGTTTCTGCAGAAACCCAGGCTGGGATTTTAATGAAACAAATTAGTGTTTAAATAATAGATTTCTCAGTCTCAAGCCTATATTTCTTAATTAAAGTATATTTTCGAGTTCTCCTTTTTCTGGAAGAACCAAAATGCAGCCTCCCACTGGAGTGGAGCACAGAGAAGGGAATGAACTGTTTATCTGAGCATCTTCTCAAGGGCCCCAGGAGAGCAGGCGGTGTGCAGACCAGAACGGCTGTGTAGTGGGCTCGCAAGTGAAGGGCGAGAAAACTGGCTCTCAGCTGCTGTTCCTCCTCCTCTGCAGACCTCCTCTGATTATAGCAGATTTATAGAGGCCCCAAAGCAGCCCAGCATCTTAGCCATAAACTTCCCAGAAAGAAAACTCAGTGAGGTTCCCTTGAGAGGCGATGAAAAATAAATATCAGGGTTTGGTACAAACACATCAGCCAAGACCAGAGGTGGAAGGGAGTCGGTTCCCTATAGCTGGTTTAACTCATTCAGGATTTGTACACATACCATACACAAAAAGTCTGGCAAACATATTCTTGTTTATAGACCTACTGAGATAAACACACCCGACTCCCGGGTACACATTTCCAGCCAAATGGAAACACACACGTCTGCACGGCATTCATACATGCACGCCTTCCGACCCCTCCCCCTTCCTAGGGTCCTGACACAGGGTGGGGTCCAGTGAAGGTGAAGAGAGAAGCTCTGAGTGTAAGCTCGTGTTACTGCATCTCTGACTACGTACCAAAAAACAAACAAAAAAATTCATTATTCACTGTTTGGAACGGCACACACTCGTTTAACACAGCAGTGCTCTTCGGTGACCGACTATCTGGCTGAGAGGCTCCTCTGAGGCCAGCAGCATGAGCTTGCATACATGGAGTAAAAGTGATGGCTTCCACCCTTGCTTTGCACAAGTCACCTACACTCTTGGAGCCTTTGGCTCGGCCTCTGTAAGGCAGCGACAGCTACACTTACCCCTAGAACAGCTTGGCTAGATCATGCTCATCAAGCAAAGCAACTAAGTGACATTTAAGGCTGGGTATTCGGTGAGCCGCAGTGATCATGACATCACTGTATTAAGCATCAGGATAGAGAGAAGCCACATGGGAAGAGCTGGCTTTTTCTCTCAGGCTTTCTAGAGACTAAGCAGACACATGGAGAGTGGAAGAACGTGGAAACCCAAGAACTTATTTGAGCCCAAAATATAGTTTAGTCTCTTAAATACAAGTCCTGTTCTGAACATTTAAGCGAAGACTTCCACACTCTGATGCAATTATTTTACTCCCATTGTGTCATCTGCATGCCTGTCACCTTAAAACACCATACATCGAGGAGAGGGCTGGAGAATCCTTGAAGCAGGAAAGATTGTTTTTGTTTTGTTTGAAGATGGGATGTTACTACCCAGCCCAACCTAGCCTCAAACTTGTGATCCTTCTGCCCCAGCCTCCAAGTGCTGGAATTACATGAGCCAACATGCCTGGGGTCAAAGAAAGTCCTTTTTAAATTCTTTTATGTTGTATGTATCTGCACATGTTGGTATATATGCCCACAGACATGCGAAGACCAGAGGTCAATGCCCCAGTATCTTCCTCAGTCACTCTCTACCTCATGTTTTGAGATCAGGTCTCTCGCTGAACCTGGAGCTCACTGACTGGACTAGACTGGATGGCCAGCAAGCCCCAGGGATCTTCCTGTCTCTGACACTTCGGCACTGCAGTTGTGCATACACATTGTTATGCTGGGCTTCCCATGTGTGTTCTGCTTGAAGGCCACATCCAGGTCTTCATGACTATCCCACGCAGCAAACGCTTTACCCAGCACACCACTGTCCGGTCCCAAGGAAGACTTTGGTAGTTCACTTTGTGCTTCGATTCCAGGCCAAGGCCCCTTCTGAGGCCTCCAGACCAAACTAGTCCCTCTGCCACATGCTTAACTCCCCACTTTCCTTAATCATCCCTATTAACCCATAAAAATATTCTTCATATTCAATTTCAACACATTTTCCTTTAATATTGGCCTTTCCTTGTCATTCATGCTTATTGTGAATACAGTAGATAAAATTCCCAAAAGCTTAAGAGAAGTTCTCAACCTTTCCCCCGTGCCTCCAGGTCCCTGGAATTCCGTGCCTTGTATATTACTCTTGTCATTATCCCATTAAAAATCATCACAAGGACTTTTAAAAAGCATTAATTTGGCCCCTTTAACCAGGCAGTCATCTGGTCTCTCCTTAATGCCTGTGGAAGCCAAAAATATTCAAGTTCCCATTACGGATAGTTAAAGACTCTTACCTCCATCCTCCCCTCCCAGAACAGCCTCAATTAGTATCATTACTATCCCCAAATTGTCACTCACTCACTTAAGGGACAGTACAACCCTGAGGCGGGGGCATGACTGATATGACCTCCCTAGGGCCTTTCAGTCCAACCATATGAAACAGGGGAAACAAAATTGGCCACAGTCCCAAACTATGCAATGTCTGCCCCAGGGAGGCCCCTGAGGAGCAGACAGACTCCAGCGTGGGCAAGCAGGCATTTTCTCAAAGTAGGCAGAATGCCAGACCATAGCGACTGGTGTGGGAGGCCTGGAGACAGGGAGGTGAGCCAGCACCCACACTCCTCCCTTCCTCCCCCACCCAGCTTTCCCAGCCCCTCGTTCTCAGATCCTCCCTGCCTTCCACCATGTGTCTTTATTCCTGGCCTGGTGACCTCACTGATGATCAAGCCTGGGGCTTCTCAGAGGTTCCAGAGCATGGGGGTCACTCTAAGAGCTTGTTAAAATGCAGATTCTGCTTCAGGAGCCTGAATTACAGCCGAGATTCTACATCCCTAACGAGCTCCCGCCCGGGTAAGGCCTGAGATACTGGCCCATGGATCATACTTGGAAGAGTGAAGATTTAAATCATTATAGCAGTTTCCATAAGAGTCTCTCAGGAAGAGTCCATCCATCCAATTCCATCTGTCTATCTACCCTCTAGACAGCAATGAGAATCATACCTCATACCTTCCTGATTCTGAAATCTCCCTCCATGGCACAATACACAACACAAACCTGCCTCATAAACTCCACAGAAATGTGGAAAAGGGCATCCTTCATAAGAGCTTTGCTCGTCCATGGCTCCGAATATCCGTGGATCCTAGAATTACTGTCCCATGTCTTTTCACATCTGCCTCTCCCTTTTTTATTTCCCAAATTGCTCCACAAGCATCCTCCTTAAGGAAGCATCTCTTGCCAAATGCCTTTCTCAGTTTCTGCTCACACCTTCCCCTTCCTAAGAAAGGATGTCTCAACCCCTTTATAGTTATTAGCTCTTCTTCAGCACCGACTCGCTCTCTCCATTGGTATGAATTACTCCCCACAAAGAATGGTAGATATTCTCAAAAGGTTTTAGTACCTGCCCCTCAGAAAGGCATCAACAGGGTCTGGCAGGAATTTGGGCAGTCCTGCTAGGATTACATTACTGTTACCTTCCTCTTGCTGGGAATATTTCAGAAACCCCAGGCAAGTAAAAAAGTACCCTCCCATCTCTTCTTGCCCAGGGCAAATATATTTAAATACAAAAGAAAAATACTGGCTCTTTGGTGCCAATGACAGCTCTAGGAAAGATGCCCACTGTGCCCACGCTGGAGTCTGTCTGGTCTTCAGAGATTCCATGGAGGGTTGAGCCTTCTCTCCACTCACTACTACCTCTAGCTCCTCCCAGAATTCCGTGGGAACTCAGAGTGGGACCTAAGGAGGTTGCTACTGGCATTCTCTTGCTGGGGGGGGGGGGTATTATCCCTTGTTCTTTGAGTGAGCAACACCATTCTCAAGGCTGAGGGAGGAGGTCAGAAGGGACGATTACAGTTAGTACTTGCTCAGAGCAAGGTCCCACTAGGATGGACAGACAGGATAGTTCTCAGGACCCAGACAGGGCTGAAGAAAAGCAAAATTAGGAACAACAGCTGGCACAGTTGAGATGATAGAAGGACAGGGGGAGTATCTGTTTGTCAAAGAAGCCTCCTAAAGGATGACTTTGGGGGAGCAAGATAGCGCTAGCCTTAAAGGAAAGCCACTCTTGCACTGTGAAAATATGCAAAGCTCGGTTCAATGCAGCTAGCTAGGTATCACCTGCCTAGACGTGGCTAGGTGTCAAAAGGAGTACCAGGGATGGACATTCTGTGTGTGGGGGCAGGGGAGTCACAGACACAGAAGGCCACGGGGACAGAAGCTATTACAGAAGGAAGGTTTTGTTCCCCTCCTTCATTTTCACGCATGAACAGGCTTCAGGTGCTCAGCCTCTGTGTCACCTGGGAAGTGGTAAAACGTGCAAATTCTGGGGTCCACTCAGACCTGCCGAATTTGAAAGTGTTAGAAGTAGGGCCCATTTTGTTGGACTTCTTGTTTAATCGGGGCTTGATTTTTATTTTTTATTTTTTTAAGACAAGGTCTTTGCGTAGCCCAGGATGGCCTTGAACTCCTGACCATTCTGCCTTTTCTCCCAGCTGCCACAACAGCAGCACTCTGCGCTTTGACACGCTTTCCAGGCAATCTGAGGAGTTAAAGGCTAACAAAACCCACCAAGCGCAGAAATACGCCCAGCCTCTCTGCCCCTCTCCTTTACCATGACTATCAAGATCAAGTTTGAAAACAGCTTGGAGCATGCCCAGTTTGTGCCTTCCGGTTTCAGCATTTTTGCTGCTGTCTTTGTTTGGAAAGCCAGCAGGCTTACAGGACACGAGCAGGCTGACCTGCTCACACTTGACATAAGCCAACCAACAAGAGAAGACTCCAGTTGTGCGGTGTGAGGCCGGCTGTGTGCTGCATCGCTTGTGACTGGGGGAGGGGTCAGTCCGTCTAGTTCAAGGGTGCAAGACTAGTGAGTCAAGGTGGCTGCAGGTCTAGCATGGGTACAATCATCTGTCTCCTATGTCTCGGTTATCAGTGGGTTCCAATATTAGGAAGGAGTGTTCTTTACAATATCCTTAGGATTCCAACAACGGTGTCTGTGAAGGCTGGCAGGCCGCAGGAGCAGACCGCCTACAGGAGAGGGATTAGAGCAAGACTGTGATCAGCCAAGGAGGAAACAAAGCTCACTCACAGATAAAACAACACAAAGAAGAGCCAGAGAAAATGCCAGAATGTCTTAACTGAGTAGGGTCTTAAAAACCATCCATTCTGTCCTCTCAAATTAAAAACTAAGGGCCTGCGTGGTTTGGCAAGGTAACATTGCTAATTGGCAGCACAGGCAAGACCAGAACTCAGGACACCTGGCTCTCAGCTACACACTTTCGAAGGAGATAGACCAAAGAAAACAGGAGAACAATCCTCAAGTTCATTAATACAGCCACTGTGTAGTAAAAGGACCAATTCCAGGAACTACAGGATGGTCGTGGGCTTAAGGCCAGATGCTTTGTGTTCCTAAGAAAGGGTTGGCTACAGTCACTGTCCCTGTCACCCCAAGGTGAAAGCTCCAGCCTGTCCAGTGCACCCCTTGCTGACACATCGCTTACAGCGCTTTTCATCATGTTCTCTCCAAGGGCAGAGGTCACCTTTCGCATCACGCGTGCTTCTCCTCAATAATGCCAAGTGTGGCCATACTAAGTAGTTTACTGAATCCATTGTTCAACCAACCAAAGCTCAGACTACATGTCAAAGAGTGTCTGTCACCTGTTGCAGCCTCAACATCGCATTCATTGATGCCCAAGGACGTCACCAACCATGCCCCCCCCCAGAAAAATCTCAAATATCTCCCAACATTCTGCTTCTCTCCGCACCACATGACATAATCCCATCTGGGTTCGTCTGACTCGTGTAGCTTCATGTACTAATTAAGCCGTAAGACACAACAGGGCATGAATTTATTGTGCAATAATTCACACGCGGGATATTTGCGCAGTGCTTGGGCGTGAGTTATGACACATTAATTCACGGCCTAGAGGGCCTCGTTGCAATTACAGAACCATTTTTTAAATATCATCTGGGCTTAAAATACAAATATTAGTTCCCCCAGTCTTAGGACCCTCACTTCCAAACGCAACTGACCCTTCTCTTCTCATTCTGTGTTATTCTTACCCATGCAATGCTCATGCCAACCACTCACTGCAGTCACAGAGGACCACGGGCTCCTGTGAAAAGAGAGGAAGATAGGCAGAGAATCCTTAACTACCTGCAAGACGAGAGAGCCGGCCCATGGGTCAAGAGACACTGAAGAAGCAGACCCAGTAGCCAGCTAAGGGCCTATTACCAAGAATGAAGAGCCAGAAAACACTTTTATGTATCCTGACATTCAATAAACCTCACCACATGAAACCAGGCAAAATTCACTATGGTTTTTATGCTCATTATCAGGAGAGGGTGATGGGAAAGGAAAAAAAATGTCGTCTGGCTCAGAAACCCCCAAGGAAAACCAGTTCCTTGCTCTTCTGTCTGCCCAAGGCTCTGAGAGGGGTGAGCTCATCTCTGTGGCCAACTCTCCTACTGGCCTCATGGCACTCTCTACACACCCTGCACCATCTGTGATGTCACCCACCAACTGCCTGCAGAATCTGCTCTCAGAGCCTGTATTAAAACACTCACTTATAACTCCCTATTAATTTTTCACGAGGACTTATTTTTAACTCACTCAAACCATTGTCTGAATATGCCAAATATATTTTCTTAATGAACGATCTCAGCGTGTTATTCCTCCTTCCCGACTCCCCTGCTGCTATTCAAATGGTCTGCTCCTCACAGGGAGCAAGGTTTGGATGAACAACTCACAGCAATGTCCCGGAAATGAGTAGCAGAGAACAGAGAAAAAAGTCACACATGTCTCTCTACTCAGACTTTGGATGTGAGAGAATTTCACAAAACACGAATTTTTGAAAATGGATCAAGTCAAAATCTTGTAAAATCTTGGGTAGGGTTGTAACTCAATATGTAGTGTGTGCTTAGCCTGGACAAGGCTCTGAGCACTTTCTCTCAGAATAAAATAAAAATCAGAAGAAAAGAAGGGAGGGAGGGAGGGAGGGAGGGAGGGAAGGAGGGAGGGAAAAAAAGACTAGTGGGGCTGGAGAGATAGCTCAGTGGTTAAGAGCACTGACTGCTCTTTCAGAGGACCAGAGTTTGATTCCCAGCATCCACTTCGGGTGACTCACAACTGCCTATAACTCCAACTCAAGGAGACCCCATTCTTTCTTCTGACTTCTGCAGGCACCCACACATATATACATACACATGAAAATAAAGCCAAAGAAGATTTAATAAAGAAGAAAAGATAAGGCAAGGAGTCCTTTTCATTTTTTAAAAAGAAAACAATCTTTTTCCACTTTACATACCAATCACAGTTCCCACTCCCCCCTCCTTTCTTCCCCTCCACCTGGTCCCCCCCACCCCCATTCCACTCCTCAGAGAGGGTAAGGCACATGGCTTTGGATGAGGAATCTTTTTGAAGGATTTTGAGCCATATTGCTCTAGCTGGCTTGAAGCCATGTATGTAGTCCTAGCTGGCCTGAGACCTGCCTGCTTCTGCCTCCAAGTGACAGGATAAAAGATGTGTGCTACTAAATTCAGACAGAGTGTCAATTCTTAACTCATTGGGTCTTTCTAATCTGTAAATCTGAGTTGTTTCTCTACTTTATAGTCCTTCACTAGTTCCTCTTGCCCTCAGGACAAAGCCTAAATCCTTAGCATGACCCTTCCAAATGTTTTTATAACCTGAAGGGACTCATTCCCCTAGCACAGCCCTTCCCAGGCTGCTTTTCCACCATGAACTTGTTTCCTGCCTTTCATGCTCTCCCAGGCCCTCAACTGATAACTTACCTTTCAGTTCCCAGTTTAGACATTGCTTCCCCAAGAAGCCTCTGGAGAGGGTGCCTTTTGCAGCAGCCCCAAAGCATAAAGCCCCAAGGTCATAAAGTAGCAGAATTCCAGCTCAGCTGACTCTCTCCTCCACTGGACTGTGAGTTAGGCGCTCAATAAATATTTGTTCAACAAATGTGCAAACAGGGCAGAGAAAACCTGAAGACACAGATGATCCAGAATTCCTATCGACTGACTTTGAGATACATACTTTATAACCAAGCAACCTTTATAAATCTGACTCAGGTAAATATATAAATGGTATCACATTCCTTGTAGAAGGCGATCAAAATGTGTGAAGGGAAAACCAACTGTGATAAAACTGTGACCACAGCTAATTTATGGCCTGTATAAGCTGTGCACAGGTGAGAAAAAATAGCTTGCCTTCGTGGCTTCTTGTTTTGTTTTAGAAATATCAGGCTTCCTTGGCTTGCAGGAACCATCTCACTCCCAATATGAAGACCCTTCTCCTCCTCCTCCTTCTTCTCCTCCCCCTCTTCCTCCTCCTCCCCCTCTTCCCTCCTCTTTATTCTCCTCCTCTTCCTCCTCTTCTCCTTCTCCCTCTCTCTCTCCTTCCCCCTCTTCTTCTTCTCATCACGTTTAGCCCTATAATTTAGGTAGGATGCTCCCTAAAACAGAAGCTGTCACCTTGGTCAAAAGCGTACATAAGGGCACTGGGGACATTTTCAAATGTCACATTCTCACCCTCTGGAGATTCTTCTCTCTTTACTTATTTTTTAAATTCTATGTGTGAGTGTTTTGCCTGCATGTCTGTGCACACTGCTTATGCCTGGTGCCTAAGGAAGTAAGGAGAAGGCATTAGACCCCCCGAAACTGGAGTTACAAATGGTTGTGAGCCATTGCATGGATGCAGGGAAGTGCACTTAGCTTTTGAAGCATTTAGCTCAGAGCACACCACACAAAATGCATTAATGCGATCTACAGGGTTGGCAAGATGGCTCAGTGGGTAAAGTCCAACAAGTCCAAGAGTCTGAGTTGGATCCCCATGACCCACAAGATGAAAGGAGAGAATCAACTCCTCCAAGTTGTCCTCTGACCTACGCACACATGCACGCATTCATACACACATACACACAAATACATTTAACACAAACAGATATTGCAAACTACCAAATGGCTAGTATTATAACCAATCCAAAGTCTCCAACTTGGAAAAATCAATTCATGTTTATAAATGTCTACTATCAAAGTCTGGAGCCTGCCCTTTGTGAGAAAAATAAAAGTTTTATTCCATATATATTCCTCGCAGCTCTAAGACTCTAACTAGACACCTTCAAGCACAGCAGCACTTCATACCTTGGGACTCCTGGGCCCACTGGGGAAGGCCAGGCATTGATGGGTACAACAAAAACAGTAGCTGGTATTTACCAAGCACCTACTGGGTGCTCACCATTTCACTGAGCTTCCTCCAACAGCTCTGGGAATCCAGAGCTTACTGTTATCTCTGCCCTGCATATGAGGAAACAAAGTTTAGTCAGGTGCAGAACCCGGGCAAGGTAAACACAGATTTTTAATAAAGGGGGGGTGCGTTAAAAGAAAGTCAAATTCAAGTGAACTGCTTACTCTGCCACATTGCCTTCCTGTGTCTGTGAGAGCTGTGCCCTGCTCTCCTCCTCTCCCAGCTCCTGACAGGGAGAGATGGAGAGATGATAGGGAGAAATGGAGAGAGAGGGAGAGATGGAGAAGGAAGCCTTTTAGCAGCTCCTTAAGCATCAAAAATTCTGTCTTCTGTCCAACCAGTCTGAAGGGAGCAAAACAATTAGAAAAGGCAGACAGCATGAGAAATAATAGCACCTTTGCCTACGGTCACTATTTCTGGCAGAGGAAGTCCTGGGTGTACAACAGCAAGAACAAAGAGCACTTGGTCAAAATTTGTGGGCTGAGGACACTTAGTTGGAAGGGACTGAAGGAGTGAGGGTGGATACAGGAGTTAGAGAAAGGAGTGGCAAATGAATACGATCAAAATACATTCTATTGTAGTGCAGCGCTCGACTCCGCCAGCAGAGAAGACACCACAACAGGATTCTTCTTGGAACACGCTTTATTGGAGCACAGAAGACTGAAGTTTAGATAGAGGCGAAAAGACCCCAGCCCGTCCACGCGGGGAATATATACAGCGCCTGGTCCGCCTCTGACGTGTCATCGCTCAATTTAACGTGTCATTGCTCGATTGGCTCAGACCACACCGAGGCGATCGTGTGAGCAAGACTCTGAGCAAGTGATAGGTGGGAATCAAATTACTCTTGGGCCAGCGGCGAGCGTGCGCAGAAGTTGTTTACCAACTAGGGACAATAGCAAAAATGGCAACGGGCTTAGTGCCAGACCCTGAGAACATGGCGACGCCATGCGCGCTACATTGTAGGACACCCAGTTAATTAAAATACTAGTTTTTAAAGTAGCATTTAAGTGCTAAGCAACAATAGCAAAACACAGGCCTGTGACACACCCTCTTCCACTTAGGGACACAGATCTGGAGGGCCTGCTTGTCCTTTCTAAACCTCACTGCTTTCCACGCAGAGTGGGACTGACAGCCAGAAGTCCCGTGCTTGGGTGGGGGCTGTAATGAGCACTCAGTCCCAGCACTGTTTCCCCCAAACAGAACTAAGGGACAAAGGGAGCTATACCAGGGCGTCCAGCGGAGTTCTTTGTGGGTAGTAAGAAGGTGGACTACAGATGTAAAACCTACCACATGGACATGGCAGTCACACACGTGTAGAGGTCAGAAGGCAACCTCAGATATCAGCCCTCACCTCCTACCTTGTTTGAGGGTCTCTCTTGTTCATTGCTGCTAGCCCAAATGTTTCTGGCAATTCTCCTGTCTCCACGTCCCATCCCCTGGGATTACAGATGTGTACTCTATTGCGTCTGGTTTACCTGGATTCTGAAAATGTGAACCCAGGTTGTCAGTCTTGTTTTTCAGAGTTAATTTTGTTATTTGTAATTATGTATACGTGTCTGTGTGTAGCGAATGCACATGAGTGTAGGTGTCCCCAGGGGCTGGAGGTGGCTTAGATCCCTTGGAGTTGGGTTTACAGGCAGTTGTGAGCCACCCACCATAGATGCTGGGAACCAGACTGCGGTCCTCCATCTCCGGCTGTATGTCATCAGCTTTGTGTGACAAGCATTTTACCTGTGAGCCATCTCCCCAGCCCAGCTGTGCCCATTGTTCTGTGAAGGGTAAAGCAGCCTTGTCAGAGTCTTTTTGTCTTACTCTGGGTATAAGCCGAAGTCTGCATTTACAACAGTCCAGCAGGTTACAGGGGTGCACACCTTTAATCCCAGAACTCCAGAGACAGAGGCAAGTGGATCTCTGTGAGTTTGAGGCCGACCTAATCTACATAATGAGTTCCAGGCCAGCCAGGACTACAAAGAACCTGATTCAAAACCAAAGAAACAAAGAAAGAAGACAATCTGTATGATCTGTGTGTCAGTGTGGTGTTCTCAGCACCTGCAGTGTATGTGTGTGTGTGTGTCAGTGTGGTGTTCTCAACACCTGCAGTGTGTGTCTGTGTGTCTGTGTGTCTGTGTGTCTGTGTATGTGTGTGTCAGTGTGGTGTCCTCAGCACCTGTAGTGTGTGTGTGTGTGTGTGTGTGTGTGTGTGTCTGTGTGTGTCTGTGTGTGTCTGTGTGTGTGTCAGGGTGGTGTCCTCAGCTCCTGCAGTGTGCCCCACATGGGACAGGACCTTCAGATTTATTGAGTGGATGATCGTGACTTCCTATAAAGCATGTGGGTTTGGGACACTCTCACCAAATACACTAAAGCAGTGTCTCTAGCAAGGAGAGGAAAGGAAAATGCAGGTAAGAGCTGAAAGAGGAAACAAACATTTTACTGGGCCTTTTGTGAACTGATCCCAGTGTGAGGTGACCTGGACTCGGTGACACCCTTGGTTCTGTGCCCGTGAGCTGCAGTGGAGGAACTGCATGAGACACCATTGTAGATACAGAATTCTGTCTCCCTCTGCTCCCCAATTCAGGGTGGTCCTTACGCCACACTTTTTCTAGAGATTAGTGAAAGTGGACCAATAAGGTAGATAACAGAAAAGATAATTATCAACCAAACACACAGGAATTAAATATCTCCCCCTGCAAGACAGCATTTCTCTGTGTAGCCGTGGCTGTCCTCGAACTAGCTCTGTAATCAGACTGGCCTCAGACTCATAGAGACCCTCCTGCCTCTGCCTCCTGAGTGCTTCTAAAAGCCATCTTTATGACTCAGGCAAATGGAGCAAGCAACAGCCAGACAGATGTACAGGTGGGAAGCTGCCATGTGACAGGAACCCCAAGAAAGTTTCATTTGCAAGCCTTCCGCAAATGCAGTTCTCAGAACATCCCTCCCTGTGCAACAGCCTGCAATTATCTTCATGGTCCATCCTCAGTCTGGAGTCCAGAGCTCAGCTGTCAAAGGATCTCTTCAGTTCTGTCTCCCCCACCCCTGAAACCCACAGCCTCCTCTCTAACTCAGCCCTGTGAGCCTGCAACTCTGTGCCTCACATTCTGACTCACCCTCATGGGAAAGGGGAGCCTTTGACCTGTACAAGTTCCTTGGCCTATGAGGCAGGCGGTCCTCTTTCCTCCCTGTCTAATCTTGAGCCTCCAGCATATCTTAGCCTTCCCAAACCTGGCAGGCTGACTCTCCAACCTTCCTCTCCATCCCCCCAGCACTTACAGCCCCAGAGCTCAGGACTAGTTTCCTTTCTGTCTGGTGTGATCTGGGTGGTGTGATCCCTTCAGTCTAAAAGTTTCCAGGGGGCAGGGCCAGGATCCCTAAACCTCCTCCTGCTTCTGAATGTCACACTCCTTCTGCCAACCCTAACTACCAACGAGGAACTATTCACGAATGCCAAACAGCCAAAAGAGACACTGAGGACAGAGAAAAGAACACACAGAACTGTGGGCCGATGACTCTGTCTTAGGATTCCTAGAAGCAGGATTTTCTTTCCAGAGAAAGGAACGGACAGAAGTGGAAACACGAGGCTAAAACATGCAGTCTTCTATTTAAAGATCACTGCTTGAGGACTTTGCCTAATGAGAGCCCTGGGTCTGTGAATCTCGGTTTAATTAGAAAACAGTCTCTCCCCGAGGAGGTGCTTGGCGCAGAAGAGGCGCTTGAAACAATGCCACAAAAGGCCTGACAACCCTTGTGTGAATTCCATAATGCCTTTGGCTCCTTCCCTCCTGCCTGCTCCCTGTGTTTCTCCCATCCCTGAGCTCTTTCCAAACTCTAAAACAGAAGTTCCATCCCAAGGTGCCAAGAAGAGCTGAAGTCAAATCCAGCAATCCACCCACTAACTTGCAGGCTGGCCTGCTTTCCCTGGCAACCCTGCCCATTCTCCTTGGTCCTGGAGGTCAGGCTTCTTCCCTCTGTCCTTAAGGAGAGCACTGCCCTCTTCCTGGATCTTTCCAAAACATTTTCCCATGAAGTGAATCTCACTGATTTCCCAAGTCTGAGCTCATTGATCCTGCAGAACAGCTTCAAATACAGACTGGATGCAAGTGATATAGCTGGAAGTTTGGGAAGGTCTTGGCAGAAGCGTGGTGGAACTATTAAATCATTTTCAGCTCTCGGAGCTTCAGATAAATGGACTCAACATGGCACCTCCCGAGATGGATCCCTTTGTGTGAAGTACGGCTTCTGTCCCTACCCAAAAAGTATAAGCTCTCTCCTCTTTGTGATTTCCAAAAGATAAAAGTCCTGGTGCAATCAAATCAGGGTTTCCCAAGAAAACGTGTCTGGGTATGTGAGCTTCCCTAGAGTTTCCGACATTCTGGTCTGAGCCCCTGCTAACAATGGAAGAGGACAGAGCTCTGACACAGAAGAGCTGGCAACGCCTGGAGAGGCGTGGAGGACCTGCAATCCCAGTGCTGAGCAGGCTGCAGCAGGAAGGTCACACAACCTTGCCCAGCCTGGATCACACAGTGAGTCTACGGTCAGCTTGGGTTGCAGAATCTCGGTGGTAATGCTAAGCGTGGGCTAGAGAGATGGTTCAGCAGTTTAAGATTTCATACTGTTCTTGCAGGAGTCCAGGGTTCAATTCCCAGCACGCACATCAGGTAGCTCACAACCACCATAACTCCACTTCCAAAAGATCCAATGCCTGTGGCGTCTATGAGCATTGGTACTCACATACACATATATGCAATTAAAAATAAAATGAAATCTTTTTAAAATTATTATTCCCAGACTGGAGAGATGGCTCAGTGGTTAAGAGCACTGACTGCTCTTCCAGAGGTCCTGAGTTCGATTCCCAGCAACCACATGGTGGCTCACAGCCATCTGTAATGAGATCTGGCACCCTCCTCTGGCGTGCGGGCATACATGGAGGCAGAATGTTGTATACTTAATAAATAAATAAATCTTTTAAAAATTATTATTCCCAAAATAATTGTGCTATATCTACAAGTTGGCTATAGAATTCAATTCAAAGCACATTTGAAGCGGTAGCATGCAACTGCCATCATGGAGACTGGCTGCGGCGTGTATCCTGGGTCTAGAAGTCACAAAAACTAGAAGCTTTCAGCTTTTGCTATGTGAGCCTTTTCTTGAGTCTGTGTCTAGTTATAACCATTCATTCGCTCACCCAATAAATATTTACTGGTCCCTGGCTACTCAGCACTGGGACACTGCTATGAGAACACAAGGAAAGATTCCTCCACCCCAGTGACTTAAATCTCCACAACAGAAGCAGCTGATAAACAAATGAGATTGTATCCTGTATAGGACCATGGTCTGTGAGGCCGAGAAAACAAGTCAGAGAGGTTACAGTGTGCTGTGGCTAATAGTTACAGTTTCAAATGGTTGCCCAGGCTCAGGAACCAGAAAAACAGCAGAATAAGAGTGTTTGCTGCATAAGGTGGCAACAGGTTCTCTCTCTCCTCTCTCTCTCTCTCTCTCTCTCTCTCTCTCTCTCTCTCTCCCCCCCCCCCCCACTTCACTGAGAAGGTGGCATTTCACCAACAGCCAGAACAGTAGAGGGAGTCACCAATGACACAGACCTCTGAGGAGAACAAGAACAAAGACCCTGGCCATCTTTGTGTTTTCTCCCAATGTTTGCAACATTTCATTTTGACTTGCTGTGAAACCAGCATGGTACTAAGTATAGTCACACTGTCACTCAACAATTACCAGAATCCTTAGCCAGATTGTTTTTTTTCATCTTCCCAACTTGGTACCCACTAAATACTAATTTCCCATTCTCTCCTTCTCCAGCCCTCAGGGGAAAAATCATTTTTTTTCCTGCTTTTGTGGATTTGACTGTTGCAAGAACATCAGATAAACAAAATTATACAGTATTTATTGCTTTGTTCCTAGTTTTCTTCCCCTTAGGATAATGTCAAGGGTCATCCACATTGTAGCAAGTATCTGAATTCCCTTCCTTTTAAAGGCTGAATACTATTTCACTGTACAGAGAGACCACATTTTGTTTATCCACTGTCAGGCGCATGCATTCCTTCTGCCCTTTTGCTACTATGAATGATGCTTTAGCAACACTGGATACTATATCTTTTCCAGCCCTATGTGTCCTTCTTCTGGCTATCTGCCCAGAAGGGGAATTCACATGGCAACCCCACGTTTAACTTTTTCAGGAATCACCACACTGTTTTCCACGGTGGCTATACAGTTTGCATTTCACCAACAGTACAAGGGTTTTGGTTTCTCTACATTCTCACAGATACTTGCTATTTTCCATTGTTTTAATAACAGACATTTTATTCGGGGCTGGAAAAAGAGGGGAAATAAGATTAAGACAGAGAGGAATCAGGAGGCTGAATCATTGAAAGGAGGCATTCAAGTCCCATGAGAATGAGGACCTCTGTTCTGAACAGCTGAGGAACCGCCATAGGAACCACCATAGAGTGATAGGTTCATATGCTGGCTTTTTGTGCTCTTTGAACTAAATATCTGGTTCTCAGACTAAGAACAAAGGATTTGAAACCCCAGTGCTGTGGAATGCTCTCAAATGTACAGGATTCTAACAATACAGTCAAAGCAAAATTAGCTGAGGCCGTCCTCTGCCTATCCCTTCTCTAGAGACCAAAGTGGAAAGGGCTCACCCCAGCACACGGACTCACTGACGACCACACACCCTAGCACACGGACTCACTGACGACCACACACCCCAGCACACGGACTCACTGACGACCACACACCCCAGCACACGGACTCACTGATGACCCCAGCAAGCGGACTCACTGACGACCACACCCCAGCACACGGACTCACAGCTTTCATTCAGGTTGTGTTCACTTATGTTGTTTAGCCATAATCCAATCACTTAAAAAGCAAGCAAAAGTCATCACTGAATGATCCCCTAGTTTTGGGTTACCCCTCTTATTATTGTGGGTGACCAAGAGCTGGTACAGACAGAGACAAAGGCTGCTTTCCCCTACCCTGCCCCAAACTGGTGAAATCAAGGACTGCACAGATGTGGGTGACAGACTCCTGGGACAGGGCTGAGCACTGTGACTCAAACACTCACAAACCTTACAAAATTAAACAGATGAATTCGGTCCCAAGCCCCAGATGCTTCAGGAAGGACTGTCAGATCTGCGTGGGACGATCAGAGCTGGGGAGAGAAAGGGCCCCTAAGGGAAGCCTGAAAACACGTTTCTGAGAGGCAGCGAGTACCTCTCACCACCTCGCATCCCCCAGGCGACAAGGATGAAAGCTTCTACATCAAAATGAGAAGTCCAAGGAGTTATAGATTTTCTCAACAATAAATAATCTGAAGAGAATGGCTGCCCAAGCACCGTTTATAAACATTAGAAAATACACACTTGTGTGTGTTGGGAGGAGGGGAAGGAGAGGAGAGAGGGGGAGAATTATGGAATTATTCCCTCTAGGAAAGGAGGAAGGACAAAAATCAATTTTCACTATGGCATTCTTAGGATTCAAATGGGGGCTAGGGGAGGGAAGTACGGAAAAACCTAGAAACCTAAATAACTTCTCCCAGCGAGAAAACAGATCATGCATTCCCAGGATGGCTACACTGCGTTCTCTCCATCAGAGGACGACCGGTTCATCTTTCTGTCTCTCTACAGCGTACCACCCAGGATGAAGGCACATCCCACACCACCCAGGTCATGACCTCACCCTCTCTCTACTGCAGTCTCGCTGAAGGACTGGGTACCTTTTTGATCTAAAGATGTATAATAAACACTGGATTCGGATAAAAGAGAGAGATGTTCTTCTCGGGTAGAAAATGAATATTCCCTACTTGATAAGGTCTGGGTCATTCATTCTCTTATCCATTCATTCAATAAATATTAACTACCTACAGAAATGCATAAAACAAAACAGGCGAAGACAAGCCCTGCCTTTTAAAATGTTCTGATGAATATCCCAAAATGTTTAACTTGAATTTAATGGTGTGAAAAAAAATTAGTCAAACCCAAACTAGCTTCCTTCAAAACAACCAGCCTGTACTCTCCAAAGCGGTGCATATCACGAACAGCAGGCTGAGGAGCCAGTACAGACTGAAGGTTAATGAAGAGACAGAACCATAAAATGTGGGGTGCAACGTTGGGTTGAGTCAGTGCTGGGGAGAAACATTCATCTATGAAAACAGGGTACTGAATAACTCTCAGCATTCGAACATGGACTGTAAAACATGCACACAAATGAGAGAGAGGAAGAGAGAGAGCAAGCATATAAATGTGTCTATAACTGGTCAATGCTGTTGAAAGATAAATGGGAATTATTATGAATACTAACCCAGCAACTTTTCTGTAGGGTTGGTATTCTTTAAACTAAAAAGGAAAACGAGTGTGCTCCAATAGGAAAGCTGAGGGGGAAATCCCCTCACATGACCATTATAAACAAGCTCACCTTCATGGGATCGGGGTTGAGATGGGTGAAATCCACCCAGAATGATCAATTAGGAACTTTAGATCAGAGAAGTGGCTGGGCTGAGAAACTCCTTTGTCTTTGATTTACAACTCCAATTGTCAACAGGTAAAAATGCCTGGAAAGAAACCACAACCTTGGCTCCAGTTAATACGGTTATTAGAAGTTCATGCCTTGTTATTGTCATTTTGTAGGACTAGCACAAATTAATAAATCAGGGCCCTGGGCTTGAACACTAAGCAGTAAGGGGGACGAAAGCAGAGAAAACTATCTGACAAACAGAAGTGCCAAGTACGTATTCAAGAATTGAGGATGCTTGGGTAAACAGGGAACAGTACTTTCGGAGCTGCAAACCGTATGCGTATATCATTTATTACACCAGCATAACAGTTGTGTTAATCTGTTCTCCGTCGCCCGTAAGGAGATGTCTGAGGCGGATAACTGTATAAAAAGAAGGTGTATTCAGCTCACAGTTCTCCAAGTCTGAACAGCATGCTGCGGGCTCTCCTGCTGGTTCTCTTGTTGGCTGAGTCCCAGTGTGGTGTGGGGCAACACATAACAAGAGATACAAAACATGTGTATCTTCTCTCTCTCTCTCTCTCTCTCTCTCTCTCTCTCTCTCTCTCTGTATTCAAGCATGAGGGGCCACCATGTTGACCATTTCCAGTCACAGTCCGGAGACCCCATTTCTGAACACCTAAGTTCACATCTTTTTTTTTTCTTCCCATAGAGTTGGGAAAAATCTTGCTTTATTTCATATGTTGGTCTCAAATTCATAATCCTCCTGTATCAGACTCCTGGGTAAGTGTAACTGGGATTACAGTTGTATGCCATCATGCCTGACTTCCACATCCACCGTCTCTTTCATTTCCTTTATGTGTGTGTGTATGAGGCATACATGCACATGTAAGCGTGAGTGTACACACCTCTGTGTGGAGCCCAAGGAAGAAACGTACCCTGCTCTTTCACGATCTTAGTCCTCGAAAACGGGTAGTCTGGCAGCCAATAAGTCCCAGTGACCTCTCTCTGCCCCCTGCTCTGGGATTATTGACATGAACTGCACCTGATTTTTTTGCTATTATGTTGGGGATTTAAACTTAGAGTCTTCTGCTTGTGCACTAAGCAATCTTACCTGATGAGCTCTCTCCAGCCCCATTGTCCATCTTCTTAACAACTCAGAGTGCAGATTAAATTTCAATACATGTATTTATTGAGCTCTACATTTTTCTCTGCTCCCCTCCCTGCCTCTCCCCTTTTCCTTCAACCCTCCCCCGAGGTCCTTATGCTCCCAATTTACTCAGGAGATCTTGTCTTTTTCTACTTTCTACTTCCCATGTAGACTAGATCTATGTATGTCTCTCTTAGTATCCGCATTGTTGTCTAAGTTCTCTGGGATTGTGGTTTGTAGGCTGGCTTTCTTTGCTTTATGTTTAAAAACCACCTATGAGTGAGTACATGTGATAATTGTCTTTCTATGTCTGGGTTACCTCACTCAAAATAATGTTTTCTAGCTCCATCTATTCTGTAAAATTCAAGCTGTCGTTATTATTTTCTGCTGTGTAGTACTCCATTGTGTAAATATACCACATTTTTCTTATCCGTTCTTTGACCAAGGGGCATTTAGGTTGTTTCCAGGTTCTGGCTAGGACAAACAGTGTTGCTATGAACATAGTTGAGCACATGTCCTTGTGGCACGATTGGGCATCCTTTGGATCTATACCCAAAAGTGGTATTACTGGGTTTTGAGGAAGGTTGTTTCCTACTTTTCTGAGAAATCACCACACTGACATCCAAAGGGGTTGTACCAGCTTGCATTCCCACCAGCAATCAGTACATACACTCTTGAGGGAAGCATATACAAACCATATGCAGTTCTTAGCAATGACTCAATAGGCATTATTGTTATTCTTATTATTCCATTGTGGAATAGAGTAAGAAGGGTTAAGTCAACTTCCTCAGTAAAAAAAAAATAAATTGAATTTGAACCCCTCCTCTTTCTTGTGACTATGAGAGCCCAATCATGGGTCTCAATCTTGTTTTATTGTTTTATTTTTTTTAAATTTTTATTTTATGTGCATTGGTGCTTTTGCCACATGAATGGCCGTATGAGGGTGTCAGATCCCCTGGAACTGGAATTACAGAGAGTTGTGAGCTGCCATGTGGATGCTGGGAATTGAACCCGGGTCCTCTGGAAGAACAGTCCGTTCTTAACCTCTGAGCCATCTCTCCAGCCCCTCGATCTTGTTTTAATTTACCTACTTTTATTAAAGCCCTCTGAGCTTTCTTGGACAAGGTGATAAGCTTGTCCCCTTGAAATATGAAGAGGGGAGAGGTTCTTCGTGACTCTGAAGCCTATATTCTTTCTATTTCAGCACCCTTCTTCCACAGAGAGTAACGAAGCTCTGAACAGAGCATCGTGGTGGCCCCTGTAATCCAGCAGGAAGACCATCCTCCACTCCGTAGGAAGTTCCAGTCCAGTCTGAATTACATGGACCCTGTCTCAAACTGAAAAAGGAGGTGGAAGAGGAAGGGGGTAAGGTGGTAGTAGGTCAAGGACGAGGCAATAACAGGAACAACACCTGTCAAAGTCTTTTCTTTCCTTCCAAATAGCTGGATACCAGAAATGGAAAGTCCCATCTAAATCATTTTTTGTTGAATCAATCTAATACCCAAATGTCTTCAGACAGTGTCAAGAAAGGAGACCCCAAAGGCTCCCCCACAGCTTCTCCGGTAGCTCCCACATATGATTCTAACCCTAACCCTTCCCCACAACTCCATCATACCCCTCTGCTTACAGGTTAGTACAATATAGTAACACATATCTAGACACAAAATATAAGTAACCCTCCTAAGACTTCACCAATCTAATTCCAAATCATCTAGCTCACTGTCTCATTCCTGAGGAGGGAGAAAGTCTCCCGTCCAGATTAAGAAATGTTACAGGAAGGAGTGGAACCTCCACTTTCATTGGCCAAAGGAAGATGAAGTAATTCATTTCAGAAAAATGGTGGCCCCGCGGCAGGAAAAAAAATAGTTGTGACTTCTTTGACAACCCAAATAAACATCAGCAGTCACCCAAGGCTTCCAGATGCTGCCGGCACACACCGTTAACAAACATCTGCCACCAAGAATGGCCCCAACTGGGACAAAGGCAAGGAGGAAGGCAGACGGTGCCAATTTAATGAGGATGGTTTAACAAAACATCTTTTAAGCTTCCTAATTCAGTTGGCCATTTGCTTCTCAGAACTGACTGTCAGTCAGGAGCAGATGGGGGAGGGGGTGTATACTAGAGAGACACAGACTTTCCCTAGACCCAGAAGAGCACGGCATCCATGCCCAGTCACCCTGGTGCAGAGTTAAGGATGGGTGGTGAGGCTGGGGAGTGAAGGCGGAGCTACAGCACCCTGGTTTGCTTGTACTTAAAAAATCCCAATCAAAGGACATCAGTCAGACCCACTGTGGCTCAACCCTGTGTTCAGCCTTGGTCTCACAACACCTAGAGAATTCTTAGTGTGTCTTAATCTTTCATGAAAATGAGCGCAAGAACCAAGAAGCATAGGGCATCGACCCTGACCTCTGGGGCTCCTCTGGATGTCAGCTGGGATAATGAGTATTTTGAACATATGACTAAAACAGGAAGAGCTACAGAGAAGATAAAGATTCATCTTTCCATTTGAAAAAAGAAGAAGAAGAAGAAGAAGAAGAAGAAGAAGAAGAGGAAGAGGAAGAGGAAGAAGAAGAAGAGGAAGAAGAAGAAGAAAGTCACAGATTTCCAAAGACAAGAAGAATAACAACGTGTAAGGACCCTGGTTGTGTTCAGGGACATGGCATGACAATCTAGAATTGACTAAAGGACTCTGATTGTGTTCACAGACACGGTGTGACAATCTAGAATTGACTAAAGGACCCTGGTTGGGTTCAGGGACACGGCGTGACAATCTAGAGTTAACAAAAAGCCCCTATTTGTGTTCAGGGACAAGGCATGACAATCTAGAATTGACTAAAGGACCCTGGTTGTGTTCAGGGACACGACGTGACAATTTAGAATAAACTAAAGGCATCATTCATTTCAGATACTTGGGGATCACTCACCTATTCCTACACTCAATCCAGTTCTCATGACTTGGCAGTACCTTTCTTCAGCCAGAAGTCTTTCGGGGGGGAGGGGGATCCTACAGCTTGTAGATGCAGCACATCTAAGGACAGTCTCCTGCCATAGTTCTTGATCTACTGTCCTGGCCTCCAAAATGGATTATTCAAAACAATGCAATCCACTCAGATTCGCCCTAACAGCCTTCAGAACGCTGCCTTTCCCAGGCGCAACTTTCAGCCTGAAGTCTTTCTCTGGCTTGCGGCTGGGTGCGGTACAGCAGATAGCTGAAGTGTGAGTGCCCTCTACCCTCCTTCTGGAAAACGACACTTTCCTCAAAGCTACCAAATTCTCACACACGCACACATGCACGCACACACACGTGCATGCACACACACACACACACATGCACGCACACACACAAGCACGGACACACACACACCCTACCCAGGTCTACAACTCCGGTTTCTTGCACTGATTTACTTAATTTGGAAGATAAGTCCGTAAGGCCTTGGTATTATCCCATGTGATGTGAATGTGTGTGTTACAGAAAGGGGAAGATAAGAGGCTGGGAATACAGCTTCTTTCCATCACAAGACCTGGGACTCATGGAGGTGGGGAGACAGAAAGGGAAGAAGAGAATGAACACATAAACGATTGATCTATAATCAGCACTGGTTATTGATTGGTTAGAATTGGCTTTTACTTCTCTTGGAAGATGGAGAGAACCCATGAGCTGCTCCCCTTTTATAAGTGAATTTCATGTGCTTGCACCATTTTTGCTGTGCGGCATGTATATAAGTTCACAGGCGGATTCCGATGAACTCAAAAGACAGGAACTGGACGGTTCCTACAGGACCTGTGATTTCTTCGAGTGGATGGCACTGAAAGTTTCGAAGTGATAAGACCTGGATTCAGACCACTATTTTAAATTCATGACTTCTGGGTTTGATCTCAAGCACTGAAAAATAAAGTCAGATTTCAACTAAGTATTAAACAGAGGCAAGTTAAAAATTTTAAGCACCAAAAAAAAAACCCTATTTTTTTCCAAAGAATTTAAATGAAATGAGCATCCCTCCCCCCCTCCAAAAAAATTACTACCACCATCATCACTGCCAAATTACCATTTACTTGTTTATACAGAAGACAAATAGCAAAGAATAGAGACTCCCTTTCCTTTGGGTATTTTACTACCCTCAAAATAAGTGAAAGATGATAACCACAGGTTGGAAAGCTTGATCGTAGTTAAAAGTGAACAGTAACGCAGTTGGTGACAATACGGTTGACAGAAGTGAACAGTAACGCAGTTGGTGACGTCACGGTTGACAGAGTGAACAGCGACGCAGTTGGTGACGTCACGGTTGACAGAGTGAACAGCGACGCAGTTGGTGACGTCACGGTTGACAGAAATGAACAGCAACGCAGTTGGTGACGTCACGGTTGACAGAGTGAACAGCGACGCAGTTGGTGACGTCACGGTTGACAGAAATGAACAGCAACGCAGTTGGTGACGTCACGGTTGACAGAGTGAATAGTAACGCAGTTGGTGACATCACAGTTGGTGATGTCACGGTTGACAGAAGTGAACAGCAACGCAGTTGGTGACGTCACAGTTGGTGACGTCACGGTTGACAGAAGTGAATAGCAACGCAGTTGGTGACGTCACAGTTGGTGATGTCACGGTTGACAGAAGTGAACAGCAACGCAGTTGGTGACGTCACAGTTGGTGATGTCACGGTTGACAGAAGTGAACAGCAACGCAGTTGGTGACGTCACAGTTGGTGACGTCACGGTTGACAGAAGTGAACAGTGACGCAGTGGTGACGTCATGGTGGAGGAAAGACTTCCAGCAGGCACTTCATTTCCTTGAGTTGGCAACTTAAGGAGAATATCCCGCCCTCAGGCCGTCTGAGAAAACAGTCGGGAAAGGGAGAAAATGCCCCATCTATGCATCTTATCTGTGTCCTCAGGAAACATCACCAAAGTGGCCAACCAGACCTCACAGGCTTTCCTTCCCTCCTTGGTGCCCACCCAATGCAAAAAGCACATATTAAACAAACAAAATGAAACCTTCCACACACGTTCTAAGCCAGTAAAACAGCTCTCCCAATAATCACAAAGATCCACTTCGACATTTGCTACAGATAAAATACAGATCTAGATTCTATTTTTTTTTTTTTTTTTGGTTTTTCGAGACAGGGTTTCTCTGTGGCTTTGGAGCCTGTCCTGGAACTAGCTCTTGTAGACCAGGCTGGTCCCGAACTCACAGAGATCCGCCTGCCTCTGCCTCCCGAGTGCTGGGATTAAAGGCGTGTGCCACCACCGCCCAGCTCAGATCTAGATTCTAAATACACAGTCCTGAACTGTGTGGAAGGAGAAAGCCTGTTTCAGTAGGAACTGTTACCTGTCTCTGGGGGAAAAGAAGTGAGACCCAAACAGCCTCCCTGAAGGTTGAGGAGAAAGGCGAAGCGGCAGTCCAGCTTACACTGAGGGAGATAAATATCCACGCTTTCTTCCCAGGAGTCTTGGAGAGTGACCCCACCAAAATGACTGCTTACCAGGCTTTTCTCCGACACGTGAACTTCTCGCTGCATTCTACTGCAATGTTCCTTCAGAGAGTGCTTGCTCTCCCTGCCTAAAATAAAACTCCTCTGGGAGAAAGCTGTTCCGTGCTCTGTGGTGAAGCTGGAAATCACAATTCTGCAAGTGAACAGTACTAGCTGTAACCAAGTCCCCGACTGGAAAGCTGGGGCAGCGCTGGGGCAGCACAGCCCTTTCCCCAACTCACGTGCCCGCCTGCCACCCTAGCACCACGCTAACCCACAGAAGCCCAACCAAGGTAAAACACCCACACCAATACCACCAAAATCATGCAGACACGGAGTATTCAGTTGTAAACCAAACCAAATAAACAAACCAAAATAGGTTTGCTTTCTTCCTCCATATACAGTCCCTGCTCTGGGCAGACACTTCAGGGATTTCACTATGGCATCCAGAGCTTCACCAGAGGACGTGGACTCTCCACACTCCCTAGTGTATTCTACAGTGGCTGTGACCTAGCTGGTTATTTCTGAGACCCTTGGGGACAACTTCAGGACAATCCAGTCTGAAGTCCTTCACATGTGATTTGACACATTAAGAAAGCCAGTGACAGCCAGAACTCTACCGCTGAGCTATCTCCTGGCTGAGTATCTCTTTAAGGTGCCCAGGCTGGCCTTGACCTCACCCTTGTCTCTTAAGCTGGCTTTGAATTTGGGATCCTCTTGATTCATTCCCCTGAATAGCTGGGATCATAGTCCTGCATCAGCAGGTCAGTTCTAAGTCTGGAAAATCTCAGCATTTTATGACAAACAAACAAAAAAGATGGTCAACTTGGCAAATCAAAACAGACTGGAATTCTGCTTCTGAACTCTCCGGAAAACAAGTGGCCTATGGGGAAGAGCCACCTTAGGTCTCCAAACAGAGGGGAGGGGGAGCTGGAGAAAGCCAGCAAGGGTGTAAGGGACAAAAGGGTTAGAAGGGATGTCAAATAGAAGGGATGTCAAAGGACAAATGGATTTCTTCTCTTTTCCTCCCATCGTTCTCTGCTCTCCCCTTTTCTCAGCTCAGAACTCCTTAGGAAATAATTCCATGGAAAACAGTAGGAAGCATTCGTCTGCCTCACCTGCAGCTCCAGCTCAAGAGAGATCTGAAAACAAGGAGCTCTGAGCCATGCTCCTTTTTTCCCCCCAAGAAGACTTGCTAAATAAATTTGGTTTATTCTCGCCAATTTTCTTATTTCCTTCTAAGCATAGACTATAGAAATTCATCCATCAGTTCTGTCTGTCATTATATAGCAGTTATAAATGGTCAAACCTATAGCCTCCTCCCCCATGAACCTCCTCCCAAAAGCCATGACAACACACTGCTCTAGGTGGTTGAGAAAATGTCGGCTTTCTCTCTGGCTGTCTTCCTTCACACCGTGGCATGTCATCGGGTGTCCCAACGTCTGCAGCAGGCTGTTGCTCTTTCTCTTTACCCTCCTCTCATGGTCCCACATAGCTTCTTCACACCTGTCCACCTACATAGCTTCTTCACACCTGTCCACCTACATAGCTTCTTCACACCTGTCCACATACATAGCTTCTTCACACCTGTCCACATACATAGCTTCTTCACACCTGTCCACATACATAGCTTCTTCACACCTGTCCACATACATAGCTTCTTCACACCTGTCCACCTTCACAGAGAAGCATTTTGTGGTGTGAAAAACGCTGGATCACATGACTCAAACAAAGGTTGGATTATACCTCAAATTTCTGAGTTCTTATCCAAATACAATCACTATGATTTCGGTAAGACCCACTTACCTTCTCGTAGCTCACGCCTCCCAGTACACAGCAAAGGGACTGTAGCACCTTGCTCCCTAGGGTGTATTCAATATAACTCCTTCTCTCCGTTCTCTAGTTCTGTCTAACCTCTGACCTACTCGTGAGTTCTGTGATACTTAAAGAAAAAACATCAACTTTGGGGGTTAACAGAAAGAATGGAACTAAGGGAGTGGAGAGCTGGCTTCTGGTCAGTGCTTGCTGACATCAGCAGTTCCCAGCACCCACATCTAGGTGACTCACGACCACCTGTAACTCCAGTCTAGAGATCTGACACCCCCTTCCGGCCACCACGTGCACAGACACATTTAAAAAATAAATGTGTTTTTTTTTTAAGAACAGCCTTCAGAGATCATTTTTATTAAAGGAAATTAGAATTTCTCCATGATTTTGCTAAAGTTAGGGGTGGAAAGTCATCTTCTGAGACAAACGCTGCATGTTACCTGGCAATGAGGAAAACTCTTCCGAGAGCGGCCTGGAGCAGGTGCTGTTCAGGGGTGGTTGTTTTTGCTGGACTTGTGGGTGGAGGTGTTGTTCAAAGGGTGCATGTGTGTGAAGAGGAGAAACACTTAAGACCTCAAGGGCCTAGAAAGAATCTCAAGGATATCCTGTCGTAACCGCAAACCTCCTCGTGGAGATGCAGGTTCTTCTCAAAGCCTTCATCGACAAAAGATATACTTATTACATATGTAAAACTGATAGTGCTGACAGAATAGAGGCTTCATTCAAAATTGCAGGTTTACTTGGCCCTGGCTTACTCAAGACATACTTAGAACCTACGGCAAGACTTCATAGTACACTTCGTTTTACTGGGTTTTTTTCCTTTACTAGACTAGCTCATGTGTATGAGTGTTGTTTTGCCTACATGTATATATGTGCCCCACACGTATGTCTGGTGCTCATGAAAATCAGAAGAGAGCATCAGATTCCATGGAACTGGAGCTGCAGACGGCTGTGAGCCACTGTGTACAGGCTGGAAATCAAACCCAGGTCCTCTGCAAGAGCAAAATGTGCTCCCGGCCACTGAACCATCTCTCCTGAAACCACCAGGCAGTCCATACTGGTGGAACTTGGTAATATTTCTTCCAAAACCTTTACTAGATGGGCTTAGCCTCCTCACCAAACAAGAAGAGCAAGATTTCCCTCAGCAGCTCTCAGGATCTAAAGACAGACCTCGAGGTCACCTCCTGCCACTGTGAACAACAGCCTTGTCAAACTGGCCTATGCAAAGTCCACCTCAGCTCAACATGAGACGGTTTGATACTCTCCAGTGAGAAGAAGTGGCCGAAGACAAAATGGCAAGAAATCCAAGTAGGAAAATTCAGAGAACATTTCTAATCATGCTACATTCTGGGTCCTGCATGAAAGACAAGATGAAAACACAAAATCTGCACCCAGCTAAAGGGGAAAGACCAAGAATAAGGACATGGATGAAACAGCTGGAAACAACGCTGGAGGAACACTAAGGACAGACCTCCCCTTCTATCTTCCTGGAACCAGTTAGAATACAGAGTCTCCTGTATTCCCAAAACTACTGTGTTCCGAGCAAATGGAACACCCCTCCCAGGTCTACAGACCTCTAGTCTGTATCCCCAACCCAGAGTTCTGCCATGGAGCCATGGAACCCTCTCCTTCCATCAGCCCTGCAGGCCCAGCCCTCTTCCTCTCTATAGCACTTACAGCAGGGACTCCAGAACCCATGGTCTTTCTATGTGGGGTCAGAAAGAGCTGAGGAGGGAAATGCTAGGTCGAGTTGGTGGACAGAGGTGCTTGGGTAAGCAGAGGGGGCAGGGCTTGGACCCAGCTTGTGTGTGAAGGTGGAAGAGATGCTTGCCTGGTGCTGAGTTAGAGACTGGCCAACAGAGAGTCTAAAAACAAGAAGACATTCCAGGGGAGCACCAGGAAAACCTGCTTGGTTGGAAGGGAAAATGGAGTGGGTGGAGCTTTGCCTGTGACAATTTGCCAGCCAGTCCCAAATCCACGCAAACTCCCTCTAGGGTTCTCTGAACAAGGAGAGAAGCACCTAGTCTCTGAACTGCTCCCCCAAACCTCCCACTAACTTACCTGACCACCACCATATTCCCTTGCCTCCCATTCCCATCACACCAGGTACAAAAACTCAGGGCAGAGACTATCACGGGCATTCCCAGCATTCATTAGCAGAATACTCACCTACATTCACTGAGGGGACCAGGAAATAAGGAAGTCCTTGCCAGGACAGCTTCCTGATCCCTACTCTGGAGACTTTCAAAACATGGCTTCCAAAGGCCTGAACTGTGGGACTGTAGGAAGGGGTTACCTCCCTCCAGAAACCACCTTCAAATATGGTGAGGGTGGGACCTGGGGGGTGAGATGGAGCTGACTTAGAGACTGGGGGCCCCACGAACAAACAATCTGGAAGCCATAGACTCAAGGCCCCTGTCTTTACATGATGGTCCTGTGGGGACCTTTAAACCCTAAATTAGGTTCAGGAAAAGCTGAAGTTGAGGAGGAAGAGGAGAGAAAGAAGGCTAGCAGCGGGGCCTAGGTCTATATTAACTCTAAGATGGAACACTGAACCTACAGCAAAGAGAATTTCCCCACAGCTCAGCTCCTCCAGTGAGGAACCTGGTAAACCACCCTAGGCTTCTCAGTAGCCGTGGATCAAGGACATTGGCTATGGATGAAGAGTACAGGTGAGCAGCCCCAGTTTGGACTGCAGAGCCCAAATTCTCGGAGGCAAAGGGACTAGGCAGGCATTGGAAGATGGTGTGAGGAAAGGGTGGTGGGGAGGGGCAACTGGGCATTTGATTTATGTCTGTTCCAACAACCCTAGGTTGTCTTCCCCTGCCTCAAGCTGGGATTTTCCCAGATGTGCACTGCTGGAGGGAAGAAGGCGGCACAGGGGGAGGGTCTCTGTGTCCTTGCAGTCTGGGCCCGAGAGCAATCCTTTCCCTTTCTTCCTTGTGCTGTGCTGCCTGCTGGGTAAGGGTGGGAGGCTGGGGAAATGCCAGGGCTCCCAGATAATCACCAGGTAATGAAAAGAACTGGCCCAGGGCTGGGGGAATGCAGAGGAGGCAGAGTTAGGGCCATAAATCTCTCAGGGAGAAAGGGGGTACAGAACTAGGGGGAATCTGACAATTGGAGCCCATCCAGGTGATTTCACATGAAGTATTTGGAGCTGCAGGGGTGGATGGAGAAAGATGCGAGGCGGGCAGAGGTGTGTGCGCTGGGAAGAAGCTGAAAGAGACATAGGCAAGAGAAGCAGGGATGGGGGGGGGGTAAGAGATGGGACAGTGATAGAGGACCTGAAAAGGGACCGAGGAGGGGATGCATATTCCGAGATGGAAAGGTATGCGAGGAAACTTAGGAAGATGTGATGGTAAGACAGAGCGAGCCCCTTGGCGATTTGCAGGGAAAGCAGCTGTTAACAGGCATCATCCTGGAACACTGGAGCCCAAAATATATAAAGTCAAAGACAGACAGACAGACCTGCCTGACAGAGATGAAGATGAGGGAAGCAAAGAAGGAACAAAGAAAACAGGGCTGAGGTAAAGAGGGGGAGGGAAGGAGACAAAGGAGAGAAGGAGGAAGTGTGCAGCAGGGGGAGCGAGGCCAGGGAGGGGGATATATATTTTCTTTATGATCCTCTTCAATCTCACTCGGCTCACTGCGGAGTCTGTTCCCTCTCAGGTGCTGCTTGTTGGTGGATGTGCCCAGAAAGCTGATAGGGTGAAGCTGCTGCCACAGCTGCCCCCAGGCTCACTCCCAGCACCAGCCTGGGGGGATCTGAGACCTCCCACTCTGCCTCCCTCTCCCCAGATGCTGCAATTAAGCAAGGCCTGAAACCCAGCTCTAAATTTCTCAAAGCTGACAGAGTCTGGCACAACAAGGGCAAGGGGGGGGGGGATTGGCAGAAAGGAAAGAAAGGCAGAGGCAAGCAAGCAAGGGGACAAGATCTGGGAGTATGGGGGGGGGAGCAAACTTTGGTGAGAGACCACGGAGAGAAGCATGGGGAGGCAGGACTACTGAGATGTCTGCCCGTGAGAGCCACAGCATCACCGTGCAAACAAGATGTCCCTTTGGAACAGACCCTGTAGGCACCTTCTGAGAAGGCACGACCAATGCCTTCGAGCAACTCTCCAGGAATAGGGCCCCAGGATATATATGAAAGCCACAAAAAGAGAAAGCAAGGCCTAAACAGGGATCCAGAGGCCTGTGTGCAGTCATGAGTCTGTAGGCTGATGAAGTGAAAGACTCAGTGCCAGGGGAAATGCCTTTGATGCCAGCACTGGGGGAGGGGAATGTCGGCAGAGCTGGGGGACGGACAGGCAGGCAGACCTCTGGGAGTTCAAAACCAGCCTGGTCTACATATCTAGTTCCAGGACAGCCAGGGCTACATAGAGAGACCCAGTCTTAAAAACCAAATAAACAAACAGCCAAGAGCAAACCTAAGACTTGCAGCCCTGTGAAGCCTGTCTTTGCTCTGGCTTGTCTCCAGGATGAAGAAATAGGGGAGCTGCAAAGGCTAGCTCACCCAGCCCTTCTCAGGGACAGGAAAGACTCCAGCAACATTAACAGGGCAGCGAGACGAATTATCTCCCTCTTTCCCTCCTGGCTATGTTAAGGGATGGAGGCTGAATGGCCGATGGCCAGTGTCCAAGAAGTCTCCCAGCAACAGAAAGAATTTCTTTCCAGCTGATTTGGGGCCCCAGAGCAAATTCAGAGCCTGCTGTGTGCAAGCCAACAACTGAGGCCCCACCTCTTCCTAACCCCTACCTCCAAAAGAGGCAAGGTGGAAACCCACCAGGGGGCAGGATCAAGGGAACCAGAGGAAAGAAGAACCCGACCCCCAGCATCTCTGGCAAAGTGTGTAATGCAGCACATCGGCTTGGGAACTTACACATCGCCCAGCCCGCTGACAGGCTGAAAGATCGGGTCTCTTCCCTATAAAACAGCTCCAGGTTTATTCCTTGTCCAGCCCTCAACTAGGAAAACTGCAATGCCAAAAATGACCGCTAGGGGGTTGCCCACCAACATCCAGGCTTGCGAGATGAAGAAGGTGGTGACGCCAAGGAGACCGGAAGGCAATCGATCAGAGTCGCCCTGGCAACCGGGCTGAGCCGAGACAGACAGCACGTCGATAATGAAATCATCGTTAAATGACTTCAAGCCCTAATTAATAATCCAGGCCAACCGAGGCCATGCCTGACTGGGGTCGGAGGAGGGGATGTCATTGTTGGGGGAGCATTGGAAGCTTCTGGACAATTAATCAATTAATCCACTCACTCAATAATTGGCTCCTTTGTCCTCTGCCGTGACCCCCTCCCCCACCTCATCCAATTCTGACTGTAAAGCAGCTAACACCGAATTAACAGTCCAAGGGCCACACTGCCTACCTATTCCTTTCATCCCGACTCAACACACAAAAGGCTGTGCTAGGTGAGGTTTGCCTGCTCTTCCGCAAAACCTGCCAAAGAATGGCTATTTCAGGATCTGGATGGGTCTGAAATCCGGTAATCCAGACGTCTCTGCACTATTCCTTATCTCATTTCCTCCTACCTCCTCCTGGGAGAGAGGGGGAGAGGAGGGGAGAGCGAGGGGGGGAGAGAGAGAGCAAGCACCCAAACCTGAAGAAAGGCACTAAACCACAAGTCCTGAGAGGAGGTTAAATGCTGGCCACAACGCCTTTATTTCTCTGACCTTGGGCAGGCTGGCCTGTCTCATCCCTCAGTTTCCTCCTCTGAAACCTTCGGAGATGCGACTGTGTTCTCTAATAGTGTCTCCAGGATCAACTCCCCATCCTTCTCTGGGGTTTCCTTACCTCAGGAAGGGAAGAGGGGCATTGGAAAGAGTGCCAGGTTGTGTGCATTGCTGCCCCCCTCTCCAAGGACTCAGGTGGAGCCCTGCAGAAGAAGAGATGGCTTAGTGTCCCCACCCATCCCCCACTTGCCCAGACCTTCTGACCCTTGCCACCCACCTTGCTTATTACTCTCCACAACCCCCAGCAGGAAATGAAAAAGGTACAGGAAATTGCACTTTAAATCCCCCCAGCTTTTGGCTTCCTCCACCCAACCAAGGATCACGAAGAGCACCACCTTCAGAGACAGGCTTTCTGTCTGGAATTAGTAAGATACTTAGAAGGAGGATCTCCAACAAAAGGGCCCCTTTCTCAAACAGCTAAGCATATTATCTATGCCCCACCCCAAAAGGATGGTTCTGAGAAACATACTGGGTTTGGAGAGAAAGAACTAAGGATTGAGATTCCAGACTGGGCAGATAGCTGAGGGCATCCTTTCTGGGATGAGCTAGTGTTACCTGTAGCTAGGCACAGTGGGGGGCAACGAAAGGCTAGAAAGGGGAAGAAGTGTGGAAGGAAGCTTTCAGAGCAGCCCTGAGAAGAGCCAGACAGCAAAGCCCACCAGCCCAGCCCAGCCCAGCCCACAGTTAGTAAAGCTTACTTCCCGGGTTTCCTTCAAAACAAAGTCAGGAGCTGAGCACTGTCTTTCCCTCCCGCTCCTCCACATCTAAGCATCCTTCACAGAAGACATCGAGCCAGAAGCAGGACTTTAGTTAATACCTCCACTAAAGACATGAGCTTAATTTCAGCAAGAGAAATTTAGAGTCAGCTTCACAGAGGATTTCCTTCCTCAGATCTAGGGTATTAAATCTTCCATCAGCACTAACACCCCCCCCCCACACACACACACTTCTCCCAGTTGACCACCACATGATAAGGCAAAATACAGTCTGTCAAACCACTAGAAAAACAACTCCCTTTCATCTTCACTCCAAGAGGGATTGACTGCCCCTTATGCACCACCTCACCACCCCATCCTTAACCTGGTCGTGAAAAACACTGCAGAGCGAGATAGAGAAGTTGTAGTAATCCAAGCACTCTGGAGGCTGAGGCAGGAGAGTCACCTCAAGTTCAAGATTAACCTCCACTACATTGTGAGTTCCAGGTAGGCCTAGGCCACTGAGTCTATCTAGGAAAAAAAAAGAATGTTAAGTCACATGTCACATACCCCTTAAGGAGCCCCTAGGCAGATAATCTACTTGGTGTCTTTCCCAAGCCCCTCATTTTCTATTCCATCCTAACATCTGTGCCCTTTTTGGTGTCTATTCTTTGGACTCATATGGTAAACCCAATCCTGGAGGAATGGGAAAACTCCAAAGGTAGAAGAAGACAGGACTCAGCTCTCCAGGGCATGGGAAAAGCAAGGACCTGAACCAGAGGGAGAATAGTGAAGCTGTAATTTAACAGTACGCTAACTAGATCTGCTAAGCAGGAGTATGGAACTAGAGATGGGAAGTTAACTGTACGCTGACTAGATCTGCTAAGCAGGAGTATGGAACTAGAAATGGGAAGTTAACTGTACGCTGACTAGATCTGCTAAGCAGGAGTATGGAACTAGAGATGAGAAACATGAAACAGGATCAGAGGGCAGCAAGTGACCGGCTTACAAGCTGGTCAGGGTGTGCAAGGCTTGGAAGGAGAGAGCTGACGTCATGTCTGCAGCACACTGGAAGAATACCAGCTGGGAAGATCTCAGAGAAGCTCACAGACGGTTTAAACCAGCTGCACAGGTTTCTTTGGTGTATGCCTCATTTTAACCTCAAGAGCAAGCCATGGAAGTGGAGTCTAATGGTGCTGGTTTACCGGTAATGAAATTAACACAGAGACTGTGTTAATTTGCCTCAGGACACAGAACTGGTAAGTAGCCAGGAATGAAGTTGCCCATTCTGGTTCCCACCCCTGAACATTCTGCTCTGAGGAGCAGCCAGGCTTGAAATCCAGCAGGATAGGAAGGGATTAGCTCCCCCCACCAACCCACACCCACCCCTGTAGGAAGGAACCTGGGTCCTGGTATGCTTTTCAGTACCTGCAGTCCAGACCTCTATTCAAGCTGGTGAAATGGGGAAAGTAATATCTTACCCTCTGAAAGAAGGCTAGGCTGGATAATTAAATGAAGAATGTTTAGCTTTAAATGTGTAATTTAGGCTGGTGACGTAGCTCAGTTGGCAGAGTGTTCACCAAGCATGCTGGAGCATCTTGGTTCAATCCAATACCACATAAACCAATCATGGTGGTGAAAACCTATCATCTCAGTACTCAGGAGGTGGAGATGGGCATGGGAGGATCAAAGGTTCAAGGTTACCCTCAACTACATATTGAGTTTGATGCCAGAGTACAGAAAGAGTGAAGGAGATATAACCCAACAGGTCTGCAAACCTTGGGTCTTCCTATAACCCTTTTGCATCTCTATCTGCCTCTCCCCTTTTCTGTCTGCTGGCCCCAGAGACCTCTTCCTCACACTTCACAGCCTGAACAGCTTCTCCACCCAGCCGTGGTTCACTAACGCATGAGATCCAGACTCGCTCATCCCTGCACTGAGAACATATCAGGGTCAGGGAAGTCAGCATGGCTTTCCAGCATCTTGCCCATCCAGCCAAGGGTCACTGTGGACATCTTACATTGCTGCCCCATAGTGCCACTAATCACTGTCCCTATCCCAGAGGTCTTTCAGAACACGCCAGTCAAAACATTCTGCCTTGGTGTAGCAAGCATGATCTCTCAAGCCACACCTCTCCCACCCCACTTCTTTCCAATATCCATGTACCCTACACATTTCTTCCTCACCTCTGCCTGAGTTTCCCGTGGCCTTTGCTTTCCAATATGATACACTCTACTTAGGGCTCCTTTGCTGCCAAGAGGAAGGAATACTTCCAGCATGGCTTCCACTAACTTCCCTGCCTAGCCATTCTCAGTCTCCCCAATACCAAGTTACAATGTTTCATCCAATTGCTCCCAACAACTCAAACTTCTGCTGTGGAGGCTCCAGAACTCTGCTTCTCTCCTCAGAGTTCACAATGGGCTGCATGCAGAGGGAAGGAGCTGCAGGCTCAGATCCTGCCCCTTAGGAAAGAAAAGAGGTTAGGGTAAAGGGTCACGTTCAGGTAGAGAATTTAGAGTCTACCTTTGCCTGCAATGTTTAAATGGCAGGGAGACAGGCAGCCAGAGACAGTGCAGGGCTACATGGAAGGGGTGAAGACCTGAGGTTCTAGGGAATAGGTCACTAAGAGTAAAAGTCTTGGCAACCCACTGCATCCTCCAAGAAGGCAAAGCCCCACTTCTTCAGGACAATTCAGGCTAGACAGGCTAGAGTTGGGGCACACCTTTTGGTATTTGGGTTTTCTTTGTGGTTTTGTTTTTATTTTGTTTTGAGACAGGGTCTCACTATATAAACCAGGCTGGCCGGGCGGTGGTGGCGCACGCCTTTAATCCCAGCACTCGGGAGGCAGAAGCAGGCGGATCTCTGTGAGTTCGAGGCCAGCCTGGTCTACAAAGGGAGTTCCAGGACAGGCTCCAAAGCTACAGAGAAACCCTCTCTCAAAAAACCAAATGGAAGCCGGGCGGTGGTGGCGCACGCCTTTAATCCCAGCACTCGGGAGGCAGAGGCAGGCGGATCTCTGTGAGTTCGAGACCAGCCTGGTCTACAGAGCTAGTTCCAGGACAGGCTCCAAAGCCACAGCGAAACCCTGTCTCGAAAAACCAAAAAAAAAAAAAAAAAAAAAAAAAGAAAAAAAAAAAGAAAAACCAAATGAATAAATAAATAAACAAACCAGGCTGGCTTTGAACTGGTAGAAAGCTGCCTGTGCCCCCAGAGTGCTGAGATTAAAGGCATGCACCACCGCTCCCCACTGGTGTCTGGCCCTGTGTTCTGATCTTCACTGTTCTGTGTTTCAGTGCAATTCAGAGATTTGTGCAGATGTTCCAGTTGCTCACATGAAATTCACCTGGGGCTTATAAAGTATGAGTTTGTCGCTCCTTTCCTCAGAGTTCCAGGCGAGGGAGACTAAGGAGGACTAATATTGACTGAGTACATACGATGTGCAGAGGTCACCTTCATTACCCCTGCGCTATTTCTCACAACCGTGTCACAGAGCACAAAGCACTAAATTGCCTCCCACCCTTTACAGGTGAGCAAGGCCAGGTGAAGAGGCCACGTGGTGAGGAACAAGACAAGACCTCAGGCCACCAAGGGCCAACCAGGAGGGTCCTGGCCAAGACTACATACCTGCAAAACATGCCTGCAGCAGCGTCACCAAAAAGTGGGGGAGATAAAGAAAGAACTAAACCACTCCACTGGCTCTGAGTTCCAGAAAAGCCCAAAGCCCTAACAGTTAAGGGCTGGGGACAAAGCCTCGGGCTGCACCTAAATCTTTGGTTTGGTTCTAAGGGCCTCAGAAGGAACCCTGGCAGGAGATGGAGGGCAGGCGGGTGGGAGGTTGGCAGGCTACTGCACCAGCGAACAGAGTACATCGGGAGTGACACCGAGGCACCAGGCCACTGGGGAGGAGGAACGAAGCCCAAGAGTCCTCGCCAAAATTTGAAAAAGGACCAACGGGAAGCAGAGACCCTGTAGCGAGGATGAGGAGACTGTGACAAAGAGGGGAGTGAGGGTTCGAGGCAGGGGGAGGACGTAGAGCGGAATCCACAGCCGAGACACCGGCGAGGGTGGCGAGCGGAGGAGGACAAACCCTAAAAGAGCCGGCAGGTGCGGGCGGAGACCTTTAGCTCAAGGACACCGAGCCAGGCTGGCGGAGGGAACAGCGACCCTGCGGGGGGGGGGGGGGGGATGGGGGAGCAACCGCCCAGCGCGTAGCCCCGAGGCACTGAGTCTCGGCCGCCCCCGCGCGCCCTCCCCAGCCCGGGCCGCGCGCGCCCGGCACTGGCGTGAAATTGGCTGCAGCCGTAATGAGTCCGCGCGGCGCGGAGGAGGCTGAGGGCCCGCCAGGGAGCCCTGCGCGCCTCGTTTAGCTTGTTTATTGTTCAGGCCTAATTAAAACGTTCCACCGCGCTGCGTTTACATCCGCCCCCCGCTAATGAATTCGCAGCCGCCGGGCGATTTCGGAAACTGCCGCGGGCCGGAAGGGGATGGGTGGGAGGCGGTGGGGCTGTGGAGGGAGCGAGGGTTAGAACGCCCCCACGCGTACCCTCTTCCACCGCCCCTGGAGCCCACAGACGTCCAGCGATTGGCTCTGAAGTCCGTGCGAGCGCCCCCAAACTGGGACAGGCACATGGAGGCGTTAGAGACCCGGCCGTAGCCTGGGGAAGGGAGGCCTGGAACCGGAGTGAGCCCGGTGTGCTCTCAAGCCCTGATGTCACCGAGGGCGTACGCACATGAGAGCACCTGCCCAGGGAAGCACGTCCACGCAGCGCCTGAATGCGCGTGATTGTCTGGTCTGTCTCCCTCCGGCTATTTCTCCCCAGCAGGGGTAGTCTAAGCCGGGCTTGTAACACTTTTAGTCTCCCTAGCTGTAGCTGTTTGCCAGTTTTGCTGTTTGCCTCCTTGTGACGACCTCGGAGAGGGCAGATGGAGCCAGTGGAGGGGGAAACAGGGCTCTGAGCCAGCCTTGTCTCTCCTGCAGACAGCAGCACGCGCACTCACACATACAGCTCATACACTCGCATCTCACACTGCCCTCCACCGCATGTAGCCAAATGAAACACCCAGGAAGCAATGGAAATACAGCTCACACACGACCAAGTGGAAATACACAAATGAACAAACATTCTCACACACATAGCTGAATGCCAGTCGAACACAGATGGAAAGTCAAGAGCCTGGGGCAGAAAGCCACATGGCACAGAGAGACTTGGATATTCATGCCCCTACACACACGCACACACACGCACACACACGACTACACACCTATCCAGAAAATTGTGCACAGTGCCATCTGTCTCTAACTCGTGTCAATGTGCCCTCCAGTAGGCTCCAGTTCCTCTTGGCGAATTGTGATCACCCAGTCTGCCTTCGGAAACTGCCTCCAGTCTACCCTTCTTGCCTGTTCCTTGTACCCAGCCAGAAAAGCTGTTTGCTGTACTCTCCTCAGAACTGCCAAAGAGAGTGACTGCTCTTCCTGGTTACACCCCACACCTTCTAACTCCCCTCTCCCAGGCAGGCAGCTTCCCCAGATGAACTCACTGGCTCTCCTTCTACGTTTAACCTAGTCATTTGTACTTTTCAGTCTGATGTATCTCGGGTTCACCAGGTTACCTGTATGCGAGCATGCTGTACACCAACAGAGAGGGTACTATGAGCCAGCCTTTGTAGGGATGGGGCAAGGCAGGTCTTGCCCATCCAGTGACACACTGAAGCGTCCAGAGAGTGCTGTCATTTTTAACGGCCAGAAGACTGGACTCGAACTGCGGCTGAAGGTCTCCTGTCACACCCTGCAAAGTTTTCAGAGCTACTGGGGCGGGGAGTACCCTGGGGGAGGGAGTACGGGGGGGGGGGGGCCTACAATGTCTTCCCACATTCACCTTGTACTTAACTGGAAATATTATTCCCCAGCTGGGCCTTCACCTTTTTCTCCAACCTTGATTTCTAACAACACTTGGCTGTTTCCAGAATTTAAATCCACCCCTAAAGGATACGAATTTGCCTCTGGTGAGAGGCTGCTCAGAGCTTACACGGCAGGCTTTAAAGGTGATCCCCAGAGAGGAATGGCCAGGAATGACCCAGCGACTGCAGCAGCAAGTGCTACTCGGGTAGCATGTGCCAGCATAGATGGGTTCTCTGTATGAAAAAGAAAAGCAAGGTCACCCAAAAAATAAAAAATAAAAAATCTTTACTGTCTCCCCCACACACTCTGGTTATTTCAGAGCAGCTGCCTGCTGTGAGGAGATAGGTGTACCTTGTGCCAGCTCCCATACAGCCCCTTCACACCCTCATCCACACAAGCGGCTTCCGTTTGCATCTCTGGTCTTTGTTTTCTGTCAATTACTTTTTCAATACCAGCTATTCCTCTCCCTCTGATTTCTGTTGGGGGTCAGCTCTTTCATTTCTCTGTGTTTTTCCCTGGTGTCTTTTTCTCTTCTGTACTTCCTGCCCCTCCATCATTGTTCTGAGCCTCAACTCTCTGGGGCTGAGGGGCAGTGCAGTCTCTGCACACCAGGTAGGTGATCTAGCACCTAAGAGTGGCATTCTGAATTGCAGAGCTGTCCTTCTCCCTCACCTGAGTCCCAGGTTCTGGGAGGCCAGCAGAACGGAGCGCTTAGCCCGGAGGCTACATCCTATGTAACCTCACTGCCATCTTTTTTCATGTTCTTCCTCCTTCCATCTCCCCCTTCCCCTCTCCACCGGCCTTTGCCTCTAAGTACGCTGCTCAGCCTTTCAGGTCCCTATATCTTCTTGGGCTCTGGGTCCTTGGCTCTCGGTTTTTCCCAGGACCTGATTCCTCTCTGGTCTCTGAGCCTATGTCTGTCACTGCCGTCTCAAGTGTGGAGATGGCTTTGTGTCTTCGCTCCCTCTTATTTCTCTCTCTTCCATCTCTCCCTTTGCACATCTGTTGCTCTTTGCTTTTCCTCCCCCTCTTTAGTCTCCAGGGTGTAGGACCCATCCAGCTTTGGCCCCACTCTTTAGGTCTCTGCTTGCATTTACTAGGTGTATTGTGGGTTCCTCCTGTTAGTGGGTCTGCTCCCCCTTCCCAGGCTCTTAGCACTGCCCAAACGTTCTGGGGATAGAGCGGGGAGGCTGTGCGCAAGCCTGAGAGGGGGGAAGGGGGCGGGAGGCCCTTTGTGTGGATGATTGACGGCCACTGCAGCCTCCGCAGCCCTGATTAGGATGCAGCACCTGCTCCGACTGCAGCACTCTGCTCCTCCCAGAACCTTCTGTACCGTTGCAAATGTAGCTCTTCTCCCTGCCCGCTCCATGGGCTTATTATGGGCAATGTGACTAATCCTCATCATCCCAGTTCCTCTATGGGAATCTCCATCCCCCACCCGTCCCCCAGGTACCCACCTGAGGAGAGATGGGAGGCCCCCTGAAAGGGTGGGGTGAATAGAAAAGGGCCTGGGGATCAAGATTCTGCACCCCATCTTAGGATCCCCAGGTGGCTCCCTGGACCCCTGGCACAGCCTCATATGGAGCAACAAGTCTGGCGAGGAGATGAACCAAGGGAACAGGAGGAAGATTGCACCTGTCGCCAGCATTCAGGAAGTGGAGGTGAAAGGATCAGAAATTCAGGGGCATCGCAGTTTTGAGGCTAGCCTGGGGTCCATGAGACCCTTGCCTCAAAAATTACACAAGAAAAGGAACGGTACATGTGGGGTCTGCCCTTCTTTGCCCCCCCCCAAGACACATATGAACAGTCCCTGTATATAGTAGGCACTCAAATTAGTGCCTGGTTCGATGAATTCAGTTCCTTTAAATACTGAAAGCCTCCATCCACCCCCAACATCTCAGAATTGGTCTGGGAACTGTGTCCCCTTCAGACATCCGAGTCAAGAAAGCCAGCTCCAAGCAGTCTGCAAAGCCCGAGCCCCCGCTTCTCCAGAGCTGCCTGTCCACCAGGTTCTCCCCAGTCAGTAACGAGTGAGTCTGGGGGGAGACCAAGGGCATCGTGGTGGGTGGGAGGGATCCAGGGCTAGCAAATAACGAGCCCTGTCGGCATCTGTCAAAGACGCCATCTCCCTCCATCATCCTTGTCGCCTGCCTCCCGGCGCCTGCCAATCCATCTCTCTGTAGACGGTGACGGGCTGAACTCAGTGGATAGGCTCCATGCTTCAAATCCATGTTCTCCAGAAATATCACCGGACATCTTTGAGAATTCCCAGCAATCTTAGGAAACTGGGAGTGGGTGTGAACCCAAAGGAAGGAGAGAAAAACCCTGCTCTGTCCATTCTCAACTCCTTTTCTCCACGGTGCAAGTAGAACGTTTACAGGTTCGGGCAAAAGTACGGAAGGTCATATTTCTAGGGGCAAAGAAGTCATGGATGCCTCCAGAATCTTAGGGAAACAGACTGGAAAACACAAACGCAGCTAGAAAGCCAAGATCGCTTCTTGTAATGCATGAAATTTCCACCAGGGGGCAAGGGAGGCAGCTCTGCGGAGTTGAGCAGAATCTTCAGCAGCAACCTGCGAAGGGCCAAGCGGCCACGGGAGGGCGACCGAGAACAGGGCTCCATTCAGGCCCCGGCCTCAGCCCCTTGGCACGGTGAGACCAGGTCACGCCGGCCCTCTGTGTGGTCCTAGGGACTGAGTAAGAATCTATGAGTTTTTGGATCTGAGAAAACCTTGCACACGCCCCCCCACCCGCAGCAGCACTCCTCAGACTCTCTAGACCTTGAAATGTCATCACCTACCCCAGCTCCTTTCATCTCCCTGGCTCCCTAAAGGCACTGACACAGAAAGATCTTGTGACTCTTCCCTCAGGGTGCAGCAAATGACACCCCATTCACAGAGATGGTACACCCTAGAGTCCAGGCAGATGACAGGACCAGGAACTAGAACCCAGGTTTCCTTGATTCTGTGGGGGAAAGGGGGTTCTTCCCGCATGATGCCAGACACTGCTCCAGAAATACTCCACAGTTCCTGGTGACTTTAAAAAATCACAACCAAAGCTACCATCTTCTCATTAGCATACGTAACTCATGCATACAGGACTATTGGCCCAGGGCACAGAGATGCAGGCTGGGTACCAGCTGAGTACCATTTATCTTGCTTATCTACACAGGGAGCCTCTCCTTGGTCGAGCGAGCTTTTCATTGTCTCCAGGGCTCTTTGAAGATGGGAGGAAACCTGGTCTTTCTCCACAGGGGCCCCAGCTGTCTCCCAGGCTCTTCCTTGCCCCCATGTTGTTCAGCCCTCTCTACTCTTCTCTCAGATTCTTCTTGCTATCCTGGGCAAGGGCATCGGGCAGGGGGGGAGGAGATGCTCCCTCCTGATGTCCATACTCTACTGGGAAGTTCTACATGGTGTATAACTTCCATCTTCTGGCTAGTCCTCCAAGCTTCCAGTGTTCATGAAACTCAAGAGATAAAAAGAAAGTGGGAACGAGAAGAAACGAGACCTGAGACACCTGTAGGCTGATGGCCTCTGCCCACACATGCCCACAGCACCCCACACACACTTCAGACTTTCTTCATGGGGCGGGGGGCACCCAACCTTTCAAACACCACATTCTACCCATCTCCATGCGCCTCTGAGTCTGCTCTAGTTTCTCAGATTCTACCCCCCCATCAGCCCCCATGCATCTTCCCAGAATCCAGGAGGCCCCAGAGCCTCTATCCTGGGAGGAACTGATCACGGTCACACTGGAGCAGTTCACAGTGCCCATTCTACTATGAATTCCCAAGGTCAAAACCATTCTGGTGTTATTAAAAACATAAATGTTGCATACCAGGCAGCCGGGGAAAAAATTATAAGGCAGCCATTCGAGAGGGAGATGCAGGAGCTGGCAATTACCTCCCTCCCAGAGTCAAGCTCCACAGGGCTGGAGCGCACACAGAACATTGCTCTTTAATTGAGCTAGGTAAGGTCAGCACTAGCTGGTGAAGAAGGGGAGGACCCCTCCTCCAAGGGAGGATTTCCCCACTGTGAAGGGAACAACCCCTAGAACTCTTAGGGAGGACTCACACTTTGGAGAGAGGACTTCAGTCTCCAGAGTCAGGGCACTGTCCAAGAAGTACCAGAGAAAACAGAGGACTCTGGGAACCTTGGTTCTCTGGGAAGGGGACTAGACCCAGGAGGGGTGGAGTTGAAAAAATTCAAGGGTCACAGTAGAGTCAGGGCCTGGGATTGTGACAGAGTGACGGGACTCTGAGATGGGAAGGACTCAGACAAGCACCTCCCCACCACACCCATTCTGCAGAAGGGAATAACAAGTCAGAACCCAGGGGCTTCTTTTCCCTAGCACCTGTGAATCTCAGCGCTTCCAGGGAGATGGATCCTTTTATCATCCGCATCATCTCCAAAGATCCAAGCAGGTAGGGGAGGGACACGGGGGACAGAGTGGCCTCCCTCGGCCTTCCTCACTGCCCTCCCACCAGCTTTGTATGGGGCCTTGTCCCTTTACAGTCCTGAAGAAAGGATTAAAATTAGACCGTAGAGGGGACTTCCCAGATCAGCAATTTGGTGGTAGACACAGCTGAGGTTAGAGGAGGAAGGCTGCAGAACTGAGGTTTCTGAACAGACTCGGTGGACCAGAGAAGGCAGGGCACTCACTTACAGGGTGCCAACAGCTTTGGAAAATGTGTGCAAAGCTGAGCTTTGTGGTACAGGCCTGTAATTCCAGCTACTAGAGGCCAAGACAGGAGAATCACAAGTTCAAGGCCTGCCTGAGCTACGGGAGCTCATGGTTAGACTAGGCTGCTTAAGGAGGCTTTGTCTCTAAAACGTAAGAAAGTAATAAGAGAGCGGCTATATAGCTCAGTGGAAAAGCACTTGGCCAACATGTGAAAAGCCCTGGGTTCCATCCCCAGTAAGGAGCAGATTGTGCAACAACGTCCATCAAACAACAAAATACACTTTGACATCACACCTACAATCCTGCTTCTGTTTCTGACAGCTATTTAGGAGGAAAGAAGGATTCCTCTAGGAGCGTCCTTGCTTCTTGATTTTCCCTGTGGTTCTCACTCCTTTCTCAAATAGGAATTTAGGGATTTGCTAAGAAACCCTCTAGAGTGAACAGGATTTCTAAGGATGTACTTATTCCCTTTCTTTCCGGGCGATTCTTCTTAGTGGGGGTACCCCAAACCTGCCGTACTCACTATCGGCCACAAGGTGGCGGCCAATCCCTCAATTGGTCTCGCTACCTGGCGCTCTCTGCTGCCTGGACCCTGAGCTCCTCAGATCTACACTCAGCTCTAGGCATATCCTAGGAAGGACCAGTCACGGGAGGTGTGTGTGTGTGGGGGGGGGGGGGGGGGTGATCTCAGCAAAGGGACTTAGGCCTGGGATGACTCCATGGGATGACGAGACTGGGAAGGAGAAAAACAGGGCGAAGACTCAGGCAAGGCTGTCGCCCCTTCATGCTCGCATGGGCCATGCAGCCAGCAGCCTTTGACTATGGCCCGCCCGAAGTAGCCAGAGCAGGAGTCCTCAAGGCCTAGGGCTGAGTCATGAGCCACAAGTAAACTCAGGACTGCAAAGGGCCTCACCACCACCAGACAGACAGACCAGGTCAGTGGGCACAGTTCTTGCCACCATTCCCTGTAGTCAGGAAACGGGGGTGGGGGTTGTGGGTTCCTTTGCAGTGCTGGCCAAGAGCCAGGGGTTCCTGGAGAGACAGACGCACTGCAAGATGAAATCAGCTATGGCCAGGGGGCACAGTGCACAGCTAGGAAGGAGGAGGGTTGACAAGAAGTGGCCGGGGCACCTTGACAGTAGCGGCTTACAAAGGGGAGGTGGGGTCTCTACAGGGGAGGATGCATCTGGAGGGCTTTCCAAAGGAGGGGGTTATGGGTATTGCCAAAGGCAGAGGGCCTGTTTGGAGGAAGAGGAGGCCAGAAAGATAACTTAGCCTGTGTGAGTGTAGGAGACAGGAGAGGGGCTTCTGACTACTAGGGTGTAAAGACAAAACATCACGCAGGTGTTCAGAGAAGAAAATGGGAACTGAAGCAAAAGATGTTATGGGGGGGGGGGGGCTGGAGAGATGGCTCAGAGCTTAAGAGCATGAGCTGCTTCTCCAGAGGTCCTGAGTTCAATTCCCAGCAAACATGTGGTGGTTCACAACCATCTGTAATGAGAATTGGTGCCCTCTTCTGGCCTGCAGGCATACATGCAGACAGAACACTGTACATAATAAATCTTAAAGGAAAAAAAAAGTGTGGGTACCAGGCCCCTAGGGCTCACAAATAAGGGGCTCCAGGAATCCTAGACCAGGAAGCAGAAACCTGAATTTTCATTGGCAGCCCCATTCATCAGGACACCAACCTTTGTCTATTACAAGGATGGACACCGTTGCTAACCTGTGCAAAGCTGGGCTTTGTGGTACAGGCCTGTAATTCCAGCTACTAGAGGCCAAGACAGGAGAATCACAAGTTCAGTGATTCTGCGATCCACCAGGCTTTCAACCCCACAAAAGTCTAGATTTAATTATATAGAGAGGGAAAGCTAGATGGTTCAGCCAGCATGGGAACTTGTGACCAAGTGTCCCAGAACCCACAAGGTTTGGAAGGAGAGAACCAGCTCCCAGTAAGGACACAAAAACACACACACACACAAACACACACACACACACACACAGAGTGTGTGTCTTTGGTGAGTAGCTGGGAAGGGGAGAGGGAGGATTCTCAGGAAAATCTAAATTAAAAGTCAATAAACAAATAAATAATTAGAAGCTTTTATTTATTTATTTAGCATACAGTGGAAGAGGGCCAGTGGCCAGGGCCATAGGTAGAGTACACATAGTAAATAATAAATGTAGTCTTTTAACTATCCAGAGCTTTCCTGGTACTTTTTTTGAGGTAATTAACACCATTAGTCCTTATACTCTGGACTCACCCCCACACACACACCAGAAGAAACTGTCCCCACACTGGAGATGGAAAGGGTGTGGGTTGCAAAGCTCCCATTTCAAATAACTAGCATGGCTCTATTAAACATCCCAGTATAACAAAAGGCCTTGAGGCTAGACCCAAGGAAGAACTCAGCACACGTGGCCTGGAAATCTCCACCCATGTGTAGTGAGAATGTAGACACGGCCTTTATCAGAGGTTTGGGGGTGGGGTGGCTTTGAACCACTCAGTAAAGTTTGCACTGGGTATGGTGCCCCAGAGTCTCAAGGTCATAAACAAAAACCATGGGAACTCTGCCCTCTAAGGTAGAGTGAGGTGAGCCAAAAGCTCAGAGGGGCAGACTACTCAGAAGCTGATACTCACTCGTGCAGCACATGCAAGTCCTACCTGCTCACAACTCGTGCCTTGGCTGACATGCATGCACACACACACACACTGCACTCAAATGCCCAACAGCACTGTTTGGGAGTCTGTCCCCTCCCTTCAGACTGAGGACTAGAACCCTCTCTAGGGGCTGAGACTGTCCACCTGCACAGGGAAACCATACAAAACCATGCTTGCAGACCTACAACGGCACCCATTTCCTGCCAGCAGAGTCTTCAGGTCTCTGGTCTATCCAAAGGTGGTTGGTGCACTCATCCACCAAACACTTTTGAGGTCTCTGCTACCACCCCCTTGCAGGAAGCTGAGGAAGACACTTGGTGAGGCTGCCCCATGGTATGGTGGGAAGGATAAGAGCTCCAGAGTTAGGACTCTGAGTTCAAAGTCTGCCTTGGTGTCTTTATAAGCTGTGCTACCTTGAACACATGACACAACCTCTCTGAGTCTTGGTTACAGCTGTTAATAAAACTCACCTAATGACGCCCTGAGAACTAAAACGACAAGGAAAGCCTCCACTAGCAGTGCATCCCCACGAAGAGGGGGTCCTCCACTCCCTTCTCCATGCTGAGGTGAGGTGGGGGCCTCTCGCTCAGCATCAGACCCCTCAGGAAACTTGATCTCGGACTTGGCCAGCTCGGATGGGCTCCCAGGTCCTCCCTCCCCCCGCCCCTGGTCCATCATGCCTCTCGCCGGTTTGCAGGTCGCGTTTTCCGTAATAACCTTTAATGCGACTGGCCACGGCCCAAATGTTCGCGATGGAGCGCTGGGCCCCGCGCATCAGATGGACGATGAAGTGTTAATCATCCCCCAGGGAGCCGTCCCGCAGAAAGTCGTCATTAATTTCTCTGAATTACACCAATTCCGAGACATTCTTTATGGACAGACAGTGCGGGAGACAGTTATATGACAGGACTTGCTGCGCTAAGCAGATGTGGGAGAGATTGCGTCGCCCCATGAATACTAAACAATCGCTCCACACAAACCCCACTCTTTCCTGCATGGCAGGGAGTCGCCCGCCAGCCCCCACCCCACGGGCACACCCTGCAGGTGCCTGGAGCTCGGGTAGAGGGTGGGACCTCTACTTCTCAGCTCCAGCCTGAGAGCCAGGCCTCAGCCTGAGACTGGCAGATGGCTCTGGAAATGCAACCTTCCTGGGACAGTCCAGGGTACCCTTGTTTCCCTGGCACAGCCTTGGCTCCCCACATCCCTTCAGGCCTAGGATCACTAATGAGTGGTCTCTCTGCCTTAGACCATCCTCAGGCTCTCCGTGTCCTTGGGGCTCACTCGCCATCTTGGCTCCCCACTTCCTGTGCCTGCTCCTCATTACACCTGCATCTGCCCCACCTCCCAGAGACCACCTTCCATCCCTACAACTCTGCACCTCCACAACCTGCGGCCTTTTATCCACTGCCTGTTACTTCTATGCCCCTCTCCCGTCCCACCCTCAGAACCGAAGGTCCCAGGGCGAGGTCCAGTTCACACCTCGGCCTGCACCCCTCTCTCCTGCCCTGCTCCTGGGACAGCTATTAGTGACGGCTGGAGCGACACCAGAGGCCACGGCCTGGAATTGGGTCGTCAAGAGAGGCTCGCCAAAACCTCCAGGAGCTGTGGGCCCACCTGTGAGAAGCCCCACCCACCACGCAGGTCCCGCCCCCTCCTGGGAGCCACGGGGAGCGCCCCGCCCACTAAGAGGCCTGTCCACGTCGGGCCCCGCCCACTGAGAGGCGTCCCACCCCTTTCCTAGGGGCCCCTGTCCCCTTGGACTGCTGCCCCTTTGGCAGAATGGAGGCCTGGGCTGCCTGAGCCCACCCTTAGCTCCTCTCTCTGGTTTGGGCGGGCGGGAGGAAAGTACACCGCCTCTGTGGCTTTTCTCCTCGCGGATAATTTATGTCTGAGAGCTGAGCAGATGGCGGGTAATTTAGCAATTACCGGGCGCGGGAACATGGTTCGTGCCGCCACATGGAAGGCAGGGCGCCTGCCGCAACCTTATCTCCAATTCTGTGGATTTTCTCTAGTTTCCCTCCCCACTCTCCCCGCCCCACACACCTTGCTCAACTTCAGCGTTAAAGGAAGGGGGTGGGGGTGGGAAGGGGTGCCTCCAGGCTTCAGGCATAAATTAATGTCTCAGCAAATAAGTAGAGCCTTCTGATGGCTAGAAGTTCTTCCTTCTCATGTACCCTTTCTTGCTACTATAGTAATCGTGCTCATACTGTGGGCATGGGGTCGTGGGGAGGAAGGCTCTCTCCCACCCTTCTCCCTGCTCCCTACTTGAAGTTTTCTGTTGTATTCCCCCTGATGCCAGATTTTAAAAAGACTAACCAGGCATGGCAGTACACGTGGAAGGCTCAAGCAGAAGACTCTGACTGGGCTGCATGGTAACCTGTTTGCCTAGCATGGACAAGGCTCTGGGTTTAAGCCGCAGAGATCTTGTAGAAGAGATTGCCTAACTGGAAAGTTATGCCAAGAGCCGAAGAGTCCACATGTGCGCATGTGTAGAAGGGGCAGGCAGCTGCCTGAAGGTGAGAGTACGTAGTGCACAGGCTCTTGGGCCGGAGTGTGGGGCAGGCCAGAATGGCTAGTGGAGAGACAGCTGTGAGCAGATAAGAATGAGGCTTGTTGGGCTGGAGAGATGGCTCAGAGGTTAAGAGCATTGACTGTTCTTCCAGAGGACCTGAGTTCAATTCCCAGCAACCACATGGTGGCTCACACCATCTGTAGTGAGATCCAGCGCCCTCTTCTGGCCTGCAGGCATACATGGAGGCAGAATGTTGTATACATAATAAGGATGAGGCTCGAAAGCCAGGGGATGCTGTTCCTCTACATCCTCTTGGGTATCTGGACGGAGATATGTCACGAAGACTTGAGCTACCTGCCTTAGCTGAGGGTAGACGCTTGTACCAATCATAAACCACCAGCATATGACCAGCCTCTTTGTACCCAGTCCATTCCCACCCAACCCACACTCTGAGGTGGATGCTCCGTTCCCTCGGCCCCCTGGGACCACTGGGCTGTGAAGACATAGACCCTTGCTCTGGGATGCCCCCACATGGCCTCCTCATTCCTCTACACCACAGGGACACTAATTAATTAGAATGTGCAACCAGCCATGGGCCCAGATCTCGTTACTCACCACAGGGACCACTGTTAACACACCAGACCCCGGAGACACAGGCACACACCAATTACACAGCCAGCAGCTCAGCTAATCGTGGCTCCTGGTGATGCCGGGCTCACTGAGGACCCCCCCCCCACACACACACACACACCCCGGTGCTCTTTCTGTGCTGCCTTCTGGAACGAAAAGCCAGGAAGAGTGTGAGAGCTGTGCAGAAAGAGGAACCCTGCTTGGAAACAGGAGATGCTGGCAGAGACTGAGAAACCTTTTCCTGTTAGTGGCTTTAGGTTGAAATAGTCACTATAAAACTAGTAACTGCATCAAGAGTAGTGCTTAGACTACAAAAGGACCGGCTCCCTTGCAAGGTGGTGCTAGGGTGGAGCTGGACTTGGGACAGGCAGCTTTTCTCATTAGGAAAGCAGGCATGAGAAGACAGCCGCTGGGCTGGACAGAAGCAGAACACTTGCAAGAACTCAGGTATCTGGTACCGTCCTGTCCCCAATTGCAGTTCAAGGGCATGGCGAGGAGGCGGCGGCTGCAGACACAGGCAGACGGCTTCCCTCCCACACACGTCCCATTGACTTTGCCACTCTGCTGTCAGTCCGCAGCTTCTCTGAGATTTAACATATTGACTCTACGAACTGCAGAAAATTGAATTTTCTTCATTACGACTGTCTCCCCACAAAAGCGCCTCATAAATTCCCTGTCTTTTTCAGGCTTCCTGCCCCCTCCCCACCCGGCATCTCTCCAGAGGATTCGCACATTTGAACATGCAGTGTGCATGGATGTAAGGGCAAAGTATGGCCCACGCCCCACACAGCACCTGCAGAGGATGGGCCGGAGGCTGCCATGAGAAAGGAGAGTCCCCACGTAGCAAATACAGTGGGTCTATGCCAGACCAGACCAGGGCCATGCTCTGGCCGATGGCCACCCATTTGTACCATGACAGTAATCTCATAGTTACTGAGCATAGCTGCCTATCTACCCAGTGTGAAGAGCCCTTTGGCACCCCTGCTGGGAGCATGCCCACCAGGGCAGGGTGTGCTTAGCCCCGTGTGCTCTGCACAGGCTCTGAAAGAGGAGAGACAAAAAGTCCCAGTGGGGAGTCACCACCCCACTTCTGGCCCCCTGCCTCACTCTGCAGCCCAGCAGCTGCTGCTCCTCCAAGGCTTGCAGTCCAGCAATGCAGCATTGCAACATCACACTGTTACCTACAACGTTCATGGGAACTTCACAATCAAGTTCTTAAAAAAAAATCACAAAACATTCTCATAATATTAACATTAAGTTTACAGTTCTGTGTTGGACTACGTTCATAGCTTCCGTTAGCCACAGGCAGCCATAGGATGGACACACCTGCTCGGGTCATAATGAGCCCTTCTCCACCCTAAGCTCCCAGTCACCGTCGCCTCCCACCCCTGCCCAGCTCTGCCTCATCAAACTGCAGCTTCTGCCCCAGGAACAGGACTGAGGGAGGGCAGGGCTGGCTCCTTTGGTCAGTGTGCCAGCCCAGCAACTGAGGCCATAATAGATGGGCAGCAGGCCAGGCTGATGGCCAGCTCCATGTGGCCTGTGCCCAGGGCCAGACTGGGGCGGGAAGTGGTGGGCTAGGTTCCCAGGCACTCCACCCTCCAAAATGCCACACAATCTGCGAGTAGAAAAAGAAGGAAAGAGGAATCTAGACTGTTACCATCTGAACATTCCCCATGGACCCATAGGCTCCCATGTTGAGCTCTTGGTTCACAATGGAGAAAGTGGTAGAGACATTGGGGGGCCTTGCTGAAGGAAGGGGAGCACCGGCAACATACCTCATCCCCAGGGTCCTCCCAGTCCTCCCCCACACACTTCCATCATTGCAATGTTTTGCCCAAATCCCACAGGGCCAAATAGGCCTTTCCCCTTTTTATGTTACTTTCTCAAGCTTGTTGTTCAGAGCCATGCAAAAATAACCAACCCAGAAAGATGTGGGTGAGCACCTGCTGAGAGCAGACCATGCCAGCCTGGGCCCTGGGCAGAGCCTCCATCCCCAACTCTGCCCCAGGCATGAAAGGAATGACTCTGGGCTGACAAGAAGAAAGTGTGGCCTGTTCAACCTAGAGATTGTGGGGTGCAGTCAGAATATAGAATAGAGAAGATTCCTCTGTCCAAGCAGAGGCTGAAACCAGAAGGGCATCCACTCAGTGGGCAAATGTTCTGTATGATACAGAGACACAGCTATTGTCTGCAGTCCGCATCCCCATCACACACCTGCGCGCACGCACATACACACACTATTGTAATAATATCACCCCCTTCACACTATTGGTTGTGAAAATCAAGCAAGCTGAAGGATGTGAAAGGTCTTTGAAATTAGAAAGAAACTGCAAATTCCAAATGTCGCGCCTATTCTTCCACAGTTAGTCTGTGTGCTTATTAAAAACACGCTCAAGAGATCTGGCGAGATGCCTCGTCTCAGGGAAAGCCACTCCCTGATGCCTATCTAAGTGTCAGGTGGGGGCTTCAACCTGCCCATAACCCCAGCACTTGGGAAACAGGGAACCCCAGGGGCCAGCTGGCTGGACTGAATGAGCTCCAGGTTAAAGTGAGAGACCCTGCCTCACATGGTGGAGAGCAGTCAGGGAACACTGGGGTCAGCATCTGGTCTCCACACACATGTACACCACACACACAAAAAATAAATTCAATAAATACAAATGAAAAATGTGGATGAATGTGTGATTCAGTTATCAGAGCTGCATCTTACTCCTGCATCTTGCTAAAAACAGGCTGAAGCCATTGCTATTTCTTGTTTGTTTGCAACAGGGTCACTTGCTCAATAGACTGGCCTTGAACTTATGGTCTTCCTACCTCTGGGATTACAGGGGAGCATCAGCACCACAACTAGCAATCTCGATTATTTGGGTGGAGGCTGTCCCCAAAGTGCTCACAGGAGAAGACTGGATGCAAATTCCAGAAGGTGGGGACCACTAGTAGGTCCTTAGGCCCTGGGGTTCCTGCCTTTGGAAGGAATTAAGGTAGTTCTCATGAACTCAGGTCAGCCTAGGCAACCACGGACTGGATTATTCCACGGCTTCCTGTTTTATGATATAACCTCTCCCTCCTCTGGCTCCCACTCACGCCATCTTGGATTTAGCATTAGGTCTTTAAAAGGGGGACCCAAAGGGCTGCCCCCATCCTCTGCCTCCAGAACTGAGAACTCAGCTTCAGATTAGATGAAGACAGAGATGGGAGAACTGGTGTGAGGGGGAGCTCCAGCCTGTAGAGGGAGGGGAGGGAGAGCTGCAGACCAGAGCATCGCTTGGGATGTCACACCCTGCCCAGCCAAGGAAAGGAAGGAGAGGACCCTGATGCAGGGTCTAGGGTGGGCTAGCCTCTGGGCATGGCTGTGAAGGACATCGACATTAGGCTAACTGAACAGGAAAGAGTCACTGTGGTTGGTTAGTACCATTCTACGGGCTAAGGGCCCTGGTCTGAATAAGAAGGAGAAAGCTATACTGGAATGTAGCTAAGTAGTCTAGTGTTTCCTTATCAGGCTCAATCTCCAGTAGTGGAGAGAGAGAGAGAGAGAGAGAGAGAGAGAGAGAGAGAGAGAGAGAGAATCCATCTTGCTCTACTTCCTGACTTCAAATGCAGTGTCACCGGCAGCCTCCAAACATCTTACCTACCCACTCATGATGAGCATCCTCTAGGATTATAAACCAAAGGAAATCCTTTCTTCCTCAAGTTATTTCTGTGGGTGTATTTTATCAATGCCAGGAAGAATAATTAACGCTAGGACCAAAGAAGGAGGGCATTCATTTGAATCACCGTGCAAAGCTGGCCAAGCTGGACAGACCTGAATCTCAGCAGTCGGGAAGTATAGACAAAAAGAGCAGGAGTTCAAGGTCACCCTCAACTACATGCTGAGTTCAAGGTTAGCCTGAACTACAGGTGACCCTGTCTAGAAATAAACCCGTACACAAACAACTGTCTGGAAGAGAAACTTTGTGTCTGTGTCTCCAGTGACTTAGAAGGCTGAGCTAGAAGTAGCTTGAGCCCAGAAGTTGGAGATCAAGCCTGGACGTCATAGGAAGACCCTGTCTCAAAACACTGTGCTAATGTTTTTCTCTCCTCGAGAGTCTGCGGCTGGGAAGCATAGTGCCAGCAATATCTGAAAGGACAGTTTCTCTCTCTCTCTCTCTCTCTCTCTCTCTCTCTCCTCTCTCTCTCTCCCCCTTCCTTTCTTTATTGTTTCTTTCTTCTTTCTTTTCAGTCTGAGACAGAGCCTCATTCTGTAGGCTCAGACTGCCTTCAAAGACTGCCCAGGTCAGTCTTGAACATCCAGTATCTGTCTAGGAGCTTTAAAGATGCGCAACTCCTTTCTTTGACTATCAGACAACTGGGACAATGATCCCAAGTCCCCAAGAAACTGGAATTTCCCCCAGGAGTCTCCTTCTAGGAAAGGAAAAGCCTGGTGCCAGGCAGAAGGGCAGTTTTTCTCTCAGAAACAGATTTTGCTCAGTTCTGACCCACGGTCAAATCTCCTTACAGAATAGACTGCAGCCAGACGGCGGTGACAGGTGGGTCCACTACTTGACTGGGATTTACTTATGTATAGCTTTTGCCCAGTATTTAAACTTCATATCAGTACCCCGAGATGGGGATTGGAATTACCAGATTATCTGTTTCTCTTCCCAATGGGACCACATTGAATGAATCTCCTTTCTCTGCTGTTCACTGTTGCTTGCTTCCCTTGCCTCTTACTTGGTTTATTGAGCACAGGTGGCCAAGCCCAGGCTCAGACACTAACAACTCTGATTCTAATCCTCCTGCCTCAGGCTTCCAGGAGCTGGCTCTTACTCTGTAGCCCAGGCTGGGCTTGAACTGGCAGCAATTCTCTCGAGTGCTGGAATTTCAGGTGTGCACTTAAACACCCAGTCCAGGTTACTCATGGTCTGTTTCTTTTGTCTTTGTGGAACTCAGACTGCACCTGGCATAGAACCGAAACGAGAGGGCCCCTCTCATACAGCAGGCACTTGGATAAGAGGCCAGAACTAATTTCCATTCAACATATATCATGTTCATACATGCACTGAGCTGGTTGAGGCAGGCACCAAAGTTAGGAATTTTACAAGGGACATAAAACTCCAGGCAAGGGCTAGGGTAGGGCTCATTTGTCTGTGCTTTGCCAAGCATGTGCAGTGCTCATCCGTCCTAGAACAGAAGGACTGGGGAGAAACCTACGTCAGGAAAATATGACTGTTTCACAACTCCCCTCCATAGCTTCTAGTGAGCCCACCAATATCACACCACCTTTTCCCTCTCCCTTTGTCAGGAGTTAATTAGACTGTATCCCAAGAAAATAAAAGCCCCCAGTATCCCAAGGAAATAAAAGCCCCCAGTCTTCCTTCCTCACTCAGTATTCTCTGTTCTTCGCAAACTCCATGTCCTAAGAGCCTGCCCCCCCCCCATTCCTATTGCTGTGAAGAGACACCATGACCACAGCAACTCTTACAAAGGAAAACATTTAATGGGTGGCTTACATTTCAGATTAGTCCATTGTCAAGGTCATCATGGTGGACATGGCAGGCAAGCAGGCAGACATGGAGCTGGGGAGGAAGTTGAGAACTCTACAACTTGTACAGGCAACAGGAAGTGAACTATCTCACTGGGCATGGTTTGAGCATATATGAGCCCTCAAAGCCCACCTCCATAGTGACACGCTTCCTCCAACAAGACCACACCTATTCCAACAAGGCCACACCTAATAGTGAATGCCACTCCTTTTGGGGACCATTTTCTTTCAAACCAGCACACCCTCTTTAAAAAAAAAATCCAGTGCTGGCCATGGTAGCACACACAAGTAATCCCACCATTGAGAAGGCAGGAGGATCTCTGCAAGTTCAAGACTAGCCTGGTCCACATATCGAGTTACAGGACAGGCAGACTACATAGAGACACTGTTTCAATTTTTTTTTTCACTAAGTGAGATGGCTTAGTCTAGCTCAGTGGGTAAAGGTTGCCAAGCCAGACAAATGAATTCCACTCCTGAGAGAGAACTGATTCTTGAAAGTTGTCTTTTGACCTTCACATGTGCACCATGACCTACAGTAAATTTTAAAAAATAAATCAACTGAGCATGGTGGCACACACCTTTCATCCCAGCACTCGGGAGGCAGCCTGGTCTACAGAGTGAGTTCCTGGAGAGCCAGGGCTACATAGTAAGACTGTCTAAACAAACAAACAAAACAGTAACAAAAAATCATCAGTAACCAACTTCCAAAATGAGTGGGTCCTGACTTTTGATGAATTAAGAAAATTTGCTACTACAAAAACATAGTTTCCAAAACTTTAGTCTTGTAACAAAATCAATGTCATGTCCCAAAGCATGGCCTCGATTAAGGTGACGCAGGGATACCGTGAAGCAGGGAAACAGATTCCTCTGTCCTGAGACTGTACTACCTTCAACATGTGAGTTTCTCTTATTGCAATGCCAGGCAAGTGCTCCACCACCGAGCTACACCCCCAGAGCCCTTTCCTTTCTTCGTTTGGAGACAGCTTCACTAAGCTGCCCAGGCTGGACTTGACTCACTCTGAACTGGTGAGTCCTCCGCCTTGGTCTCCCAAAAGCTCGAAGTACAGGCCTGTCTAATATACAGATTCAAAGGTCATTAAGCTTAAGGTTATCTATAGCAAATCTAGAAGCAAAGTCCATAAAAAATGCCCCTCAAAATGTTTTCCTTGGTTTTTGCTTTTAATGTTTAAAAATATTTTTATTTATTATTTATTTTGTGTATATGGGTATTTGTCTGCATGTATGTCTGTGCACCACATTTATGCCTGGCACACTTGGAAGCTAGAAGGGGACGTCAGAACCCTTGGAACTGGAGTTGCAGACAGTTGTTAGCTACTATGTTGGTGCTGGAAATTGAACTCAGGTCGTCTGGAAGAGCAGTCAGTGCTCTTAACCAGTGAGGCATTTCCAGGGCCATGTTTTAATTATTTATTTCTTTGTTTGTTTAGTGTATGTGTGTGTGTGTGTGAATTCAGGTGGCATGGGTGCCACTGTTACACGTGGAGGCTGGAAGACGAATTTCAGTGTTTCTCTTGTTGTCTCTGCTGTGCCGGCCGGCTTGGGAGGGTCAGCGTTTCTCCCGTGTCCACCGTGACATAGAAATGTTAAGATACACAGTTAGGTGACTGTCATCACATCCATGTCATCACATCATCCATGTCATGACAGCCATGTCATCACATCATGTCATCACATCATGTCATCACATCATGTCATCATATCATGTCATCACATCATGTCATCACATCATGTCATCACATCATGTCATCACATCATGTCATCATATCATGTCATTACATCATCCATGTCATCACATCATGTCATCACATCATGTCATCACATCATGTCGTCATATCATGTCATCACATCATGTCATCACATCCATGTCATCACATCATGTCATCACATCATGTCATCACATCATGTCATCACATCATGTCATCACATCATGTCGTCACATCATGTCATCATCCATGTCATCACATCATCCATGTCATCACATCATGTCATCACATCCATGTCATCACATCATGTCATCACATCATGTCATCATATCATGTCATCACATCATGTCATCATCCATGTCATCACATCATCCATGTCATCACATCATGTCATCATATCATGTCATCACATCATGTCATCACATCATGTCATCACATCATGTCATCACATCCATGTCATCACATCATGTCATCACATCATGTCATCACATCATGTCATCACATCCATGTCATCACATCATGTCATCACATCATCCATGTCATCACATCATGTCATCATATCATGTCATCACATCATGTCATCATATCATGTCATCATATCATGTCATCACATCCATGTCATCACATCATGTCATCACATCATGTCATTACATCATCCATGTCATCACATCATCCATGTCATCACATCATGTCGTCACATCCATGTCATCACATCATCCATGTCATCACATCATGTCATCACATCATGTCATCACATCATCCATGTCATCACATCATGTCATCACATCATGTCATCACATCCATGTCATCACATCATGTCATCACATCATGTCATTACATCATCCATGTCATCACATCATGTCATCACATCATGTCATCATATCATGTCATCACATCATCCATGTCATCACATCATGTCGTCACATCATGTCATCACATCATGTCATTACATCATCCATGTCATCACATCATGTCATCACATCATGTCATCACATCATGTCATTACATCATCCATGTCATCACATCATCCATGTCATCACATCATGTCATCACATACATGTCATCACATCATGTCATCACATCCACCTTTGTCAAATGGCTCCCAGGAACTGAGATCTTATTGTTAGGCTGGCTCAACAGATGCTTTAACCTGATGAGCCATCTTCCCACCCTTGTGTGTTTTGTTTTGTTGAGACAGGGTCTCCTACAATGAAAACTGACTCCCAAACTGGGTGCATAGCTAAGGATGACCTTGAGCACTCCATCTCCCGCCTCGGACTTCCAGGTTGATTCCAGCTGTATGCTACCCCAGTTTATGTAGTGCTGGGGATCAAACCCAATGCCTTGTGCGGTTTTTTGTCTTTGTTTTGTTTTGTGGTGTGTGTGTGTTAAGTTGAAACTAATGTGTTACTTTAAGTCCCTCTCTAAAATGACCATTTCCCAGGCCCATTTCTGAATCTTGGCTTTATCCTAGAGTAAGCTTTTTCTTCCTGTCCCAATCTTGGCAAACTATCCAAATCAAATATACCCTTCAGAGTCTATATTATTCTTTCAATGAAATACATGGGACATCCAGCATAGCCCCGACACATGCTTGTTGATCGATGTCACTTCCTGTTGCCCTGCGCCTTCCCTGAGCTGGAAGCTCAGTGGATATCTATCCTCTGACTGGTACCACTGCTCCTTACAACAACAGAGTCTGAAACCACAGAGCATAGTGTGCTGACTGCTGAAACTTGAACCCTGGATAACCCAGCGAGCTGCTCAGCTGTCTGTGCCTCACTCTTGTATGTAAGATGGGAATGATAATAGGACCTACATTACATGGCTGTTTAAAAACACTGTAAGTGCCCCCAAATATAGAAGTTGTTATTATTTTTAGCTCTTCTTGAGGCTGAGTATTTTTATAGGCTTTAATTCTGATGGAAGACAAAAATGAACATTTGAGACTCGAGTCTTTGGACAGGCTTCATTCTCAGCTCCCCTCCAGCAGCTTGTGCTCATAAATCCTGACTAATGACACAGATATGTCGCCTTAATGTTTGTGCAGCCCAGTGACTTAATGTTTAAAGATGAAAGGCGCCCAAGGACAGCACCAAATACCCTATCCACTACAGAAAAACATGGGAAAGGAGAGATGCCAGAACCTACTGCAGCAGATAATTAAATCAGGCAGCTAGGAAGAGGACAGCCATCCTTAGACTGGGACTATTTGTGTATTTATTATTTGTGAGACAGGATCTCCCACGTAGCCCACAAACACATTGGAATCTCCAGTATTGCTTTGCTTCTACCTCTTCAATTGCTGGGATTACAGGTGTGTCCACCACACCTCACTTAATCATTTAGAAAATACAGAGACAGGGAGAAGTTTGAACTCTTCAAGAGTTGGAGGTGACCCATAGAAGTGAGGAACACCCAAGTCCTTAAGTGACTTGGGGTGTGGGAACAGTGTGAATGTTTCACCTTTTCTAAATAAAAAAAAAAAAACATAGCAACGACTTGTATACTTGTATTGTTACTCTAATTGACTTAAGCCAGTTAAAAGGCTTGGGCAAACAGGCTTCTCTAAGTAGCTTGTTTGTGAGCTGTGAGAGGTCCCACATTATGCCAAGCTCCCTTTTCAACCACGTGCTTCTTATTCCACAGCTCCCAGTCACCACCTCAGGCAATGCACCCTCTCCCTAGACCTAGAAGCCACACTAGGGTAAGCACGTGCAGATGTGTGTTATCAGACTCCTTGGTACAGAAATCCTTACACTGGAACAAGATTAAGCTGTGAGACTTTTTACAAGATCTGTCAACCCTGAGGTCAGAGCAAGTTAAAAATAAAAAAATTAATAACAGTTACCACCACTGTGAGTTCCCCATCCCCAAGGTGATGAGCCAGGGTGTATAGCTCATAGCTAGGATCGAGCCTGGCAGAGTTCTACGGTTTCATAGCCTTAACACTATACGGTTTCTTAAACAAGTTTCTTCTTTTGTAAGTGGATATAACACTACAATCTATCTAGTAAGTAACTTGCAAAGCGAACAAGAAGGCTGTGCTGGAAGTTGCTGTCCCGCTGAAAACACAGTACAGAACGCATTAAAGCCTTCAACCCTATACTAAGCACGGTACGAACCAAAAGCCACCACAAGATCAGCCCGCCCTTCCTGAGGAATCATGGGCCGTGAAGTCCTTCGGTAGCTACACCCTTCTGAACTGCCTCGGAAGTGAGAACTACATCTCCCAGGATGTCACGCTGAGTCTACCACCCCCCCAGCCCCCGCCCTCTTCCCCGCCCATCGCGCGCAGCCTCCTGGGATTTGTGGTTCTGGAGGTACAGAACTGTATGGTGTCAAGTTACAGAAGAACCACACGCCCCAGAAGCTCTTGCGCCACTCTTCCCCTCCCCTCCTGAAGTCGGGTGCTGTTTTTGTTGTTGGTGAAAGGTGAGGGGAACAGCTGATCCGTCTGTGGGGTAAGAAACTTGGCCTAACTGAGGGTGGGTTTATGTGGGGGTGGTCAGTCCGCGTCTTAGCCTGCGAAAGGCTAATCCGAGAGAACTGTAGAAGAGGACGGTAGGAGAGTTTAGGTTTTAATACTTTACGCACTTAAGAAGCCAGCCCCACGTTTCGGGTGTTGTTGGTTTCAAGGGGGCCTTGAGGGTTAGCCCCCGCATGGTCCTCACTCTCTTGCGAGACCTTCTCTGTAAAGCTCGATCTACTTATAGAAGCTTGAAGGCACTGAAATATTCGCTTAATCTTTTCTAGGCAAGTCGTTGCCCTCACAGACCTTCCCTCTCTCGCCCATATCCAAAGATCCAAAGGCCTTTACTGCGCTGAGGGGAAAACTTCCAACTTGTAGAATGCCAAAACACTTAGACCTACAGTGGGAAGTGACATGCGCGCGCACACACACAGCTTTTGGACGTCGGTAACTGACCACATACACTTTAAGTGTCCAGGACGTTCCGTCACGGAGATTGTTTACAGCTGTTACAGATTTTTTTGTGGGGAGGGAGGGGTTCGGGGGTTCTCGACGCGTGGAGCTTTGTAGACTAGACATTTCACATTCATCCTACCCTCAGAAGAGCTGTATTTGAAGAAAACAAGCCGGATGTAATGAAGGATTTTTCAGAGATGGAAATCAAAAAAAAAAATTGACATTGAAACAGGTTTAGTCCAGCTCTTTTCAAGGAAGAAATTGTTCGCTCTTGCATTGCTGGCCCACCTTTCTCCCTCCACGGAGTGTCTAGTTTCTTTTAAAGTTTCTCCCCACCGTCTCAGCCTGGAGTGGGTTTGTGATGTTTGGGCGTGCATATGACTAGTGAGGGGTGTTGGACACACCAACTGCACCTGGCACAGGAAGCGGATCTGCAGGCTGGAGAGAAGAGGGCTGCCTCACAGCTCTCGATTGGGGAGTAGTTTATTTTTAAAGTTGACATAAAATGAATTTCATTATGACATTTTCAAGCATGTACATCATCTGTTCTTACTCATCTCTGAGTACTTTTGTTTTTTACTTCAGCGTGTTTGTGTCATGTGTATGTGTGTATAGACGCAGGTGTGCAGAAGTCCCAGGACAACCTGGGGAAATCTGTTTGCTCTTACCCATGTAACTCCCAACGAACTCAAGTTGCCGGGTTTGGTGGCAGGCACCTTTCCCACCAAGCTCTCCCACCCCGTCCTATGCTCCTGATTCTTACCTCTCCTCGCCCACTCCATGGTTTCCAACTAACTCTTCTGGCTAACTTGGAACTTCCTTCCCACTCCATCCTACCTGTGTAGCCTTTGTCACCAACCCAAGCGTACCACAGGATTTAGACGCTTAGAATTGAGGCTAAGAAGAGCCAGCAGGGAATAGGGAGGGGCTATGAGAGCTTAGTTAACATCCAATCAAATCGCTGCATTTCTAGTTCTGCTCTGGGCAAGATGTGGGGGGAAAAAGAATGTTCCTTGTACGCTCACCCTTTTCTCAACATTGAATGTACATTTTCCCTTCTCGGGGCCCCTTATTTACCCAGTTTCCAACCTGTTCCCTGCCTAAGGGTGGAGCTTTCCTGGCTCCAGGCCCCCACATTCCATCTCCCCACACCCCCACCTTCCTGCTGAATATTTCACTCCACCCTTGAACTACCACCTCCAGAATTTTTGACTTCCTGGAATAGAATTTGAGGGACAGAACTTGTCTTTCCCATTCTCTTCCTCTCTGGTTCTCAGAGGAGAGCCCAAGCGTGCTTTCTTCTGCTTCCGTGGAGTTGATCAGGGCAGACAACTTAAGGGTGGGCGCGTTAAGATCAGAGGGGCTAGAATCAGGATGCTGGTCCCGGAACCATATTCTAGCTCTGAACTCCGTGTCATCAGAGGTTAGTTTTTGTTTTGGGGATCTTACCTGGGTAAGGTCAACAAGCTTAGGCACAGGTAGGGGAGACCTGCTCAGACTGGATTTTCAATTCCAAAGCCAGAAGGTCCAGGGAGTTGGGTGGAGAAACCAAGAAAATTTGGAATTCCCAAGGATGTTGAAAAATGAATAGGAGGGACAACCGGGACAGAGACTTGGTCAGTGGGGCAGCGAGAAGGACTAGGAATCAGATAAGTGAGGGCCTGTAAGCCCGAAGGGACAACATGACAGGGTGGGAAGTAGACACGGGAGGTAAGACCTGTGCCTCAGAGATTAAGAGTGATACCTTAGGGGTGGAAACCAGGGGTGTCCTGTGTGGACAAGGACTGTGGATTGAGAGGGAAGCTGATGGAAAGACGTAAGTATGCCAACCCTTTTTTCCATAGGACAGCAGGCATCTTGACAGCAGGATGGAAGAGTCATCCCTGAGCCGGGCACCATCCCGGGGTGGAGTCAACTTCTTGAATGTGGCCCGGACCTACATCCCCAACACCAAGGTGGAATGTCACTACACTCTGCCTCCAGGCACCATGCCCAGCACCAGTGACTGGATTGGCATTTTCAAGGTATCCCCAGACCTTCTTCTGGCTGAGGCTTTTGGGACACAGGTTGGTTAGAATGAGAGGTTGATAAGGAGAAGGGTGACACAGATGCCAGACAACATCTGTGTAAAGTTCATCTCCCCACCTCAGCCTTCTCGTGCCTCGTAACATACTCCCCAACTTTACCTGAGTCTTAGCATCCTCGGTACCTCTTGTCCAGTCACGACAACCCTTCTGTCACAAACGAGTGGTGACTGTCACCACACCTTTCTCTTTCAGGTGGAAGCGGCCTGCGTCCGGGATTACCACACATTTGTATGGTCTTCAGTGCCAGAAAGTACAACCGATGGCTCCCCCACTCATGCCAGTGTCCAATTCCAAGGTATGAAGAAAAATGGGAAACAGATGGAAGTGGTACTTTGGGAGAAAGTGTTGGGCTAACAGGCATAAGAAGTACAGAGGATGAGGAAATGGGATGCAGGTAACTCCTCACTGCCGGGCCTGATGGTGTTCCGGTGTCATCCCAGCTGCCGAGGAGGCTGGGGCTGGAGAATACCATGAAGCCAGGATATCAGTGCCAGCCTGGGCAACGTAGCAGACCCCATCTCAAAATAAATAAATAAATAGACCTTGTGAGACTTTTTAGCAAGTTATCACAGGATTAGCACCTAGCACTTAAAGAATCCCATAGAAGGGTGGCTTTAGAGGATGTTTACCCCAAACACTCCCAGTGTGGAACAAGGAAAAGTGTGACGTCAGAAAAGAGTGGCCTTAGCAGTCTCAAGACCTAGATTTAGACCCCAGCTCTCTGCGTTGCAAGCTGTGTGTCACTGAGCAACCCTGCCTGTAGGAACGATACAGGGATTTAAGGTGATCTGGAACGTTGGTAGGGAGCGTGGTACGTGCTGGCACTCATCGAGTGGCTGTTAGAGTCAGCTAACGAGGAGGAGGGAACGAGTTTGAGAAAGAAGGTGCTGGACACGGAGCAGGAGGAAGCCTGTGCCAAGGACCAGTCCCAAGGGAGTGGGCAGTAGGGTAAGGGGTGACACCTCTCCTCCCCTAATAAGAAAAGGGACCTGCTAGCCTTTGAGAGCCAGAGGTGATGCTGGGGTTCTGGGCCATTCTTCCCACAGCCAGCTACCTGCCCAAACCAGGAGCCCAGCTCTACCAGTTCCGATATGTGAACCGCCAGGGCCGGGTGTGTGGGCAGAGCCCCCCATTCCAGTTCCGAGAGCCAAGGCCCATGGATGAGCTGGTGACCCTGGAGGAGGCTGATGGGGGCTCTGACATCCTGTTGGTTGTCCCTAAGGCCACTGTGCTTCAGGTAAGAAAAGAATAACAGACTCATTCCTCAGCCAGGGATACCAAGGACAGCATTATAAGGGCACCTTATGCTTCACTTTCCCATCTCTGTCACCTCAACTGAAGACTTCACTGAGAGTTACCAAAGGTCTGCTCTCCAGAAGCTAAGCCTTCACATAGACACAGACGCTACCATTATTGGCCAGTGTAACTCAGGCTTCCTAGAACTGAGCCAGCCTTTTCAGAGAGACACTGCCCTGAGTCCTACAGGAGATCCACAGGCTGGAGGGAGGCTGAGAACCACCTCTAGTGTGGGTAAGGCAGGGCTCTGAGCTATCCCAGCTGGTACCAGAGGTGCTGACACATGGCTCTTTGGCAAGTCAGATGTGACTGCTCCAATCTGAGGTATAGTCACAGGTAGGATAACACACTACATTTTGAACACTTAGTATTTTAACATTTATTTATTCATGTGTATCTGTGTATGTGTGTGTATATATGTATATTTGTGGGTATATATATACCATAACACATGTGAAGGTCAGAGATCAAGTTATGGGAGTTATTTCCAGAGTTGCTAACAAGCACCTTTATCTAAGGAGACATCTTGCTGGCCCAGCCGTGGTACTCTTAACCACCACCCTCAGTCACTTTTCCCAGCCCAGGTTTGTGTACATGCATGGATACAGAGACCAGAATGGAGTGTCCTAGAATACTCTGAAGCTGGAGTTCTGGGTGGTTGTGAGCTATCTGATGTAGTTGCTGGGAACTAAATTCTGTTCTCTGGCTGAGCTGTTCCTCTGGCCCTCATATCTTACTAAGTGGATACTAGAAAATTTAAACTAAAAATGTGCCTTAAATATTTCCACTGGGCATAGAGAAGATTGTTAAGATTAAAGGGACAAGGCTGGGCAGTGGTGGCGCACGCCTTTAATCCCAGCACTTGGGAGGCAGAGGCAGGCGGATCTCTGTGAGTTCAAGACCAGCCTGGTCTACAAGAGCTAGTTCCAGGACAGTCTCCAAAGTTACATTACATAGAAACCCCTGTCTCGAAAAACAAAAAAAAGAAAAAGAAAAAAAAAGAGCAAAGGGACAAGGATGGGTATTGGGAAGAGAATCTGAGGGAAGGTGAGGGACAGGGACAGGTAGGGCGGCAGGAATTCTCCAAATGGGAGAGCAGTTGCTCAGAAGGTGGGAATTAGTAGCTGCTCAGTGATGTAAAGAAAGCTCTGCTCTCTGGAGCCAGGGTCTGATGAGATACATGGACCAGCACAGTAGGAAGATGCATCACCTGCTGCCGAAGTCCTGCCGGACACTGGCCTCACAGCTGACAAGCTCAGGGGTCTGACTACTAAAGAACTACGTTGGAGATTCACCCAAGTCTGTCTGACTTCATTGAGATAGGTGAATTAGAACCCCCTTGCCTCACAGACACCCCTTCTCCTCATGCTCTTGCAGAACCAGCTGGATGAGAGCCAGCAGGAACGGAATGACCTGATGCAGCTGAAGCTGCAGTTGGAGGATCAGGTGACAGAGCTGAGGAGCCGAGTGCAGGAGCTGGAGAAGGCTCTCTCCACTGCCAGGCGGGAGCATTCAGAGCTCACAGAGCAATACAAGGTGCAGGTTGGGGCTGGTGGGGAATGGGGCCTAGACCCAGCCAGGCGGAGAAAGGAAAAATGTCAAAGAAATAGGTTTAAGGGTAATGAGTGAGACTAAACTCTAACAGATAAGAGGTATGTTCCTAATTTGTAATAAGACTCGGTTCTTTGGACCCTGGCATTAGTCAGGTAACAGTTTCTCCATTCAGCCTTTTCAAGGAAGGTGGCAGGGCAGAGGTGGGGGATCTAATGTCAAGCCTGAGTCTTGCTCTCAGCCTCTGTCTTTCTTGCCTTAATTCCAGGCTCTCTCTCGGTCCCATGGGGAGCTCACAGAAGAGAGGGACATCCTGAGCCAGCAGCAGGGAGAACATGTGGCTCGTATCCTGGAGCTGGAGGATGATATCCACACCATCAGTGACAAGGTGCTGATGAAGGAGGTGGAACTGGACAGGTACGGGCACCTCCCTGAGGCCTTCACTCTATCCCTGTTCTTCAGCCCTTCACGATCTCATACAGGGAATTCTAGTTAGGAGGGGTTTCTTTCTGCCAGTCCTTTATCTGTCTCTCCTAACGCTATTCTGTGTTTCTCATCGTCAGAAAGATGAGTTGTAGTTATTGTATGGAGAAGCTAAGCAGAATTAGAGATGGGATATTTACAAGGAGAGTGCATAGAAATGCACAGTAAAAATATTGATTTCAGCCTTTGCTGCAGGGCGATGCATGTCCAAAGTTCCATCTTCCAGGGCAACTCAAGCGTCACTTGAGTCTAGCCTGGGAAACATAGCAAGTCTTCATAATGTAGTCATATAAATACATATGTATGTATATGTGTTATATATAACCAAATCACATATTTAAAGCACAGGAGAATTAGATTCCATCCTTGTTATTGGAAATGGTCGATGTCACAGCTCAGTGGTAAAAACACCTCTGAGTGTGTGCAAGGCCCTAACTTCCAGCACTATAAAAAAGAGAGAGAAATGTTTAAGTTCGTGACCCTGGAGTATGACAAAAGATATAAATCACAGAATCTTTTCGTTGGTCTGTTTGTTTTTTGAAACAATCTCACTGTGTGGCTCTGGCTGTCCTGGAACTCACTGTGTAGACCAGACTGGCCTCAGACTCAGAGATCTCCCTGCCTCTGCCTCCTAAATGTTAATACTAAAACCGTGGACCACCCTGCCTAAGTTACAGAATCTTAACACCGAGAGTGACATAGGTGCTCTCAGGGCAGCCTCTTTCGGTATCCAACAGCTGTCACTTCTGTGTCTATTTATAGAACCAAGCTCTACTCACTGGAGAGGCAGAGGCAGGAAGATCACCAGTTAGACCTTCCTGAGCTGCATAGTGAGTTTTAGACCAGCCTGGGCTACATGGTGAGTTATAGACCAGCCTGGGCTACATACTGAGTTACAGACCAGCCTGAGCTAATGAGTTATAGATCAGCCTGAGCTACGTAATGAGTTACAGACCAGCCTGGGCTACACAGTAATTTGTAGACCAGCCAGGGCTGTGTAACAGATAAGTTCCTGAAAAGAAAGAAGAAGAAAAAAAACCCCACAGACCACAGTTATCACAGTTACATCCAATAACTAGCATAAATACTGACCAACATCCATGCCTGTCTTTCAGATTCTTTACTATGTCCAACACTCCAAATCTTTTGTTTTTTTGAGGCAGGGTTTCTCTGTAGCTTTGGAGCCTATCCTGGAACTATCTCTTGTAGACCAGGCTGGCCTTGAACTCACAGAGATCCACCTGCCTCTGCCTCCTAAGTGCTGGGATCAAAGGCGTGCGCCACCACTGTCTGGCCACTCCAGTTCTTTTGTTTATATCAAAGAGTATCATCAAGTCACTTTGATTCACCTCAGCATTGTTGGTTTTTTAACAACCGCTGTAATCTTTGTGAAAGAAAGAGCAGTTCTGCCCAAGTCTCAGGCCGTCAGGAAAGCATCTGAGAGGTTGCTTCATAACATACTCCCCTTACCCTCGTCAGTACAATATGTCTGTGTTGGCAGAGACACCTGGACCAGGGGTCCACAGACTGTGCCTCACACCACCTGTTCTTACATGATTTGGAGGCTAATGATGAGATAAAAGAAGCATGATATTTTATAGTAATGGAAATGATATGATATGTCAGTGTTCATTAAGTAAGGTTTTATTGGGCCATGCACATCTTTGTACACACTGTCTGTGGCCTCTCCCAAATCTGCGCTGTCTGGATCTATGACAAGTTTAGAATCAATAGTGATTGTCTGTTGTCTTTGAAAGACTGGATTTTCAACTCTTAATTGAGTGGAAACAGAGCCATTGCTAGAACATCCTGTACAGTGGTCTATAAAGAGGAAGTTGGGCGGTGGTGCACACCTTAATCCCAGCACTCTTGAGGCAGAGGCAAGTGGATCTCTATGAGTTCAAAGCCAGCCTGGTCTACATAGTGAGTTGCAGGGTATCCAGGATTGTTACACAGAGAAACCCTGTCTCAAAAACCAAAAATAAAAAAGGAAAGAAAAGCAGTTTATGACTATGCTCTAGAAAATTGCAGGTCAGAGGTGAGGTATTTCAGCCCAGCACTGTTGCCTCATATTGACAGGGTTAGAGACTCAGTGAAGGCCCTGACTCGGGAACAAGAGCAGCTCCTGGGGCAGCTGAAGGAATCCCAGGCAGACAAGGAACAGAGCAAGGTAAGAGATTCCAAGTGGGTTTACTTTCTTTTTTAGTCTTTCAGCTAGTGTTCATTGAGTCCCTTCTAAAAGCTGGGCACTCCTGAGGGTGAAAATGTAAAGGAGACCCTGCGTCTTCTTTCCTCCATGGTACAATGCCTGCCCAAATCACAGTGTCACAATAAAAACCTAATCTAGTGCCACAGGGTTCCAGAGAGGTAGATGAGAACACATCTCACTGGACTTGAGAAGCAACTGTCAAGTGCATACTTAGAGTGATGGAACCAGAGGATCCCTGCAACTTGGTGGCCGGCTGGAAAGTAGAGAACATTTGAGGAAGACGCCCAAGGTCAAGACCGACCTCTGGTCTGCACGGCGTGCACGTGCTATCAAAGCGGGGATGTAAAGGCCAGGCACGATGATGTGCTTGTTGTGGTCTAGCACTCAGAAGGCTGAGGCAGAAGGATTTTGAGTTCAAGGTCAGCCTAGGCTGAGACTATCTAGGTAGTCCAGAAAGAATGAAGGAATTTAAGCTTTGAACACCTTGAGTCACAGACAAGCAGATGGTAGATGATGGCAGTTTTTAAACTGTCAACCTTATAGTCCCAGTTTACTCTTCAGTTTGATAGAAAATACAAAGGAAATTTTATTCTGAGGATTACATAAAAATAAAGTAACCTAAAAGCACACACCAATGGAGCAGTGTTCTCCAGTGTGTTGACTTATGTTTTAATGCGCTTCCAAAAACAGTTTTTAATAATTTAGAACAAGGTTAGAGCAGAGACTGTAGTTCAGTGTTGAGCAAGGCAAAAAAAAATATGATGAATTAAAATATTTGCAGAACCTTCAGTGGCTTTCTCAGAACCCTGGGCTTCTCTAGAAAACTGCTCACACATGAAAAATGGAATTTGAGCAGAGTGTGATGGTACTGTAATTCCAGCACTGGGGAAACTGAGGCAGGAAGATTGCCGTAAGCTTGAAGTAGCCTTGGCTACATAGCAAGACCTTGTCTTCAAAATATAAAACAATACAAATAAAAAAAGTAAACAAAGAAAGATGAAAGAGACAGCCTAAGGGAATGTGTGTATGCAGTGTGAGGGAGGTGGGCATCACCCTGGAGGATCTGCAGAGTGTGAGGGAGGTGGGCATCACCCTGGAGGATCTGCAGAGTGTGAGGGAGGTGGGCATCACACTGAAGGATCTGGAGTTGAACTTTTTTCACCTCAGTGAAAAGTGCCTAAAGAATTGTACTGAGAAGTGCTGATCACCTACTAGAAAATAACTAGTTACAACACTATCCAGTCATCCCATAGGAACAGCCACGCCTGAGCTAATGTGGTTATGGCCATAATAAACAAGAGAAGATAGTTGTGGCCAGGATGGAGAGTGGAAAAATCTATCACTTTCTCTTGTGAACTGCTAGGGAAAGAAGAAAAGCAAGCATAGCACCCAAATGTTCAGCTAGGTGAATTAAGAAGTGCTCAGTACAGCAGACAGAAATGACAGTGGTCCCAGGACCTGTAATATCAGCATGCAGGTGACAAGCAGGAGGAGGATTGTGCGTTAGTGGCCAGTCGCAGGACCGTAGTGCAGGAAGAGGAACTAGAGACACAGAGACTCAGGGAAGGAGAAGGTCTGTCATGAGAGGTGCAATATTCTGTCCTGATTTAAAGGAGAGTGAAAAAGCACAGTGGGATGCTGCTGCCCAAGACCTCAGGCTGTGATGCTCTGGACACTTCATTCAGGAGCTGAAGCTAGACGCTCAAGATTGAGACCCTTTGAGCTGAAGGCCTAAGAAGAGCTGGCAAGAGCTGACTGCTTCCACTTGTTCTGAATCTAAAAAATGGACCCCGCCTTCTCTCATCACCCGGGCAGGAAGGCAACCTGCCCCTGGTGCGCCCACACTCCTCCCCTGATCCTTACCTGCCTCCACTTCCATCAGGTCGAGTTCCAGATGGTCCGAGAGGAGAACTGCCGCTTAACTGTAGAGCTGCAGGAGGCCAAGGGCCGGCGGGAAGAGCAGGGCGCTCAGGTGCGGCAGCTGGAGGAGAAGGTGGCCCACTTGAAGGGCGCCCTGGCTCAAGCCCAGCAGAAAGTGGTGAGTGAAGCTCTGTGGGTGATAGGGAGAGTGAGAGACCCAAAGTAGTCTAGACACATTTGGGTGTCCAGAGAGAAGAGGCAGAGACAGCTAAGGGAAACAACGCCGTCCTGTGTGCCGATGAGGGGGCCCTGTCTCACAAGTGGTTCACAAGAAGGATAAGATGAGGGGGCCCTGTCTCACAAGTGGTTCACAAGAAGGATCTGATGAGGGGGTCCCACAAGTGGTTCACAAGAAGGATCTGATGAGGGGGTCCCACAAGTGGTTCACAAGAAGGATCTGATGAGGGGGGCCCGTCTCACAAGTGGTTCACAAGAAGGATCTGATCTCTGTCCTTTTTCTCTGGAGGCCGAACTGGAACCCCTGAAAGAGCAACTTCGAGGGGTCCAGGAACTTGCAGCCTCAAGCCAACAGAAAGCTGCCCTTCTTGGGGAGGAGTTGGCCAGCGCAGCGGGAGCCAGGGACCGCACCATATCTGAGCTGCACCGCAGTCGACTGGAAGTGGCTGAAGTCAGTGGCCGACTGGCTGAGCTCAGCCTGCACATGAAGGAGGAAAAGTGCCAGTGGAGCAAGGAGCGGACAGGGCTGCTGCAGAATATGGAGGTAGAGGGAACTCTGACCTGTAGTCAGGTGCTCTGGGAGGAGGGGAGAGGAACAGAGACCCTTGGAGGACTGAGGGGAGGTACTCTTGATTTCCAGGCATGAACCAGCCCTAACAAGGAATCCCAGTCCTGATCACCAAAATACCTTTCCTAGTGACCATCCTTGTAGGAACACTCACTGTCATGGGCACCGGGCCCTGCCCACTCCTGTAACACAAAGCCTCCTGCTTCAGTGAGGAGCAGAAGTAAGGAGCTTGCTCAGACACAGCTTAGCCCCCAGACATAGAAGAACGGGACCCAGCAAGAGCAATGCTATTTCCTGACATCTCTTGCCACTTCACCCCCTCCCTCCCATTGTTCTTTGTACCATCTCTAGGCTGAGAAGGACAAAGTCCTGAAGCTGAGCGCAGAGATCCTCCGGCTGGAGAAGACCGTACAGGAGGAGAGGAGCCAGAGCCACGTATTCAAGACTGAACTGGCCCGAGAAAAGGATTCTAGCCTGGTGAGGTGCTCTGCCAGCTTGGAGTCAGTCCCCTGTCCTGACGTATTAGTGCCCCTTTCACGGTCTCTCGACGGTCTCTTAGCTCTGAAGTACTGTAATGACTTGCAGCCCTCAGGGTTTGAGTGAGCACATTTCCTTTCTGCTCACAGAGTGCACTTCTGGTCCTGGAGGGATAACCCAGGAGAGTTATGGGGTGACTTATGGAATTCACCCAGCCTAAGACAGTTACCTGGGGCCACATTTGAGAGGTAGAGTCTAGGACTTTAGTCTGAGCCCTGGGAACCAAGACAGGGGCCCTGTGGAAGAAGTGCTTTGTGTGTGGAACAAGAGAGAACCTAGTTGAAGTTTTGGACCAGGTTCTTGGTGGCACAGTGCAGGCTCCAGGCTCCATGACCCTTTTCCCTCAGGTGCAGCTGTCAGAGAGTAAGCGAGAGCTGACAGAGCTGCGCTCAGCCCTCCGTGTGCTCCAGAAGGAAAAGGAGCAGCTGCAGGCAGAGAAACAGGTAAGACTCGTGTGCAGTTCAAGCCCTGGATGCCAGAGCCAAGGGCTAGGAGACTCAAACTTCTGTATCATCTTGGTAATCTCTTGGCTCAGAAGCCGGAATCTCTTTGAGGATGCAAAGGCTGAAAAGGAGGCACCAACTCCTCTTCGGAGCTAACTTTGTGCAGGGAAAGAACACCAGAAGGGATCGGGGTGCAGGGTAGAGGAGAGCTCCCAATTAAGGGGATCTGCCTTGTGCAGCTCCACCCCATGGTGGAAGTATCTACGATGTCATCTGGAGCGTGGAAAGCTCGGGAGGCTGCAGCGTCGGCCCCTGCAGGCTTCAGCAGCTGCCTGTTTGCTGCCCACCCCAGGAGTTGCTGGAGTACATGAGGAAGCTGGAGGCGCGGCTGGAGAAGGTGGCAGATGAGAAGTGGGATGAAGATGCTGCCACAGAGGATGAGGAGGCCACCGCTGGGCTGAGTCTGTCCCCAATCTGTGACACCTCTTCCCCTTGCCCCCTCTTTGAGGAAGGGGCCTAGCCTTCCCTTCCCTTAACCAGGGCCCTCTGCAGTTGAACTGTCCCTCCTCAGATTCCTGTGGCTGACCTTTCTTCTCTGTCTGCCTTCCCTCCCATAGATGGCCCTGCAGCCCTGTCAGACTCAGAGGATGAGTCCCCAGAGGACATGAGGCTCCCTTCCTATGGCTTGTGTGAGCGTGGAAGCCCAGGCTCCTCTCCTCTTGTTGTCATCAACCAGCCAGCACCCATTGCTCCCCACCTCTCAGGGCCAGGGGAGGACAGCAGCTCTGACTCAGTGAGTAGTTAGAGCCCACAGGCACTGTAGTAAGCAGGCAGGAGAGTCCCACGCGAGCCAGGGCAGAAAGCCTGCACCACACAGCATTCTTACTCTGGGCTGGAGGAGGCAGGCCTGGCCTCTCTTCAACACTACTAATAGGACTAGGCTTGGTGGTTCAGGCCTTCAGACCCAGCACTTGGAGAGAGTTCAAGGTCAGCCTGGGCTACTTAACTCTAGGCCAGCCAAGATCACAGATGTAGTGAAATCTTCTCTTAAAAAAAAAAAAGACTACTAACAGAATCACCCATAACCCAGGCCCACTCAATAACCTCAGTGTTCCAGCCCCAGCCTTGCCTCGGTCTTCCTTCCACCCTCTGTCCAGCACCAGCCTTGGCTTCTCTGCCCTTACCCACCCCAGAGTGTCACTTCCCTGCCTCAGAGCACCACCCAAATCCAGTGCTGTCTCTCTGGTTCCAGGAGGCTGAAGATGAGAAGTCAGTCCTGATGGCGGCTGTGCAGAGTGGGGGTGAGGAGGCCAATCTCCTGCTTCCTGAACTCAGCAGTGCCTTCTGTGACATGGCCAGGTGAGGGAAGGAGGTCAGGTGCGAGCAGTCACCAGGCTCTGGCCCCAAATTCCCCTTCTTGGCTCAACCAAGAAGAGACGGTACCGTTGTGGTTGACAGAAATGTCAGCACCGCCACTGGACCCAGGTGTTTTCACGTTCTCTCTCCCTGCCTCTTGCCTGGCTTCTGTGTTGTTGTATCATCATCTTCTGTGGAGCCCAAATTACCCTGCTTCTCCTCTCTCCTGCTCCTATCCCCTCCCACCAGGTAGGTACCTAGGTCTTCAGGAAGAAAGAGCGTGACCAAAGCTGGAGACCGTGAAGACCACCATCCAGCATCTGTCAGATAGTGCCTGAGATGTTCCTCATCTCTGACTTCCTGGGAGACTGGGAGGGGACCTGGGGTGGGGGTGTCCTCAGGTGTCAGGTCCTAGTGAGGCAGGCAGAGCCTTAGGGAAAAGAGCATTATCACCTGCTTGGGGCAGAAAGGACCTGTGCTGTCATCGCTCTCTCTGCTGAGCAGGAAGATGAAGAACAGTGTCAGACTCATTTTCAGCCTCATTAGGCAGCAGACGGAGATGGAGGGAGGAGAGCAGGAGGATGGGGGATGGGTTCTGCACCGGCAGGGGCTCATGAAGAGAGGACATGGCCATCTAAAGAACTAAGGCCTCCAGTATCGTGGGCAGAAAAATGCCGTAGGAAAGGCTTGAGCAGAGAGTGACCAGGATGGCACATTGGGAACAAGAAACACATGGGTTTTGTTCCCTGAGGTCTCCAGGTCAAGAAGGCAACAGAAGTTGGACATGGTGGTGCCTGCCTGGAGTCTCAGCCCTTGGGAGGAAAGGGAGGGGAATGAGGAGCTCAGGGGTCACCCTCTGCTTCATGGCAAGCTTGAGCCCAATATTAAAGATAACAGTGAAGGCACTGGAACACCCTGACCCTCTCAGTTTTCCTCATCTCTCTCCAGTGGCTTTGCAGTGGGTTCCCTGTCGGAGGTCGGCACTGGGGTGTCAGCCACCCCTCCCTGGAAGGAATGTCCTGTCTGTAAGGAGCACTTCCCTCCTGAGAGTGGCAAGCACGCCCTGGAGGACCACATGGACGGACATTTCTTTCTCAGCACCCAGGACCCCTTCACCTTTGAGTGATTTCACCCCTCCCTAGTATGTAGACACAAACTCACACACAAATCTGAGCTCGTGCCCATTTTCCATCACTCTGGGCTCTGTAATATTCTGTTCCTACAAACCACGCCTGCATCCTGCTTCTGTCCCAGGCTTTATAACTCCATCTTCTATCCTGACTCCTCTGTCCCAGGCAGGGATCTGTCTTGGGAGCAGTGGCTGAGTTTACTCTCTGAAAACAGTTTATAGGAACCAAGATGAAGGGGTTTCCCCTGTGGGAACAGAATTATTCATTGCTAGCTCAAGTACACAGCTACACACACACACACACACACACACCCTTCTGATGCCCGAAAGCCAGCTCCTGGGCACCCCACCCTCTCTAATTCAGAGTTTGTTTGTTTACTCGAGTTTTTTCTGGGGCCTGCATGGAAGCAGCAGCGTGAGCTCATGGGGTCTTTTCAGTTCTTGGCTTCACTGGTTCTCTCTGTTTCCCACCGCTTTACACACCTGTCCAGCCTCTCCCATAGCTATAGGTCATAAGTTTGGAAGTTTCTTTTGTATTTTTAAGGATTCCTGTACCTTCTCATACCACCTCATATCCAAGTCCTCAGATGGAAATGTATTTGTGCCTTTTGTGAGGGATGGGGTGGGGACAAAGGATCCCAGGTGCCCCATTTCCCAGCCCTCTCCAGGCCCCCCACAGCAATAAGAACCCCTCTCCCTTAAACTGCCCTCCTTATCTGTAACTTGGACAAATATATTTATATGATACGTGTTACTGCTGTCATGCAATGTGTTCTTGTCGAGAGGCCTCAAGCTCCTCGACACTGGTGGGAGGAAGGGAATGATAGACAGGTACATTACAGTGGGTCTGGCCTGCAGCATATTTTTAACGTTGATAATGGGATGGGAAGGGACATGCGGGAGAAGGCCAGGTTTCTGCTGCTCATGCCTGCACCCTCTGTGGTCACCTTTGTTACACCCTGTCTAGTGAGATCTGCCCTAAGCTGCAAAGTGTCAAGATTTTAGCATCCCTACCCCCCTGGGATGCATCTTCACATACCCCATGCACTCTTCATCTACCCCAACCAACATCCACGGCACCATAAAACATACATCAAGGCTCTGTGTGCCCTGCAGACACCTACAGCTCCCTTGCTCTGTCCCCAAAGCACCCTTCTCAGCACCTTCCATTCCCTTCAGGTTCACTCATTGGCCACCCCCACAATCCCTGCCCTCACCCACCCTCTTCCTGCAGCACCTGGATGACATCTTACATCCTTCCTTCTTCCCTCACGTCTCTGTCTCCTAGCAACCCCATCTCATTCCCTGAATCCTTTCCAGGGAAATTGGAGATAATGGATCTCTCTCTTCTCTCCATCTCAACCTCTCTTTATTGATCCTCCTTTAATGAAAGTTAATTATAACAATGATTTAATTAATAGAACCCCTCTCTTCCTTTATTGCTTCCCGTATTAAGACTATTAATAAATACGAGCTGGGCTGACAGAAGCATCCATCACCCGCCCGGGATTCCCCCATCCCTCCTTTTTCCCTCCCCTCCTCCCCTCCCTCCTTTGGCCTATAAACTTGCCGGGGTAGTGGGGGTTAATCAGAGAGAAATTATGAGCCAACATCCCCAGCAGGAGGTGCGTTTAATGAAATCACTTGTGATTTATGTCTGGGGGAGGTTGGGAGGGAAGAATCTGGGACCTACACATGCTGGCTTCCAAGAGGTTGGTCCCCTAGAGCAAAAGGAGAAGGGAGACAGAAATCAGATCCCGACCCAGGCCGCCTGCTCCCTGCTAACCCTCCACCATACACAAAAGCCACATGGCTAACCAAACCAAGCCATTGACGCATAACTGTCTCGCTAGAAGCAGTTGTGAGGGTCACACTGTGGGATTTTTTCCTCCTCTCCCTCGCATGGGCCCTCCTCACCCGCTTCCTGCCCCTTCAGCTCTGTCCTGCCTCACCCACAGCTTCCTGCTCCACACTTCCTCCTCTATGAAGTAGCCCCCTCCAATGTGGACACCAAGCACTTGCAGCCGCTCCTTCCTTTGGACCCCATGTGTCTCTTCCTGTGCGGTGTGTGTGTTTGCACTGGGACTTCCGCAGGTGTTCACACTTGCTCCTCTTCCTTACACTTACCCTCCCTGTGCAAGCATCCCTTTGGAGTCCTGCTCCTAAACATTGTGGTGATTGGCAACTCACCCTCTCAACACCTCCATTCTGAAGTGGAGGGATGAGTCCTTATCTTCCTGCTTCCCAGCTTCTCAGCTTCTGTGCAGATGCTGAGAGCTGAAGGCCCTGGAATGAGGAGAAGCCAGGTAAAAGGGCAGCAGAGAGGGGACTCCTGTCAGTATCTGTCATCAGGGAATGAATCCAAATGGCAGGATTTGCCTAGCTTTCGGATTTCCCAGGAACCGTGGTGGCTGCCCCATCTACAGGAACTTGAAGTGTGAATGGCTTAGTGTGCCAGTGCAGAGTCTTCATTAGCTCGTCCCACTGTGCTCCTCCAACTCTCATCCTGCCTAAGGAACCTTGTGCTACAGTGCAGGGTCTTCATTAGCTCATCCCACTGTGCTCTTCCGCCTCATCCTGCCTAAGGAACCTTGTGCTACAGGAGAACAGAACCATTTTACAGGAATATGCACTGCTTTTAAATGACTGAGCAGCTGCATTTCTGTCCACCGAAAGGATGCTTCAAAGCCTGCTTGACTTCTCAGTATTGTCTCTGAAAAAAGCATAGAACACATATGGCATGCTTACAAGCCACACTGTGTCAGCTGGGCATGCCTGAAATCTCAGGAACTGAGAATTGGATAATTTCAGATTTTCATGAAATCCTGTTTCAAAGCACCACGGGCTGGGTAGGTGTGATGTCTCAGACTTGTAATCCTAGCACTCAGGAGGCTAAGTCAGAAGGATCTTTGCGAGGTCCAAGCCAGAATAACTGCAGAATGAGACCTGTCCAAAAAAAAAAAAAAAGTCAGGCAATAGTGGTGCATGTCTTTAATCCAAGGAATCTGGAGGCAGAGACAAGCAGATTTCTGAGTTTGAGGCCAGCCAAGTCTATAGAGTGAGTTCCAGGACTACACAGAGAAACCCTGTCTTGAAAATAACAACAACAATAATAATAATTAGAAGAAGGAGGAGAAGAAGCAGTGCAGGCCTTACCTAGGATGTACACACCCTAGTCACATCCCCAGCACTGCAAACCAACAAAAGCCCATTCGTTATCGTGTGTACAACGTTTTCATCCTTTTGCAAACAACATGAAGGTAGGCTCTGAGGTTATATGTCCCTGTGTCTCCTAAGTCTAATATAGGAACTGGCAGAGATGATGATTCCTTAAAAATGTTTTTCATTTCACTTCATATACATAAAATAATATATAAAGAATAGAATGAGCAACCTGAAATCACCAACCAGTTTTTTTTCTTTTTTCTTTTCTGGATTTTTGTTTTTGGAGACAGGGTTTCTCTGTGTATCCTTGGCTGTACTGAAACTTGTTCTATAGACCAGAATGACCTCAAACTCAGAGAACCTTTTCTCTCTGTCTCCCAAGTGTTCTGATGAAAGATACAGGGCACCACATCTGGCTAGTCTTTCTTCTCTCCCTCCCTCCTTCCCTCTCTCCCTCCTTCCCCCCCCCTCTTAAAAATTTGTATGGGTGGTTTGCCTGCATATATGTCTGTGAGTACGCATGCTCGGTACCTGAAGAGGCCAGAAGAGAACATCAGATCCCCTAAAATTGGAGTTATAGATGGTTGTATAGCTAAAACCGTGTGGGTTCCAGAGCTGAACCTGGGTCCACTAGAAGAGTAGTGAGTGCTCATAACTGCTACAAGTTAAGTGCCATCTCTCCAGCCCCCACCAACCAGCTTTAAATCACCAAATATCAATATCACTACACCATTGAAGTGCTATTGATTGCTTGACAAAAGCAAAACATGGAGTCAGATACTACTGAGATGTTTCTGTAAACTTAAGAAACATTGTCGAGTGTTCCTTATGAGTGAACGCAATAGTTAAAAGCATACTGTTATGCCAGGTGATGGTGCACACACCTTTAATCCAAGCACTCAGCAAGTACAGGCAGGCAAATCTCGAGGTCAGCATAGTCCAGGACAGCCAGGGCTACACAGAGAAATGCTGTCTCTTAAAACAAAAACACAACAACAAACCATTAAAGAGATTGTTTTTGATGTAATCAGAAAAATACAAGAAACAAGGTAAGTGCTACTTTAATATCTGGGACCCAAAAGGATATCTATTTAACCAAGCCTGGGAAACACAAAGTTTCCTGTGGGTAACAAAGAGGGACCAAGTCTTGAGGGATGAGTAGATATGAGCCTGCCATGTGCTGGCAGAAGGGACAAAATATACAAAGATTTCTTTGTAATCCAGGCAGAGGGGAACCTGTTGCGAGGAGCATGCTCACTGTGGGGTTGAGGCTGCACTGTTGTCTGCTGACTTCTCATATATTCAATCAATAGATGTTAATGTTGGGTACCTAGAATGTCAGGTGCTGTGTTTGGCACTGGAGAAACACAGGAACAAAACAGAAATAATACTTATACTCTCTTGTGCTAGATCATCAAGGTCCGGACAATCCAACTAAAAAACCTATTATAACAATCCAGATCAAAATTTATGTGACCTGGAGATAATTAAATATGAGAAGTGAACAGAAAGAATCAAGATGATGCCATGTTTCTGGTATTAAAGACCAGATAGCTTACGATGCCAGTCACTAAATAAATACTATAAATAGAGAAATAGATATGAGGAAGATACAGATTGGTACAATTTTGGCTCATGGGAGTCCTGTTAGTTGGGGGAACTTATGAAGGAGAAATTGGTCCAGTAAGCAATCGGGTGGTCATTTAAATCCTGAGGCTAAGAGAATTTGGAGCTGAAATAGAGGTTAAGATCTCTAATGGTAAAGTCAATAGGACTGGAGAAAGGTCTTCCAGACCCCTTGCATAGAATGAAGGTCAGAGAGTCAGGGACAGAGAAGATCACCATGGAAGGGAGGGGTGGAGGATGCTGAGTGATGGGGAGGATGGAAAAGGACCAGAGAGAGGTAAGAAGCTACTCAGGACAGGTAAGTCAAGGAGAGGGTCCAGCAGAAGCAGGATCAGCACAATGCGGGAAAATGACTCCTGGAAGCCACTGGACTAACAGCCAGGGATCACTGATAGCAGAGACAGAAGACTTTGAGGAGAGCCCAGGTGGTAGTGGCGGCATAGCTGGACTTCATAGAGCCTGCAATAGACAGAGTTCTGACCTGTAGGGGTTGGGAATATCTCCAGACTCATAAAAAATGAGGGCTGGGCCAGCAAAATAGTTCAGCAGTTAAAAGCACTGCTGCCGAGCCTAGCCAGCTGAGCCTGATTCTCAGGACCCACACCATTGAAAGAAAGGAACCAGCTTCTGTAAGCTGTCCTCTGATGTCCACAGTGGCACCGCAGCACATGCAGACTCACACGGACACGTGCAGAATAAATGAATTTTAGTGTAATAAAATAAATGAGTGCCCCGAACCAAAGTATAAGAAAAAACAGGAGTAGAAATCAAAATGTCTAGAATGCTAACCTCAGAGATTCTCCAACCTCCTGCTACCAGGATGTGGAAAACATGCTAATTTTCCTTATTTTTGAGATAAAGACTGGCTATGTTTAGCCAGGCTAGCCTTAGACTCCTGAGCTCAAGTAATTCTCCTGCCTCGGTCTCTAATAGAGAGTACAGGCACCACCAAGCCTCAAAGCTAGAGTCATTAAAGTCCTGTTTTATACACTAGGAACCCCTCCAGCCACGGTACTGAATGCTCGAACTGCAGCCAGTCCACACTGACGTGCTGTGTGTGTGACAGACAGTCCACACTGACGTGCTGTGTGTGACAGACAGTCCACACTGACATGCTGTGTGTGTGACAGACAGTCCACACTGACATGCTGTGTGTGTGACAGACAGTCCACACTGACGTGCTGTGTGTGACAGACAGACAGTCCACACTGACGTGCTGTGTGTGTGACAGACAGTCCACACTGACATGCTCTGTGTGACAGACAGACAGTCCACACTGACATGCTGTGTGTGTGACGGACAGTCCACACTGACATGCTGTGTGTGTGACGGACAGTCCACACTGACGTGCTGTGTGTGACAGACAGTCCACACTGACGTGCTGTGTGTGTGACAGACAGTCCACACTGACGTGCTGTGTGTGTGACAGACAGTCCACACTGACGTGCTGTGTGTGTGACAGACAGACAGTCCACACTGACGTGCTGTGTGTGACAGACAGACAGTCCACACTGACGTGCTGTGTGTGTGACAGACAGTACACACTGACGTGCTGTGTGTGACAGACAGACAGTCCACACTGACGTGCTGTGTGTGACAGACAGACAGTCCACACTGATGTGCTGTGTGTGACAGACAGACAGTTCACACTGACGTGCTGTGTGTGTGACAGACAGTCCACACTGACGTGCTGTGTGTGACAGACAGACAGTCCACACTGACATGCTGTGTGTGTGACAGACAGTCCACACTGACATGCTGTGTGTGACAGACAGTCCACACTGACATGCTGTGTGTGTGACAGACAGTCCACACTGACATGCTGTGTGTGACAGACAGTCCACACTGACGTGCTGTGTGTGTGACAACAGTCCACACTGACGTGCTGTGTGTGACAGACAGACAGTCCACACTGACATGCTGTGTGTGTGACGGACAGTCCACACTGACATGCTGTGTGTGACAGACAGTCCACACTGACATGCTGTGTGTGTGACAGACAGTCCACACTGACGTGCTGTGTGTGTGACAGACAGTCCACACTGACGTGCTGTGTGTGTGACAGACAGTCCACACTGACGTGCTGTGTGTGACAGACAGACAGTCCACACTGACGTGCTGTGTGTGACAGACAGTCCACACTGACATGCTGTGTGTGTGACAGACAGTCCACACTGACGTGCTGTGTGTGTGACAGACAGTCCACACTGACATGCTGTGTGTGACAGACAGTCCACACTGACATGCTGTGTGTGTGACAGACAGTCCACACTGACGTGCTGTGTGTGTGACAGACAGTCCACACTGACATGTTGTGTGTCACAGACATGCGCCAGTCCACACTGACGTGCTGTGTGTGACAGACAGACAGTCCACACTGACATGCTGTGTGTGACAGACAGACAGTCCACACTGACATGCTGTGTGTGACAGACAGTCCACACTGACATGCTGTGTGTGACAGACAGACAGTCCACACTGACATGCTGTGTGTGACAGACAGACAGTCCACACTGACATGCTGTGTGTGACAGACAGACAGTCCACACTGACGTGCTGTGTGTGACAGACAGACAGTCCACACTGACGTGCTGTGTGTGTGACAGACAGTCCACACTGACATGCTGTGTGTGTGACAGACGGTCCACACTGACATGCTGTGTGTGTGACAGACAGTCCACACTGACATGCTGTGTGTGTGACAGACGGTCCACACTGACGTGCTGTGTGTGTGACAGACAGTCCACACTGACATGCTGTGTGTGACAGACAGTCCACACTGACATGCTGTGTGTGACAGACAGTCCACACTGACGTGCTGTGTGTGTGACAGACAGTCCACACTGACATGCTGTGTGTGTGACAGACAGTCCACACTCACGTGCTGTGTGTGTGACAGACAGTCCACACTGACATGCTGTGTGTGTGACAGACGGTCCACACTGACATGCTGTGTGTGTGACAGACAGTCCACACTGACATGCTGTGTGTGTGACAGACGGTCCACACTGACGTGCTGTGTGTGTGACAGACAGTCCACACTGACATGCTGTGTGTGACAGACAGTCCACACTGACATGCTGTGTGTGACAGACAGTCCACACTGACGTGCTGTGTGTGTGACAGACAGTCCACACTGACATGCTGTGTGTGTGACAGACAGTCCACACTGACGTGCTGTGTGTGTGACAGACAGTCCACACTGACATGCTGTGTGTGTGACAGACAGTCCACACTGACATGCTGTGTGTGACAGACAGACAGTCCACACTGACATGCTGTGTGTGACAGACAGACAGTCCACACTGACGTGCTGTGTGTGACAGACAGACAGTCCACACTGACGTGCTGTGTGTGTGACAGACAGTCCACACTGACATGCTGTGTGTGTGACAGACGGTCCACACTGACATGCTGTGTGTGTGACAGACAGTCCACACTGACATGCTGTGTGTGTGACAGACGGTCCACACTGACGTGCTGTGTGTGTGACAGACAGTCCACACTGACATGCTGTGTGTGACAGACAGTCCACACTGACATGCTGTGTGTGACAGACAGTCCACACTGACGTGCTGTGTGTGTGACAGACAGTCCACACTGACATGCTGTGTGTGTGACAGACAGTCCACACTGACGTGCTGTGTGTGTGACAGACAGTCCACACTGACATGCTGTGTGTGTGACAGACAGTCCACACTGACATGCTGTGTGTGACAGACAGTCCACACTGACATGTTGTGTGTCACAGACATGCGCCAGTCCACACTGACGTGCTGTGTGTGACAGATCTCAAAGACTTAATACTTAAAAAAATTAATGTCTCAAAACATCATACTGATTTCAGGTTAAAATGGTGCATTTTGGGAGGACACACCCTCAACCCAAAACAATAATCATTCATCTATGTTGTAATGCCTGCGCCTGCGTTATTCTCGGTACAGTTTGCGAGCCACTGTGCCGTAAGCAAGTCCGGCAAGGGCCTGGAGATTGAATGACCCCCAAGAGACCTGGGTCATTCAGAAGGAGATCAGCCAATGCCGTTTATTCAAACTTAGGGAAAACCTTAAATACCTAGCTGCTGCACAATGGAATACTCCCAGGCAGGTGGGAAATTACCACGCCCAAGGTGGAGTCAACAATGCCCTATAGCTAACCACCAGACAGGGCAGAGGGAGCACAGGAACAAACCGGATGTTCTAGCTGGCTGGCCAGAGACTGTCCTCAAGATGAACCCCAGGAGCTGGGTAGACCCATGGGCCCTACACTATGTGAATCACAGCTGGAGTTGATAGACACATGTTATTCCAGATTATTTGTATCTTTTAAAAGAGGCCATTAGGTAATTTTACATTGTGTGTGTGTCTGAGGTTACATTTCTACCATGCAGCACTGGGCTAAGTTCCACCCGTAGAGCATGGCCATGCCTAGACTTCCTTCCCCATGTCCTCTAGTCTTTCCATAGCCGTCATCGGCCTTCTTAGCAGGGAGCAGCACATGGAATTCCCAAGACTACAGTCTTTCTTGTCTTTATTCTTTTCTCTTCTCTCTCTCTTTGTGTGTGTGTGTGTGTGTGTGTGCACGCACGTGCACATGTCGTATGTACATGGCGAGTGCAAGCGTGTAAATGTGCCCACTCTTGTGTGCTGTGTATAAATGTGCCCACTCTTGTGTGCTGTGTATAAATGTGCCCACTATTGTGTGCTGTGTATAAATGTGCCCACTCTTGTGTGCTGTGTATAAATGTGCCCACTATTGTGTGCTGTGTATAAATGTGCCCACTATTGTGTGCTGTGTATAAATGTGCCCCCTATTGTGTGCTGTTTATAAATGTGCCCACTCTTGTGTGCTGTGTATAAATGTGCCCACTATTGTGTGCTGTGTATAAATGTGCCCACTCTTGTGTGCTGAGGCCCCGGAGTGAAGCAGAATGCCAAGTGTCTTCTCCTTGTTGCCTTGACACAGAGTCGCTCACTAAACCAGATGCCATTTTGGTGAGGCTGACTGACCAGTGGCGCTATCAGGATCCGCCTGGTGTTCCCTCATGCTGGAGTTATAGGGATGTTTAACCTGCTTGGGGCTAGGAATTCAAGTTCAGGTCTTCATGTTTGTGTGGAAAACAACTCTTCCCTGAGGCTCTGGCTCCCTGAGGACTGGGATTGCAGACACAGATCACCACATCTGGTTTGGTGCAGTGCTAGAGACAAAACAAAAACCAAACAAACAAAAAACCAAAAACAGAGTGTTTTACATGCTCAAGTATTTTTCCAACTGAGCTTCATTCTTTTTTTTTTTTTTTTTTTTTTTTTTTTTTTTTTTTTTTTGATTTTCGAGACAGGGTTTCTCTGTAGCTTTTTTGGTTCCTGTCCTGGAACTAGCTCTTCTAGATCAGGCTGGCCTCAAACTCACAGAGATCCACCTGCCTCTGCCTCCTGAATGCTGGGATTAAAGGCATGCGCCACCACCGCCTAGCCTGAGCTTCATTCTAAACCCGAAAGACTGTAGTCTTGATGCATCCCTGAGCCGCATATCCCAACCTCACAATCAGGGCAGAGACTTCCGTCTACTGTATGCTGCCTCTGGGGTTCCCGTTCTAGTCCCCCAGACTCCCTTTTTTCACTTGTTACTCGGGTGAGAGCAGAGTGTCTTAGCTCACAAAAGTGAGTTTTAGCTGTGGTGGCACACATGTCTAATTTCAACTGCTTAGAAATTCTCCTGTGAGGCGGGAAAATTCCAAGTAATTTTGTGCGACCCTGTATCAAGATAAAGTACAAAGGAGCAGTGGTGGAGGCTGCCTAACATGTGTGAGTGTCTTCTACACCCCAAGTATCATGTGCTTGTACACACACACACACACACACACACACACACACTTTCCTGCTTATAGCTCAGAATTGGCCCAGCAACCCTGAATTTATGAAATATATTTTCCCTGTTTTTTTTAAAGATTTATTTATTTATTATGTACACAGTGTTCAGCCTCCATGTATGCTCTCAGGCAAGAAGAGAACACCAGATCTCATCACAGATGGTTGTGAGCCACCATGTGGTTGCTGGGAATCGAACTCAGGACCTCCGGAAGAGCAGTCAGTGCTCTTAACCTCTGAGCCATCTCTCCAGCCCTATTTTCCCTGTTTTCTCCATTTCTCAGCCCCCTTTGCCCTTTTCCTTTTCATCCTTCATGAAACTAGAAATTTCTCAAACTGGCAGAAACAATGAGTTTCAGTAATGACCCAGTCTCTAAAGCCCTAGAATGTCCAGACTCCTGAGATTCTGATTCACACCCCGAACTCCCAGTGTCTCCCACAGCAGGAAGACAAATGCCCAGAGTACACGAGGCTTCATCCTTTTTGCTTGTTTGTTTTGGTTTTGTAGTTTGAGACAGTATCTCACTAAGCTGCCCAGCCTGGCCTGGAGCTGGCTGTACTTGATTGAGGTCATCTTGCTAGGATGACAGGCGTGTGTCACCATACTCAAGTCGCAGGCTGCAGGCCCAGATGCATCATGTGACCTTGACTAAATATTCCTGGCTCTCAGCCCTCACCTGCAAAATGCAAACACGGCCTCCCTGGAGAGTCACTGAGAAGATAAAGAGGGCAGGCAGTCACAGCTCCTTGTTGGAGACTGTCTGCAGAAGACCCTTCGTAATTCTGGGCTTCCTACTTCTGCCCCTTAACCCTGCAGATTGAGAGAAGTGAGGGAAGTTGCAGAGCAAATTCTACTCTGTATAAGTGGACTGGCAGAATCCCAAAACCAAAAGCTCCTCAAGACATTTTCCCAGCTTCTCATTCGGTGTAGAAATTCCTTGGACTAATCCCTCGTTGGTTGTCATCCAACCTCTGCTTAAACCTCTCCAGGGGCTGTTCACTGGTTCGCTTGATAAACAAAAACGAGACTCTGTAGACACTGCAAAGAAGGGTGGACCCTGATCATACAGTTAAGGAAGCCTAAATTTTAGCAAAATCACAGAAGTAACTATAAGGTGTACATGGTGTGTGTCAGCAGAGGCCAGGCCAGGCTGTGTAACAACCTTGCAAGTTATTCATGCTCAACAAAGGGAGACTCTAATACCCAATCCCTCCACATACCTCGGCTGTTTCCTATTCATTTCAAGGAACATGAAACAAGATGTTTCTACCCTAAATCCAATTGCTCTCAAGGACATTTCTGCAGTAGCTTTAAAACCCCAGGAAGATGTGCATGGAAGACGCTAACATTCTGGTCTATACCATGGAATGACCTTAAATACACATAAGGACCGTCCTACTGGCAGTTCCTGAGCCCTCCTTGGAAAGCTTGGCAATCCCTATCCTGAGGGCTATGCAATGCTTTTCTGTCTGTGTTTTTCCTTCCATCCCTCTGTGTACCCTTCACTTTGCTTCAGACTGCCCCTCCCAGCATTTTGGTTTCTAATATTCTTGGGGACTTTTTCTGGTTCTCTCTCTCCCTCTCATCATTCTCTGTTTTCTTGGTTGATTTCATTTTTCTACCTCTGGCCTTGCTCTCGTCCCAGCTGCCGCAAAGCCATAAACCTACGCTGTTCTGCAGCAGGCAGCCGCCAATCACTGGGCTAGAAGAGTTGAAGGGAGGAGATCAGCAAAGAGATGGGGCGGGGGTGGGGGTAGCTAGGGCACTGTTGCTACAGCAAGGGAGGGGAGACAAGCAGAAAAGAGCAGAGAAGTGCCCCTCCCAGTAAACAGCCCAAACTGTCTACACAGCCCTTCTTTGAACCCCTTTCCTACAGAAAACAGACACCTACCCCCCTATTCCCTGTGACGCCGAGGGCCTGGTCCTTTTCCTCTTCCATCAGTAGGCGACTTCCCATCTAGAACCACTGACCACAGATAACTCCCTGAAGACTTGTTCATCCATAGGCACTCCAAAAATGAGGGGACGGAAAGACCTTGGAGGTTTGAGGGGCTGACATAGAAGGATATTGGGACAAGAAAAAGACGGTCAAGGCTGAGTCTACTGGATGATGCCAAGACAGAGAGGAGGGAAGCATCCTGAGTATCCTTCAGCCAAGCCTGAATCAGAAGACTGGGGGCATCAGGGTTCTTCTCTGCTATTTGGCCACTGATAGCCAGCCCTCTTCCTGGTACCTTATCTGGGTTGGGTAGGGTGCTGTACTTGAGGGAAAACTACTCAGCTGTTTTCTTAGAAATGTCAAGACTGAAAGGGGAAGGAGGTGGAGAAGGGAAGGGATTAACCAGAGATTTTGGAAGAAGAGCAAAGGAGAAACATTCCTGTCCTTTTAGTACAAGAGACAAACTCGGAAAGCAGTAATTTCTGGTGTGCCGGCGACCCCTGCCGGCTGTTTACACCACCACAGACCCAGAGAGGTACTGGGGGCCTTCCTGAGCCCTGCTGGACGACACTTGGTTGTGACAAAGGTCTGTGACTTCACCGTTGTAGAGTGTAATGGTGTGTACGGCACGACACACAGTAGTGCGTGGGCACCCTGGGTGAAGACGGTAATGTGACTGAGCAGAAGACCCACGAATTTCAAGCTCTTGAGCTCCTGGCTGCTCTCTAGGGGACTCTGGGTGTAAGGCAAGATCACTGAGCCCAGCCTGTCTCACCACCAACATCGTGTCAACAGTATAGAGCCACTCAGTCTGGCTCTGGGTCCAAGGTGTTATTAAATAATCCGTAAAGAGAGTAAAGAATGCCTACTTCAGAATCAGACTAGGTAAAGTTCTAATCGTCTGGTTCCCACCCCATGACCTGCAAGTGACTGATGGTGTTTAAACCCAGTTTCTTCACAGCGCCTAACAATGCTAAGCATTTAATAAATGCTAATTTTTCTCTTCCTTTATCTACCTCCCACCCTCAAGGTCGGGCAGAGATTTCAAAAGGCAAATAAACAAGGATGATGATGGCCATGACGATGGTGGTGGTTTATGTTTATACCACTCATGCAAATCATTTCCAACATGTTTTAATACAGGCTTTTCCCCTTTTTATTAGCCACGCACATCATGATCATGTTTTATTGGGGTAGAAATATCCCGATGCTCTGGCAGGTACCTAGAAGAATGGCCTTATGAAGTGATAACAAGGCATGACAAATCCTCCTTTATTGTGATATTTTCATTACTCAGGTTAATCAGAAATTACCCATTAGAACAAGGACTTAAGATAAGTACATGACAGTCATCTGTGGAGATCAAAATCTCTGATTTTCCAATGGGTACCTAATTGTTATTGCCATTGTGGGGGGACGATTAATGCTTAGATTGAATCGGTCTTAAAACATTAGAATAACTCAAAGCGATATGACAGGCAGTTAGAATTAGGATATTCTGAAATTAAAGAGAAGACAGATTTCAATTCCACCAAATGATATCCTCACCCCTACAGCTGTCCAGCGACAGGGGCAGATCGCGCATGAAGGGCAGAGCTGCATTTCAGCAGGAATATTGAAACGGGCTGGCTGACTCCCGGGCAAGCTTACCATGACAGAGATGCGGGCTGCAGAGGGAGACTGGGTAAGAGGCCCTCTGAGGTCCCACTGCAAACATACTTGAGTGGATGATGAATACTTAGCACAGCACAAGTGTTGCTCCAAACAACATTACTGCCTTAGCCCCCATCCTTGTTTGTCACCAATGGGAGGGGGCAGCAATAATAACAGTGGTGTTCCCTCCTGAGATTTTCTTCCTCCCAAGGAAAGGCAAGAGTCTGGGAACATTCTGTGTCTAACCATCCCTATTTGCCTTGGTTTTTTTTTTTTTTTTGTGGATTTTTGCAATCCTCGTCTTTTTCTCCATGAGATCCATCTTCAAGTGCCTTAACGAAATGTTCCCCGAGGAAAGAGCCTTGTTTATCATTTAGTGTCCTTGCAGGAGTGAGTGAGCAGTGGGAGAAGGACTCAAACATTTGTTTAGCTCCTATTAAATGTAGGACCCATAAGTTTTGCTCTTGATTAAGAGAAGTGTGTATACGCTCTAGTGCAGGTGTGTATGTGTGCGTGCGTGTGTGAGCACTCATACATATACTGCATTGTGTCTGCAAATGTGAGTGGGTCTGAAGAATTCTTTGCTCTTCAAGCCTTCTGAGAGGTCTTGCTGTATATGTGTAGCGCTTTGGGGGTTGCAGTACCTTCTGCACTCACACAGGCTAGCCAGGAGACAGTCTTCTAGCTTCTAGAGGTTTCTCTGTTCCTATCTTGGGCTTTACTGTGTTGACACATCAGGATTTGACGGCTTCCCTGTCTCCATGTGTGCGTCATTGCCTTCCCTTCTCTGTCATGCTGCATGCAGATCCATGCATCCAACCCCTTGTGAAGCCATGTATGTCCTGTAGCCTCTTCTCAAGGAAGACTCTGAAGAGCCCTTGGCACTCACCCCTCTGGATGTCCCACTCCCACTTTTCCATGCCGGGAGAGATCTAATTACACAGAAATTAGTACAGAGAAGGATCGTTTGCTTTTATGGCACCAGCGCCAGGGCAGCTGTAAATCTGGAGCCGCTACTGCGGCAGTCTCTGGGCACTGTGCAGACTCTGGAGGGGCTCTCACCTCTTCACCCCCTCTCCATCCGGGCCATTACCCCTGTCCAGAACCTGACAATCCTTTTACGTGCCCATCTCAGCAAGGGATGAGGTGTGAAGATGAAGGATGTGTTGAATCGAAAGACACATAATAGGTGCTCAATAAATTATTAGAGGGTGAATCCCAGCAATGGTAACCACTGCCCAAAAGAATACTCCTACCAAAAGTTTCTAATATTTTCAAATTCTACCGGCCTCCCATGCTTTCGGGTGGACCCAGGAAAAGCTGGTAGTGCAGTGCCTCACCCTGACTTCTACTCCGAGGCCCTGAATTCCTTCTTGGGAAGCACCGAGTAGTGAAGACAGACATTCCAGGCCTTGATTCTTCTCTTAACTAGCTAAGTGACCTTGAACACACCTTCCAGTCCGAGCCTTGGTTCCCTCATCTGTAAAGTAGTGGTCAAAAAATCTCAGCACGTGGGACCCCAGAAGCACATACTGGACCAACAGAAAGGTGGTCCTTTATGGGCATTACCAAAGCACTGCTAGCCAGTGTTCCACCCTCCACGGCTACTCACGCCTCTTTCCCACAACCAGTTCCCAACTCAAGGGCCATCACACACTTTGGGACTTACAACATGTAGGCAGACTGTGCCCACTCAGAAATGAATGTTTCTTCATGTTAGAGTCTCATCGATGAAGAGTGAACACGGAAGACTCTGGCAATCCCTGGCACCCGGAGGCAGGGTTTCACCCATCGCCAGCACACTTGGTGCTCTTACCATGGTAGAGGGAGTGGCTATTTGTGCCTCTTTTCTTTATGGTGTCATGGACTGAACAAAGGAGTTCGCACAATGTAGGCAAGTGCTCTCGCTCTGTACCCCGCCCCCCAGACCCAGCAGTAGGGTACTGGAGGGTTTAATTGTAAAGGATTGAGATTACTTGAGGTTTTAGGAACTTGGGGCAGGGGAGTGGGACCTGGGGAACAGGGCCCCTTCTGGAGTAGCAGAATCAGAAACCAAATGCCCAGACTCCCTACTTCTTGCCAACACAGTTCCCAACCCAGAGGGTTGGGGCCCTCCTTCTTCTTGTTCTTTTCTACCCTGATGTCTCCAATCCAAGGCACTTTCATGAGAAGTCCTGAAGTGACTCACATGTTGATTCTGTAAAGCTTTGAGGGCTGTGCAGGTCGGCAAAGGATAGATATGTCGCTATCCCCAACGCCAGCCCACCCAGGACTTCAAGGACCATTTGAAGAGCCACAGCTGGGCAGGGGGAGCTGTCTAGAAAAAGTGGAGGCACAGCCTCTGTGTCCCTCTCACCCCGGATCTCCGTCCCAGAGAGGGTGAGGATTTGGCGTGAAGGGCAGAGCGTGGGTGGAGGAAACTCTGGCCCCCGCCTCCCGCAGCCCCCAGCCCCAACTCAGGCTGCAGTCTCTCCTCGTTGTAGCAGAGCCAGAGCAAAGGGACGGGCAGTAAAGATGAGTGATGGCGAGGAGACAAGCAGAAATACACCATCATGAAAATGCTAATGACTCCTTGCTCTCTTTCTTTATGGTTGGAGTAATACAGACTTCAATCATAAAAACAATCTCCCAACATTTTAATGGGCTCCATCATGCCCGCACTTGTCGGTATATTTGAAGAATAAATCACCCTCCCCGCTCGGAATGAATTCGCTGTCAAACTCGGCTCCCTCGGAGAAAATGGATGGGGAAAGAGGACGGAGATTTTTTTTTTTTAAGGGGAGGGTGTCCTCTCCCGCTCTAACTCCCTCCTAAACTAGATTGTTGTGAGAACTGCCTGGATTTTGAGTAGCAAGTAGGGGACTGTTGGAATTTGAGAGAGCTAGTGGCTGAGGGACTCACCATGCAGAGACGGAAGGATGAGGAAGAATAGGGGCGGGAATAGTGGCCGCACTGAAGCATACGGCAAATTCTGACACTGAACCGAGGGAAAAGATGCCAAGAGTCTGCACACCCGCATTATTTCTGCATTATTTGATCGAATTTCTATCAGATTAGGCCCAAGCTGGAGAGCAAAAGGAAAAGGGAGGAGGGGTGAGAGATTTCTTTTGTTGGGCAGAAGAGTTTTAAGTTCGGCTCTGGGCTTGCAGGTTTCGGGGCAGCAAGCCACAGGTCTGCATCACTGAGGAGGGCCTCAGAGTCCCGGGTAATTCTCAATTTCCATACAGGTGGCCGTCAGCCAATGAAAACTTGGGATAGGCCTACTGCGAGCAGCCAATCCCAGTTAAGGATGAGCTGACTTGGCAGCTTTAATTGCATCTTGATTGGTTGAGATGTTGCTAGGCAAAATTGGGTCCCGGAGATTGATGTGGACCAGACTGCAGAAGCAGGTGAATATGAAAATATCTGGAAACCTAGGCTCCTGGGTTGACATTTGTTTCTTCCTGAGTACTTTAAAGATTTGACAGGATCAAGCATAGCCCTCGCCCCCCAAAAAAGCCTTCATTAAAATCTGGCTATTTGGAGGGCCTTCTAAACTCGATAAATCCCCAGGGAACTTCACTTTTGGTCTGCAAGCCTTTGAGCTGTAATTTAGGCCCAACTTCCTCTAAAATGCTCAGACACTGAAGAAATCGTGCCCCGCATTCACCTCCACGCCGCTCAGATCTCGTCACTCAGCCAAAACCGCTGCGAGGGGTCCGATTCTCACCCCGAGGTCTGAGAAGTGGTAGTCCCCAGTCAGCAGCTTCTGAGCCTTCGTCTGATTTGCATAAACCGTCCTTCCCTCCCACTCCGGACCAAGTGCACCGGTCTCGCCACCGCGGCGTCTCCGCGCCCACCCTGGCGCACCCCCGGCTGCAGCGCCCCCTGCCGGCAACAGGGCCCAGCGCGCTGCGGTGATCCGAGCTGCAGCCTCCCGGGAGGCCGACGGGACCGTGGCGAGGGGCGGAGGCGGCCGCCCGCCTGGACGAGCCCGCGGGTCTGACCGAGACCGTGCACGTACAATATGCCACCATTTAAGTCTGAACGCGCGCCAGCCGCCGATTGTAATGTTAATTTGGCGATGATTTAGGGGGGCGGGACGGAGCGGGGCGGCCGCCTTTCTGTCAAAGTGCTGTCCGGGACCTTAATATTAGTAATTGAAGCTGATGAGGACTCCGTCTCTGTTTCTACTGATAAAAAAAAGGGAAAAAAAAAGACAGGGAGGGAAAAAGAGCAACTAAATTATAGGGCTGGGAGAAAACCATGATTAATCAAAGGTTTGAACTGTCGCCGTTCTCGAGGCCCAGTAAATCTCGCCGGCCGGGGTGTGTGGAGGCCGGAGGATAAATCTGAGCCTCGTGGAGTTTGCCGCCCCTTTCAGTTTGCCTCCCGAGTCGCACGTCAATTAATTCGATAATTGGATTTGAAGAGGCGTCAGATTATCCAGGGCTGCGGGAGGAACTGTTGCCGAGGGTCTGCGATGGGCAGCGGAGGCGAGCGCCGAGGCTGGCGGGTCAGACTGTGGAAGGACCGAGAGCCAGGCAGGGTTATCGGGATCCTTTACCGAGCTCGCCTGTGCTCAACTCTGCAGCAGCCCCTGAAAGGTGGCTGCCGAGCCCAGCGTCCTAGGTATCCAAACAAATGCATTTGTATGTAAATGAAGGGCCTCGGATTCCCCAAGCTCCTGTGAACCCCTAGTTTACCCCATCTGATCTCACATACGCTTCTATCCTAACCTGTAACCAAAGTGTCTTGTTTAAGGGAAATGCCTTCACAAGCACTCTGACCCGGACTGCTAGTCACCAGGCCCTATCTACAGCCTGACAAGCAAAAGCCACTGGAATTCAGTCCTTCTGCAACTTTGGGTGGATCCCCTTCCCCAAAAAGACTGGACTTGTCTCCCAGGAGGGTGGAAACATACAAGCCAGTCAGGAAAACATTTCTGGAAAAAAAAAAAAAAAGACGATGAAATTGAAGGCTGAAGAAGGTGGCGAAGACTGCCTGGCCAGGCTGCCTGCAGTAAGACCTTGTAGGACCCAGTGTACAGAAGTGGTTAGCCTTGCCCCTTGAAATTCAAGCAAGGGAGATATGGGAGCTGTCAAGTAGCGATGTGAACAGCATGGCAAGCCAGGTTTTGTTTATGCACGCCAATTTAAAACACTGACTGATGCCAGCCAACGCTACACACTTGTTCAGATAATGATCCTTTGTCTGCCTGAGGGGGAGGCAATATTCTCCCTATGAAGGTACAAGTGCAGAGGAATTAGGAAGCGTTGTTTCTATATGGGGGCTTCCTCCAGGAAGCTCCTTTTCTGCTCTTTCTTGTGGCTGCTCTCAGTTTCCCGAAGATGTCAATTAAAAAGAAGTCAAGCCCATCACCTGTCTTCCAGTCATAGCCCTGTTTTGATTATGTGCTTTCTGAATAGACCTTTGGTGGCAAGCTTTCTGCATGCCAGGAATGCCTTCCTTTAAGCCCCCGTACTGAGGTGAAGCTGCAGGAAGAATTCTGGGCCTGTGTGAGGTCAGCCTGCAGCTCTCCCCATGCTTGCCTCTGTGAAGCCTGTGTACATTGCTCTGTAAAAAAGAACACCCATCTTATGAGAGGCAGCACAGAAGTTGAGGGATCCTCACTGAGGTTGGTGGAGGGAGCACCGGACCTGAACTCAGAGGAGTTGGCTCTGTAATCGGAGGGGGCTGAAGACCAGAAAGTTGAAATGACTTCTTCATATCACATAGTGATGAACGGCACGGCCCCTTGAAGACCTCCATCCTCCACTCTCCCCGACTATCGAGTAGACAGCATAACGTAGAATCATTTGGTCCTGCCTCCACTTCCAAGCTTCCTCTCAGTTTCTTCTGTAATGTATTGGTAGCAACAGGGCCCAGACTGAGGTTCATATAGGAGGCATCTGCATCTGTACCAGCGGTTTGTTATTCAGTTGTTCATTAATTCATTTACAAAATGCCTATTTGAAAAGCAACGTGGCCCACCAGTCCATCCACCCTACATTGAAGGTCCATTGTATGCTCAGCACTGATAGGCAGTTATGACACAGTAAGTCCGTTACCTCATTAGCTCTGACAGTGGCTCTTTTTATTGTTTTGTTTGTTTTCTGTCACAGGGTCTCTCTATGTAGCTCTGGCTGTCCTGGAATTTGCTGTGTAGACCAAGCTGAACAAGAACTCAGAGATCCTCTTGCCTCTGCCTTCTGAGTGCTGGAATTCAAGGCGTGCATCAGCATGCCCAGTCTCAGTGGCATTTTCTTGTATCCCTAGGATCTAACGTGGTTCAGGCACACAGAAACACATTTATTGTATAAATGCATGTTTATGAACATATTTATTGTATGAACGCTACAAGAATAAAAGTAGAAACAAATTAGAAATATAGTTCCTGCCTTTTTCTTAAAGATTTATTTTATATATAGTGCTTTGTCTACATGTATGATTTATTTTATATATAGTGCTTATTTTATATATAGTGCTTTGTCTACATGTGTCCCTGATGCCCAAGCAGGCCAGAAGAGGGACCTGAAGTCACAGATGATTGTTAGCTACTGTGTGGATGCTGGGAACAGAGCCTGGTCCTCTGCAAAAGCAGCCAGTGCTCTTAACTGCTAAGCTATCTCTCCAGGACCCTTTTATTATACATGGATTTTTACTTATTATTTTAAATAAACTTTATTATAAAAACATAAAAATAAAAATATCATACAAAAATAAACCAGATCCAAAGTCTATATATCTCTTTTTGTTCGTTTGTTTTTGTTTGTTTAAGATGGGGTTTAGCTATGACTTTCAATCTGGCTTGAACTCCCAAACTCAAGGGACCTTCCTATTTCAGATTTCTGATTAGCTAGAACTAGATACATGCTGCCTCTAATAAGGTTAAATTCCCACTGTGGGTCTGTGCACATGAAAAGAAAGAATAATAGAAGAAGTGAACACATTTAGACTTTATCAGGCAGATATGGTCTGGGGTTATAGCTCAGTGGGAGAACACTTGCCTAACATGCTTAAGATCCTGGATTCAGTATCCAAAATTGCCAAAACAAACAAACATTAGGAAAATATGTCCAGACTGAAGAGATGACTCAATTGTTAAGAGCATTTATTGCTCTTGTAGAGGACCTGGGTTCAATTGCCATCACCCATATGGTGGCTCACAACAGTTTGTAACTCCAGTTCCAGGGGGATTCAATGACCTCTTCTGACCTCTGCAGTCACCAGGCACATATGTGGTGCACACATATAAATGTAGACAAAACATTCATACACATAAAATAAGTTTAAAAGCGTAAGTTCTTCCAGGTGTGGTGGTGCACAACTTTAATCCAAGCACTTCACAGGCAGAGGCGGGTGATCTCTGAGTGTGATGCTAGCCTGGTCTACATGCTGAGTACTAGGCCAGCCAGGACCATATAGTGCTAGCCTGGTCTACATGCTGAGTACTAGGCCAGCCAGGAACATATAGTGAGACCTGTTCACAAAGAGAGAGATCTAAAACATAAAGACAGAGCCGGGCAATGGTGGCGCACGCCTTTAATCCCAGCACTCGGGAGGCAGAGGCAGGCGGATCTCTGTGAGTTCGAGACCAGCCTGGTCTACAGAGCTAGTTCCAGGACAGGCTCCAAAGCCACAGAGAAACCCTGTCTCGAAAAACAAACAAAAAAAAATGGGTTTAAAACATAAAGACAGGAAAGAGCTCAAGAAACAGGATCCATGCTGGGCAAGGATGCTTGCGTGAAAGCAACGGATCTAAACAGACTTTGGAGTGTGTGGGAGAGAGAACATTGCAGCAGCAGGAGTAGTAAGCGTGTTTGAAAACCATGTGCTTTTCTGTGATCCTGGGCACTGGATGGGCTGGTGATATGGCTCAGTACAGTGCTTGCCGCACAAGTGTGAGGGCCTGAGTTTAGATCCCCAGAAGCCACACAAATTCAGATGCAATAGCTTGTGTCTGCAATCCCAGAACTCCTATGAAAAAATGATAGGCAAAGGCAGAAGAACCACCAAGAAGGCCTGCTTGCCTGACATGCAAAGCAGGGAACGACAAAGAGACTCTGTCCCAAATTAGGTGGAAAGCAAGGACCAACACCTGAGATTGCCCTATGACCTCTGCATGCACACTGTAGCACATGCGAGGGTGTGCACACACACACACCACATGCAAGCATGTGTACACAACACCCTACACAGCTTTCACACACATCCATACATATGTGTGCATGCACACACATACCACATATGCACACATACATTCTACACCGGCACATACACCAAGATTTTTTTAAATGATACTTGTATTTGCTTATTTTAGATTATCATACTCTATCTTAATCTGAAAAGCAAGAATGAAAGCAACAGCCAGCTGCTACCCTCTGCAAAGCAAACAGATTGTAAAAGCAATTACGTCCCGTGCCGCTACGCTATCACCGCTCTGCCTCCTTCTCCCACATGGCTCCAGTCTGAGCTGGGATTATTGATGTCTAGATCATTGTTGTCTCCCTTTAAAATGCATTTCTTTATTTCCAGATACTCTTCTTCAAGACAGTCTTAACTTAAAAACAAAAAATGATGCACAACACAGGCTCACACATACCCACATAAATAAAAATAAATAAATTTCAAAAAATATTAAATAAAACAATTAAGAAGAGAGAAAGAAAAAGAAAAAGTCCTCTCCCCCTCATCTTGCCATGGTTAGTCTGAGGGAAGTATAGGATCTAGGCGGAAATGAGACTTGTGTAGTGTGTTGAGTCCTGGAAATCTTACTGGGGCTATTCAAGAATGATAGACATGGGGCTGGAGAGATGGCTCAATGGTTAAGAGCACTGACTGTTCTTCCAGAGGACCCTGGTTCAATTCCCAGCATCCATGTGGCAGCTTACAAGTGTCTGTAACTTCAGGTTCAGGGGACCTAACACCCTAACACAGACCAATGCACATAAAATAAAAGTAAGTTGTGTGTGTGTGTGTGTGTGTGTGTGTGTGTAAAAGAATGACAGACACACAGACAGAAAATCTAGGATGGGGTGGAACATGGTCACTCTGACAGAGGGGATCTACTGCCCACTGGGAACTCAGGGCTTTTCTTACATATGGCACGAGGAGGAAGGGTTATGTGGTCCAGGTGGGTGGGTTCTGCGCGGGATAACTCTGTACGCAGTCTCGAGCTGCAGTCCTCACAGAGGAGAAAGCTGCAGTTGCTCGTTTTTGCACACAATAGTCTTTGGTAAACACTCATACTTGGACCAGAAGAAGACCTTTCCATTTCTCTGAGCCTCCCTGGGGAGGGCATTGTCATTTCTATGGTCTGGACTTGATGAGCCGCTGTCAAGAAGACACATTCACTCAGAACTTCAGCTGCTTCCCACATCAGGGTTGCTGCATCCCAGATGCTTTATGTGTATTCGTTTATTTAATGTTCATAATAACTCGGGTTTACCCGACCTAACATTTTAACAAGGGAGCTGAGGTTGAAAGAAGAAGAAATAGAATATCAGCACAGAGTTAACCAGGTCTGTGGCTCAGTTATGTCTTACACCTGGCCAGAGAGAGTAAGTACCCTGGCATCTGTCTTAGGAGGCCTCTGCCTCTTCATTGTGAGGGTAACTTTAGGCCAGAGCTCCTGCTGACCAGAGTGGAGGACATTCCGCTGAACGTACAGTGAGCCCACACTTCTGTCCGAGCAGGAATGGGATGCAGACCCGAGAGTCAAGGGCTGGGGGGGTTCCGGAATCCTAAATGAAAACCTCCAAGTTGGCATTGATGTGTGCATCTGTAAGCTAGGAATGCTCTCTTTAATTGTTTCTTTCTTTTACATTTTTTATTTGTTGAGAGTGGGTGGGTAACGGGGAGTGTGTGCCTGCATTGGTGCACATGTGGAGGCCAGAGGTTCTCTCTTGCTGCCTGCCATATGGCTTTGGGAAGTTAACCTATTTCTCTAATGGCTCCTTTGCTGTGTGATACAGAGCTTTCGCATTTGTCCTGTAGGCCTGGGCGTTTATCTTCCCCTGGGCTCACATAAGGGGTGAGTAGATAGGTCTCATGGCTGTCTTTCCTGCCCTTCGCTCTCTGAGCTGCAGGGATGGGCCGTCCTTACACCTGGCTGCCAAGCAATCCCCTCCTCTCCATCCTCACAGCTCTCCTAATCTGTCTTCTACCTCACAGACTGCTGCAGACTTCTTCCCCTTGGCCCTTTGACCTTCACTGGATGACCGCTGCCATCCTGACCGGAGGAAGATGTAACTAAGTTACAGCACATCGCTACATCTCTGTGATGCCCTTACTGACTAACAGGGACCCGTTCTTCTGTCAGTTCAGTCTCAGAGTCTTTGGGTTGCCTGGGACACTCATTGGTAGCTCGCTCTGTCTTGGCCTCTGTGGGAAGACCCTTAGGGCTGTTGTGTTTTGTTTTGTTATAGGGGGTACTGCTTACTTTTAGTACTAGATTGAATACGTTAGGCAGGTGCTCTACCACTGAACTGAACCTCCAACCGGACATTCTTATTCTTTTCTTGTTTATTTGTTTTTGTTTTTCAAGACAGGCTCTCTCTTTGTAGCCCTGGCTGCCCTGGAACTCGATCTGTAGAACAGGCTAGCCTCAAACTCACAGAGATTGTCTGCCTCTGCCTCCCAAGTGCTGGAATTAAGGGCATGTGTCACCACTGCTCCAGCTATAACCTAATTCTCCTCTGAGCTCCCAGTCAGATTATAAAGCAGTGCATAGTGACTCAGGGAATGCTAGAAAAACAGGGACAAGAAATAGGGCTATCTAGACGAGGCTTCAGTTTCATTTGGAAGGAAGAAAACCTGGAAGAAAGGAAAGATTAGACAAATGTAGAGGCTCTGGGGACAGAAATACTAGGAGTCCAGCAGAGGCACTCAGGAGGTTATGGAGCCTGTGGGAATGGTTCTCAGAATTTGGAGATGGGGTACTAGGCGTGGAGAGTCAGGGAATGGCACCACTCAGTGGCCCAGGTCAGAAACTGCACAGCACCTAACCGTCCAGCACAAGGAGTCCGCTGCAGCTTGAGCTCTGCCTGCATCTCCTCATGCAGCTGTGACCCGAGAGCTCAGGCCACCATCATCTCTCTCCTGGATACAGTGACAGCCTCTTATTGCTCTTATACTTGTCTTCTGGCTTTTCTAAAATGTCAGTCTGAGGGGTAAAGCCACTTACCTAGTGTGCTCAAGGTTTTGGTCTTGATCTCCAGCACTGAGAAAAGAAGTTTCAGGCTCATCCAGGATCTGCAGCTCAGTGAGAGGCTCTCTTTGGAAAATAAAGAAAAGGAAAAGGCGTTCCAGCCTCTGTACCCCACAACACCACAGACTTTCATCTATCTGTCTATTTATTTTATTATTTAGAGAGAGGCTCTCATGGACCCCAGGCTAGCCTGGGACTCACTATGTAGCCAAGGCTGACTCTGAACACGTGAGCCTCCTGCCTCGTCTCTCAATGCTGCCATCAGAGGCATTGCTACTGTACCCCGCTTATATAGTGATTGGGGTCCAGCCTGGGGGTGCACACATGCTAGGGAAACTCTCTACCAATTGAACTATGAACATCATTGATCCAAGATTATAAACGCTAGGCCAGGTGTGCTAACATACTCCTACAATTCCCAGTACTCAGAACATTCAGGGAGATGAATCTTGAGTCTCAGGCTAGGCTGGGCTACACAGTGACACCCTGCCTAAAACAAAATAAAACAAAAATAAAACAGAATGGGCTTTATTTTGTGCAACAGTCACTCACAAACTTCAGCTAGTAGACTGTCAGGTTGTCCAGCAAGTACAGGATATCACTCTAATACTAGAGAAACAATAGTGAACAAGGTCACTACCCTGGGGTAACTTAGCCTCCAGTGTAGAAAAAGAGCAGTAAAAATGAAATAGAAGGGGGCTGGAGAGATGGCTCAGTGGTTAAGAGCATTGCCTGCTCTTCCAAAGGTCCTGAGTTCAATTCCCAGCAACCACATGGTGGCTCACAACCATCTGTAAAGAGGTCTGGCGCCCTCTTCTGGCCTTCAGGCATACAGACAGAATATTGTATACATAATAAATAAATAAATATTTTAAAAAAATGAAATAGAAGCCATGGAGATGGTTCAGTCAGTTAGGTGCCGGCCACACAAATGTGAAGACCTGAGTTAGGATCCCCAAAGACCACGTAAGAAAGCTGCATGTGGTACATAATCCCAGCTCTGGGAAGGCAGACAGGCAGACTTTTGAAACTGGCTAGCTGACCAGGCAAAAGCTAAATGTATAAACACCAGATTAGGTAAGAGACGCTGTCGCTGAGCAGTGGTGACAGAAGCCTTAATCCCAGCACTCAGGAGACCCTCTCTCTCTCTCTCTCTCTCTCTCTCTCTCTCTCTCTCACACACACACACACACACACACACACACACACAATAAATAAATAAATAAAGTAGAGAAATACATGACATTGACTTCTGACACACACACACACACACACACACACACAAACACAAACACACACAGACACCCCTAAGTAAATAACAAAAAGGGCCTGGAGAGATGGCTTAGAGCAGTGGTTCTCACCCTTCCTAATGCTGTGACCATTTAACACAGCTCCTCATTCTTTGGTGACCCCCAACCATAAAATTATGTTCATTGCTACTTTGTACTGTAATTTTGCTACTGTTATAAATCGTAAATATCTGTGTTTTCTGGTGGTTTTAGGTGAACCCTGTGAAGGGTGGTTCAACGCCCCCCCCCATGGGTCATGACCTACAGTTTGAGAACTGCTGGTTTACAGATTATGAGTACTTGTTGCTTTTGTAGAAAATCTGGGTTCAGTTCCCAGAATCCATAGGGGGCATCTTAGAGCCACCTGTTAATCCTGGTTGCAGGGGAACTGATGCCCCCTTCTGGCCTCTGTGAGCACCTGCACTCTCGAGAGAGATACATACACAGTTATATACATACACTCATAAATTTTTATTTGTTTATTTGAGACACAGTCTGTCTACATAGCCCTGGCTGTCCTGAACTACTCTGTAGACCAGGCTAGCCTCAAACTCACAGATATGCCTGCCTCTGCCTCTTGTGTTCCATGCCTGGTCATAACATTTTAAAAACTCGTTAAAATAAAGACTGATGGTATCGTTCAGTGGTAGCGCATGACAGGGTCCCAGGGTTCAGTCTCCAGCACCACAATAAACAAACTTACAAGCGATGGATGATGACCAGCACTTGGAAGGCTGAGGCAAGAGAACCATCCACGAGTTCAAGGCCTGGGCTGTAGAGTGAGACATTGCCTCAGTGAAACAAAACAAAACAAAAGAACAAATAACCAAATAAGAAAATTTATGAAATTTAAGTAAATGTTAAAAAGAAAAACCACAGGAGTTGATAGGGGGACTGAGAGGGAACTCTGCAGAGGAGAGCCTTGAGAAGAGAGCAGCTGAAGCTCCAATCTAGGGAAGAATCTTCCAGACCCCTCAGTTCTGTGTCTGAGCATCAGTAGGAGCACTGCAGCTGGACCCTGGTTTGCTCGTGTGTGTGTGTTGTTTGTTTGGCAGAAAACTTTTATTATTTTTATTGATTGATTGTGTGTGTGTGTGTGTGTGTGTGTGTGTGTGTGTTGCTAGAGATTGAATCCAGAGCCTTGGAGTGTTAGACAAGTGCTCTACCACTGACCTGCATCCTCAGTCCATTAAGTGGCTTTAAGTTTCAAGGTCTAAGCTTCACTTGGAAGACTAGATCCTTCCTCCTCATCGAGGAGGCTGTGCTGGAATCCAGGCAACCATATATGAGACTGCTATTGAAGCATCCAGCAAGAGATGTCAGTGGTTTGAACCAGCTTAGACTGTGGAGGTAACACGTGTCGTCGTACACAGGATGTGTTGTATACTCAATGTCAGGCTAGACAACACACAGCTAGTGAATAAACTAGAATTAATCCAACTAAAAGGATGCGATGTGAGCCCTGGAGTTGAAATTATCCATCCTTAGACTCTACTAAGAGCCCAATTCTCTACAAACTAGAAGTAGACAAAGAGCTAAATGATAAACAGACAGAGGATAGGTGATAGATAGACCTTCCAAGATCCTTCATGGTCTAGTTATCTCCTAAATCAGTTGTAGGCATGGCTCATACCTGTAACCTCAGTACTGAGAAAGCTGGGGCAGAAAGACTGGCTTTGAGGACAGGCTAGGCTAGAGTGGAGGAGGAGCCTGGACTACATAGAAGGATCCTGTCTCAGAATAACAGAAAGGACTGGGAGATCGTGCAGATGGTACAGTGCTTGCTTTACAGACAGAAGACCTAAACTGAATCCACTCCCCCCACTCAAAAACATACAAAACAACTAGCTACAGTGATGCTTTTAATCCTAGTGTTAGGGTGGTAGAGACCAGCAGATCCCTGGGACTGTCTAACCATCTAGCCTAGCCTACTCTGTGAGTTCCAGACCAACGAGAGACCTTACCTTAAAGAAAGAAAGAGGAGCCAGAGAATTGGTTCAGTGGTTAAGAGCAGTTATTGCTCCTGAGGACCTGGGTTCAGTTCCCAGAACCCACATGGCCGCTCACAATCATCTGTAACTCCAGCTGCACGAGACCAGGCACCCTGTTCTGCTCTCCGTGATGCACGGGACCAGACACCCTGTTCTGCCCTCCGTGATACACGGGACCAGGCACCCTGTTCTGCTCTCTGTGATGCACAGGACCAGGCACCCTGTTCTGCCCTCCGTGATACACGGGACTAGGCACCCCCTTCTGCTCTCTGTGATGCACGGGACCAGGCACCCTGTTCTGCCCTCCGTGATACACGAGACCAGGCACCCTCTTCTGCTCTCTGTGATGCACGGGACCAGGCACCCTCTTCTGCTCTCCATGACACACGAGACTAGGCACCCTGTTCTGCCTTCCGTGATACACAAGACCAGGCACCCTGTTCTGCCCTCCGTGATGCACGAGACCAGGCACCCTGTTCTGCCCTCCATGAGCATTAGGCATCGTGTGCTGCACAGACAAGCATTCAGGCAAAAGATTCAGACACAAATATTTTTAAATCTTTATAAGTTAAAGAAATAAAAGGTGGACTGTGACTATGGAATGACATCCAAGGTTGTCCTCTGGCCTCCACGCACATGTACACACACACACACACACACACACACACACACACACACTCCTTGTGATCTGGTTAACTCCTAAAAATCAATGAGGAGATGATAAATAACCCAATAGGAAAATGGACAAAAGACATACATGACTAATCATTTCACAGAAGATAGAACATGAATAGCCAATAAGTACATGAAAAGATGCTCAATCTCATTAATAATCAAGAAAATACAAATTCAAACCACCATGAAATCCCACTTAATGCACAATAAATTGACTAAATACCAAAGTTGACATGGATGGTATAGCAACTCAAATTATTTTATACTTTGGTAGATATAAATATTGAAAAATAAAATGAGCTTAGCTAGAAAAGTTAAATTTAAAAAAATTAAAAATAAGATTTTTTTTGTTTCATTTTTTTCCTCTTTGATGGTCCAGGGGATTGCACATAGGATCTTTCTCTCTCTCTCTCTCTCTCTCTCTCTCTCTCTTTTTTTTTTTTTTTGATAGACAGGGTTTCTCTGTATAACCATGACTGTCCTGGAACTTGCTCTGTAGACCAGGTTGGCCTTGAACTCAGAGACTCAGAGACCTGCCTGGCACTGTGTCTCAAGTTATAGGTGTGATTAAAGGTGTGAGCCACTATGACCGGCCCTGTGCCAGCCTTCCCAGTGACTGGGATGATTGGTCTCTGCCACACGGCCCCGCTCATTTATAGTTAGTACTAGAGATTGAACCCAGAGTCCCACACATACGAGCAAATTATCTGCCACTGAGTCACATCTCCAGCCCAATAATTGTATGCCTTGAAAAGATTCTTCTCCGTGTATACAAGAGACATGTACAGAAATCCTAGAAGCAACATTATGTGTATGGGCAAAAATCAGGAAACAAATTTCACTATTGGTCAACCGGAGAAATCAACAAAGTACAGCTATCTACACCAACTTGGAGGAGTCTTGTAAATGCAGAATGGAATGAAAAGAAGAAGTGGAAGAAATCGCCAAGCCTATGTCACACTCAGAAAAGTTTACCAAAGAAGGACAAAATAAATACAGTAAGAACCCGAGAATGGCTAGGAAGTGCTAACTAACTATGAAACTCAGCGAGAACCACATGAGACCCTCAGTGGTACCAGCAAGTTGTTGTTGTTGGGGATTTTTGTTTTTCTTAAGCTCAAGGCCTGTTTATAGCTTCCTATCCCATTTTCTTATTAGACCTCATAGTTTCTGTAAAATGTCAGCTCTCGGGATGGGTGAGGCTTTTGTTTTCTGTGGTGCTGAGAGTTGAACGCAGGTCCCCACCCAGGCTGGGCAAGTGCCCTGCCACTAAACTAGATCCCAGCCTCTAATAAAGATTTCTCTCTTGTCTTGCTTTCTTTGCATCTGTGTTCTGAGCACATGAACAATACTTGGCATATAGCAGATGCCAGAAAAACAGTGTTTGAGGTGCTGGACAGAGAACTTTGCCCAGCATTTGTGAGGCCAAAAATAATCTGTTGTATACATACATACATATCTACAGTATGCATTCTTTTTATGATTTGTAAAGACAAAGACATGCTCTGAGCACAGATGCCTTAAACTTGCAGTGATCTTCCTATCTCAGTCTTCTGAGTTCTAGGACTAGAGGCATGAGCAACAAACATAGCCTGGCTCATATTTCATATTTTTTTGAGACAAGGTCTCACTATGTAACTGACCAGCCTGAAACTTGCTAGATAAACCAGGCTGGATGCCCTTGAATTCATGGAGATTCACCTGCCCTTGCCTCTTGAGTGCTGGGATTAAAGGCAACCATGCCTGACTCATAATTTTTTAAAGAAGGCAAAAAAAAAAAACCCCACCCCATTTTAATCATGATTCCCATTTGGTTATCTTGACTGGAATTCATTCTAGTTTTTCATCTCCTATTACCCATATAGCCTTTTACATAATAAACTTATCCTGTGCACATTATACGTGTGCATGAGTGATTCTTAGTGATTCTAAATCTGTAAAGACAAGGTATTCCATTTTATCTCTCTCTCTCTCTCTTTCTCTCTGAGACAAGGTTTTTCTGTGTAGCTCTGGCTGTCCTGGAACTCCTGTTACCAGACTGGCCTCCAACTCACAGAGATCTACTTGCCTCTGCCTCTGAAGTGCTGGGATTAAGGCATGTGCCCCCATCCCCAGCACATTTTATTTTATTGTTTTGTTTTTCAAGACAGGGTTTCTCTCTGTAGCTTTGAAGCCTGTCCTGGAATTCACGCTGTAGATCAGGCTGGCCTTGAACTCACAGAGATCCACCTGCCTCTGTGTCCCAGTGCTGGGATTAAAGAATTGCACCACCACTGCCCGGCCACATGTTGGTTTTTGTTGTTGTTGTTTTTGTTTTTGTTTTTTTAATAACCATGCACAGTAGGTGGTACAATACCTTGCAAAGTAGGTTGTCAATAAATGTTAGTTAATCATGCTTAATCAATTTAATGCAAGGTGACGAGGGCAAATGAGAAATCAAAGCTGCACTCTATGACAAATATGTAAAGATGAGAAGGGACTGAGTGACCGTTTGCTGGTTTTCTGTTTTACAAATGAGAAAACTGAGGACAGAGCTGTGTTTTTCTCAGAGTCACATAATGAATTAATAGACTTCTCTTGTAATCCCAGTATTTAGAATTGCAAGCAGGGGTATAAGGAGTTCAAGGCCAGCCTCAGCTACAAGAGACCCTGTCTCAAAAAGGGCATTTGGGATGGGATTAGACTCCAGGGGGGCCCAGCATGGTGACACATGCCTTTATCCCAGCACTCAGAAGACAGAGACAGGTGGATCTCTGTGAGTTTGAGGCCAGCCTGGTCTACAAAGTGAGTTCCAGGACAGCCAGGATTAGGTAGAGAGACAAAAAAAAACAAAAACAACAACAACAAAAAAAAAACCAACACACACACAAAAGGTGCATGTTTCTAGACATAATGTGATATTTTGATATACATATACATTATAGATTCTATCCAGCTAATTAAAATAAACATTATCAATCAATTTGCGTGCGTGTAGAGAGAACCTTTAAAATCTACTGCAGCAGCCTTGAAATCTCCAACATATTAAATGTAGTCACTACCAAGTAAAATAGATTACTAAAACTTATTTCTCCATTCCAGATAAAACTTTGTATCCTTTGATCAAAATCCTCCCTTTCTTCACCTCATCACTTTGACAACACTTATTTTTCCCTTCGCTCTGTCTCTTTTATGTTTCTTCCTGTGAATCCTTCTGTCTGAGGTTTCATATTTAACAGTGGCGGCCTGTACGATTTTGATTTTTGTCTGAACTGCTGTGTCTCCTGGCCAAAGGCAAATGTATTCAAGACTATCTAGATTCTTTCTTGGTGACCTTTGTGAAAAAGAACTCGTGGAATTTCGGTATGAGAGACGCCAAACCTCCTTCTAGCCTAGCAGTCAATTAAAAAAAATCTTTGTCCCCTGAGGGTGGTTAACCAATCCGCGGATAGGAAAGATCAATCTCATTTCGCCGTCACCGTAGTGCAGGGAGGCTGCTAACCAGTTAGAATCTGCCACTAGAAGTCATTAGGAAAACTGGCCAATCAGGTCAACCTTACTACATGGCCTGGTCAGAAGAGGCCTGAACTGATTGGAAAGGATGGTTCTGGCTCCTCACGCACTCTTTCCTTCCTGGACCCCAGGTCCCTTCCCAACCCCAGGATTAAGGAAACCCCTAGACCCCCAGATAATCTTTTCTGGGATCACCCCTCCCTCGCATGATTTATCCACTTTTTGTCAGGTCCCTGCTCTTTTGCGATCTAATTTCTTGCTTCAAACCTTGTTGCCGGGGCCCTCACAGATTACCCATCAATATGTCAACTAGCCGGTTTTACATGATTGAAAAAGTTTTGTGATAGTTGACTCTGTTTCAGGAGATACTACTGTGCAAGAACCTTACAATAAACAGCCTCACGGGAGCAGGCAGAGCTGAATGCAAGGATGCTAACTTATACTGACGATAATGATTATGGCGATTATTGAACTTTTACTGAGGACCAACCCCTTTGCTAAAAGCTTCTTGTACATTATTATCGCAATATTGGCTGCAGGATAAGCACTGCTATTATACTCCATTTTAAAAGGAAAAAATAATTATTTAACTTGCCCAAGGTCGCACGCGAGTTGGGAACCCAGGTTTGTCGGAAGACCCACTGCATACTGCAGTCACTTTTCGGAGGAGCCAGGGTTAGCCCCTCACAGGACCCTTCCCTGAGTCATCGTCCTCTGAGATTTTGTTAGCCGATATACAACATTCTCTACGTTGTCGCAACCAACAGCTGCAACACCATTTGGCAGTGGCGGCTCTAAGAACCGTGGATTGTGCCTCTTAGAATATGAAACTAAGAACTGAAAGGAATTAGGTTTTGGCGGGGCGGTGTGTCCGGGGAACCTCAAGGGATCAATTCCTAAGCCCTTGTTAGCCCGTCTCCCTTTTCTCACACTGCTTCGTACTTGGAAAATACCTGTTGATTCCTAAAGATCCCTGGCCCGCCCCTGCCCAGGTCAACAGCTGGCACTGGAGGGAGATTTGGGGACTTCAGGAGAAGCTGTGAGAATCCTAATCCATCTGAAATGGAGGGTTTAGGAAAGGCGGGGAGTCCCCCCACCCTCTTCTTCCATTTCTCCCCACTCTTTCCCTCCCTTTCAGGAGCTCAGGGCCATAAAAATGCAGATGGAGGATCGGTGTGAAATAACGGGCCCATATAAATCCCTCTGCCGCCCGCCTGCAAGATGGATTGGCCGCATTGAAATTCCTCCGCGAGGATAATTAAACTCGGGGCCTCATCCGGGCAAAATTACATTCCTGTAATGGCGTCGCTCGGGGTCCCGGGAAATTGCTCCGTGGGCTTTCAGCGGCGGTTTTTATCGCCGGCCGGGGTGTGCCTGGCTGAGGCTCGCCTCTCCTCCGGGACCGTAAAGCTGCTGCCGTGATTTATCCTCCCCTTCTCCCAAATCCGATTAAATGGAGGAGCTCGGGGCCGGGGCGCCGCGGGGCCGGGAGGGGGTGACTGGAAGGACGGGGCCAAGGAGGGGAGGACAAATGGCCCCTCAGAGGGTGGCGGATTTGCCTTTATTTACAGCTGCGGCTCTCTTTTTATTTTTATTTATTTGTGTGTGTGTGTGTGTGTGTGTGTGTGTTTGGTGAGTCTTCCCGTCTTTCTCGCGCTGCGTCCAAGCACCCTGCACGGACAGCTGGGCTTGGGCTGGCCGGCTTTGCAGCCCTCTTCTAGGCCAGTCTGGTACTGCGTGGACACAAAGGCCTGCAGGGGAGCTGGCGCCGGGAACACTCCCCCTCCCCCACCTCCACTGCACCGGGGAGGGAGGGACGGAGGGAGGTACGCGCAAAGAAAGCTGGGGCTTGGGGAGTGCACCTCGAGGAAGACTGCCAGGCCGTCACAGGTGCGGTTATTCCTAGTTGGCTCCAGGACTCACAAGAGGGAGCTTCAGGCCATATTTACCCCTATCTTCTGACTCGCACATGTTGGTTTTCTCATGCTCTTCAACGAGATAGGAAAAGCCGAAAATATGTTAAAAACAGCAGACCAGCCCTGGCATTTTACTATCAGTCCATTGAATCCGTTCTATCTACCACCCAATGATGTCAGGATCCCCAGGGCGACAAGAAGCCAGGAGTTCCGTGAACTTATTTTCCCCGTGCTACATTTTAGGCATTGAACCCCAATCCCTACTGTTTTGCTACAAGCAATTTGCGAGTAGTTGGTTCCAACCCCCTCAATGCGATTGCGCATGCTCGGAAAGGGGATTCGCGTCCCAGACTCCAAAAGCTGTGCTTTCGTCACGGCCCGCCACGTTGCGGGTCCCCTCTGTAGTTTCTCCTGTTGAACGCCAGGTGGAGAGCTTCTCTCGAAGGCACCACCAACGTGACAGGGGGCGCTGTGGCGCCGGGACCGAGCCTCTTGCTTGTGTTCACTCTATCCGCGGCGGAGCAACTCGTTGGCTCTGTTCGCGCATGCGCAGAGCCTTCTTTTTGCGCTTCCCGCGCCCCCGCCCCTCTCTATCTTCTCTACCCTGGGAGCAGGTAAGGCCTTGAGGCCTCGCGTCCTCTTCGTGGCGCGCAGGCGCGCGCAGCAGTACCCCTTGCGTGGACGCGTGGCCACCCTGACCTTGCTAGCTCCCACCCGGGTCCTCGCACCCTCGCGGCTGCCGGCATCTCCGCGCCGAGAGCGGCCCCTTCCTCGTGTCGGTGACCTCTAACCGCACGGGCCTGGCGCCATCTTGGGTGTCTCACGGGGTTTGGGGGGCCCCCTGGTGTGCGTGTTCTGCGGGCGCGAACCAGGCTTTATGGCTGCTCTTTGCTCACCCTCCGCCTTTTCACTACTGTCATAACCCCACATTCTCCCGTCTGCTTCCTCCTGCCATCCTGATCAAAACAGCCTTAATGTTTAGAAACCTTCAGACTGAACACTGTGTAGATCAGGCTGCCCTTAAATTCTTAGAGATTTGCCTCCCTCTGCCTCCAAAGTACTGGGATCACAGGTGTGTTCCACCATATCCAGCAAAAAGCAAAGTTTTAGGTAGAACAAGACTTGGATCAAAAAGTATGGTTCAAGATTTGCAGGTAGTGCACCTACGGTTGGACAGGTTGAGGCCAGTTTACTTAAGGGAACAGTGTTTAACGGGCCTATCTATACTTGGACCGAGTATCAGTTTGTGGAATATTCAAACTTAAGAAACGAGGAAAAGCCGAGGATGTAGCTCAGTGGTAGACCATCTCTTACCTAGTGCACTGGGTTCTACCTCCTCCAAAGTGAAATTACAGAGTCCTTGCTCTGCCGCTACCACCCGTTCAGCGTTGTTGAGACCTTGACATTGTGTACCTTAAACAGAAAGACGATTAGAAAGCTTATTTAAAACATTGGCACTAGGAAGATCTAAGGGGGAAGCCAAGAACACACTTTTTTTAAAAATTGTTTTTAGGGCCTGGGAAGATAACTCTGCAGTTAAGAGCATCTCTTGCTCTTCCGAGACCCCAGGTTTGGTCCCCAGTACCCACAGTTCCGGAGAATCCAGTGCCTTCTGACTTTCTTGGGCACTAGGCATACACGTGGTACACATACATGCATTCAGGCAAAACACTTATACAAATTTCAAAATGTCTTAAATTGCTCTATTGTGTGTGAGCGTGCACCATGATGCACTTGTGGAGGTCAGGAGACTGCTCTTGGAAGTACTTTGTTCCGCATGTACTCCAGGGATCAAACTCATATTCTTAGGGCTATAGGGCAAGGGCTTTACCCTCTGAGCCATCTTGCTGGCCCAGTGACATTCATTTTTAATATATATGCCACCTCTCAGGTAATTCTGGTTCAAGTGGGCTTACTTCATTTGGAGAAAAACATTGTCCTAAATCTTTAGCTCACCTATTCTTTCTTTGGGTCTTGAGGCTGCAAAATGTGAAATGAACATCCAGTCGATGCTGATTGGAGTAATGCTAATGTTCCTCGTTGATTGATTGGCTGCATCTTGTTAATATAAAAGTCAGGAGTCAGATGCTTCAGGTAATAAAAAGATTGAACACTTCCAGTGCCTTTGTCTTCTAAGAATTCTCCCAAAAGTGGGATTCTAGTCTTTTGGGGCTGGAGGTATAGCCAGTACTAGGCTAGTATGCTTAAGGTCTTGGGTTCTAGCACTAATAATCCCCACCCTAAGGTCTTACAGTTGCCCAGGCTGTCCTCAACTTTAAGTCTTGCCCCTGTCTCCTGTGTGCTGGGATTACAGGTGCTAGAGCCACCATGCACTGCTAGGTCTCCGGTCTTTAAGAAACACCTTTTCTAGGCCTAGACAGACCAGGAAGAGATGATTTAAAAGCAAGGGACACTGGGGAAATTATTTTGACAGCCCCAAGTCATGTGACTGTGGAAATGGATGGTAGTTCTTTTTTGGAGCTGGTGGAGTATGTGTGTGTGTGTGTGTGTGTGTGTGTGTGTGTGTGTGTGTGTAGGGGGAGTTTCTCTGCATAGCCCTGGCTATCCTGGAACTCACTCTATAAACCAGGCTGGTCTCTAACTTAGATCTGCCTGCCTCTGCCTCCCAAGTGTTGATTAAAGGTGTGTGCCACCACTACCACCTGGATGGTGGTTCTTAAAAGCATGGAGCAAGCATTGTCCAGGCCATGAGAAAGTCACCTGATTTCCAGACTCTGATGCCACTGTACTGATAACCTGACATCCATCACTGATTTCCAGACTCTGATGCCACTGTACTGATGACCTGACATCCATCACTGATTTCCAGACTCTGATGCCACTGTACTGATAACCTGACATCCATCATCTGCCCTTTGAACTAATTAAGCTCCCTAGTGCTCCTTCTCGGGTATAAGGATGCAGTTTCGTGAGCAGGAAGTGTTTACAGTGCTGTTTCTTATTTCCAGCTCTCTTGCCTTGGCCCCTCACCCCTGAAAATGTATGCCTGTTCCAGGTTCATCTCCACCCGATCCTTGGTGAGTACATTTTGTGGAAGGATCCTAAAAGGAGGACACCTTGTTTTTTGTATTGGAGAGTGCCAGAGGCGTCCAGCCTTCTGACATGCCATTGTCTGTTACAAATGTATCATGACTACCACATATGAGCCTTGGGCCCAAGGGAGTCAGAAAGAGGGTTGTTGGATCCCCTGGAGCTGGAGTTATGGATGGTTGTGAGCTACCGTGTAGGGGCTAGGAATTGAACCTGAGTCTTTACAGATGCTCTTCACCATGAGGCATCTCTCCAATCCCTCTCTTACTATTTTGTTGTTGCTGTCATTTTGAGATAGGGTCTCACTATGTAGCCCTGGCTGGCCCGAAACATGCAGAGATCTGCCTTCCTCTGCTTCCTGAGTGCTGGGATTAGAGGTGTCTGCCTCTCTTAAACTAACGAAATTTGTTAAAAAGAATGATTTAAGGTTCTGACTAAATTTGAAAGAATGGAAGAAGCATCAGAGAACATCCTACTGGGTGCAGTGACTTGGCATGGTTCTGAAAGTTGCCTCCATAGCTTTCCTTGACCTTCCTGCCCATGTCATTCCACTAGGTCAGGAGCACCTCTCAGCGTCTGAGCCGTCCTCTGTCTGCAGTGGAGCTGAACCCACAGACACGGAGAGATGAGGTACCTTGAGGTGGAGTTGGGACTGGAGTTCTGGTGAGGGGTAAAAAGGGTTGCTCCCAGAACCAGTGTGGGGTGGGGGGAGTGTGAGGACAATTACCACAGACTGAACTTCAGGAAGGATCAAGCCATGACTTTAGGTAGGGATGGAAGGCAGTGAATACTCTTGTTAGGAATTGCCAATGGCAGTTCCTGCTTTGGTGTGCTGCTGGCAACTTCCTTCCATTACTCATCCTGGGTGGAAGAATTGCCTCGACAGTTGAGAGCATTTGTTGTTCTGATATAGGACCCTGGTCCACGACTCAGCCTAGTGTACTGATTAGCTGTTGGGGTCAAGAACAGGCTCATGTCTCAGACTTAACACTTTCCATGAAGGCATTTGAACAAGTTCTCTGCCAGCGTTTTAGGGAGGTTTCTAGGGAATTAAATGATCTACTGAGGGAGGAGTATCATACTGGGCAATCCAGCAGTTTGAAAGAGTACAGTGTTTCCAAAACACAACAGTAGATTACTAACAAAAGCCCTTCCTTCTGTCTGCCTCTTCTTCACAGGCCCTCAGCAGCTTAGCAGTCCCTCGTCCTTTGACCTCACTCGTCCCTAGCCGCAGCTTCCAAACCAGTGTCATTTCCAGGGACATCGACACAGCCGCCAAGTTCATTGGGGCTGGGGCTGCTACTGTTGGGGTGGCTGGCTCTGGGGCTGGGATTGGAACTGTTTTTGGGAGCCTCATCATTGGTTATGCCAGGTAAGATTACCTGGGCCCTCTGTTAGCTCTGCTATGTTTCAAAGGTCAGATCTAGAACTGCACTGTCCTATACAGAGGCCCCTAGCTGGGCCTTGTTATTTTTCATTTATATTTTTGGTGGTTTTCGTTTTGTTTGTTTTTTTTCAAGACAGGGTTTCTCTGTAGCTTTGGAACCTGTCCTGGAACTCACTCTGTAGACTAGGCTGGTCTTGAACTCACAGAGATCTGCCTGCCTCTGCCTCCTGAGTGCTGGGATTAAAGGCGTGCACCACCACCACCACCCAGCTCTGTTCTATTTTGAGATAGCGCTTCACTAAATAACCCTGTCTGGCCTGGAGCTTTCTGTATGGACCAGGCTAACTGAACTCACACCTGCTTTTGCCTCTTGATTGCTGGGATCAAAGGTGTAAACAACCATGCCTGGCTTTGTTCAGAATTTTTGTTTGTTTTATTGTTTTTGGAGACACGGGGTTTCACTGTGCAGTCCTGGCTGTCCTAGAATTCATTTTGGCCTCGAACTCACAGAGATCCACCTGCCTCTGCCCCCTGAGTGCTGGCATTAAAGGTGTGCCCCACCACTACCCGGCCTCAATTTTTAATTAATTAGAAATAAAAGCTAAGGACTGGAGAGATGACTTAGCAGTTAAAAACACTTACTGCTCTTCCAGAGGAGTGGGGTTCAATTTCCAGCAACCACATGGCAGCTTAGAAGTGTCTGTAACTCTAACACCCTCATACAGATATATATACAAGCAAAGCACCAATAAAATAAAAATAAATTAATTAAAAACAAAAATGCAAGCTAAGCTGGGCCTAGTGGGACACACCTTTAATCCCAGCATTCAAGAGGCAGAAGCAAGTGATCTCTAAATTTGAGGTTACCCTGGTCTACAAAGCTAATTCCAGGGTGCCAGAGAGACACAAAGAAATCCTTTCTTAAAAAAACTAAAGAAAAAAAAGTAAGAGCCAATAAGATGGCTTAGTGGGTTTACACACCTGACAACATGATGGAAGCGAGCCAGCTTTTACCGTTTGCTCTCTGACCTCCACATGCATACACACCCACACCTAAATAAATACTCAGATCCTCCCTCTCGTGCCGCCCTAGGTGGCCTGGAGTGCACAGAGCTCTGCCTGCCTCTGCCCCCTGAGTGCTGGCATTAAGGGTGTGTACAGACACCCTCTGCTTTAAGGTTTTTTAATAAAATTAATACAAGCTAGGTATGATGGAACAGACCTATAATGCCAACAATTGTGTGATAGAGGCAGAACAGTCAGCAGTTCCAGGTTAACCTGGGCTACATGGTGAATTCAGGCCAGCCTAGGCTATATGAGACCCTATCTTAACATAAAATTGAGGTTTTCAGTTCCTTTATCGTGTAATTTCTAGTGCTTAGAAGCTGGATGGAACCTCAGTTAACGGCAGCTACAGCACATGCATGTCGCCATAGTGTGGAGCAAGGACCAGCAAGTCTAAGCTTGAGGGTGATATTTCGATCATAGCCTGGTTTTCTATAGTTGAATTAAAAATGTTTTTACCTTATTTTTTATTTTTTGAGACATTTTTAAAAGAAATATTTTTATTTTTTTATTTTTTTCTAAATTTATACACCAGAAGAGAGCACCAGACCTCATTACAGATGGTTGTGAGCCACCATGTGGTTGCTGGGACTTGAACTCAGGACCTCTGGAAGAGCGGCCCATCTCTTAACCCCTGAGCCATCTCTCCAGACGAGACAGACTCTTAACTGTGTAGTCCTGGGTGCTTCCCCACTGCTGGGATTACAAGTGAGGTTATCAACTAGTTTTTATATTCTTCAAAAGTATTTCCAAAGCGGATAGAAGTTTTCCGTGTTCTTACAGGGAAGCAGCAGGGTTTAGTGTGCTGACTTGATATGTATCCGTGTGTGCCACACAGGCACAGCTATGTGTGCACTCCAGAATAAATTAAAACAAGAGGCTCTGTGGTCCAGAACCCTGTCCCTTTACTGGAAAAGATGCCATCCCGGGCAGAGCTCAGCTAGTGCCATAGCGTTACTGCTGTTTTCCCCATCTCTGGGGGTTCTCTCTGTTGCTCCTTCCTGGTCCCTGGCACCTGGGACTATTTGGTGCTTACTACCTCTGGACAAGTCGCTGAAGAGCTAAATTAATCCTCTAGAGGCCAACACGCTGTCCTAATGTCTGGGGAAACAGGGTTAGTTTTTTTTTATTTTTTCAGAATCTGCTTTAAACAAGCCTGGTTACTTTTCTGTCCATAATTCTGCTAAGAGTTTGTGTTGACTTACCCGTAAGACACCAGGTGAGAAGGGTGAAGTGTATGTAGACTCTAAAGTTAGGGTGCCGTCCTGTTTGATTCCACATGCTTTCTGGAACAGTGTTGTGCCCAGAGTCCTGGGACCCTGAGGGTGGACACCACAGCCCATCTGTGGTTTGGGTTCTGCTGCTTCGGAAAGACTGTCATTTTGAGTATCCCCGGCCTTTCTGTTCTGGCCCTGAGCGTTAAGTCTCCAGGCCTGCGATGGGGAGAGATCCACTGGGGAAGGTGTTTGCACATGGCTGTACAGCTTCGTAGATTGTCTCCCTCTACCTTGTTCACCCCCCTTTGAAGCCGTAGTGGGAGAATATGGGTACAGTGGGTCTCGATGGATCCGTCTAAGCCTAGAATGTTAGCTTGCAGGAAACCGAGCGTCCACCGAGATGTTTGCCTTTTCCTTGTGGACCACAAGTTCAGACTTCTCTCCTCTTTCCCCAGGAACCCTTCTCTGAAGCAACAGCTCTTCTCCTACGCCATTCTGGGCTTTGCCCTCTCGGAGGCCATGGGGCTCTTTTGTCTAATGGTGGCCTTTCTCATCCTCTTCGCCATGTGACGCAGCTATCTCCACTTCACCTCCCGTAGTTCTTTTGTGTCCCGTCTGCCCTGTATGTTCCTTTTCCTGTACCTCCCCAGGAAGTCTGGGGAAAGTGATTGGCTCAGGGTTTGACAGAGAGAAGACAAATAAATACTGTACTAATAAGATGTTTCCTGAGTCTCCTGTGTATATTTCTTTTCCACAGTTGGCTGAGTGCCTTGGTAAGAGAACCAAGACCCGGTGATGATGGCTCTAAACTCCGCAGGGATCTGGCAGGCTCATTCATTTAAGATTTATTTATTTATGTATTTTATGTACATGGGTATTTTGTCTGTATGTGCATCTGCACACCAGAAGAGGGTATCAGATCCCATGGGACTACAGTTATAGACTGTTGTGAACCACTGTGTGGGTGCTGGGAGTTGACCTCTTGAAGAGCAGCCAGTGCTCTTAAATGCTGAGCCATCTCTCCAGTCATTGGGTTCATTCTTTAATTTTTTATTTCAGAAAAGTTCCATTCAAAATAGCTGTTCTTTCCTGTTGTGGAAAATTATTTTAATTAAGCAAAGATGTGTTACATTTGTTTATGCTGCAGAATATTGCATTAACTATGTAAAGGTGTTACTTTGTTTATGTTGTTTAATTATGAAAAGCTGTTTACTTTGCCTGTCTAAGGCACCTGATTGATTTAATAAAGAGCTGAACAACCAATAGCTGGGCAGAAAAAGGATAGATGGGGCTGATGGGCAGAGAGAATAAATAAAAGGAGAAACTGAAGAACAAGAGGAGGAGACAAGAACAAGGGAGACACCAGACAGACAGAAGCAGTGAAAGTAAGTTATATAGAAGTAAGAGGGGCTGGAGAGATGGCTCAGTGGTTAAGAGCATTGCCTGCTCTTCCAAAGGTCCTGAGTTCAATTCCCGGCAACCACATGGTGGCTCACAACCATCTGTAATGAGGTCTGGTGCCTTCTTCTGGCCTGCAGACATACACACAGACAGAATATTGTATACATAACAAATAAATATTTAAAAAAAAAGTAAGAAAGGCCATAGACCCCAAGGAGAAGGATAGAGAACTAGCCAGAGATGAGCCAAAGCTAGGCCAAGCATTCAAAACAAGTCCATGTGTCATGATTTGGGAGCTGGTTGGTGGCCTAAAAGAAAGGAAAAACCTGGCATACTTTTCAATAATTATCACATAGTATGACCTGCTACTCACTTTGGGATGTTGGGGTCCGTGCTTAAAGTGACTCCCAGAGCAGTCATTACCTGTCACTGGCGCACAATTCTGGTTCAGGCCCTCCTTGTCACCCAGCCGGTGAAAGCCTCTTAACTGGCGGCCTGCTTCCAATTTCCAGCACTTACTTACACTGCCAGGTAAATCTCCTTGAGGACAGGACCGATTTTGTCATTTATCGGTTCAAAAACCAGTTCAAAATTCATCCACATCACATACTCCACTGGCCTGAAACACTGAAGGTGAGGCGAGTCTCAAGCACACGGTGAGCCTCCTTCTGCCTTCTGGGCCCTGGGACTATGGATGTGAGGCGAGTCTCAAGCACACGGTGAGCCTCCTTCTGCCTTCTGGGCCCTGGGACTATGGATGTGAGGCGAGTCTCAAGCACACAGTGAGCCTCCTTCTGCCTTCTGGGCCCTGGGACTATGGATGTGAGGCGAGTCTCAAGCACACGGTGAGCCTCCTTCTGCCTTCTGGGCCCTGGGACTATGGATGTGAGGCGAGTCTCAAGCACACGGTGAGCCTCCTTCTGCCTTCTGGGCCCTGGGACTATGGATGTGAGCTACCATCCCGTCTTTTTTTTATATATAGTTTAGTTTTTTAAATGGTGAATCTTGCCACATTGCCCAGGCTAGCCCTGAACTAGGCTCAAGTGTACTTTAAAATGCCTTCCTGGTCTTCCCACACCTTGCCCTTGCTCTGCTCGTCTCTGCTGTTTCCTCCTCTTCAAACTTCTGAAAGACTTGGCTTAAATACTCCTCTACGACCCTTCGTCAAATGAGCATGGACCCCTGATCACATCCCCTTTATAATATGGATGATAAGTTGTGGGTTCATGTGCATATGGACTTTTTCAAGACAGGGTTTCTCTGTAGCTTTAGAGCCTGTCCTGGAACTTGCTCTGTAGACCAGGCTGGCCTCGAACTCACAGAGATCCGACTGCCTCCAGAGTGCTGGGATTAAAGGTGTGCCCACCACCTCCCAGCGGGCTATTTTCTTTCAAACCACAGCAGGACCTGGCTTGTCTACAGCTGAGAGTTACTGGAAGTGTCTGCATATTTAGGAGTAAGCAGTATTCCTCCCTTTGCTTTGGTCACTTGAATTAGAACCCTGGTAGGAGACGCTCCTGCCCTGTCCTCCCTTTGGGGTCATTGGGTATGTGCTTTTCCCTTGATCCTGGAGCTGAGTGGAGCTGACCCATTGTAGAGAGCAAAGTGTTGTGGGCTGTGTGTGCTTTTGTTCGAAGGTGAGTAATGAGATGGACGCCTGGAAATAGATTTATTCCAGAGGAGTTGAGGCAGCGGGCGTCCTCTCAGCTGAGGCCTCAGGACACTGATTGGCTACCCAAGTTGCAACAGCTTGGGGTGAAGTCATGCTGTGTTTGGTAGAGAAACAGATTTTTGGTATTTATTTTTTTTAATTTATTTTTATTTTTTTATGTACATTAGTGTTTTACCTGTGTGTATGTCTATGTGAGGGTGTCAGTTCCCTGGAACTAGAGTTACAGACAGTTGTGAGCTGCCATGTAGGTTCTGAGAATTGAACTCAGGTCCTCTGGAAGAGCAGGCGGTGCTCTTAACCACTGAGCCATCTCTCCAGCGCCAAGAAACGGATTTAAGAGCAGATTTTCTGAAGATCTTTCACAACCCTGGTTTCTATTTGGCCTGGTTTTTAAAATCACCCCATGATTTGAAATCAAGAGGCTTCAGAAACTCAGATTTCTCTGTAACACTAGCCAGTTCTAACCAGTAACTTTCCAGTACTTCTGGTTTTCCCATCTGTAAACAGAAATAGCAAGCCGGGCGGCGGTGGCGCACGCCTTTAATCCCAGCACTCGGGAGGCAGAGGCAGGCGGATCTCTGTGAGTTCGAGGCCAGCCTGGTCTACAAGAGCTAGTTCCAGGACAGGAACCAAAAGCTACAGAGAAACCCTGTCTCGAAAAATCAAAAAAAAAAAAAAAAACAGAAATAGCAGTTGTCGTCCCAGAAATGACACAAGGACGTATAAAGATACTTGGAGTATTCAGAAAGAACAACATTGTCAAAGCACAATATATGTTGATTTTAATTTGTTTTCTCATTCTTCATGGGCCTCACAGTCTATTCGAGCCATTTTCTAGGATGCTTTTCCTTCTGGTTGGCATAAGGAAGAAAAATTTTTTTTTTTTTTTGCTTTGACTGAAAAGCTTCTTAGGAGTGAACCCAGAGATGCTGCAGTCAGAGACCTGCTTTCCTGTGCATAGGAGCCTCAGTCAACTGTTTCTTCAGCACCAGGGAAGGAGGGTTGCAGTTTTATGCCCTCCTAATTAGAAGTAAACGACACCCTTTGAAAATCATCTAAATGTTAAACACACGCCTTTAATCCCAGCACTCAGGCGGCAGAGGCCAGCGTGGTGAGTGCCAGGACAGCCATGACTACATAGAAAAGAAAAGAAAATCATCCCAAATGCTATACAGCAGGAGGAGCTCTCCCCAGCCTCTCAGGATGGCTGTCTTAGTGTCAGACTCTGCCAAGGTCATCGGCCTGAGAAACTACCAGTCAGCCGTACTTGGGATCTAGCTGACGTCTAGGAAGATAGTGCACCTGCGTGTGACCTTCCATCAGCGAATCAAGAGGAAGAACAGTCACAGTGGCGAATGGTGCTGTAGTTCTGCAAGTTTTGAGCAATAAAACTTTTTATTGAGCCATATCTCAAAATATCTTACCTTTTCCCAGTCTGTTTGGAACACACCTCTGGCCCACCTGCCTTTTCCCAGTCTGTGTTCAGAACACATCTCTGGTCCACCCACCTGATTTTCTCACTATTTTGGGAGAATAAACTAAAAGTTTTGAGGAGAAAATTTTTCAGTTCCCAGGCATTCCTTAAAACTTTCTTATTTTTTTGAATATTTACTTCAAAACACTGTGGATATTAGTACATTGTGATCAAGAGGCCACAAAAGAAATGGCAGAGAGAGGGAGAGAGAGAAAGACCCCTGTAGGAACAGGAAGAAGGGGGAATGAAGTACTCTAACTGGTTCTAGAGTACTAAGAGAAGCTGAACAAGTCCTGCCCTGTGCCTAGGATTCTAAATGGCTTTTGTCATTTCTTTTTTGTTGTTGTTTTTGTTTTGCTTTGTTTTTTCGAGACAGAGATGTGCAACAGCCCTACCTGTCCTGGAACTTACGTTGTAGACCAGGGTCGCCAGAACTCTATAGAGATCCGCCTGCCTCTGCCTCCCAAGTGCTGGGATCAAAAGCGTGAGCCACCATCGCCCTGGTTGGGCCACATCCAAGGACCTCGACAGCAGAGAGCTTTCTCATACTGCCAGTGTTAGAGGAAATGAGATTTGAAAATGGGCTTAAAGAACTATTGCCAGTTTGTAGCTAGAGGGGATCATTTGCAAAGATAGGAAGTAGTCTCTCTGCTGAGACTGACATCCTAACTAGCAGCCAAAAGAAGTAGCGAGCTCACCTCACAACTTCAAGATGAGACTTCTGAAAACACATACATCAATTCCTTCTTCTCAGAACCTCCAGAAGAAGACCCAGCCCATACAACAAGTTGCTGCCTAACTTCATCGGATCAAATGTAGCTCAGGAAAGCTGAACAGAAAAGACATTTAACCCAGAGGGGTATGCATGCTTTGGAGTCTTCCCATTTGTGTGAAGTAGGAACTTTTTCTTTAGTGTTTAAGAATCAAGACTTGTCCAGGCTTGATGGCACACACCTGTCCCTGTGTTATACAACTCTGCCTCTAAGGTGCCATTGAAGGCAAGGAAAAGAAATCTGGATAATTTCTGAGGCTTCTCAGTGAAGACTTTTCTTAAATTACTGTCTCCATTGCTGTCTTGAGAACAGGTACATTTTTCCTGCTCCTGGGTTTGTTTTACCACACTGATAATTTTCTGGGGGTTCTGAACAGGCTCAGTTTAGGTGATAGATATTTTTAACCATGGTGGATTATGGCCTTCCAGGAACTGCAAAGCGGCTTTTACAGAAAGACACTCTTCACACATCTTGTTGAGTTGGGACTGGGAGCAGGGGCCGTTGGCTGGCGTGAGGTGTTTTGTACACTGTGAAGAGATGGTTTCTGGGTTAGACAGACTTGTGGTCCCTCTATGCTCCCCATGGCTTCTCCATCCACATTTCCAACACCTGGAGCAGAAACTTCAAGTTTCCAAAACATAGCTGCAAAGTAACAAACAGCTAGCCCCGGCTCCCTTAGCAACAGGGGACAGTCCATAGGGATCTGAGGGAGAAAGTCTACAGCAGGGAAAGTTTACTCGGTACAAAAGACTCCAGGGCTGGGTGTTGTTCTCTAGGAGTAGAATGCTTATAGAGCATGAACCAGACCCTGGGTTTAATCCCCAGAACTGCAGAAAACTAAAACCATAAAGACTCACCGCATTTTCAGGAAACAGCTTGACCCTGTGGAATAGTCTGGATAGAGAGTTCCAGAACCCTGGATTCAGGTTACCCACTAAGCTTTTGTTAACTGTGTGTGCTGTGTGTTCCTTTCCTTGTGAAATGAATGCCACAGAAATAAATGAAATTAGTATTTTTTTTCTTAAAATCTATTTTTCATTTTGCTTTGTTTTAATTTTTGGTTCTGGAGCTTGAACCCAGGGCATCCCCATGCTAAGCATATATGTTCTACCATTGAACTACAGCCCAGCACAAATTTAGGTTTTAAAATGATCTCTCTCTCTCTCTCTGCTGTTACTTAGTTACTGATTTACCGAGAGTAACTTAACACTAGGATTCTCTGCCAATACTAAAATTAGACACTGGCACTCTTATTTTCTCTGCTTGCTTTTGTTTAGGGGATGTAAGAGAGACATTTGCCCTCCTAGATCTAGTTAGTAATATAGCAAAAACTAAAGACAACCTTCTAGAAAACACTCTATCCAGCCTGCAGTCATCTTTTCAAAATAATCCAATTCTGCCCTGGGCTTTGGTGGTTTGACCTCTTGTAGAAATGTGTCTGGGAAACCTAGGGAATGAAAGAGAATCTGAGTGCTGGGAAGGAATCTGGGCTTCTGAGTCCTCTGACCGCCTCCCTCTCCCAGCCGGAGAAGACAGGCTTTCTGCCCTGTCACGTCACAAAAGGCCTAGAGTTACTCTTGAGCGTGCTGACTTCTCTAGGGGTGGGAAGGTCAAGTGTGGGCACTTTTCCTGCCCAGAGACGCCAGCGGGAATAAGGAACAGGCAGGGAGGAACTCAATCTTTTCCAGCAGCAACTCAGAGAGAAAAGGAACAAATTCTTCACCAGGGAAGATTGTGTAAACAGCGTCTTTGGCTGCAGTCGTAGGCTGGGGAAGAAAAGAAAGGGATCTTTGTTCTCCTCTACCCCAGGCTGAGCACAATCGGGAGAGCTGGGATTGTTTGCTTTGGCAGGGGACTCCCCGTCTGGAAGGACTGGTGGGGCCTCTGTCGGGTTTCCTTGTGCGCTTGGGAAGAAGACATTCCTCAACTCAAAGCCTCTACCTAAGGAAGCAGCTGGGGAGCTGGAGGTTTCTGGCACATTCTCTGCTTTGTTCACTGCCTGCCTTTCTTCTGACCCTCCTCTCAACACAGTTTTGTTAGTTTAATTGACTGCCATCTTCCTGTCTTTGAGGGTGCTTTTAGTTCTCTTACTAATGTCCGATCCCAAAAGAAATTATATTTTTGCTGGTATGGTGGCTGCAATCCCAGCTTTTGGAAGGTAGAAACAAGGAGATCAGAGGTTCCAGGCCAGGCCTGGCTACCTAGATAAATTGAAGCCAGTCTAGCTGCAATAGACCCTGCCTCAAACATCACCACCTCACTACTGCCCTGCCCCCTCCCCAGAAAAAAGAAACACTACATTTTGAAAGTGCAAAATGATGCCAGGGCTCCTTTCCAAGAAGTCTACCAACAAAAAGGTATCCGAAGCCAGCTGGTCTCGGTGTCACACACCTAAGATCTAGCACTAGAGGGAGAGATAGGAGGAACAGGAGTTCAAAACCAATCCAGGAGTGTGAGGCCAGCCTGGACTACATGAGACCATGACTCCAAAGTCCCCCTGAATGTGGCTGACAGTTGCATGGCTGGGGCAGACTGAGGGCCACTGGCAGTGGCACCAGGATTTATCCCTACTGCTTGTACTGGCTTTTTGGGAACCTGTTCTCTTTGTATGAATACCCTGCTTAGCCTACATATAGTAGGGAGGGCCTTGGTCCTTCCCCAAAGAAATATGCCTTACCCTCTCTGAGGATTGGATGGAGGTGGGGTGAGAGGGTGTGTGGAGGGAATGGAGGAGGGGAAGGAGAGAAACTTGGATTGGTAATTTTTAAAAATCTAATAAATTATATATAAAAAAACTAAAATAAAAAAGGGTGATTGCTGGGTCATCTTGTCCATCCTATGGTTTTTAGGTGCTATTCCATATAACACTGACAATTGCAGTAGTAGATCTATGCCTTCATCTGGCTTTATTTCTTCGTGCTTATCTATGTAACATTCTTCACATATCTAGAGGCACATCTGAGTTGTGAAGTGTGTGCAGTTCGGTCCATAACAAGAGCTGACCTGCTATGAGGTCTGAGCTTGTGAGTCCACAGTTCTCCGCCACGTCCTAAGAGTCAGATAGCTCTGCAGGCCTTCTGGCTTCCCGTGTCCCCTTCTTCAGTCCACACTCCACACCACAGCTTCTCATTATCTTTGGAAGCATGGGCTTGATCAATTATTCTCCTACTAAAAAAACATTGCATGAATTCCGGTGACAAAGGTTTAGATACCTATCGATGGAAAATAGGGGTATTCCAGAGGACCTTTTTCTGGCCTCTCTTTTGTCTACTTCATATCACTCCCTTGTCCAGGACCATGAACTCCAAGACTGGCGCCATCCTTCGGTCTCTTTCCCCCACAACTTCTCCCAGTCAGTTCCTTTTATGCTTTCTCATTCTAGATATTCAAATGAAGTCCATCAGGCACCCTTGGTTCCTCCACTCTACCCAGCACGTGGGTTGCCAGCCACTGTAGTCTCTCACGTGGTACTATAATAGCCTCCCTCCTGGTCTCCCCGCTTCTGCCTGTGCCTACTCCCTAACATAGCCATCACTTACAGAAAAATTGTGTTATTCAGAACAACACTACTAATGTCAGGGCTGGGGAGATGGCTCATTTGATAAAATGCTTGCAGCATAAGCAAAGGGAGTTGCATTTGGATCCCCAGTATCCCCATAAAAAGCCAGATATGTAGTAGCTTATGTCTACAATCCAAGAGCTGAGAGCATGTGCACACACACACACACACTTGCTTGCACAAATACACACACATACATCACCATCACAACTGTGGTTTAGACTTTTGTTTGTTTTGTTTTTTGAAACAGGGTTTCTCTGTGTAGCCCTGGCTGTCATTATAGGTGGTTGTGAACCACCATGTGGGTGCTGGGAATAGAACTTGGGACCTCTGGAAGAGCAGCCAGTGCTCTTAACCACTGAGCCATCTCTCCAGCTCCAATTTAGACATTTTTATTCCAACAAGTTCCCTTGAAGCCTGTTGTAGTAGTCCCACCCCCCTAACCCACCACAGCCTTCAGGAGCCACTGATCTGATTTCTGTTCCCGAAGTTTGCTTTCTCTAGAATGTTTTTAAAGGTTGTTCAGCCGGGCGGTGGTGGCGCACGCTTTTAATCCCAGCACTCAGGAGGCAGAGGCAGGCGGATCTCTGTGAGTTCGATGCCAGCCTGGCCTAGAAAAGCTAGTTCCAGGACAGGAACCAAAAGCTACGGAGAAACCCTGTCTCAAAAATCAAATAAAAAAAAAATAAATAAATGTTGTTTTGTTTTTTTGAGTTATTATTACTTTATTATCATTCCTCATAAACAACCAAGGGAATCTACAAACTAGAGACAACAAGCTGTCTTACCCCAAGAAGATCAAACCAACTCAACCCTCCCACTGAAGGACCTGGGTGCCCGAGATGAGGGACAGTCATCTCTAACTCTGTAACACATCTTTTATGAGACAGGTTCTTAGTACATTTTGTAGACCAGCTTGGCCTTGAAACTTACAGCCATTCTCCTGGCCCTGCATCCCAATTTTTAGAATTACAGGCTTACATCATGCCCCTGGCACCGAATCTGCCTTTTTAGAAATATAAATTTGGGCTGAGAGATGGCTCAGCCATTAAAGGTTAGGCTCACAGGCGCACAACCAAAAGATAAGAAACGAACAGTTCCACTAAGGTTCATCTTGTAAGAAAGCGGGGTGACAGTCTCACCCTTCCCAAAGCCCAGGCTACACCCTGAAGAGGCTCAGTAAGCCAGCACTGTTCTCAGTCTTTCAGGCTTTGGTAGAAGTACGCTTCCACTGGGTTTCAAAAACTCTGGGCCTCATACCCCTGCTGAAGGCTTTCTCCTTCCTGTTGACCTACGGAAGGAACCAAGTCCAGAGGTTGTAACTCCAACAACATGAAGCGTGTTGTTCTTGCCAGGCATCACCCAGACAGCACCAGTAAGCAATGCCAGAGGGGCACTCTGTGATGGTGGTGGAGCCAGCCAGAGGGGTGCTCTATGATGGTGGTGGTCACGCTCCGGAGCCGTCAGGTCCCTGACAGCTGCTAGGATGGGAGCAGGACACAGTCTGGCCTACTTGCTCTAGGAAAATCTTTGTCATCCAGAAATGCCTTCTTGGGAAGACAGCAGGTAACAGGTGGGCTTGGAGCATGCACCTCTGGCTCACTTGGCACCCAGGCCACAATTCCACTCCCCGTCAGACCATCAGAAAAGAAGTTGTTGTCAGGAGGGACCCTGGAGACAGGGCCGTCACAATTTCTTGTGCCAAGATCCCTGTAACCACAGCACATACTGGGGTCATCGGGAAGCACTCAGGACTGACACCCAGCGGGTCAAGCACGTCATTTCGTATCTGCAGCAGCAGTTCTGCGTCCTCACTTATGGCTATCAGAACTGTGACCTCTCTCTTCATCTGTGTGGAATTTCAGCAGCGCTTGCAGCAGAAAGTAGTCTGGGGCTGTGCGCTTCAGGGAGGCCTTGGCTTTCTCTCATTCCAATCCACTTTCAGTGCCTCTTTTACAAGGCAGAAGCACTTTGTTTTTGGCCATGGTTGCTCTCTTGGGATCAGGTTCATTTTCTCCTTGACCAACTTTGGCAACTTTGGTTTTCTCTTCTACAAACTTATGCTCTCCAAGATTTGCAAAGGTGTTCCTGATGGAGGAGGGTCATCTGTCTATTTGTTACTTTCATTGGTTAATAAAGAAACTGCCTTGGCTTTTTGATAGGGCAGGATTTAGATAGATGGTGTAGACAGAACAGAATGCTGGGAAGAAGGGAAGTGAGCCAGACGCCATGGAGCCAGACGCCAGGTCAGACATGCTGAATCTTCCCTGGTAAGCTACCACCTTGTGGTGCTACACACATTAATAGAAATGGGTTGATCAAGATGTGAGAATTAGCCAATAAGAGACTAGAACTAACAGGCCAGGCAGTGTTTAAAAGAATACAGTTTGTGTTGTTATTTCAGGTGTAAAGCTGGCCGGTGGCCGGGAGCTGGGAGGCTTCTACAGTACCCAAAGACATCTCCTGTGAAGACCATGGTGCTGTATCTGTGACAGATCTGGTCAACTTAGCAATGACATCCCTGGAGCAGCAAGTCAGGCACACGGCATCAAGCTGAGTGATGATGCCTCTAGCTCCTTCCCTGCATCCTCAGTGTCCACCTTCACACCCACCATGGGGTTAAGATTCTGGGCTCATTCCAAAGAGGCCTCAGCCCTATTTTTGCCCACAGAACCTGTTTGAATCAAGAATTGAGCTCCATGGTCTTCTGGAGATACCTGTTCATGATCCAGCATGGTGCGTCCTTTCACTCCCGCCAGGATAAATTCTTGGCAGTTTCAGCCCAAGTCCTTTCATGCCTACAACCAACACCTGGGAAGCTCAAAGCTGCTTCTGGACGTCCAGTCCCCCACAGGATCTGCCGCTCATACTGCACCGCCTCCTCCTCGCTGATGCCGCTCAGACTGCACCGCCTCCTCCTCGCTGATGCCGCTCAGACTGCACCGCCTCCTCCTCGCTGATGCCGCTGCTGCTGGACTCTTCTTTCTCCACCACGGCGCCAGCTTTTGCCTCACCCACCCCGCCTCTTGCCAACCTACAGCAGAGCGTAAGAGGGGGCCGTGTCTGCCTGTTTTTAAAGGTTTTGAGAGTCCTACAAGGGAAGGTAATGCATCCAGATTTTTGCATGCGTTGCTCCTTATTGCAAATGCTATCTTATTGGACTGTCCTCTGTAACGTCTTCATCCGGTCATCAGTTGACCGGCATTCGGGCGGGTTATCATTCAGGGCTGATATGTAGAGCTGCTCTGAGTATTCATGTGCAAGTCTTTGTGTGGGTGTCTTTATTTCCCTTGGTTTTTCTGGTTTATATGGTAAGTGTAGGTGGACTTTTATAAAAGATTGCCCAACTGTTTTCCAAAACGGATACACCACTTTGCACTCCAACCACTGGAATGTCAGAGTTCTCGCTGCTCGGGATCCTTACTAGCACTGCTTTAGACTGTCTATAGTTTATGTTTTAGTGATTCTAAGCCTCTTAGATAATTATCAACTGTTTCTTTTTTTAATTTGGTGTATCTCACTATGTAGCCCAGGTTAGCCCTGGTCTTTCAAGTGCAGTAATTTCAGGTGTACTTGTTTTTTTGTTTGTTTGTTTTGGTTTTGGTTTTTCAAGACAGGGTTTCTCTGTGGCTTTGGAGTCTCTCCTGGAACTAGCTCTTGTAGACCAGGCTGGCCTTGAACTCACAGAGATCCTCCTGCCTCTGCCTCCCGAGTGCTGGGATTAAAGGTGTGCGCCACCACCGCCGGACCTAAGGTGTACCCATTTGTTAAAATGATTTATGTTCTTGTGTTCTAAGAGATTTCTGTTTTACAGGAGATTACAAAGATTTTGAATTTTAGCTGGGCATAATAATACACATCTTTAATCCCAGCACTAGGGAGGCAGAGGCAGGTGAATCTCTATGAGTTCAAGACAAGTCTGGTCTATATACAGAGTTCTAGGCCAGCAAAGGCTACACACTGAGACTCTGTCTCAAACAAAACAAAATAAAAAAAAGAGTTAAGTTCTATTTTTTCCTAAAAGTTTTGTTGTAGATGGAAGTTTCTCTTCTGCCTGGTCCTGCAGCTGTTTAATCCCAAAGAAACACAAAGAGGTTTATATTAATTATAAACTGTTTGGCCTATTAGCTCAGGCTTATTTTTAACTAGCTCTTACAACTTAAATTAACCCATAATTCTTGTCTATGGTTAGCCACGTGGCTTGGTACCTTTTCTCAGCAAGGCATTCTCGTCTTGCTTCCTCTGCATGTGACTGGCGACTGCATCTCTGCCTCTCCTCTTCCCAGAATTCTCCTAGTCTGGTTGGCCCACCTATAACTCTTGCCTGGCTACTAGCCAATCAGCATTGTATTAAACCAATATGAGTTACAAATCTTTACAGTGTACAGGAGCATTGTCCATAGCATTTGTAGTTTTAGCTTTCATATTTAAGTCTAGCATCAATTTCAAGTTCCTTTTTTTTTATGGGGTAAAAGGTATGAATTAAGGTTTTCTTTATACTCAGTTATATAATTTCACTATTTTTGCAAAGATTGTCTTTTTCCATTCAATTAGTTTGATATCTTTGTTGAAATTCAAGTCTCCATATGCATTATTGATATAACTGTTTATCCTTATACCTATACCACACTGACTTCATTTCTGTAACTTTTTTCTAAACTTTGAAGTCAGGTGTATAAGTCCTCCAAGACTCTTCTGTTTATTATGTTTATTTATTTTGTGTTGAGGGGAGGCACAAGGACTGTGGTGTACATTATGCAGAGGCCAGAGGACAACTTGCAGGAATTGGTGCTTTCCTTCAATGGTATGGGTTCCAGAGACTGCTCATTTTGGCAGGCTTGGTGGCAGGTGCCCTCACCTGCTGAGTCATCTTACTGGCTCAAGACATGTCTTTCAGAAACTGTTTTGGGGCCTAGGGATGTGGCTCAGTTGATTGAGTACTTTCCTTGCATGCACAAGGTCTTGGGTTAGCTCTCCATTGGTTATCTCCACACTTATCATCTAGACTCATACTAATACTTAACTTTTAGAAAGAAAAGAAAGCTTTCTTTTGAATAAGAATAAAGATGCCTGTTACCCAGCCTGACTACGTTCGATTCTCAGTTCTCATATAGTAAAATAAGTTGTCCTCTGACCTTCACATGAGAACCATGGTACATATATGTCATACACCTACTACATATATGTCATGCACCTACCTACATATATGTCATACACCTACTACATATATGTCATGCACCTACCTACATATATGTCATGCACCTACTACATATATGTCATACACCTACCCACATATATGTCATACACCTACTACATATATGTCATACACCTACTACATATATGTCATATACCTACTACATGTATGTCATACACCTACCTACATATATGTCATACACCTACCTACATATATGTCATACACCTACTACATATATGTCATACACCTACTACATATATGTCATGCACCTACCTACATATATGTCATACACCTACTACATATATGTCATACACCTACTACATATATGTCATACACCTACTACATATATGTCATACACCTACCTACATATATGTCATACAGCTACTACATATATGTCATACACCTACTACATATATGTCATACACCTACTACATATATGTCATACACCTACTACATATGTCATACACCTACCTACATATATGTCATACACCTACCTACATATATGTCATGCACCTACCTACATATATGTCATGCACCTACCTACATATATGTCATGCACCTACCTATGCACACAAACTAAATAAGAAAAAAGAAGTGCCAGGCGGTGGTGGTGCACACCTTTAATCCCAGCACTCAGGAGGCAGAGGTAGGCGGATCTCTGTGAGTTCGAGACCAGCCTGGTCTACAAGAGCTAGTTCCAGGACAGGCTCCAAGGCTACAGAGAAACCCTGTCTCAAAAAACCAAAATAAATAAATAATAAATAAATAAATAAATAAATACACAGAGCCAGGCGGTGGTGGTGCACAAATTTAATCCCAGCACTCAGGAGGCAGAGGCAGATAGATATCTGAGTTTGAGTCCAGCCTGATCTACACATGTGTTCCAGGATAGCCAGGGCTATACAGAGAAACCCTGTCTTGAAAAACCAAAATAAGGTAAAGAGAAATGAAAAGAAAAGAGCTGTGGGACAATGGTCTTTTATCCTGTCACTTGTATTAGTTTTAATAAAATGTTGATTGGCCAGTAGCCAGGCAGGATGTATAGGCGGGGCAACGAGGCAGGAAGTAGAGGCGGGGCAACAAGAATGCTGGGAAGAAGGAAGTGCAGTCTGCAGTCATAAAAAGAAACAAGATGCGATTGAAAAGGTACCAAGTCACGTGGCCAACATAGACAAGAATTATGGGCTAATATAAGTTATAAGAATTAGTTAATAAGAAGAGCCTGAGATACTGGGCCAACCAGTTCATAATTGATATAAACCTCTGTGTGATTCTTTGGGACTGAATGACTACAGGACCTGGCAGGACAGAAAACCTCAGTCAACAGAATGGCACCCATGTGGAGAACTGCATCCTCATAAAAACTCGAGAGAGCTTGAAAAGGATTTCTAGACACACACACACACACACAAAAAAAAAAATACAGAGTTTAACGCAGCTTCTTAATGTTTGCTGGTGGCGTTAGAGAGAGGTTTTCCTGACTCAGCAGCAGCAGCAGCAGCAGCAGCAGCAGCAGCAGCAGCAGCAGGAAAAAAGCCATGCTGGTTTGAAATGCAGGCTTTCTGGGACATGCTGCCAGCATGACCTCTGGCTCTTTAAGGAGACCAAGTATTTGGATGGGGTTTGTGAGCAGACTGATGCAGCTTGCTTAATGGTGACATGGTTTGGCTGTGTGCCTGAGAGCCGGTTGGTGTGCGTGATTCTCAGAGGCACAAGCTGTTCCACCATGCTGTCCTGTGTGGAGCAAGAAGTACCGTATATATCATAGTAATGGCACAGCTGAAGTTTTAGACTGTGGGAGCAAGCAGGAAGTGCCATATATACCCTATTAATGGTGAACCTTAAGAAGTACTTAGCATTTTAAGAAGTGCTCCTGGACAGTAAAGAATTACAGATATACAAAAAAGACAAATCCAGGTGAGTCATAGTGCTGGATAAATGCAGGCTTGGAATAGAGAAGAAAAAGAGTATAGAGACTCATAAAATAAAGTTAATGCTTAAAAAAGGTAAAGTCTTTAAAGAAACATAGTACAGATATAGATTAAAAGGAGTAAACAAAGAATAATCCACGTAAAGATGGAAAATTCAGAGAGAGTCTGAAATATGTACATTATTATGTTTTCTTTGAATTTTTGACTGTGAAGGAGTTAACCACAAAGAGACATTTCATTATATGGGCTGCTAAGCTAAACCAGCATGTATATTATAAAGGTATCTTGACTTTAGAATTTGTGTCTAAGGATACGTTGCTTTGGAAAAAAGGTTCTTCTCTTGTTTCCACAGAGGATGAGAACCTGTGGATTACTTCCAGACTGGTGTGGTTTGATGGAACAAGACCCCTTGAAAGGTTTCCTTGAACACCCCCACAAAGAAAATACTTCATCCAATAAACAACAGGAAGCAGTTTGGAGAGAAATAACTATGCCCATATTCCCAAATATTGTTTATAACTGTTTGTTTAGATTTAAAGGGGGATATGCCATAAAATGAATAATTTGCTTTGGTATGGACCTTGGTTTATTAATACAAATAAGGTAAATTTTTTTATATTGTATATGTATATTTCTGCCCTTGATTAAGGTATTGTGTTTGTGTAGTTAATTTAAAAAATGTAATGTATAATTAAGAAATATAGGTTAATAGATAGTCATCTATAATAGTCAAGATTGTAGTCATGTTAGTTAGGTTTTCTAGATATATAGAGTTATAAATCAGTTAGCTAGGTATTCTCCAAATCTTTCAGAGACCTTCAGAATATGGCATTTTTTTTAATATTTATTTATTATGTATACAATATTCTGTCTGTATGCCTGAAAGCCAGAAGAGGGTGCCAGACCTCTTTACGGATGGTTGTGAGCCACCATGTGGTTGCTGGGAATTGAACTCAGGACCTTTGGAAGAGCAGGCAATGCTCTTAACCACTGAGCCATCTCTCCAGCCCCCAGAATATGGCATTTAAAATGTTTTAATAACCTAGAACTTTTCATGACAATGAGGCATATCTGCTCCTGGCAGCACCCGTTACTTTGAGAGGAAGATGGGCATTGAAGAGGCTTCTTATGGAGTTGGTTAGCCATTTGGGCAAGAAATCTGAACTGCTTGACTGTACTTGCAGAACCCACAGAGAAACGATTGCTAAACTTTCCTAAAGATGAGATGATCCTTCAGGGTTCCTGTATTATGAAAGAGTCTGCTAGACATTCTGCAGGATACAGAAGAAAATGACTGAAAAACTGCCAATATAGGTGAACTGTCTTTGAAATTTCCTGCTTCTTGGAAAAGTCTGCTGGGTACTATGGGCCTGTAGGCTGAAGATGGCTGTCCCAATGGTACAGAAGAACTTTGGGTGACTGTCCAGGTAGCAAGATGTCTCTTTCATTTCTAGAGTTTTGGAAGTTGCTTAAAATGCACCTCCTGTTTATTTAGGTAATATCTTATCCTTCTGGAGTCTTTGAAGGAGTTGAAGAATTTATAGTTGTATTTATAGTTTTCCTTAGTTATGATAAAAGATAAAATAGATATAACTATAATTCTTGCTTGATAACTGTTTTGTTGTATGGAATTTTACTGTGTTAAAGTTAAAACCTTCCTTTTTATTTAAACAGAAAAGGGGAGGTGATGTGGAAGTCCTTTCTGTGATTTCCATTAATGAATAAACTGCCTTGACCTGTTGATAGGGCAGAATTTAGGTAGGCGGGGAAAAGGTGACTGAATTCTGGGAGGAAGATGTGCAGAGTCAGAGGGATGCCATGGATCTGCCACTGGAGATAGATGTGATGAAATTTTGCTGGAAGGCCACAACCTCATGGTGTTGTACAGATTAATAGAAATGGGTTAAATTAAGATGTAAGAGTTAGCCAATAAGAAGCTAGAGCTAATGGGCTAAGCAGTGATTTAATTAATACAGTTTCTGTGTGAATATTTTGGTTCTGGGTGGCTGGGATGAACAAGCTTCTCCTTGCAACAGAAAACAAAGAAAGGAAGGAAGGAAAGGAGAGAGAGAGAGAGAGAGAGAGAGAGAGAGAGAGAGAGAGAGAGAAGAAAGGCAGAAAGAAGAAAGGGCTTTCTCTTGCCATGTAGTTTAGAATGGATGCACAAAGGACTCGGGCTGCAACTCATGAATGTTTGTCTGGCATGGGCAATCCCCAGCACCACAAAACCAGCCAATGAAAAAAGGCAAGGGTGGGCATAGCCAAGGGTTGGGATGCAGTTCAGGATGTAATCCTGCTATGCTTCAAGCCCTGGGTTTGCCGCCCCACACAGACCCGCACATGAACTTGGTCACATCACCCTATTTCAATGGCCAGGGTGGGATTCATGAAAGCCCACCCTTTCCTGAACATTCTCTATCAAATTTGTATGGTGAATGGTTTCAAATGTGGTAGGCAAGTTACTAGAAACTTTATCATGGACACAGATGGGCCACAACTGCTCTCATGATGAATCCTGATATTCTATTGCATCATGAACAAAATAGTAGCCAACAATACTGTCTGAGTGGCACTCACAATGAAAAGGTGGGTGTTTTGGGTAAATTAACTAAATAGATAGATTTCAAAAGAAGAAATAAAAAGAGGCCAGGTGGTGGTGGCACATGCCTTTAAACCGAGCACTCGAGAGCAACGACAGATGGATCTCTGTGAGTTTGAGACCAGCCTGGTTTACAGAGTGAGTTCCAAGATAGCCAGGGGTTTTACACAGAGAAACCCTGTCTCGAAAAAACAAAACAAAAGAAAACAAACAAACGAACAAAGCATTGCCCCTTGAAAGAGACTGACTCCAAGAGCTCGGATGGGAAATACAAGGTGGACCTGGAATACCTGGCCAAGTCACAAAGTGCAGTGCTTACTTAAAAAGCAATGGAGCTGTCCAGACAGAAGCCAGACTGAGGGCTGACCAAACCTGGGATGATCCAAACATTGAGTGAGATCCTGGCAGTAGACAATTATAATCCACAGGATGTCACAGGAATCTAGAAGTCATTCTAATACTAATCAACCGAAGGAGATAAAACTTCCCCTCTAATGTAATAACTAATCAATATAGTGGTAATGGTGGAGTTCAAATACAGCATTTAGGGAACTAAGCAGACGGTCAGTGGTTAAGAGCACTCTTTGCTCTTGCAGAGGATCCGGGTCCCATTCCCAGCACCCACATGGCAGCTCACAAGAAGCTGAAATTCCACTTCCAGGGGAATAATGCCTACTTTTGACCTCTGTGGGCCTCTGACCTCTGTGGGCCTCAGACACATACAAGCAAACACTAATACACATAATTTTTATTTATTTATTTATTTATTTATTTATTTGCTTGTTTGTTTGTTTTCGAGACAGGTTTTCTTTGTAGCTTTGGAGCCTGTCCTGGCACTTGCTCTGGAGACCAGGCTGGCCTCAAACTCACAGAGATCCATCTGCCTCTGTCTCCCGAGTACTGGGATTAAAGGTGTACACCACCACCCCCCGGCCACATAATTTTTATAATTTGAAAAGAATACATCATTTAGTAATCATCATAGTAATAACATAATCTTAGAAGTCACAAAAATCTACACATACTAAATAAGCCAAACGAGTGAAAATGTGATGAGAAAGGGATCCACCTGCTTTCTTATACTTCATTACCAAGGAAAAAGTCACTATAGCAGAGAAACATGTCAGACATTGCCATTATCTGTAGATCAAAGTAACAGGACACATTAAAATTTTATTTATTGGTTGATTGATTGATGTTTTTGAGACAGAGTTTCTCTGTGTAGCTTTGGAGCCTGTCCTGGAACTAGCTGTGTAGACCTGACTGGTCTCGAACTCACAAAGATCCATCTGCCTCCCGAGAGCTGGGATTAAAGGTGTGTGCCACCACTGCCCAGCTATCAAAATCATGTGTACTATTATAGGATATAATCAGAACATCACTTGTGAGCCAGGTGTGGTTAGCATATACAAAGTCTGTGTTTTGTCTCCAACCCTGAGTTAATCAGGCACAAACTGGTGGTACTACATATCTATAATCCAATCACTTGGGAGATAAAGGCAGAAGAACCGGAAGTTTAAGTCATCCTTAAACAGCTACATATTCAGTTTGAGGCCACCCTGAGGCTACATGAGACCCTGTCTCAAAATACTTAGGACTGAATTTGACAAAAGGTGAGGCGATTCAATGGGTAAAGGCACTCGCTGAGCAAGCCCTGAGTTCAACACTGTTGTGTGTGTGGTATTGAGGAGTCAATCCAAGGTCTCACATGTGTTGGGTAAGTGTTTAACAAAAATACATCTCTAGCCGGGCGGTGGTGGCGCACGCCTTTAATCCCAGCACTCGGGAGGCAGAGGCAGGCGGATCTCTGTGAGTTCGAGACCAGCCTGGTCTACAAGAGCTAGTTCCAGGACAGCTCCAAAACCACAGAGAAACCCTGTCTCGAAAAACCAAAAAAAAAAAAAAAACTCTAACCCATTCTTCCTCCTGTTTAAATTGCCTTGACACCTTGGCTGAAACTTAATTGACTGTGTGTGAGTAGAGCAGTCCAAAATAGAACCAAGAACTTTGCAACAGATGGTTCCGGAGCAGTATGTGAAATGAAGTCACCTTGCAGTTTGCCTCATGACATATACAAAAGGTATTTCAAAATGCCAGTATGCAGCCAGGTGTTGTAGCAGATACCTGTAACCCCAGTGCTTGGGATGCCGAGGCAGGAAGATCCTGAGTTCAAGGCCCTCCTAAGCTATATATCAAGACTCTATCTAAAAGATGAAGAAAAAGAGAAAGAAGAAAGAAACTGTGCCGGTGAAGTGGTTGGCACATGCCTATAACCCTAGGTTGCAGAAGCAGCACCACGAAAAGCCCAAGGCTAGCCTGCTCTGTGTTACGGTTTCTGGAAAGCCAGGGCTTCATAGAAAAAATTGTCACACACCCCCAGACAACAAAAAGAATTAAACACAACCATAGGTAAAAATTAAATTGTAGAGATGCTAGAAGAAAACATTGAAACTTTTAGTAACTTGGGTTTGGCAACGAAATTTATTTGTGTGAGGGGGTGTGCTGTGTGAGGGGGTGTGCTGTGTGAGGGGGTGTGCTGTGTGAGGGGGTGTGCTATGTGAGGGGTGTGCTGTGTGAGGGGGTGTGCTGGTGTACACACACACACCCATATTGGCACTTTATGAAGTCAGTTATGTCTTCCCACCGTGTGGGATATGACTCGGGTGACTTGGCAGCAAGCGCCTTTATGGCTGAGACACAGCTGATCCTGGCAAAGACTTCTTAAAGAGAACACAAGGAAGACCATGGAGATGGCTCAGCTGGTAGGTGACTGGGACACAAACGTGAGGGCCCCATCCCAGATCCCCTGCACCCACAGAAGAGTCATGCATCCTCATGTATTACATCCCAGATATGGGGGGTCAAAGATGGGAGCATTCTTGGGCTTGATGGCTAGCCAGCCTAACCAATCAGTGACGGGTTGGAGAAATGGCTCAGCAGTTAAGCATGCATGCTTCTCTTGCACCTCCGTGTCAGTCAGGTGGCTCCAGGAAGTCCGGTGCTTCTGGCCTCCTTGGTTACCCTCACACACATGTGCATAGCCCCATATACATGCTTACATAGTTAAAAAAATAAGTAAAAGGGTTGGCTTAGCAGAGCAATTGTTCTTGCAGAGGACCCAGGTTCAGTTCCCAGCACCCATGTCAGGCAGCTCATAACGACCTGAGGAGGAAAACCCACCCTTATGTAGGTGGCACGGGCTGGTATCAGATTGAATAAAAAGGGAAGAAAGGAAAAAGGAAAGATGGAGAGTGCCAGGATTCACCTCTGTTTCCTGACTGTAAGGCACAGTGTGCACTGACCCTCTTCCCACTCCTGACACCATGCCTTCCCTTCCATGTTGTGATGGTTTGAATGTAATTGGCCCCTATAATCTCACAGGGGTGGCACTATTAGGAGGTGTGGCTTTGTTGGAGTGGGTGTGGCCTGGGAGTAACCGTGTCACTGTGGGGGTGAGCTTTGGATACTGCCCAGTGTCTCAGTTGATTCCCTGTTGCCTGCAAGATGAAGGACTCTCAGCTCCAGGGCCATGTCTGCCTGCATGCCGCCATGCTCCCCCCATGATGACAATGGACTGGACCTCTGGACTGTAAGTGAGCCACAATGAAATGTTTTCTCTATGAGAGTTCTTGTGAACATGGTGTCTTTTCACAGCAAAAAAAAAAAAAAAAAAAAAAAAAAAAAACCCTAACTGAGGCACAGGTGGACTTGAGTGCTCTGAAGTGTGAGCCAGGACAAACCCTTCAGCCGGTAAGCTGCCTTTTGTCAGGTGTTTGACCACAGAGAAAGGAAAACCACCAGCATGTGTGGGCCAGCTGTCCTCTCCCCTGGACAAGGCTGGGTCCTCTAATGCCCTATCATGACAGAGAGGGGCTCAGAAGGTAGTTAACGTGCTGGAGGGCAGACATTTTCTCCTCCACTGGTGTCACCCTGGCCACCTTGAAGGTTAACCCCTTGTGTTCCTGTAAGTAACCTTAGTTAGACTCACAGATCCCCCAAGTCAGACTTGAGTGGAATAATGTCTTCAGTCTGTCACTGGTCCTCTGTTGGGGTGAATAGGCATTTGCTCATCTCCAGCAAAAGCTTGTGCAATATTGCACTGCCGGGTTCTCCAGCAGATAGGGCTGAGGCAGAGCCGGTCCCGCCGGTCTCTCCCTGGGACTGAGTAGGATGGCCACCGAGGAGAAACACACACTGAGCTGGGAGAACATCAAAGCAGGAACTCATATAGGGCTGAGGCAGTGAGCTGGAGTCTTGAGGTAGGGGTGAGCTGGAGTAAGGAATAAGGGCCAATAATAACTTGTATGTCAGCAGTGGGTGGGCAGAGGTGGCCTGGGTCGTGCTGTGCTGACTCTCCAAACTCAAGTTAGGCTCAGGAAGTTACACCGGGCCTCATGTGGCCCAGCATAGCACAATAAGCTATGGATTATGCAATTACAGAGCTGGAGAAGTCCTACAGTCTGCCATCTGCAACGAGGAGCCTCAGGGAAGTGGGTGGCATAATTCTTAAGAACCGATGACTCTTCCTTAAAGAGCCGGTACCTACATTCGGATATGTTTCGCTTTCTGAGACTCTGAAATCAATTCACATCCATGCTCTCTGGCATTTCTTACTTTCTTCTCAGCCCCTCTCTTTCTCTTAACCCTCCAACTTAAACTTATATTAAAATATTTTTAAACCATAACTCTACTTCATTTATTTCAAAAAGGCAGTTTGAATATAATTGGCCCCCATAAGCTTATAGGGAGGGACACTATTAGGAGGTGTGGCCTTGTTGAGGTGGGTGTGGCCTTGTTGGAGGAAGTGTGTCACTTTGTGCTCAAGCTTTGCTCAGTGTGATCCTCAGATCATTTCCTGTTTCCTATAAGATATAGGAGCAAGCTGAGCAAATAGAAACACAAAGTGCACAGATTGAGAAAGTGGGCACCAGGAAGCAGAATAGAGCCAAAGTCTGTGCTCAAGGAGATATAAACGGATTAAAAAATGGAATAAAGGGAGTGGTGACCTCAAGGCAAGATCCCTCCCAGCTAAAGGAACTAAAGAAAAGCTTAGAGCCAGGTATGGTGTTTGCACTTGGAAGGCTGGTGACCTCTGAGTTTGAGGTCAGCCTGGTCTAGAGATCCAGTTTCAGGGCAGCCAAGCTTAGGCAACGAAGGACAGAGAACTGGTGAAAAAGTAATTGAACAAGGGGACCATGTTCCAGTCCCAGGAAACAACAGCACAGGGCAGCTTTGGCCATGTGGTCCTGGACTTAAGGATAAAGGAAAGGGACTATGGAATTTGCCTCTGTGACTAAGGAAAGCCCCTGAGGCCAGGCATGTGTCAGGGCTGTCCCTGAATGGAGGCCTAGAGAGACCATTGTGTGAGGCTGTGAAGGTGAAGCCTGGATTGCTTTGGAGACCCCAAGATGGTAGAGATGCCAAAGTCATAGGATACCTGCCGAGGAAAGCAGCCAACAGGGCTTAGAACCAGCCCAAGAGAAAGAAATGTGTTTCACTCCCCAAAGCTGAAGGACTTGGAGGGCTGAAGAGCATTTTGACATGGGACATAGAGATCCAGAATTGGAAATTTGCCCAGCTGGTTTTTGGTCTCACTTTAGTCCAGTATTTCCTCACTATGCTCCCCTCCCTACATTTTGGAAAGGTAATGCATATCCCATGCCATTATATGTTGGAAGTATCTGATATGCTTTTTGATTTTTTTATTTTATAAGGGATTACAGTTAAAAGATTGTATGAATCTCAGAAGAGACTTTGAACTTTTAAACATTGTTGAGACTGTGATAGGCTGTGGGTACTTTTGAAGTTGGACTGAATGCATTTTTGCATTATGATATGGCTACAAGCCTTTGGGGGCCAGGGAGTGGAAAGTGGTGGTTTGAAAGAAAATGGCCCTCAAAGGGAGTGGCACTAATAAAAGGTGTGGCCTTGTTGGAGTAAGAAGTATGTCACTATGGAGGCAGGCTTTGAGGTCTCATATGTGCTCAAGATACCATCCAGTGTCTCAGACTACTTCCTGTTGCTTTCAAGATATAGAATTCTCAGCTCCAGCACCGTGTCTACCTACATGCTGCCTTGCTTCCCATCATGATGCTAATGGACTGAACTTCTGAACTGTAAGCAAGCCACCCAGTTAAATGTTTTTCCTTTATGAGAATGAGGGTTGCCATGGTCATGGAGTTTCTTCACAGCAATAGAAGCCCTAACTAAGACACAAGGGGAGCACACATCTCTTGAGGATGTTACCTCTTCTTCAGGAGAAGGGGCTTAGAAGGATTTTGGTTGGACACAGGACAACTGTATCATATTAGGCAACATTATGACCTTGCTCCTGTTTTTATTTAGAGAATAAATATAGCTTATGGAGATTTATATGGATGCCAAGATGATGAGGAGATAATTTAGAATGGTTACTTTTATGTAGCAATCTGACAGGCAGCCCCTATGTATTAGGCCAAACATCATCCTGGGGGTGTCCATGAGGATATTCTGAATGAGATAATGTTTGAATCAGTAGACCAAGTAAAGTGAATTACCTTTCTCATGTCATTGGGCCTCTCCAGTCCATTAGAAGTCTGAACTGAACAAAAGGTGGACTCAGCATAGTGACCCAAACCTACAAGGAGGGAGAATTCACTGTGCCTGGTTGTTTTCAAACTATCATATACATCTTCTCTTATGTGAAGACTACAATGTACCCACTTTCTGGGGGTTGTCTTAGTTAGGATTTCTATTGCTATGAAGAGACACCATGACCATAGCAACCCTTATAAAGGAAAACATTTAATTGGTTGGCTTGTTTACAGTTCAGAGACTCAGTTCATTATCATCAAGGTGGGACATAGTGTCGTGAGAGTGCTACTGTGGAGGCCCAATGAGACCAAAGGTCAGAGAGTTGGGACTTGCTTTTAGTTCATTCAAGATTATTGTGCTTCTAACTCAAAGGTCACGCCTAGTTGTAAATCAAAGTTCTGCTCTCTCAAGGCTATTGTCAACAGGTGTGCCAGCCCTCGTGCTCCTGAAATAAGAAAATAGTTGGTTCCTACCTAAAACAAGAGTCTAAGTATACAACTAAGTTCCAGTTCCCTTTATGGAAATGACTTGGGATTCCCCCCCAAGGAGTGGTATGCCTACAAAGTGTTTGGTCTGGGGCATGAATCAAGGGCATGAGCGGTGAATGTAGCCCATGACTTTTAATTTGTTTGTTAATGCAGTCCTTTTGTTCTGCTCCCACCTTTTGAAGTCAGAGGTGTATTGACCAGATGAAAATTAAACACAGACAAATTTTCAGTACTCACTGAATTTCCTCCTGATATTATCCTATGTGTTTCTGTGTTTTACTATTTTTGTTCGTGTCTTTATATTCTTTACTATATTTCTAAATTCCCTTGGCTCCACTCTGGAAGAAAGGTATTTTTGTCAAGGTTGGCCCCCCGACATCCTACATCTTGCAGGCAATAGGAAATGGTCTCAGTGTCACACTGAGCAAAGCTTGAGCAAAAGAGACCTCAAAGCCCGCCCCCACAATGACATACTTCCTCCAACAAGGCCACACCTACTCCACAAAGGCCACACCTCCGAATAGTGTCACTCCCTATGAGTTTATGAGAACCAATTACATTCTAGCTACCACATTCCACTCCCTGGAATAAGCTTGTAACCATATCATAATGGAGAATGCATTTAGTCCAACTGCAAAAGTCCCCACAGTCTATTTTATCAACAGTGTTTAATAGTCCCCCTTATTCACTTACATCTTTACCAGCTTTCTGATTTTGATGGTTACCTTTGCTAAGCTTGGCTGTCCTAAAACTGGATCTCTAGGCCAAGCGGACCTCAAAATCAGAGATCTGCCAGCCTCTACCTTCCAAGAGCTGGGATTAAAGGCACCACCACACCTGAACCTAAGCTGTTCTTTAATTCCTTTTCACAAGTTGGAAATTTAGCTGGGTGGGATCTTACCCTGAGGTCACTGCTCCCTTTATTCTATTTCTCAATCTGTTTATCTCTCTGAATAGAGGACTTAGCTCCATTCTACTTTCTGGTGCCCCTTTTCTCCTCAAATTTTACATTTTGTAATTTTCCCTGTATAGCTTGCTCCTTTTCATTATAAATCTTCATTAAAGTTACCACTAATAACCACATGTTAGAGTCTATACTAAGCCGTTTTGAGATTTCCTCTGCCAATGGAATTAATTCAAACTCTTCACTTTAGCCTCAGGCAGACTCTCCAGACAAGGGAAAAAATAGTCATATTCTTCACCAAAATATCACAAGGAAGATATCTAGGCCATATACTAACATTTTGCTCCTCTGAGCACCCACAATTCAAATCACAGTCAGAACTACTGTCTTTCAAGTTCCTACCAGGATTGTCCCCATCAAGCAGCACTTAAAGGGCTGGTCCACAATCTCAAGGTTCATATTCCTTCAGACAAAAGCATGGTCAAGCCTATCACAGCATTACCCCACTCCTGGTACGAACTTCTGTGTTAGGGTTTTTATTTCTATTTAAGAGACACCATGACCACAGCAACTCCTATAAAGGAAAACATTTAATTGGGTGGCTTTTTACATGGGCTCTGGATATTTGAATTCATGTCCTCATACTTCACAGCATGCTCTCTTGTCTGCTGAACTATTTCCCCTAAAGTTACCATTCCCGAAGGATCCAGGCCATTAGTAATCTGACCTGGACAGTCTGTTGTAGTTTTCCACTGATCTTAATCACTAGGCATACAATACTGAGATCTCTTATATTCTAGACATAATTTTCCTTACCTTCTTTGTTGAGTGACAATCCAATTCATCCCATGATTGTCAAGATCAGTCACCTCAAATGGTATAGTAACTTTTTTCTTTGCCTGTTGATTCAGAGGAATAAGGAATCAATGCAGCAAGTGACAGGGTATAATTTTAAGCTCCAATCCAATTTCTTTGCTTCTTGGTGGAATCTGTGCAGATAAGGAGTATATTGTTTCAAAAATCCTAACAGATACACTAGGCATTTTGTTTCCTCCCACCTGTAGTAATGGCCAGGTACAACAAATTACTCCATTAGCTTAAGAGGCTATTCATGCAAGCCCCATAAACAGTGAATTACAGAGTCTGACTGAAATAGAAGGCCCCTGGAGTTTTGTTCATCTTCCCTGCTGTCTACCTTGCAAACCGTTTATTTGTAAGTTTTGAATAGTTTTTATTGCTTTCTCGTTAAATTTAGTTACTAGAACATAATGTCATCAATGTCATGGATGGACATGATATACTCCCTGAACTTGGGAGGAATTCAAGGTCCCTCTCAGCTGCATGATGAGTTCGAAAACAGCTTGTAATCCCTAAGACTCTGACCCATGCAAACCAACAAATCCTCTGAATTAAATTACAGCACAAGCCTTGAGAGCTGGTGTGGTGGGATAATCTTTTTGTACACTGTGAAGATGTGTCTCTGCCTAAAATGCCTTCCAATTGGCTTAGTAAAGAGCTGATTGGCCAATAACTAGGTAGGAGAGGATAGGCAGCACTTCTGGGGAGAGAGAAGAACTCTGGGAAGAAGAGAGGTGGAGAATTCACCAGTGATATGCAGCGGGAATTGGGCAGACAGTATAGAAGAGCAGTAATGAGCCATGTGGCAGAAGGCCGATTAATATAAACAGGCTAATTTAAGTTATAAGAGCTAGTTGGGAACAAGCCTAAGCTAAGGCCAAGCTTTCATACTTATAAGAAGTCCACATGTACATCTGGTAGCTGGTGGTTCAAGGAAAGTCCAGCTATAAGCTGGTACACAGGTTCATCCACTATCACATCCTACTCCTCTCCAGGGATGGACCTGACTAGGGCAATGAGGGAAGAAGGAAAGCATAAGGGTCCATAGACAAGCTGGTTTCTGGTGGACTAGGCTTTCTGATAGAGAAGCTACAGCACCCTGGAGCGTGATGTGTTTATTATATACAGTTAGTTGAACAGGGAGGTGGGGTCATTGAATACAGCTGAACAAAGAAGCAGGCTTTGGGGTACACAGTTGGATCAAAGATGGAGGTTTAGATCGTCTCAGTAGGGCAGCAGTCTTCTGGTCACAAACATTCAGGCAGAGAAAGCTACAGGGGACATTTTCTACAGGGGACATTTTCTACAGGGGATATTTTCTACAGGGGACATTTTCTACAGGGGACATTTTCTGCACAGAGAAAGCTACAGGGGACATTTTCTACAGGGGACATTATTATTTTCTGCACATGCTGCCAATATGTGCACTCAGACCAGAAGGCTGTGCCATCTTCCCGAGGGTCACCCCAGGAAGGCTGTGCTGTGCCCAGGGAGCTGAAGCAGTGGGGTTCTTGACGAGACTGTGGTATGTCGTCGACACACTTCTACTCAGGACTTCACTTGCTCCTCCAGTGTACCCCTGAGGTGGTTCTATGAGAATATATTACTAGCCTTGCAAGCCATCTGCTTTCTAAGTCAATAGATGCACAGTAGGTTCCAGGGAAGCTTTCATTTCCCAGACAATAAAGTTATATTGGTATCGCAGCTGCAACTGGCATCAACCTGGTTAAACTTGCAGCCACCCACTGTCATCCTGCAAGAGCATCTCTTCTCTTCTGCAGAGGCCAACTGCTTTTGACCAGCAGTACCAATCTCTATAATTACTCTAGAAGCACAGGGCTACATTTGATCTGTGATTTTTCTTATGTTCTTGTGGCTTCTGTTTGGCGTGTGTGTGTGTGTGTGTGTGTGTGTGTGTGTGCGTGTGTGCATCCTGGGGCATGGAGTGTGTGCTGTCTCACTGGACTACATCCCCAACTTCTCTGCTCCGCCTTTCCCATCATAACAGTCCTCACTTCCTAGACCATGGAACCTGCCAAAAAGAATATCGGCTCTAGTTACACATCTCAAAATGGGGAGAAACTAGAAGACCGCTTTAGAGGCCCAGTAGATACATAGAGACTTATCTGTTCTAGAGCTCCATCAATACCTGACCTCCATGACCCCTAACTCTGACTACTGGGCCACAGTGACATTTGGTGGCTCTAGAATCAATGTCAACTCAGAAGAAGGATGCAGTATTCTCCAAATGTCTTCTTATCCCTTCTCAATGTATAGTTACCCTGGTAAAGGTCAGAGGTTTTTCTGATAAAAACTGGAAAAAAAAAAGATCGGGCTGGAGAGATGGCTCAGAGGTTAAGAGCATTGCCTGCTCTTCCAAAGGTCCTGAGTTCAATTCCCAGCAACCACATGGTGGCTCACAACCATCTGTAATGAGGTACGGTGCCCTCTTCTGGCCTTCAGACATACACACAGAATATTGTATACATAATAAATAAATAAATATTTTTTAAAAAAAAAGATCAAAAGCATAAATTGTCACTGTGAGGGGACTGTCCATCATTCAAGGGGTTCTGAGTCTCTAAACTGGCTCAGGTCTGGGGAATTAACTGGGGGCTGTGATTTTTTTATGACCAGGCTAGACTTTTACTCATTTGATCTACAAAATTTCTACATATGCAGATCAAATAAGAGAGTCTGGATTTTGGAGGCTGGCAAAATGACTTAGCAGACAGACGTGTGTGTTACCAGATCTTGTGACCTGAGTTTGATTTCATAGCCTTACTTGATAGAACCAACTTCCAAAAGTTGTTCTTAGACCTGCATATGTATGCCATGGTACATACAAATATGCAAAATGGAAAAGATTTTTTGTAGACTTCATATCTATTTCACTTCTAGAAATAATAGTCAACAAAGTTTCACGAGTATATATAAAAAGCTAACAGATCACAACTAATCAAAATGCAGAGCTATAACACAGCTCCTGCACCAGAGGTTCAGGGTGCACTGCAGGAGAGGGGGTGAAAAATGGCAAGAGCCAGAACAATAGAGAGTTTCCTGTGAGTGAACTTGTCTCTCCTAGAAATGTCAGAAACTACACCCATGGAGACTCATCAACATGGCTGTCTAAACAAGACCTAAACAAGGACAACACCAATAGACATGCTAAAGTGGAAAGGGAGAAGCCCAGGATGCTTCAATCATAGATGAAGAATTAGAGGCAACCAAGGAAAGCTGAGAGCAGGAGAGATAGTCTTTTCCAGAGAAGAACACACCAACTGGTTATCCAATACCAAAGGGTTAGCCCTGAAAATATTCATACAAGTAACATCATACAGACTGAGCAGGTTATATTTAAGTATTTGTGTGTGTGTGTGTGTGTGTGTGTGTGTGTGTGTGTGTGTGTAAGTAACAACAATTAAAGAGGACAGAGGCAATGAATTTGGAAGAAGAGGTACATGGGAGAGGTTGGAGGGAGGAAAAGGAAGAAGATAATGTTGTAATCATAATCTCAAAAACTAAAAGATTTTTTAAAACCTATCAAACTTTACACTTTAAATAGATGTAGTTTACTTTGTATCAATTACATCTCAATAGATCTAAAAATGACACATGGATTATGATGTAAATGAATATAAAATAAATTATTAATAAAAAGTTTTAACAATTGGATTTAGGCACAACCTTATCCCCTAGTCTTCCCCTCGCTTTGACATCTAAAGTTGATGCTCACCATTGCTGACCTTGATTTACATTTTTACAGCATATGTGAAATCCATAAACCACAATTCTGTAAAGTATGTGACATACCACTCTGCATACTTTTAGTCAATAATACTAACTATACCATTTTTGTTTTGCTTTGAGTTTTGCTATTTTCTCAGACTAGTCTCAAGCTAGTCTCAAGCTCACAGCTCAGCCAGGTAGTAGTAGTTGTGCATGCCTTTAATCCCAGCATGTAGGAGGCAGAGGCAGGCCAGATCTCATAATTTGTTTCTAGCTAGCTCTTTTTCTTTAACTTACCCATTTCTATTAATCTGTGTGCTGCCCCGAGGCTCATTTTCCTAATCTTATGTTGTCCATCCGTCTTTCCTGCTTTTTCTGTGTCTGTCTGTCCCTCTGCTGGCTAGTCCCCAGCAGATTGGCTGGCTCCCCTTTTCTCTCTGCCTGCCAGCTCCACCTATCCCTCCTCTGCCTTGCTATTGGCTATTCAGCTATTTATTAGACCAATCAGGTGCCTTAGGCAGGCCAGATGACACAGCAACACATCTTTAATAGTTAAACAAATACTTTATCCACCACGCCTCCCAGCTCATACAATTCCCAACTTAGCTCCCAGGACCTGGGACCACAGGTGCCACGAAGCACCAATACTTTGTTTTTTCTCACCTTTCTTTTTTGACCAAATACTGTGTTTTTGAGATGAATCCAAGTAGATAAATGCAAATGTAAGGTAGACAGACGACTTTCCCAGTGAGATTTATTTCCTTAATTACATCAAAATGAACCAATGAATATCTCCTTATGAACATGTGAATGTTTCTCAGGCGAGGATTCTTCCATGGAAAATATGGGATGTAGTTTGTGTAGCGTTGGTTTTATGGGCTGTCATTAATTTCTGTCCCAACAGAGTGGCTGAACCAACAATTCTTCTGGCTGCATCCTCCTAACATTTACCATACCTCACAGTTTTTACTGCCAAACATTATATTGTAGGATCTTGTATTTAAACTTCCGCTTTCCTAATTACTGAATTTAGGGGTTTCTGGGAACTCAAACCAGAACCTGATATATGCTCAGCAAGTGTTCTACTACAACATACTGTGTGAAACATTAAGCTCTGAGCAGCTTTTGTATATAACTACATGAATTTCTTCCTCTGCAAATTCTCTTTATCTTTTGTTGGCACACACAGGCATGCAGAGGTCAAAAGTCAACTTCAAATGTTGTTCAGGAACCGTTCATCTCGGTTTTTAAATATAAATATATATTAGCATGTGTATGTTTATATGAGTGCAAATGCATACACACCACTGCACATGAGTAGAGGTGAGAGGAGTTGGTTCTCTTCTTTCATCTTTATGTGGATCCAAGGTACCAAACTCATAATGTCAGGCTTGAGTGGCAAGTACTTGTAGTACTATCTAGTCAATCCCTCCCCCTCTTTTAAGCCTTATTTTACATTTATTTATTTATTTATTTATTTATTTATTTATTTATTTATCTCTGTGTGTACATGTGTTCCGGCCCCTTGTATATGCCATGGCATTCATGTGAAGGCTGGAGGACAACTTGTGGGAATCAGTTCTTTCTCTCATCCCACCAGGTGGTTCCTGGGGATTGAAGTCCCATCATCTGGCTTGGCAGCAAGCTCCTTCATTCACCAAGCCATCGCATTACCACACCTCCCTTTTTACATTTATTTATTTGTATGCACGTGTTTGGATGCACATGTGACATGGTGCACATATAATGGTCAGAAGACAACTTAGAAGAGTTGGTTCTCTCCTTCTACCATGTGGGACTTCCATCAAACTCAGGTCATCAGGCTTGGTAGGAAGTTCCTTTACCCACTGAGTCATCTTCTGCCTCCCAACTGACTCCCCCAATCTCCACTTTTGAAACAGGGTTTCTAACTGGAACATAGGGCTTGCCCCAGGTATCCGCCTATCTCCACTCTCCAGCACTGGTATTATAAGTGCTGTGGGATAATGCAAAGATTTATCTCTTGTATTGGTTTAATGAAACACTGATTGGCCAGTATCCAGGCAGGAAGTATAGGTGAGGCGACCATACTAGGAGAATTCTGGGAAAAAGAAAGGCTCAATCTGAAATCACAAGTCAGACGCAGAGGAAGCAAAATGAGAATGCCTCACTGGTAAAAGGTACTAAGCCACATGGCTAATATAGACAAGAAGTATGGGTTAAGTTGTAAGATCTAGTTAATAATAAGCCTGAGCTAATAGACCAAACAGTTTGTAATTGTTATAAATCTCTGTGTTTTCTTGGGACTGGATGGTTGTGGGACTGGGCAGGACAGAAACTCTGTTTGCCATAAGCATGTGCCATCATGCCCACACTATGTAACTAATACAGATGCTAGAGATGAAGCAGGTTCTCTTGCTATCTTTTTGGGTCCTATGGGATCTTTTGATGCAAAGAGCTTCACCTTTTTCTATCTTTCCTTTATGACTTTTTAAAGTAGTTATGGAGATCTCTAGTCCATGTGAACTGCAGGCCTGTGCTCTTGGGCTGGATCCTCAGGCCATGAATATTCTTTTTTATTCTTGTTTTAGGATACTTACCTATCCCAATAGCATTAAAATATTCTACCACTAGCTGTTCAATCTCAGGCAAATGTCTTTATCTTTCTGGGCCTCAGTGTCCTCTTCTATAAAATAAAGATGGTTAACAGTGTTACCTCACAAAGCTAGTATTAAAGTTATTTACTTATGCAAAGCAAGATTTCAAAATGAATATATGTCACTCTCAAGTTAGGATCAAGTAGGAAGGATACATTTACAAAGATATGGGTGGTATGGGAAGTCCTTTTGTATATGTGTTGTTTTTATTGGTAAATAAACAAAACTACCTTGACTTACAGCGGGGCAGAATAGAGTAAGGTGGGAATTACAAGCAGATAGAGGAGCAAAGAAGGCTGAGTCAGGGAGATGCCATGTAGCCACCAAAGGAGACAGACACCCCAGGACCTTGTTGGTAAACTGCAAGACTCATGGTAATACACAGAATAATAAAAATGGATTAATTTAAGATGAAAGAGATATCTAGAAATACACTTAAACTATTGGCCAAATAGGATTGTAATTAATACAGTTTCTGTGTGATTATTTCTGGTCTGGGTCGCCAGGAAATGAATGAGCAGTCTTCGCCCACCTCCCACTTCAGGTGTGGATGCTAGTGTACCTACTCAGGGTCAGGAGGAAAGTACCTGAGACCAAGCCTATGGCTCAGCACCCCCGCCTGGGCAGGCAATGGGATCGGGTCTGCTAGGAGTACACAGGCAGGAGAGCATGGTGGATTCCCACCACCACACACAGAGATATTTCCAGGCTGTGCCATGCATGGTAGATTTAGCTTTTACTCAGATAAAAAGGGTTTATATGCTGCATGGGGCTACCCAGAGTTGAGGTGGTGAGGACGGCTCCCACCCGACAGTCCCAGAGGTGGCTGTGAGCGAGCTCTGCCATATTGAAAGCCTGAGAGAGGTGAAGCCAGCATCCAGGACCACTGTGATCAAGCTGTTTACCAGTTTAAAAGCACTCCTGGTCCAAAGATTATTACAGATATGCAATAAAGACAAATTCAGATGAGAAAGACCTCTAAATGGGTCACAGTGTTGGATAAAAGTACATAGGCTTGAGAGAGAGGAAAAAAATAGAGACAATTATAATATGAAAGAGTACATTCAGTCATAGATTAAAGAAATAAAGATAATAAAATAAATATTAAACTTGTAAAAAAGTAATAAAGTTGTAAAGCAAAGGACACTGTCACTAAGACACAAAGGCAACCCACTGACTGGGAGAAGATCTTCACCAACCCCACAACTGACAAAGGTCTGATCTCCAAAATATATAAAGAACTCAAGAAACTAGACCGTAAAAATCTAATCAACCTAATTATAAAATGGGGCACTGAGCTGAACAGAGAATTCTCAACAGAAGAACTTCAAATGGCCAAAAGACACTAAAGGTCATGCTCAACTTCCTTAGCGATCAGGGAAATGCAAATCAAGACAACTTTAAGATACCATCTTACACCTGTCATAATGGCTAAAATAAAAAACACCAATGATAGCCTTTGCTGGAGAGGTTGTGGAGAAAGGGGTACACTCATCCATTGCTGGTGGGAATGCAAACTTGTGCAACCACTTTGGAAAGCAGTGTGGTGGTTTCTCAGGAAATTCGGGATCAACCTACCCCTGGACCCAGCAATACCACTCTTGGGAATATACCCAAGAGAGGCCTTATCATACAACAAAAGTATATGCTCTACTATGTTCATAGCAACATTGTTTGTAATAGCCAGAACCTGGAAACAACCTAGATGCCCTTCAATGGAAGAATGGATGAAGAAAGTATGGAATGTATACATATTAGGGTATTACTCAGAAGTAAAAAACAAGGACTTCTTGAATTTTGCATACAAATGGATGGAAATAGAAAACACTATCCTGAGTGAGGTAAGCCAGACCCAAAAAGAGGAACATGGGATGTACTCACTCATATTTGGTTTCTAGCCATAAACAAAGGACATTGAGCCTATAATTAGTGATCCCAGTGAAGCTAAATAAGGAGAACCCAAAGAAAAACATATAGACATCCTCCTCAATATTAACCTTCATCAGGCGATGAAGGAAGACAGGGACAGAGACCCACTTTGGAGCACCGGACAGAAATCTCAAGGTCCAGATCAGGAGCAGAAGGAGAGAGAGTACGGGCATGGAACTCAGGACCGTGAGGGGTGCACTCACACACTGAGACAATGGGGATGCTCTATTGGGAACTCACCAAGGCCAGCTGGCCTGGGTCTGAAAAAACCTGGGATAGAACCGGACTCGCTGAACATGGTGGACAATGAGGACTACTGAGATCTCAAGAACAATGGCAATGGGTTTTTGATCCTACTGCACATACTGGCTTTGTGGGACCTTAGGCTGTTTGGATGCTCACCTTGCTAGACCTGGATGGAGGTGGGTGGTCCTTGGACTTCCCATGGGGCAGGGAACCCTGATAGCTCTATGGGCTAACAAGGGAGGGGAACTTGATTGGGGGAGGGGGAGGGAAATGGGAGGCGGTGGCAGGGAAGAGACAGAAATCTTTAATAAATAAATAAATGGAAAAAAGTAATAAAGTAAAAAAATTAAGCCACGTAAAGATAAAATATACACAGAGAGTCTAATTTATGTATACTATTGTGTTTTCTTTGAATTTTTTGACCGTAAATGAGCTAAGTACAGAGAGACATTTCATTGTTCAGACTGCTAAGCTAAACCAACATATATATTTTACCAGTATCTTGACTTCAAAATTTGGGTCTAAGGATATGTTTCTCTGGAAAAGAGGTTCTGCTTTTGTTTCCACAGAGGAGAGAAAGCTGTGGATTCCTTACTGGATAATATGGTTTGATTAAACAAGACCTCCTGAAGCAATGGCCCAGAAGGTCCAACATCCATGACAGCTTCAGGACTGCTGGCTGAGATGGACCTGCCACACAGGATGCCCCCTGAAAGACTGATTAACAGTTGGGAAATCAGCAAAAAGTAGTCTAGAAATTAACTCCCAAATTTCTAAATGATTGTTTATAAATGTTTGTTTACATTTAAATGAGGCTAGAGAGATTAATACTTTACATGGTATGGATGGATCTTGGCTTATTGATACAAATTTAAGATGAATTTTGTTTTATATATACTTCTGCTTTTGATTAAGATATTGTGTTTGTGCAGCTCATTTAAAAATGCGGGACACAAAAAAAAGTGACTAACAAAGTGCTAATATAGGCAAAACAGTCTTTCAAATTTCCTGCTTCATAGAAAGGTCTGCTGGATACTATGGGCCTGTAGGCTGAAGATGGCTGCCCCAATGTTACAAAAACCTTTGGTTGACTGTCCAGGCAGCAAGATTTCTCTGTCAATTCTAGAGTTTTAAAAGTTTCTTACAATGCACTTTCTGTTTACTTAGGTAATAGTATGTCCTTCTGGAGTCTTTAATAAAGTTGAAGAATAGATAGTTATAATTATAGTTTTCCTTCGTTGTAATAAAAAAATAAAATAGATATAAATAGTGTAACTGTAATTCTCAGTTGATACCTGTTTTTTATATATAATTTTACTATGTAAAAGTTAAAACCTTCCCTTTTATTTTGACAGAAAAGGGGATATGGGGTGGGAAGTCCTTCTGTATATGTCTTGTTTTTATTGGTTAATGAATAAAGCTGCTTTGGTCTACAACAGGGCAGAACAGAGTAAGACAGGAATTCCAAGCAGATGGAGGAGGAAAGAAGGTGGAACCAGAGAGATGCCATGTAACTGCCAAAGGAGACAAACACCCTGGAACCTTGTCAGTAAACTATGAGCCTCGTGGTAATACACAGAATAATAAAAATGGGTTAATTTAAGATGTAAGAGCTAGCTAGAAATACACTTAAGCTATTGGCCAAACAGTATCGCAATTAATACAGTTTCTGTGTGATAATTTTGGGTCTGGGCAGTTGGGAAACAAACAAGCAGCCTCAGCCTTCATATCGGGGTGGTCTTTACAGGAGAACCTGATATAGCAACTGCACAGTTCTTCCTGTCCTGACACCCAAATTCCAGGAAGAGACAAATGAAACCTCAGAGTGTCTTCATGAGCTTTATTCTGATGTGAGGAGACAGATGAACATTAGCAAATACAGCATTTCTGATAGCATGAGTCCTGGGGAATAATGAGGCGAGATAAAGAAAATAGAGTGATCCAATGAGAAATGTAGTGTGTAGATGGTCAATGTCATTCAGGTCAGAGCAGTGACAAAGGGAAGTCAGGGTTAGACAGGTTCTATCTGGCTTGGGTCCTGTGATCATTATGTCAGTCACTTGCAAGGGTGATGCCCCCAATGACCTAATTACCTTCCCTTAAGCCATCCCTCTCAAAATTTCCACTGTCTTCCCCATCCCCTAAGTACCAAGATACTAGTACATGAATATTTTTTTGTTTTGTTTTGTTTTTGATTTTTGAGACAGGGTTTTTCTGTATAACAGCCCTAAGTGTCCTGGAACCTGTTCTGTAGACTAAGCTGGCCTCAAACTCACTGAGATCCACCTGCCTCTGCCTCCTGAGTGCAGGAGTTAAAGGTGTGCACCACCACCACCCAGGTTACATGAACCTTTTCTGTAATGTACTCAAACCACACTGAAGCATCACAAGGACCACAGAGGGCAGTCTGAGGGAAGGGAAGGTTTCATTGAAAATGCTAAGTGACTCGAGAGCTGTGATTTAGGTGAGGGTGGTGGCAACGCAGGTGGTGAGCACTGGTGACAATCTCATGACCCTGGATAGTTCCACAGGTAGAGGATTGGTAACCTCTACAGGACTGCTGATGGTGAGTGTTTGAGAAAGACGGACAAACATTTAGTCTAAAAACAAATGGGAGGGTTTCTGGTTATCAGCTTGACTACATCTGGGCTACACTGACTAAAACCCAAGCACACCTGAGAGGAATTTTTCTTTTCTGGATCATTTGAGGTGAGGAGACCCACCCTTAAGGGCCACACCTTCTGGTGGCAGCCTATATAAAGGACAAGAAAGAAGGAAACTGTGATGGTTTGAATGGAATTGGACCCCATAAATTTAATTGGCACTATTAGGAGGTGTGGCCTTATTGAAGTAGGAATGCCTTGTTGGAGGAAGCATGTCACTGTGGGCGTGGCCTTTGAAGTCTCATATATGCTCAAGCCAATCCCAGTGTCCCATTCCACTTCCTGTTGCCTTCTGATCAGGCTGTAGCCAGCACCATGTCGGCCTGAACACTGCCATGTTCCCTACTGTGGCAACAATGTACTGAACTGTAAGGCACTACCTCAATTAAATCTTCCTTTTAAAGGAATTTCTGTGGTTGGGCCAGGAGGTGATGGCACATGCCTTTAATCCCAGCACTCGGGAGGCATAGGCAAGCGGATCTCAGTGAGTATGAGGCCAGCCTGGGCTACCAAGTGAGTTCCAGGACAGCCAGGACCATTACACAGAGAAACTTTGTCTAGAAAAGCAAAAACAAACAAACGAAGATAGATAAAGAAAAAATTGCTATGGTCATGGTGTCTTTTCACAGAGGTAGAAATTCTAACTAAGATAGAAGCTTTTTCTTTTTGCCTACTTGCCCCTCTATAGCTGTTCAGTCCCAAAGAAACACAGAGGCTTATATTAATTATTAACTGTTTGGCCTATTAGCTCAGGCTTATTATTAACTAGTTCTTACAATTTAAAGCAACCCATAATTCTTGTCTATGTTTAGCCACATGGCTTGGCACCTTTTCTCAGAATGGCATTCTCATCTTGCTTTCTCTGCATCTAGCTGGTGACTGCATCTCTCTTTTCCTCTTCCCAGAATTCTCCTAATCTGGCTGCACTGCCTATTCTTCCTGGCTACTGGCCAATTAGCATTTTATTAAACTAATAATAATGACAAATCTTTACAGGGTACAAAGCATTGTTCCACAGCCCTCCCATCCCCCAACTTACTGGCAAGTTTATCCTACTCCTGAGGGAGGCCGTATTTCTTCAGGATTCTAAGACGTTCTGAAGACCCACTGTGACACTCTGCCTTGTGGACTGAACAACTGTGAAGTTCTTGGACTTTCTGTCAGAGGACAACTACTGGTGGACTAGCAGGACCACAGGTTACAAGTTACTCTAATAAATCCTCTTTACATATAGAGAGAGTCATTCTATTGGTTTTATTCCTAAAGAGAAGCCTGACTTAGGGTGGAATGCTTGCCACCAAGCCTAACACCCTGAGATTGACCGCCAGGACCCAATGGTAGAGAGACAGCTAACTCTCAAAGGCTGTCCTCTGACCTCCACACATGCACAGGTACCATGGCATATGAGCAACACCCTCCTGCCCTGGCCCAATGAATAAATATGAAAAAAAAGGGGGAAAATAAGAAAACAATTGAAAGCAGCAGCATTAGCAAAAATGGTGAATTAAGAACTTCTAAAAAAATCTAAGTAATAAGCAAAATTGTCAGGGTCAGTTTTTAAATTAAAAATAAAAGTATTACTTTTGGCAGGAGAAGTACGTGCCATGGTGCACAGTTGGCAGTCATGAGTTCTTGGGAATCTACCTTAGATCATCAAGCTGGTGTGGCCAGAGCCTTTACCTGCTCAGAAATCTTGCTGGCCCTGTAAGGACTTTGGAAATGAATCTGGGTGTGGTGGCTCATACCTGTAATCCAGCATTAAGGAGGCCTGGGCAGGAAATCTGTTACACATTTAGGACAGCCTGGGTTACATAGTTAATTCTAAGCTAGCCTGGGCTAGAGAGTGAGACCCTGTCTGAAAACTAGAAATAAAATAAACAATAAAAGCACAAATTTGGAAATTATTCAAAGTTTCGCACCCATGAGTGTTTATTCATGGGAGATCTTAAGAAGTACAGTGAGTTTGGAAGCATTTTTAACATCCCTTCCATCTTCCTCCTCCCAAGTTCCACAGGAGCCTTGAAAGCCAACATCCTGCAGCAGATACAACGAAAGCCAGCAGCTTGGCAGCCCTGAAAGAACAGGGGGGCTCAAAGTTCCTTCAAAGCATTTCACAGCAAACTCATTGTTTATCATTTAGTGGCTTCTTGGAGGATCGTATGTAAGGGTGTCAGTGTTCACTGCATGGAGCCCTGAAACAATTTTTCACCAACCCTGCAGCTTCAACTGCCACGTTTCTATTTTCAGCTCCGTGTTTTTCCCTTGGCTTAAAACACACCAAGTTGCTTACCTCCAACTTAATCAGTTGGCAAATGGTGGCAACACAGACTCACCAGAAGCATACATCTGATTCCCCATAACAACTGTGGCTCCTGCAGGAGAGAGGAACCACCTTCTTCTTCTTTGCCATATGGACAGCAACAGTCATATAAACTGGAACAGAGCAGGCCCTGCTGGCAGAGCTGCTCCAAAAGAATGCAGAGATCAGTAACCATGCCGGCTGATGAAGTAACTCTTTCGAAACCAACTCTGGATCATGCCAATTCATGTCAACAATCCTGTGTACCCCCATCCAAATATAACATGCCAAAGGAACAATACACGCAAAGTCTGAGAAAGAGAAGGCTGTCTTATTTGATCTGACTTGCAGGTTGCAGACAACAGATTTTGCTTAGGGATTGTGGGGAGTGGAGGAAGTCCTGAGTGAATGAGTGTTGCTGGCATAGGGAACAGCCATGTCAAGGACCCCATAGGCTCAGACCTGTGGCGAAGTGGTAAAACCTTCCCCCATTCTAGCTCAGAAGAAGGGAAAGCCTTCCTCTAGTCCATGTGTAGATGTTGATAGTGTGTGCAGAAAATGTCCACCATAGATCCCCACCTCTACGACTTACCATCTGAAGGCTTCTCCCCTGCAGAAACTGTCACCTAGATCCAGCTGCCTCCTTGTTTATCTGTGTGTGATGGTCTGACTCCTCGTCCAGTTGTATACACCTCTCTGTTCAACTGGTATAATAAACATGCGGAGCTTCTCTCATCAGAGAACCCAACGTGCCAGATGCCAGATTTCCTGAGTGTTTATTTGTCTTTTCCTCATTCCCTCACTGACCTGGAGCCATACTTGACGCTCAGGGACATTTGTCTAACTGTGAGGGGCAGCTGCTTAACATGTTGGCATTCTGTGCTGGTTGATAACATCTGGAGCAAAGGAGAAGTTAACTAAAACGCTTACAAGGAAAAGTTAGAAAATTGGAGAATTTTGAGGTGTTTCTGGGAGTCTAGAGCACACACATACGTTAGGTAATGTGTATACACAAGGCTGTATGTGGGCAGGAAAGACAAGAGGAATTCTTACTTTCTTACCATTGATTAAACGTGAGACTCTCTCCAGGCAGGAAGTGAAGTAGTATAAACTACCTGGCTGGAGTTGAAAGCATGCCTCAGCAAGTCCTGAGCACCTTGGCAAAGACTGAGTGACTTTCTGGTTCTAGTGAAATAAGGCGTTGACCACCAGGTTCACTGAGCAGAGACTTCAATGTGCATAAACAGGGAATAATATAGAATGTTTGAAAACATTGATAAAAAGAAAATATAGATCCCATAAAATTAAAAAAAAATATTTTAAAAAAACATTAGTCAGGCATGGTGGCATATGTTTTTAATCCCAAAGTCTTTAAAGTTAAATATTTTTTTAAACAGGCTTACTTTGTGTAGCCCTAGCTGTCCTGGAACTAGATTTGTAGACCAGGCTGGCCTCAAATTCTGAGTTCCTGCCTCTGCCTCCTGGGTGCTGGGATTAAAGGCATGTGCCTCAGGAGCCTTCCACCTTGTTTTTTGAGACATGACATCCTACTGTTTGAAGCTCACCTAGTAGACAGCACTGGCTAGCCAGAAAGCCCCAGGACTTTGATTCTCTGGTACTGAGACTGTAAGCAGGAGACACACCTGGCTTTTTTATGTGGGCCCTAGGGACCTTAGGTTCTTATGCTTTTAGGACAAGCACTTGACCAAATGAGCCCAAAACATTTTTAAATAAATGGAAATTAAAAGAACTTTTTGTTGTAAGAGGCTTCTTGTTCATTTCCTGGTCAACTATACCCCTGAAATAACCACTCAGAAACTGTATTAACTAAATCACTACTTGGCCTATTAGCTCTAATTTCTTATGGCTAGCTTTTACATCTAATTTAATCTATTTCCATTATTTTATATTTTACCATGAGGCTCATGGCCTACCGGCAAGGTTCCAGTGTGTCTGTCTCCAGCAGCGGCTCCATGGCATCTCTCTGACTGTGCCTCCTTTCTCCCAGCATTCAGTTTAGTTTTCCCTGCCTACCTCTCTTCTGCTCTGCACAGGTCCAAGAGAGTTTCTTTATTAACCAATGGTATTCACAGCATACAGAGGGGAATCACACATCACCTCCCCTTTTCTATTTAAATAAGAAGGAAGGTTTTAACTTTTATTTGTATTTTCATCTTTTTTATTGATATTTATTGAGCTCTACATTTTTCTCTGCTCCTCTCCTCCCTTAAACCCTCCCCCAAAGTCCCCATGCTCCCAATTTACTCAGGAGATCTTGTCTTTTTCTACTTTCTACTTCCCATGTAGATTAGATCTATGTGAGTCTCTCAGTGTCCTCATTGTTGTCTAAAGTCTCTGGGATTGTGGTTTGTAGGCTGGCTTTCTTTGCTTTATGTTTAAAAACCACCTGTGAGTGAGTATATGTGATAATTATCTGGGTTATCTCACTCAAAATAATGTTTTCTAGCGCCATCCTTTTCCTGCAAAATTCAAGATGTAGTTATTTTTTTCTACTGTGTAGTAATCCATTGTGTAAATGTACCACATTTTCCTTATTCATTCTTCGGTAGAGGGGAATTTCGGTTGTTTCCAGGTTCTGGCTATGACAAACAAAGCTGCTGTGAACATAGTTGAGCACATGTCCTTGTGGCACAATTGAGCATCCTTTAGTGGTATTGCTGGGTCTTGAGGAAGGTTGTTACCTAATTTTCTGAGAAATTGCCGCACTGACATCCAAAAGGGTTGTACCAGCATTCATTCCCACCAGCAATGTAGGAGTGTTCCCTTTATCCCACAACCTCTCCAGCATAAGTTGTCATCAGTGTTTTTGATCTTGTCCATTCTTTCAGGTGTAAAATAGAATCTCAGAGTTGTTTTGATTTGCATTTCTCTGATGACTAAGGATGTTGAACACTTCCTTAAGTGTCTTTCAGCAATTTTAGATTCCTCTGTTGAGAGATCTCTGTTTAGGTCTGTACTCCATTTTTTTAAATTGGATTATGTGTTCTTTTGGTGTCCAATTTCTTTCCCATTCTGTAGGCTGTCATTTTGTCTTGTTGACCATGTCCTTTGCTTTACAGGAGCTTTTCAGTTTCAGGAGGTCCCATTTAGTAATTGTTTCTCTCAGTGTTTCTGCTGCTGGGGTTATATATAGGAAGTGGTTCCCTTGCCAATGCGTTCAAGTGTACTTTCCACTTTCTCTTCTATAAGGTGCAGTGTGGCTGGCTTTATGTTGAGGTCTTTGATCCATTTGGACTTGAGTTTTGTGCATGGTGATAGATATGGGTCTATTTTCATTCTTCTACATGTTGATATCCATTTATGCCAGCATCACCTGTTAAATATGGTTTCTTTTTCCCAATTGATATTTTTGGCTTCCTTGTCAAAAATCAGGTGTTCCAAGATGTGTGGATTGATATCGCGGCCTTCTATTCTGTTCCATTGGTCCTCCTGTCTATTCTTATGCCAATACCAGGCTTCAGTACAATAGCTCTGTAGTGGAGTTTGAAGTCAGGGATTGTGATGCCTCCAGAAGTTCTTTTATTTTACAGAATTGTTTTGGCTATCCTGGGTTTTTTGCTTTTCATATGAAGTTAAGTACCGTTCTTTTGAAGTCTTTGAAGAATTTTTCTGGGATTTTGCTGGGCATTGTGTTGAATCTGTAGATTGCTTTTGGTAAGATTGCCATTTTTACTATATTAATTCTGCCTACCCAAGAGCATGGGAGGTCTTTCCACTTTCTGGTATCTTCTTCAGTTTCTTTCTTCAAAGATTTAAAGTTCTTGTTGTACAAGTCTTCCACTTGTTTGGTTAGAGTTACTCCAAGATATGTTATGCTATTTGTGGTTATTGTGAAGGGTGTTGATTCTCTGAATTCTTCCCCAGTCCTTTTATCATCTGTGTACAGGAGGGCTACTGATTTTTTTAATTAATCTTGTATCCTACTACATTGCTGAAAGTGTTTATGAGTTGTAGAAGTTCCTTGGTAGAATTTTTGGGATCACTTATGTAAACTCATATCATTAGCAAACAGTGAGAGTTTGACTTCTTCTTTTCCAATTTGTATCTCCTTGATCTCCCTTTGGTGTCTTATTGCTCTAGCTAGGACCTCAAGAACTATATTGATTAGATATGGAGAGACTGGACAACCTTGTCTTGTTCCTGATTTCAATGGAATCGCTGTGAGTTTCTATCCATTTAGTTTGATGTTGGCCGTTAGCTTGCTGTATATTTCCTTAATTACGTTTAGGTGTGTTCCTTATATCCCTGTTCTCTCCAAGACCTTTGTCATGAAGGGATGTTGTATTTTGTCAAAAGCTTTTTTGGCATTTAATCAGATGATCATGTGGTTTTTATTTTTCAGCTTGTTTATATGGTGAATTACACTGACAGATTTTTGTATGTTGAACCATCCCTGCATCTGTGGGATGAAGCCGACTTGATCATGGTGGATGATGGTTCTGATGTGTTCTTGGATTTGATTTGCTAGTATTTTATTTAGTATTTTTGCATCAATGTTCATAAGTGAGATTGGTCTGTAATTTTCTTTCTTAGTAATGCCTTTCTGTGGTTTGGGTATCAGGGTAATTGTAGCCTCATAAAAAGAGTTTGGTAATGTTCCTTCTGTTTCTATTGTGTGGAATAATTTGAGTAGTGGTATCAGTTCTTCTTTGAAAGTGTTGTAGAATTCTAAGCTGAAACCATCTGGCCCTGGGCATTTTTTTGGCTGGGAGACTGTTGATGACTGAAAGGTTTTAACTTTAACATAGAAAAAATTACATTCAACAAAACAGGTATCGCCGGGCGGTGGTGGCGCACGCCTTTAATCCCAGCACTTGGGAGGCAGAGGCAGGCGGATCTCTGTAAGTTCGAGACCAGCCTGGTCTACAAGAGCTAGTTCCAGGACAGGCTCCAAAACCACAGAGAAACCCTGTCTCGAAAAACAAAAAACAAAACAACACAACAAAAAAAAAACAGGTATCAAGCAAGAATTACAGTTATAATATTTACATATACTTTATCTTTTACCATAACTAAAGAAAACTATAACTATCTATTCTTCAACTTCATTGAAGACTCTAGAAGGATATAACATTACCTAAGTAAACAGGAAGTACATTGTAAACAACTTCCAAAACTCTAGAATCGACAGAGAAATCTTGCTGCCTCGATAGTCACCCAAAGCTCTTCTATAATGTTGGGATATCTGTCTTCAGCCTACAGGCCCATAGTATCCAGCAGACTTTTCCACGAAGCAGGTAATTTCAAAAACAATTTCACCTATATTGGCAGTTTGTCCGTCATATTTTTCTTGTCTTGCAGAATGTTTGGCAGACTCTTTTGTGTAACAGGAACCCCAAAGAACTATTTCATGTTTAGGTAAGTTCAGCAGTCATTTCTCTGTGGGTCCTGCATGTCCAGTCCATCAAGCAGTCCAGGCAAGAGCAGTTTCTTGCCCAAATGGCTAGCAGACTCCATGAGAAGCCTCTTCGATGCCCATCTTCCTCTTGAAGTAGCTTGGTGTTGCCAGGAACAGATGTGTCTCACCATCATGGAAAGTCCTAAGTTCTTAAACATTTTAAATGCATATTCTGTAGTCTTTGAAAGGTTTGAAGAATGCCTATCCATCTGAAATACATCTCTGTACATCTAGAAAATCTAACTAACATGACTACAATCTTTACTATTATAGATTATTATCTATTAACCTATATTTCTTAATTATACATTATATTTTTAAATGAGCTGCACAAAAATACCTTAACTAAGAGCAGAAATATACATATAACACAACTGACTTTAAATTTGTATCCATAAAGCAAGATCCATACCAATGCAAATTATCCATCTCTATAGCATATCCCCCTTTAAATGTAACCTAAAATTAACTAACACTATTTGGGGAATTTGGGCATAGTTCTCTCCAAACTGCTTTCTGCTTTTTGTTGGGCAAAGCAATTTTTGGGAGTGTTCATGATGACCTTTTAGGGGATCTTGGCCTATACTCTAGAATTAATCCACAGGTTCTCATCTTCTGTGGAAACAAAAGAAGAAACTCTCTTCACATTTTTAGAACCAAGTTTTGAAGATAAAATACCTTTAAAGTATATATGTTGGTTACTTGGCTCCTTCACAATTAAAAAAAATTAAAGAAAACACATTAATATACATAATTCAGACTCTGTATATTTTTTCATCTTTACATGGCTTTTTTTACTCTATTGCTTTTTAATATTTATTTTATTATCTTTACTCTTTTAATCTATGACTTCTGTACTCTGTCTCTTTAAAGATTTTGTTTTATATTTTTTTCTGAACCATTTGCTTCCTTTTATGACTCTCTATACTATTTTTCTTCTCTTTCCCAAGCCTACATACATCTTTAAAACACACTATCTCATTTAGAGGTCTTTTATGTCTGAATCTTTCCTTATTGCTTATCTGTAATCCCTTTGTGACTAGGACAATTTCTTAAAATGCTAAGCACTTCTAGAATTCCTTTCCAAGCCCTCTAAGGTTTTACATGGACTTAGTTGACCAGATTGGAGTGCCAATTTGTTGTAAGGAGTCTGCTTGTTCATTTACCAGCTGCCCAGACTCCCAAAATAACCACACAAAAACTGTATTAATTAAATCACTGCTTGGCCTATTAGCTCTAATTTTTTATTGGCTAGCTTTTACATCTTAATTTAACCTATTTTCATTATTTTATATTTTACCATGAGGCTCATGGCCTATCGGCAAGATTCCAGTGTCTCTGGCACTGGCTCCATGGCTTCTCTCTGACTGTGCCTCCTTTATCCCAGCATTCAGTTTAGTTTTCCCTGTCTACCTCTAATGTGCTCTGTGCAGGCCCAAGACAGTTTCTTTATTAACCAATGGTATTTACAGCATACAGAAGGGAATCCCACATCAACTTTTCACTAGCAAATTGTTAAGGGGCCCTTTCTCTACCTTCTGGCAGAAATGTGAACTACAGACTGTGAACTATTCTGTTGTTATGTCCTCCCAACTATGATAGATTGACATCTCTGAGATTGTGAACTAGAATAGATCCTTCCAGCTTTAAGTTAAGACACAGATCTTGTCACAATGCTAAGAAAAACAAGTAACACCCTGAAGCAGTGAAGGCCTTTGCAGAAGCTACATAAAGCAAGGCTGCCAGAGTGCAAGTACGGTGATCTCCATGAGCACAGACCTCAAGGGAGATGTGCAGAAATGCACCTGCTATGGAAGCAGCTCATTGTAAGCTGACAATTTCTCACCTGCTATGTAAAACAAGAGCTTCAAGATCAAAGGAATGAAGGAGGACAGAAGCACTGTGGGTGTGCAAACAGGAATGTCCTGAAGAATGCCTTCTCTCAACACCATTCCTTCTCAGACATAAACATAGGCATGATGCACACTGGGGACCTGGAGTGTAAGAGTGGCACACTTCTGATGGCACTTGTTGCTAGACCCGAGTTTATTAGCTTACTACTTCATGAGCTTACTATTGGAGCTCCAATACTCAGAGGGAAGTGGGTCAATAGGAAGAAAATCAAATTTATTCAAGAGTTGACCTTGAGAAGATGAAGGGTAAGCTGCTCCATTCCTGGGCATTGAAGCACATCTTAGTTATTATTCACTTTTGTTATATTTTATGTATATGGGTGTTTTCCCTACATGTATGTCTGTGCACAAGTGCCTGGTTCCTGCAGAAGAAAACATCATATCTCCTGGAACTGGAGTTTCAGATATTGTAAGCTACCATAAATGGACTGGAAATCAAATCCAGGTCTTCTAGAAGAACAGGCAGTGCTCATATATTGCTGAGCCATTTCTCCAGACCTGGGGGAACTTTTTTTTATAATATCCTGAAATATTAAATTAATTTAGATGCACATAAGATATGAATGGATAAAGAAAATGTGGTAGACATACCTAATGGAGTTTTAATCTGCTATAAAGAAAAATAAAATTGTGTGGTTTCCAGGAATTGGAGATCATCATATTAGACAAGCATGCCAGACTCAGTAAGAAAAGATCACATGTCCTTTCATTTGCAGAATCCAGGCTTAAACGCATGCATGACACAAATGCAGGAGACTCATTTCAGGAAACAAGTTCCATCTTGGAAAACCCAGGTTCACAGCTGGCAAGGAATTTGACTTGGTATGATGAACATTCCAAAGGTTCTCATTCTTTAGGTTGTTCATGTTTCTGCTGTCTTGATGGGTTGAGATGTGGGATGTCCTTCCGTATATGTATTGCTTTTATTGGTTGATGAATAAAGCTGTTTCGGCCATTGGTTTAGCAGAGTAAATCCAGGTGGGAAATCCAAACAGAGATATATAGAGAAAGTAGGTGGAGTCAGAGAGATGCCATGTAGCTACTGGAGGAGAAAGATGCCAACTGCCAGCCAGAAGCTTACTGGTAGGCCACAACCTCATGGTGATTCACAAATTAATAGAAATGGGTTAATTTAAGATGTAAGAGTTAGCTAGAAATATGCGTAAGTTATTGGCCAAACAGTATTGTAATTAATATACTTTCTGTGTTATTTGGGCCTGGGTGGCTGGGAAACAAAGAGCAGTCTCCATCCGTCTACAGCAGGGCCTGAGGTAAACAATGTAAAGAAGTCATTTGTTTGGACTTATTCTGACTTCCTACGTCTCAACACTGTTGCACTGAGGACTACATTTCCAACTCATGAGCCTTACAGAGACTGTCCACATTGGAAGTAGGTGCCTACATGGTTCAGATGAGACTCTGAAGTTTGAATAGATGCATAAATAAGTCATGATTTGGATTGAGTAAAGTAATGTTGTGAGAAGGATGTGAATATTTGGAGGTCAAGACATAATGTTGATGTTTAGATTCTTAGGACACTAAGGTAGGAGGATCATAAATTTGAGGTCATCTTGGTGATATAGTGAAACTCTGCACGGAAAACACAGAAAAATAATCACAACCATGAATGAAAACTAGGAAGGTAATTGAAAAGAGTATATTGTGTCTATGTTTAGTTACATATGCCTAGAGTCTTCACTACCTGGGAAGCTGAAGAAGCAAGACCCCTTGAGCCCAGGAGTTTGTGGCTACCCTGGACAACACAGCCGATCTCAAAAAAAGAAACCCAAGAGTCAGGAGTGGAAGCACATGACTGTAATCTTAGCTCTTGGGGAGTAGATGTAGGAGGATCAAGAACTCAAGGTCATTCTCAGATACAGATACAGATAGTGTTCAAGACTATTCTGGGATAACCAAGGAAACATATCTCAAAAAAAAAAAAACCCACAATGAAAAGAGTCTACAGGAGCTGGAGAGACAACTTAGTAATTAAGAATGCTTTCTTCTCTTCTAAAAGTTTGTCTTTCAACTCCCATATCAGCTACCCTTGACTCCAGCTGTAGGGGATCTGATGCCTTTTTCTGGCCTCTGGAGACACCCTTAAATATGTGTTCTTTACACACAGACACGCAAAAATAACTTTTATTTTTTTTCTAAGACATGGTTTCTTGTAGAAATAGTCTGTGTAGCCCTGACTGACCTGGAACTTTCTCTGTAGACCAGGCTGGCCTCAAACTCAGAGATTTGTCTGCCTCTGCCTCCCAAGTGTTAGGAGTAAAGTCATGTGCCACCATGCCCATCTAAGTAAAAGGAAATCTTAAAAAAGAGTACATTATAAATGGAATAGGAAAAGTTTAATGGTAAATAAAAAAAATCTAGTATAAAAGACAAGAGAATGGTGGACTAAATGTGAAGAAAACCACAAGAAACAGCTAACATAGCAGGACATAGATATAAAATACTGTCTTACCAGCAACTATATTAAGTGCCAATGACATTTTTAAAAAGCAGAGGTTGGCTTTTTAGTTGATTCAGTGGGTAAAGATACTTGCTTCCAAGCCTCATGACCTACATTTGATCCTCAGAACCAAGCACACATGGTGGAAGGAGAGAACCAACTCCTGCAATTTGTACTCTGACCTCCATGAAGACTATGGTGCACATGCACACATGCACACACACACACACACACACACACACACACGAATAAACAAGTAAATAAATGAACAAATAAAATGTAAAAAGGCAGGAATTGAGGACCAGTGAGTAGAGGCACTTGCTGTCTGCAATGGTTAGAACAGGGATGATTCCCACAGACTCAGACCTGAATGCTTGGTCATTAGGGAGTGGTGTTACCTGAATTATGTTAGGAGGTGTGACATTGTTAGAGTAAGTGTGGCCTTGTTGGAGGAAGAATGTCACTGGGGGTTTCGGAAGCCCAATCATGGCCCTGTTGGTTGCTAATTCAGATACAGATCTCTCGGCTCCTTCTCCAGCCTTTGTGCCATCATGGTTACTGCCACGATAAAAACAGACTAAACCTCTGAAAGTACAAGCAAGCATGAATGAAATGCCTTCCTGTAGCAAGATTAATTAAAAACCCAGAGACAGATATTGGGGTACAATCTAATGATCAGAAAAGCAAAAGCAGCCAAGTCACTAGAGAGCTCTTACCTCTTTAAAATCTTCAGACTGAAAGAGAACGAGTTCCTGTCTCCTCCCATTTTACCCTCCTTTCTAGTGCTGGGATTAAAGGTGTGTGCCACCACTGACTGACCTTAAAGGCATGCACCACCGCTGCCTGGCCTGTATGGCTACCTAGGGTGACTGCTGGGATTAAGTCTGATCAGGGCAGCTGTTTTGCATTCTGTTCTTTAGGTAAGCTTTATTTATTAAAACACAAATAAAATATCACTACATTTCCACTTTTTTGTCTAAAATAAAAAAAGATTATAACTAATATAAGAAAAGCTATATACAATAAGTACAATACCTATATACAATATATACAGGCAATAAATACATCAACAATGTCTATTCCATTTGCATTTGACAAATTCAGAGAAAATACTCCATATTTATCGTATCTTGGTGAGTTTAAAGTCTTGTACCTAATTTACTTTCTGTAATAACTTTCTGTGTCAGGTAAACAAGGAAAACTATAACTATCTAATCTTCAGCTCCCGCAGACACCCAATAAGGAAATAAAATTAACTGAGTGAGCAGGAAGTACAAGAAAGTGACTTCCAAAAAATGTGAGAAATGCTATGAACAGTCACCCAAAATTGCTCTGTGATGTTGGCGCATCCATCTTCAGCCCACAGGCCTAGCATATCCAACAGACTTTTCTGTGAAGTAGGATATTCTGAAGGGCAATCACTTGTCTTGACAATGTTTGGCAGTCACTTTCTTTTGTGTCCTGCTTGTCCAATTAGAACAGCATACTGTCAGCCATCGAGGCAAGGGCATTTTCTTGCCCAGTGGCTTACTTTTGCTGCAAAGAAAACTCCATGTGGAGTTTCTTAGATATCCATTATTTTATCTGAAGTAGATTGGTACTGCCAGGTGTAGACATGTCTCATCATAAAAAAAATGAGCCTATGTTATTAAAACATCTTAAATGCCAAATTCTGTAGATCTCTAAAGTGTTTGAAGATGACCTGTCTATCTAAAATATATCTTTGATTGACCTTGAAAATATACCTAATGTGACTACAATTTCATTATAATAGGTGATTAATTACTAACCTGCATTTCCTTATTATCCTAAACAGCTGGTAATAATAATTTTCAAGGACTAGATATTTGCATTACATTGTTAAATGAGCTGTTATAGGTACAATACCTTGAACAAGATTAGAAATGTATGTTCAATATGTTCTAACAAAATTAATCTCAAATTTGTGTCAATATATGAAATTTGTATACAATATGTAAAAATCCAATCCAATGTAAAACATTTAAATCTAGTAGTTGTTTTTTAAATGTAGATTCAATAATCTTTTTATCTTATCATATCTATATCCTCCCTCTTTTTTCAGAATAAGAACCTCAAATCTCAGTTCCTTTGTTTAGCTTTTTTTCTGACCATTACCAGTAACAAGTGAAAACCACCTCCCCAAACAATGAAAAAGATCCACAACCCACTGAATGATCAAAAACCATCCACCCCACCTCTTGTTAATTTGGGCATCTTATTCTTAAATTTACTTCCTGCTGTCTGGGGACAATGGGATCCTGAAAAGAAAATTTTTGGTTAATTGTAAAGTCCTGAGAGAGAGGAAGCTTTAGCATTTGTTGTTGTATGATGGGAAAGTGCAGGGGGGCTAGAGTAGTCTGTTAGGCTGAATCATCTCAGCTAGCCAACTCAAAACTGTTCCGAGCAGTTTTTCAGCCTAGTGGTATTATCATAGTCCTGGAGGAATTGTCACGTGGTGCCCCATCCTCCTTTTGGAGACTTCGAAGGTCGCTGTTGGGCATGCTCATAGTTCACTGCAGAAAACTGATAGAGACTCAAACCTGAAATCATGTGCAGAAAGGTAGATGAAACCTTTTTGTAGAATTAGTTAGTACTCTATATGACCATTAATATAATGACAGTTTAATATATATATATATATACATATATATATATATCAAAATCATATACCTTAAGAAAAACTGTTAAAGAGTCAGTTTAATAAAACCAAAGGATCATGAGATTAGTGGCAATAAAATAGTCCTTAAACTTTGTTTTTCTTCTGTCCAATATCAGGTGGCTCTTCTGACATGAGACAGAGATTTCGGATTTCACTTTAATAAGCTTGCTTGGGTTTAGAGGAGAGACACTCCAACTCCAGAGACAGCTTTAATCTTTAATTGGACTGGGACTACAAAAAGTCCATCTGCATTATTTGTCTGTAGAGAGCAAACATTTGGGAAGATTTATGAAATTTTACCCTGTTGGAAATGTGATATACCATCAGACCAATTTACTCATTTTCTTGAGACATTTTTTTTCTGGATGGTTTGTTTGTTGTCTTCAGATGTCTCATTTTTCCAGTGGTCTTCAGATTCCTTAGCTGGGTACCTTTATTCTCCTGAAAAGATAAAAACAAAATTCTTCCCCAACCCTAACTTTGGGGAGATTCTCTATTGGCAGGTTATATCTGATCAAATGAAAAGCATTTTCTAGCTTTATAGGTTAATTTAAATTAAAGCCATGGTGCTTAATGAACTATTATCTGTTCTAATTAAAAGGTGTCTCTTGTTCAAATCAAATCTTTATCAATTTTAATGGTATCCATACCTTTTTTTCTCCTGTAGAAACAAAAGCAAAACCCCTTCCTTAACATAACACATGTCTGGTTTCCGTTCTGAAGTCAGTATATCTTTAAAATATATTGGCTGACTTAATTCTGTAGTTTTTTTTTTCTACTATCCAGTGTCTCTCTGGAGATGTTGTTCTTTTCTCATTAGCACTTAGAAAATTCAAAGTTCATAAAGCATTATGTAATCTATTTTTGTGTTGGGAGCTGCAGATCACTGGCCCCTTGACTTTCTTTGCCTGCCTCAGACTCTTTGCCTGCTGGAGTGAACTGAGCAAAACACCTGTGCCTGCAGCTGTTCTGAGCACGAGACCCTGATGGCAGGGGAGTGAGTTCTGATGAGGCCTGCAGCTGAAAAATCTCGAGAGCTGGGCGTGGCTAAGGATCCCTACATAAGTTTCCCTGGAGCACAATAAACTTGGCATTCTTGTATCAAGGATGAGCCATGTCCGTGTCTTTCTCTGTCTGTCTCTCTGTGTGTGTTTTTAAGTCTCCAGGCCTAGTTCTCGAGGCTCCTGTACTGACCTGCAGTGGCACACATGCTACAGCCATAGAGTGTAGAGCAGATGCCGTGCTTTATGTTTTAAGGAGTATTTATCACTCCTTTCTGTTTATCTAACGGATCTGTTAGAATTCAATCTGATCTTTCTCTAACTGCTTGCCCTGCAGGATTGTATGGGATGCCTGTGATATGCTTTATATTATAATCAAAACACCATTTCGTTTTCTTAGAGACATATGTTGGAGCATTGTCTGACTTTATTTGTGCAGGTATACCTATAATGGCCATAACTTCTAGTAAATGTGTGATTAATGAATCAGCCTTTCCCAAACTCAAAGCAGTTGCCCATAGAAAACCTAAATAGGTATCAATTGCGTGGTGTACATATTTTAGTTTTCCAAATTCTACAAAATGGAACACATCCATCTGCCATATTTCATCCCTTTGAGTACCTTTTGGGTGACTTCCTGCAGGCAGTGGTGTTTGGTTTGATAAAGGATAATTAGGATATTTCCTTATAATGTCCTTGGCTTGTTACCACATGATGGAAAAGATTTTTTTAAACCTTTGCTATTGACATGATGTTTTTTTGTGAAATTCTGAGGCTTTCAGAACATTTCCAAAGAATAATTGATCAATTTCTGCATTACCTTGTACTAGAAGACCTGGCAGACCCATATGGAATCGGATGTGTGTTATGTATATGGGATGATGCCTATTCCTGATTATAGCTTGCAACTGAATAAATAATGAAGTCAATTTTGTATCATCTGGTATAAATTTAATGGTTTCAATATGTAAAACAACTCTTTCTAGATATTGTGAATTGGTAACTATGTTGAAACTTTCTTTAAAATCCTTTAGTAGCATGAGAATAGCATATAATTCTGACTTTTGCACAGAATCACAAGGTCCTTGTTTTACTTAAATTTTCTGATTTGTTTCCTGTCTTCCCTGATTTATTTGCATCCATATAGAATGTAGGGGCTCCAGTTGTTGGTGTGTCCCATACAATGTGAGGAAGGATCCAATTAGTTCTCTTTGAAAGTTGAATTCTCTTGCTTTAGGGATAGTTGTTGTTAATCTCTTTACCAGGGTTCACTTTCTTCCCATATTTTGTCAATTTCATCATTATTAAAAGGTATTATAATTTCTGCTGGGTCTATTCTTGCTAATTAATGAAGACGCAATTTTCCTTTTAGAATTAACTCAGAGACCTTTTCCACATAATTTTTAAATTTTTTACTCAGTTTATGTGGTAAAACAAAAGATCTATTCTAAGATAATAACTTCCCTATGCACTAAATTTTTTATTGTGAAATGTTTGGAGGGTAATATAACCAAAATGCAGTTAAGATTTGTACCCGGGGTTGGGGATTTAGCTCAGTGGTAGAGTGCTTGCCTAGCAAGCACAAGGCCCTGGGTTCGGTCCTCAGCTTCAGATAAAAAAAAAAAAATGAAAAAAAAAAAAAAAAAAAGATTTGTACCCACATGATACACATGTACCTTCTGTAATTTCTCTTCAATCAAAGCCAATTCTCTCTTAGCTTCATCTCATAATTCTCTGGGACTATTTAAGTTTTTGTCACTATCTAAATTTAAATTAAGCAGGTCATCAGAACCCTATCCCAGTAGTGTGCTTTAGATGGAAACTGTCTCTTAGCAATCTTTGGAAGTCATTAAGAGTCTGCAATCAATCTCTCCTATTTTGCGCCTTTTGGGTTCTAACTTCTTGTAAACCTATTTTATAATATAAATTATTAATAGAATCTCCTCTTTGTATTTTTCAGGAGCAATTTGTAATCCCTAGGCAAATTTTACTTTACTTCTTCAAACATTCTTTCTAAAGTATTTACATTTGAATCATATAGCAAAATGTTATCTATGTAATGGTGAACTATAGATTCAGGAAATTGCTTATGTATCATTTCCAATGACTGACTTACAAAATATTGGCACAAGGTGGGATTCTTTAACATTCCCTGTGGGAGAATCTTCCATTGATATCTCTTAGCAGGCTGAGAATTATTATAAGTAGGCACTGTAGGCAAATTTTTCTCTATCCTTTTCTTGTAAAGGTATAGTGAAGAAACAATATTTTAAATCAGTAACTATAAAAGCCCAGACTTTAGGCAATAGGGATGCCAGCCTATAGAGAACCAATTGGCTGAATCACCTTATTAACAGCTCTTAGATCTGTTACCATTCTCATTTTCCAGATTTCTTTTTAACATATACAGGAGAATTCAAGGACTTGTTGATTCTTCAATATGCTGAGTATCTAGTTGCGCCTGTACCAACTGTTCTAAAGTCTGCAGTTTCTCTATTGTTAAGGGCCACTGCTTAACCCATACAGATTGTCTTTCAACCATTTTAAAAGTAGACTGTTGGTGCCTTTGGAAGACCAACAGCAGTTTTGCCCTGTTCTTATACAACGTGAATGGTCAGTAACTGTTGCTCTGGGAAGGAGTTTCTTCTACAATGGCAGGAAATGACTGAACTGGGTTTGGTATAGGTGCTTCCATGTGTCCCTTCACACACTTTCCCAACAGCAAAGGATTACCTTGAATATTCCTCATTGATCTACATTCATTAGTTCAGTGCCTGCCTTTACCACACCTTCTACAAAATCCAGAAGGGAGGGGCATTCTGAATGGATTATTCTTAGAAAAAAACATTGTTTCTAGGAATGTTCTGTCTACAATCCCTTTCAAGGTGACCTTGTTTGCCACAATTATAACATTTGACATTTTGATTTTTCCTCAAACCTCTGGAAATCACCTCTCCTATCCATGCATCATCATGGTCATGAGATCCAATATTAATTTTATCTTGACTCCATTCCTCCAAAGGGGCTGACTTTGCCTTTAATGGTCAAATTATCCTTTTGCATAGAGAATTGGCATTTTAAAAGCCAGAAATTACACTATTATTTGTCTAGCTTCTAAATTTGGTATAATTCTATCTACTGCTGAAGTCAATCTTTGTAAGAATTCCATAAAGGCTTTCTTTGGGCCCTGTATAAGTTTAGCAAATGACTCAATTTTCTTTCCTATTTTTCCAATTCTGTCCCAAGCATTCAAAGCTGCTGCATGGCATAAATCCATGGTCACCATATACAGCTTGCCTTCTATAGTAGCAGAATCTCCTTCTCCAACAATTGATTGTGGGAGAGTTCCCTACCTCTCGCTTTACTCCATTGTTCAATAATCTTAGCCTCTTCTCTGAACCAAGTTCTTTAATGTAATTGTGGACCAGGCTCTAAAACACCTTTAACCAAGTCTATCCAGTCTTTAGGGATAATTCAGTTACAAAGTGACCATGAGTGTGCTTCACAAATGGTGAATGCATGTCATATGAGACAATTACTTCATTGACTCTCCTTAAGTCTAACATTGGCACAGGAGTCCAGTTAGCTATAACAGAGCCTCTGCCATTTGGCAATTCCTGTAAGGTTACTTACATTAAGGTTGATTGTCTGAAAACCTTAGGCTGTTCCTCTCTATTCTTATAATGCAATGCTGAAATTGGCTCTCCCTTAAATTTCTCTATCTAGATTTAAATAGTGATCTGTTTTATTAGGTTTTTGAAAGGCCTGTATATAGATGGAAGTTTCTGTCCCACCTGGTCCCGCAACCATTCAGTTCCAAAGAAATACACAGAGGCTTATATTAATTATAAAGTGTTTAGCCTATTAACCCAGGATTATTATTAGCTAGCTCTTATCTAAGTTGAGCCACATGACTTGAGACCTTCTCTCAGTACAGCTTTCTCATCTTAATTCCTCTGTATCTGTCTGGTGACTGCATCTTTGACTTTCTTCTTTCCAGAATTCTCCTAGTCTGGTTGATCTGCCTATGCTTCCTGCCTGGCTACTGACCAATCAGTGTTTTATTAAACCAATATGAGTGACAAATCTTTATCTCGTACAAGAGCATTATCCACAGCACCTGCATTTTAGCACTCAGATTAACCAACCTTTTTAGTGATAAGACAAAAACGATAAAGTTGTTTACAATTTACATAAATCCCATCTAAATTAGATACCCTCTCATTCAACTATTCCATTTTCAAACTGTCTAGCACATTATCATAGAGACCCAAATCCCTTTGTTGTTTTTTTTCCCCATTTTTTAGTACGGAAAAAAATTCTCTCTTTAAACTAATTCCTCCCTTTAAGAATTCCCAATTGTCGCCGGGTGGTGGTGGTGCACACCTTTAATCCCAGCTCTTGGGAGGCAAAGGCAGGCAGATCTCTTTGAGTTCAAGGCCAGCCTGGTCTACAAGACAGGCTCCAAAGCAACAGAAAAACCCTGTCCCGAAAAAACAAAACAACAACAAAAAAGAATTCCCAATTGTCTTACCAGCTCTACTGATGATGTTGATGAGGATGTGAGGCTTATTGCTGCTACATAGAAGAGTAAAAACCTGAGGGTGTTAGGTGTTGGGGTGTTAAGATTCAGCCTGTGGTTTACTCTAAATCCCTGGGTGCAGTGCCTAGCACTAAGTGGGGGGAGAGAACAGAGTTCACCACCACCCAGTTCTGCCCTACTCCGGCCACCTGCTGCACAGACCAAGGACATGATGATGCTACCATTAACTGTAAAGAAGAAAACACAAAGCCGGGCAGTGATGGTGCACGCCTTTAATCCCAGCACTTGGGAGGCAGAGGCAGGCAGATCTCTGTGATTTCGAGACCAGCCTGGTCTACAAGAGCTAGTTCCAGGACAGGCTCCAAAAACCACAGAGAAACCCTATCTCGAAAAACCAAAAAAAAAAAAAAACCCACAACTAGTCGTTTGTCTGGAACCCTGGAATCCCTTAACTCTACTTATAGTCTCAATTCTTAAGTTTTTATTTCATAGTAAAACACACACAAAATTACCATTTTAACCATATCGTGTGTGTGTGTGTGTGTGTGTGTGTGTGTGTGTGTATTACAGGATGGTCTCAAAGTCACAGAGATCCGTTTGTCTCTTCCTGGTGATAACTTTTTATTATTTATTTATTACTTTTTTCAAGACAGGATTTCTCTGTGTCACCTTGGCTGTCCTGGAACTCTCTCTGTAGACCAGGCCGGCCTGAAACTCAGAGATCCTCCTGCGTTTGCTTCCCAAGTGCTGGGGTTAAAGGTGTGCACCATCACTGACTGGCTTTGATAGTTTTTTAGTGTAGCTTTTACATTTGATGTTCTCCTAAAAATCTTCTTGAGGTTATCTCTTAATAATTCACTCCTCAGGCTGGAGATGGCTCAGCAGTTAAGAGCACTCACTGGCTTTTCTCCCAGAGGCCCCCGTTTCTGTCGCAGCCCCCACAGGCAGGAATCACTTACAGCACACCGTGCACAGACAAATGAGTGGCTCAGTAGTTCATTCAAGTACAAATGTTTTTTCCAGAGGTCTTCTCTTAGAACTAGCAGTAGTTTCCTCCCCTCCTGAGCTGTTTTGTCTCTTACCCTGAAGCACTCTCCGCTTTTCTGAGGTGAATGCGCTTACTGGCTTATGCCCTCTCTCCCCCTCAACTCTAAAATAAAAATTGTCAGAGAAGGATCAGGTCTGTCTACACTTCTCCACATGACCGGGAGTGTTTTGTCTGCCGTACTGTGCAGACTCCAATCTAAGGTTTTCCACTGAACTACACTGAGTCCTACAGAGCTTTGTGTGTGCGTTGTTCATAGGTCCGTGGGTACCTTTATTCTTGTTCATTTGTTTGCCACAGGATTTCTCACTGGCCCGGAATTGTCAAGCAGGCTAGGCTGGTGAGCACCCATGTTTTAACATGGGTCCTGGGATGGAATTCTGGCCTTGTGCTTGCAGGATGAGCACTTCATTGGCTCAGCTATCTTCTCATCTTTTCTTTGTGTCATTACAAATACGAGTGAAATGGGATTCCTAGCCCATTGTACACTCAGAGAACTATCTCTTCCATAGGCATTGGATCGTTGGGCAGGTGGATTGCCTTTTCCCAGCGGATTCCCACTAGTTTCAGGACTAAGGGCATTTAAAACTACGTTGACATTAAGGAAATACTGATCCTGAAGACTAGCAGTATCAGCCGGTACTTAAAAAAAAAAGTATACAGTTCTGATCCAACGAGATGGCTCATACTATACCAGTCTTCGCTGGACACCTAAATTCAATCCCCTGAACACACAACAGTGGGAAGAGAGATCTCCAGATCTCTGACCTTCGTATGCGCTCCACTCCACCCCCTGCTAATAGATAGTGTAAAAACAAACTATTTTTTTAAAGTAGTCTCTGCAGTTGAATCCTTACCACCAGCCAGACACCGGACGGAGGTTACGGCCAGTGAAGAAGAAAATAGAAAGCAGTCACCTGTTTGGGACGCTGAAAGCCCGTTTAACTTGCTTCATACAACTAGTCACGAGCTTGCAGCCCCGAGCCCCTCAGTTTGCTTTGCTCCCTTCGTTCTCCTTTAACAAGGGTGTATTTTTATAGCTGCCTGAGATAATCTCATTCCCTTCATTCCCTTCGCCCGTGGATCGCCACACCTACGGACAACGGGAGATTTCCTTACCGCTTTCTCCCTCCCCCTCATCACCCCCGATTTTCAGCCGAACACGTGTGAGTCGTGTGTACAGCACTCGGCCAGCCTTCCACTCACGCCACGCTCACAGCAAGCCCCGCCCCGCGGTCCCTTTCCAACTCGGCCCCCACGAATCGCGCCCGCACCCCCACTTCTCGCGAGAAGTGAACACGCCTGGCCGGACGGGAGGAAAGTATCTGCTCCGCTGAGGGGGGAAAGGAGGAGCAGGAGACAGATTGTGGGACCGAGCGCGGGCGGGCGGGAGGCGCCGGAGCTGCCAGCGGGTGAGTCCTGTTAACATTAGCTGGTCCGTGGTCTGACAGGAGGCTCCCCTTCTACTCCGGCCAGTCCCAGCGTCCCGGGCCGGGGTCTCCCCTCCCAGTCTGTGTTGGACGGGGGCGCTGAGGCGGTGGCCGGGCCTGTCTGAGGAAGAGGGTGGGGCACAGTCTAAGACAACCAATAAGAGAGCAGGAAGCCACAATTGGCGGCCATGAGCGCTAATGGGAGATCGTCTTTACCTTGCGGAGTGCCGCCCTCTTCTCTTCTCCCGCCTCCTTCCTTTTGGAGGAAGGCGGGGCCAGAGGACTGAAGTGTGGGGAGAACTTGGGGTAAGTAGCCCCGGGGGGCACAGGGCGTGGCGAGGAAAGGGGGGTTGAATCCTGAGGGAAGAGAAGTATAGTGGAAGTCAAATGGAATAGCAGAAAGGAATATCAGAATATCTTGGAATAGCAGAAAGCGGACGACTGCTAAACTAGGTTGACGGCTCAGGATTTCCCTTAGAGTGGGGTTAGGGCTCGGCACTGCAAAGAGCAGAGGTAATGGGCAGTAGGCAGGTTCGGGTGACATCCAGAGCCTCGCTCAGGTGAAAGCATGCGTTGATCGGCTGAAAAGCTCGTCGAGGTGGACATTGGAACCGAGGGTTTGGCGTTTTGATTGAGTTCATAAGAATCAGCAGAAACATGGTATCAGAAAGTATGGCTTTGGAGAGATTAAGTGGATGAGTTTAGGAAGACTGAGTGCCTTGAGTTGCTAGAAGGCATCGCTTCGGTAATAGTTTGGAAGTCCGGAGGGAAGGGGGAATATTTGGAGAAAAGACAGAGGCTGACATACAAGTCTTTAGCTTGGGTCTTAGTCGGAAGGCAGTCGGGATTTTGCTTAGTGATTTTGGTGGACATGGCACCCAGACCAGCCAAAATTCTGGCATAGGTGTGTAGAAGAAGAAACACAGTACACTGCTCTTGTTCTCTTTTTTCCAGTGTTTCCCTTTTCAAGTGTCATCTCTTTCAAAACACAGGGATGTGGGTCTGGGACTTCGAAGGCCCAAGTTGGAGACCCGTAGGGACTTCCATGTTGCTCTCACTGGGGTGTTTACTACCCAGCCAGGCACCTCCTACCCAGATTCCCGTGTTTCTGCTTAGCGGAGGCTGTTTTAATATCTCTCAGAGTTCATAGGAAGTATAGATTTGTGGAGATGTGCAGATTTTTTTCAGCAAACTCATTTGTTTCCTATGTTTAAATTTTTCAGCAGTATAATTTCTGTAGAACCTGTATATATCTCTAAACACTAACAAATAAAGTTTGTTTCCTTAAATATGGCTTTTCCCTTTCATTCATTAAGAGTAATTTAATGGATGATTGAACTTAGTCTTAATTGTCTTGTATATGTTCTTATGTATTAATTGAGATAGGGTCTCATGCAGCCCAGGTACACCTCAAACTGAGGTAACTGAGGTTGAACTTGAACTCCTGATCCTCCTTTGTTCTTCTCCCAAGTGCCGAGGTTATAGACTGAACACTCAGGGTCGTGTTTGTGTGTGTGTGTGTGTGTGTGTGTGTGTGTGTGTGTGTGTGTTTGTGTGTTATGCAGCATGCCATGTAGCCCATACTGGCTTTGAACTCATAACCTTGAATTTGTGATCCATCTCTACCTCCCAAGTGTGGGAATTACAAGCATTCATTCCCATGCCCAGTTTATCAGTTTATGTGGTTTGAACCCAGGGCTTTGTGCATGCTAGGCAAGCACCTGTACCAACTGAACTACATCCCTAGTTCCCTCTTAATATTTTAAATGGAGTGAATAAAATAAATTACAGTTTAGGAAATTGAACATTTCCCCATGCTTTCTTTGCATCCAGACTTAGAAACTAAAGAGCTACCATAATATTTTAAGGCAGAAGTTGAGGAACTCTTGTTTTTAAACATGGGGGATGTAAAGTAAGTGGAAGCTATTGCGAAATTTAACATGACTGTAAGAAACGAAGCTAAAGAGAAGTTTGGCAGCTATATGAAGTAGTCTTACCAGTTCGTAATTCTGCACAGAAAAGGACAGAACATTGCCGTTTGTTTAGTAATTGTGTATCATTTAATAATGAGTTAGACTCATATAGCTCATTAATAACTTCTTTGCTAATGCACAGATTACATTCCTTCTGTCCAGTTGTGTGTGTGTGAGAGAGAGGGAGTGTATCTGTGTGTTGTCTGTGTGTCTGTTGGAGGCTGTGACAGTGCTGGAGCTGGGCTTTCCCCTGGGTTATGTGTATGCCAGGCAAGTTCTCAACCACTGAGTTTTAACCCAGCCTCCTTTACTTTTGAGAATTGAAGTACTACTAATGAAGAAGACCCCCATCCCATGTGGGGTTTGTTTGACCTTCTTTTCAGCAACCAGTTGAGGCATTTCCCCCTGGTTAGAATTTGTCCCTACAAAACTGTTGAGACCAACCAGTGGCCCTTTAGTACTAACATAGTCCCTATGTTAGCATATTACTTTAGTACTAGCATAGGGACTGAATTGGGTTCCAGCTGGGAGCATTTGCTACTGGACATTGAGAAGAATTTTCAGTTTTCCAGGCAATAGTCTTCCCCTCCCTCCTCGAAAAAAATCCAGTGAGAAAACAAAGTCTTTTGCTTTGGTCTTCGGATCTAGAATTTGTGATGGCTTGAACCTGAACACTCTTAAGTGAAAGATTTTTTTTTTCTCTCTTGGGCAGTGTTCTCACCTGGGAGAAAGATAGACTTTGGGGCCTGGGTATGTGGCTCAACAGGTGAACGTTTGCTTATTATGGATGAGCCCTGTTACTACATAAAACTGGGCACGGTAGTGAGGACCTGTAATCCCATCGCTGGGGATGTGAAGGCAGAGCCCAATCATTGTTATCTATGTGGCCAGTATAAGTCTAGCTTGGGCAACATGAGACCCTGTCTCAAAGAAAAGCAAAAGAAAAACAAGAAGAAAAAAATTGATAATAATTTGTTAATTGATCATAAATTCTTCTGACTTAAATTTAAAGTCATACTAGTCAGCAAGATTGAGATTTTTTTTTCCTTAATATTGAACTGGGCAGGTATAGGTGTAGAGAAAATGAATTGTTGGATTTAAATGGCTTTTTGGAAGGGAGCAGGAAAGTTTGATAGAGGCAGAGGAACTATCTTAAAGTTTATAGTAAATCTAAGCTTTTATAATTTATAGAATTTTTAAAATACTTTTGCTTAAAATGTTATTGTATCTTGTCCTTTTTCCTTTCCTAATTCTCTTTTTTGTTTTTGTTTTTGTTTTTTTTCAAAACAGGATTTCTCTGTGCAGCCCTGGCTGTCCTAGATCACAAACTCACAGAGATCTACCTGCCTCTGCCTCCCAGGTGCTGGAGTTGACCCTTTCCTAACTTCTAACCAAAACAGTTATTTTTCAATCAACTTTCAGCACTACTCTTTTTGCCTTGAGTCCCTGGCTCTGCAACTCTCAGAAGGTTGTTTTGTGAATTTTTTTGTTTGTTTTGTTTTTCAAAGCAGAGTTTTTCTGTGTAGCCCTGGCTGTTCTGGATCTCACGGTAGACCAGCCTGGCTTTGAACTCACAGAGATCCGCCTGCCTCTGCCTCCCAAGTGCTGGGATTAAAGGTGTGTGAATGTAAGACTGAGCTTTTTCTAGGCTCTAGAGGGGAAAGTCAGTGTTGCCTCCATCTCCTGTCCAGGTGATAAGGAGGAGTTTTTTTTTTTCCTTACAAGGAAGTTTTAGGTGGAGCAAATAGCACTGTCTTTCAAGTGTTTAACAAGACAACTCTTTTCTTGGGACAGACTGGAACATAATTGCCCCATTCCTTGATAAAGGTGCCAACACAAAAGTGCTTATTTTGTTTCTTTGAGAAAAACAAATGAGATATTTGCTTAAAAGGAAAAATGTTTAACTATTTTTTAAATGTTAACTTCTTTAAATTTTTTAAAAAATGTTTCTTGGATTTTGCAGTTCTTGAAAAAGTCTTCCTTTTTCTCCAAAAACATGCTGCAGATGGGTTAGTGAGATGGCTTCAGAGGGTAAAGGTGCTGCCTGCCTATGCAGACCCCATGGCTTGAGCTATATCATTCTCAGACCTCACTCTGTAGACCAGGCTGCCTCTGTTTCCTGAGTGTTGGGATTAAAAGTGTGCACCACCATCACCCAGCTCACTTTTTAATTTTTTGTGTGTATGTGTGGTGTGTGTGTGTGTGTGTGTGTGTGTGTGTGTATGTGTGTATGTTTGGTAGGGGGTGTGTGCACAAAGGTCAAAGGAAGGCACTGGGTGTTTGTTCTATCACTTTCTTCTTTATTCCCTTAGACTGAGTCCTTTGAGCCTGGAAATCACCAGTTGGCTATGCTGAGTGGACAGTGAGCTCCAGGAATCTGATTCTTCTCAGTGCTGGGACTACAGAGGCATGATTCCATACCAGGCCTTTTGAATGGGTGCTGAGAATCTCAACTCAGGGGTTTTGCTTTTTGTTGTTTATTTATTATTATTTTTTTATTTATTTTTTATTTTTTGAAACAGGGTTTCTCTGTGTAACATCAGTGGCTGTACTGGAACTCTGTAAACCAGGTTGGCCTTGAACTCACAGAGATCTGTCTCTGCCTCTGGAGTGCTGAAATTAAAGACATGTGATAGTATGTTTTGGCTTCTTGACCATATATATACACACACATACATATATACACATATATACCTGTGTATATGTGTGTGTGTGTGTGTGTGTGTGTGTGAGTGTTCTGTCTGTATGTACAGATCCTATTAGAGATGGTTATGAGCTACCATGTGGTTGCTGGGAATTGTACTCAGGGCCTCTGGAAAAGCAGCCAGTGCTCTTAACTGCTGAGTCATATCACAAGCCCCTACTACTCATATTTTGTATTATTGATAAATTTGATAAGCATGATGACAATATTTTCATTTTGGGTCACTGGTAAAATGTACAAGGATAGGCTGTATTGACTCATCCAAATTACCCTTTTTCTCTTTTCCCTTTTCCTTCTTTTTTGTTCTTTCCTTTTCTCCCTTCTTTCTCTCCCCCCTTCCTCCTTTCTCTTCCTGACTTGAGAATGAATCCAGAACCTCCAATAAGGTAGGCAAGTGAATTTTATCCCCATGAAACCACTGAATTAACATCCTACCCCATAGCCTTTATGTTCTGTGAAATATCAAGAAGTGTCTTGTTGAAACTCAAATATGTTCTATTTGAGACATCCTTGAGTTCCTAGGCTGGTGACCATTGGATAGGGGTAGAGAATGAGAATATAAAGTTAGATATTGTAATTACTATTTACCTTTTGTTTGTTAGTTTTGTTCTTTCTTCCTGTGTGTGGGTTTTTTTGTTTTTGTTTTTGTTTTTTTTTTTGTTTTTTTTTTGTTTTTTTTTTTTGTCTTTTGAGGTAGAATTTGGCTATGGTGTCCAATCTGGCTTCTGACCTCCCAGCTAACAACTCTCCTGCCTCAGCCTTCTAACTGCTGAGATTACAAGCAGTTATACCATCATTCCCAGTTTTAACTATCTTATATTAATGGCTTCCTTTCTTCCTTCCTTCCTTCCTTCCTTCCCTCCCTCCCCCTCCCTCTTTCTTTCTTTCTTTCTTTCTTCCTTTCTTTCTTTCTTTCTTTCTTTCTTTCTTTTTCTTTGTAGTCCTAGCTGTCCTGGAACTCAGAGAGAGCCACCTGACCCTGTGTACTGGGACTAAAGGTGTCTGTGTGCCATGCCTGGCTTTATAGTAGTGTTGATAGATTACTGTATGACATGCTGATATATCACAAACAATCTATTCAGTTCTTTTTAGACTCTCCTGGGAAATAGCACCCATTCCATCAGTCTACAGTTTCTTCATTCTGCCTACCTTGTCAGTTTCTTTTTGATTGTGTAATGACTGAAAGTGTTAATTATAGTAGCTTTTAGCTCCCCTCCCCCACATTGTCATTAAGTGTAACTCTTTTTTTTTTTTAATTTTTAATGGTACCTGGAGTGACAACCGTGGGTGCTGGGAACCAAACTCTTATATTTTTGATTGTGAGCCTAGCCTTTAATGCCTGAGCCATCCCTCCAGACCTAAGTGTAACTCTTGAAGCAAAAATTTCCCCAGACATTTTAAGTTAGAAATCAGAAAATTAAAGCTCCTGTCCATGGAACAGTTAGTTACTTGCTGCTTCCCCATAATTCTAAGGTTTCTAGTTTAGAGCTCTTGTCACCGTTTGTTTGGAATATAAACTAACACCAGCTATGTACAGATATACATAGTTTCCAATTACAGTTAGTGTGGTAGGTCCACATTCTAGAGCAGAAATGGTGTCACACATTAGCTAGACCATCAGAGGCCATCTAGGGAATGAAGTCTTTATATTGGCAGGCAACAACTTTTCTGCATGTTAATTTTAGACTTGACAGTTGAATTTATGTTTGAGCAACTTTAGTTGATGAATACATCTTAAAGTACCTTCCTCTTTTGGGGTTTTCATTTTCACTTTCACTATTTAAAATTATGAATTGTATTGGAGATGGAGCGCAGTTGGTGGAGTGCTTGCCTAGCATGCAGGAATCCATGAACTGAGAGCATGGTGGTACACACCTATGATCCAAGCATGCGAGGTGGTGGCAGGAAGATCTGAAATTCAAGGTTATCCTAATGTACGTATGGATTCTCCTGGAAAGCATGGTAATCTTGATCACTCTTCAGGTCCTCTCTAGTCCAAACATATGTAAATAGAGGCTCAGATCAAAGAACTGTTGACGAATCAGGAAGAAAAGTAGGTTGTAAAGAAAATGAAATTGACATGATTCTGCTGACCCAGTGGAGATGATTAAAAAAAAAGAAGAAGGAACATAAATAATAGGAATAATCATGTCTTTGAACTAAAAACAAAACAAAACCCAACAACAAAGATTTTGCATTGGATCATTTCACGTCTTAAAAATATTTCATCATGTTATTTTCTCTTCAGTATTTCCCTGGTGGACACTTTTGTTTTGAAAGGATGTTCAGTGGTTTTATTTTCCTGTTAAATTGTAGTATTTTGTTTCCTTCCCTTACTTGTTCTTTTATACAAATTTGTTTTTCATATATATATATATATGGATTGCCTGAGTATGATGAAACAAAATTCAGTTCAGTTTGAAAGTAAACATTTGCTATCTTGCTTCCTTGGGGAGGTATATGATGAGTGTTATAAATTCAAGAAGGTTGTGTGGGGCTGGGGATGTACCTCAGTTAATGAAGCCCTGAGTTCCTCTTGAGCACTGCCTGGTACACAAGCCTGCAATCTCTGAATTTAAGAAGTATAGGCAGGAGGTCAAGGTCATCTTTGGAGAATACTTCCTGGGCTAAATGAGACCCTATGTCAAAACAAAACAGAATTGCTAAACATTTTATTCTTAAAACTTTGTAGACTGGGGCTGGAGAGATGGCTCAGCGGTTAAGAGCACTGACTACACTTCAGAGGACCTAGGTTCTGTTCCCAGCACCCACATGATGGCTCACAACTGTCTGTAACTGCAGTTCCCAGGACACAACAACTTTCCACAGGAAAACAAATGCCAGTGCACATAAAAATAAATAATTGATTTAAAAAAAAAAACTTTGTAAGCTGACGTTTAGGAAAGGCTCCTAACTAAACCCAAGCTCAGTACACTAGTCTTATGAAATGTGCTTAGGACAATACTTACTAGTTCTGTTGCTTTCTCTCATCTAAATGTTCTCATATATATGAAAACGGACTTTTTGGAGAAAGTTTTTTCTCTTCAGCATTGCATTTCCTCCTAATAAGTACCATTTTATGAAAATCTAATAGAAGCCAAGATTTAGCGTAAGAAGTTACTTGCTGAACCTGTGGTGTGGGCCTCTGTGGTAACAATGCTCTACCAGTGTCTCCTAGCTTGCCTTTGAGGTGAGTTGCTTGCTATGATCTTCCTGTCAGGTGCAGTGCTTCTTTCTTTCTTTTTTTTTTTAATTTATTTATTAAAGATTTCTGTCTCTTCCCCGCCACCGCCTCCCATTTCCCTCCCCCTCCCCCAATTAAGTTCCCCCCCCCCCCCTCAGCCCGAAAAGCAATCAGGGTTCCCTGTCCTGTGGGAAGTCCAAGGAACCCCCACCTCCATCCAGGTCTAGTAAGTTGAGCATCCAAACTGCCTAGGCTCCCACAAAACCAGTGCGTGCAGTAGGGCAACCCACTAACTGGGAGAAAATCTTCACCAACCCCGCAACTGACAAAGGTCTGATCTCCAAAATATATAAAGATCTCAGGAAACTAGACCGTAAAATGCTTCTTTCTGAGGTAGATAAATAAGGCTATCTGCTAGACTGGTCAGATTTTTTTTTTACTTTTTTTTTTAATATTTATTTATTTATTATGTATACATTATTTTGTGTGTGTGCCTGTAGGCCAGAAGAGGGCACCAGACCCCATTACAGATGGTTGTGAGCCACCATTTGGTTACTGGGAGTTGAACTCAGGACCTTTGGAAGAGCAGGCAATGCTCTTAACCTCTGAGCCATCTCTCTAGCCCCTAGACTGGTCAGATTTTATTTGGGATGCATGATACAGTAGAAACACTGCTTTTTTTTTTTTTTTTTCAAATTAAGCAAATAGGGAAAGGCTGGGAATGTATCTCAGTAGAAGAACCCATTGCTTGGCATCTACAAGGCCCCAAGTTCAATCTCTAAGCACCAAAAACTACCACCACCGCCACCTCAAACAATTTTTAAAGAATTTGTGTGTATATAATGTATGTGTGTAAACATCAGATGTCTTTCTCTGTGGCTCCTTGCCTATTCCTGCCGGACAGATTCTCACTGTATCAGGTGTTCACCAGCAGCCTCAGGTAGTTCCATCTCTTCCTTCCCCCAGCTTAGTTTGTCTCCTCACTACTTTCTTTGTATAGGAGTTAAAGGCTCATGGCCATTCCCAGCTTTTTAACTGGGTGCTAAATTTAGGTCCTTATGCTTATGCAGTTCTTTTTCTTAAATAAAATTTAATTTTCTTTTATGTCCCTTGGTGTGAGGTTGTCGTATTGTTGGAACTGGAGTTACAGACAGTTGGGAGCTGCCACGTGGGTGCTGGAAATTGAACCTGAGTCCTCTAGAAGAGCAGCCTTAACTCTTAACTACTGAGCCATCTTTCCAGCTCCAGATTATGCAGTTCTTATCCACCAAAGCTTCTCCTCAGTCTAATAACCTTTCTTTTTGGAATAAGAGCATGCTTGACTATATAAAATTAAGCTTTATTGAATAGAACATTGGGTTGTTAAAAATGGTTTATGTTGAAACTAGCTTGTCAGTATGATTTATTAAACCATCAAACTAGAGTGATATTTCGTTGGTTTTACTTTAATAAGTTTCTGACACTAACAGATCCAGTAACACCATTAATGGACTTACTTTTTAAAACTTTGTTCAAGCAGTGGTTTGCTGATATTGTGTGAAACTCATCTATGCCAATCAGGGAGTATGGACTACCCCCAGGTAGAGCCTTTGCTACAAATGAATGTGTAGACTTAGAGAATATTAATAGATAATTTTCTCTAGAACTAATCTTCCCCATAATTATTATTGTACAGTATTATGACTTTTTCCTACCTAGAACAAAACATATACTGAGGTCTTAAAGTCCAGGCTAACATGATGGCTTTGGCTTGTGTTGTAGGAGGCTGCTTGTTCATTTCCTGGCTGCCCAGACTCCCGAAATAATTACATAGAAACTGTATTAATTAAATCACTGCTTGGTCCATTAGCTCTAGCTTCTTATTGGCTAACTTTTACATCTTAATTTAACCCATTTCTATTAATCTGAATATTGCTACATGACTGTGGCTTACAGCAAGGTTCCGGCTCACCTATTCCCAGTGGCAGCTACATGGCATCTCCTTGACTCCGCCTCCTTTCTCCCAGCATTCATTTTAGTTTTCCCCTGCCTACCTCTATTCTGTCCTGCTCAGGCCCAAGACAGTTTCTTTATTAATGAATGGTATTCATAGCATTCAGAGGGGAATCTCATATCACCTCCCCTTTTCTGTTTAAATAAAAAGGAAGGTTTTAACTTTAACACAGAAAAATTACATACAACAAAACATGTATCAAGCAAAAATTAGAGTTACAATATTTATATTTACTTTATCTTTTATCATAACTAAGGAAAACTATAACTATCCATTTTTCAACTCCATCAAAGGCTCCAGAAAGATATATTATTACCTAAGTAACAGGAAGTGCATAGTAAGCAACTTCTAAAACTCTAGAATTGACAGAGACATCTCACTGCCTGGACAATCACCCAAATTTCGTCTATATCATTGCGGCACCCATCTTCAGCCTACCAGCCTATAGTATCTGGCAGACTTTTCCATGAAACAGGAAATTTCAAAGACAGTTCTACCTATATTGGCAGTTTATCAGTCACTTTCTTCTGTGTCCTTTTGTTCTTTCATAAAACAGGAATCCTAAAGGACAGTGTCACCCTTAGGCAAGTTCAGCAATCATTTCTGTATGGGTCCTGCATGTCCAGTTCATACAGCATGCCATCAAACAGTCCAGGCAAGAGCAGTTTCTTGCCCAAATGGCTAACAAATTCCATAAAAAGCCTCTTTGTTGCCCATTTTCCTCTTGAAGTAATTGGTGCTTCCAGGAACAGATTCATGAAAAGTCCTAAGTTGTTAAACATTTTAAATGCCCTATTCTGTAGTCTTTGAAAGGTTTGAAGAATGCCTATCCATCTGAAATACATCTCTGTACATCTAGAAAATCTAACTAACATGAGTACAGCTTGACTAATATATTTGATTATCTATTAACCTATATTTCTTAATTGTGCATTACATTTTCAAATGAGCTGCACAAGCACAATACCTTAATCAAGAGCAGAAATAAATATATATATATATATATATAACAAAATTGATCTAAAATTTGTATCAATAAACCAAGGTCCATACCAATGCAAAGTATCCATCTCTATAGCACATCCCCTTTTAAATGTAAACAAACATTTATAAACAATATATGGAAATTTGGGCATAGTTCTCTCCAAACTGCTTCCTGCTTTTTGTTGGGCAAAGTATTTTTGGGAGTGTTCATGGCAAACTTTTTTTGGGGGGGGGGGGTCTTGGTCCATCAAACCACATTAGTCTGGAATTAATCCACAGATTCTTGTCTTCTGTGGAAACAAAAGAACCTCTTTTTCAAAGCAACAAGTCCTTAGACCCAAATTTTGAAGTCATGATACCTTTAAAATATCCATGTTGGTTTGGCTTAGCAGCCCATACAATGAAATGTCTCTCTGTACTTAGCTCATTCACAGTCAAGTAATTTAAAGAAAACACAATAATATACATAATCCAGACTGTGAATTTTCCATCTTTACATGGCTTATTTTTCTTTACTTCTTTTTATAATTCTCTATATTTTTCTTCTCTCTCCCAAGCCTACGTACATTTTTTAAACACACTATGTCTTGTTTAGAGGTCTTTTATGTCTGAATCTGTTCTATTGTGTATCTGAAATTTTCTTTTGATCAGGACTGTTTCTTAAAATGTTAAAACGGCTTGGCTAGTAGTAAGGCTGCTTTGCCTTTTGGCTCTGCCCAGTCCAACATGGCAGAGGTATGTTCATTGCCTCTGTTACTGCCGTTTGGGAGTTGTCCTCACCACTTGAACTCTAGTAACCAGTTGGCCCATGCTGCCACCAAGTAACTTGCAGCATGTTGCCCACAAACCTCATTTAAGTACTTGGCCTCCTGAAAGAGCCAGAGTTTGTGCTGCTAGCATGACCTAGGAAGCCATCATTTTGAAACTGCATGTTTTTTTTTTTCTTTACTACTGCTTAATTAGGAAAACCTCTCTTAAAGGAGCAGCAAGCAGAGCCCATCTGAAAAAAATGTGACTAAACTTTGTTTTCTAGTGTCTAGAATTCCTTTCCAAGCTCTCTCAGGTTTTATATGGATTTAGCTAGCACACATTGGAACACCAGTTTGTTGTAGGAGGCCGCTTGTTCATTTCCCAACCACACAGACTCCCAAAATAACCACATAGAAACTGTATTAATTAAATCACTGCTCCACCCATTAGCTCTAGCTTCTTATTGACTAACTCTTAACATCTTAATTTAACCCATTTCTATTAATCTGTGTATCACCATGTGGCTGTGGCTTACTGGCAAGGTTCTGGCTCGTCTGTTCTCCATGGCAGCATCTGGCATCTCCTTGACTCCGCCTCCTTACTCCCAGCATTCAGTTTACTTTTCCCCACCTACCTCTATTCTGTCCTGCATAGGCCCAAGACAGTTTCTTTATTAACCAATGGTATTCATAGCATACAGAAGGGAATCCCACATCAGGCCTGTAATTTTATTCCTGTAATTTTAACCAAGGAGACAAACAGGAAGAATTCTGTGAGTTTTTAGGCAGCCTTGGTTTTGTAGTGAGCGCACAAGTCAAAAACAAAACAACAAAAACAACCCCCCCCCCCAAAAAACACACACACACACACACAAAGCTAGAAAGATGATAAGCTGTTCTGGCTATAAATCATAAGAATTTTACCCAGCACTCGGGAGGCAGAGGCAGGCGGGTCTCTGTGAGTTCGAGACCAGCCTGGTCTACAGAGCTAGTTCCAGGACAGGCTCCAAAACCACAGAGAAACCCTGTCTCGATAAAACCAAAAAAAAAAAAAAAAAAAAGAATTTTAAGTTGGTCGTTAAAGATCAATGTTTTGAGCCTGACACAGTGGTCCATGTCTATAATCCCAGCCATTTGGGAGGCTGATGCTTCAAGAGGAATGCAAGTTCAAGACTCATCTAGAAAATGTAGCAAAACCCAGTCTAAAAAAGGGGATGGAGGGGGACATTAGGAATGTAGCTTAGTTGGTAGAGCAATGGTTTATCAGTCTTACAACCCTGGGTTTGGTCTCCAACTTGGAGTGGTAGTGATGCTTGCAATCTCAGTACTTGGGTGGCAAAGTTAAAGTTTGAAGCCACTCTGAGCTTATATAATGAATTTAAGGCCAGCATGGGATACTTGAGACCCTGTCATAAACAGATAAACTAAAGATGAAAAAATTGGGGGCTGGAGAGATGGCTCAGAGGTTAAGAGCACTGGCTGCTCTTCCAGAGGTCCTGAGTTCAATCCCAGCAACCACATGGTGGCTCACAACCATCTGTACTGAGATCTGGCGCCCTCCTCTGGTGTGTGGGCACACATGGAGGCAGAATGTTGTATACATAATAAATAAATAAATCTAAAAAAAAGGAAAAAATCTGTGAAGATCACTGTTATTTTAGAGATCATACTTTATCCAAAAATGGGCATCAAAACAAAACAAATTTTATTTATTTATTACTTATTGAAACAGGATCATGTTTTAGAGCCATCTCAAGCTAGCCTGGATCCTCCTGTATATTCCAGGCTGGCCTCCTAAGTTGGGGTCCTTCTGCTTTTGTCTCCTTAGTGCTAATGTTAGTCATAAGAACTCAAAGCTTGATCTCAAAGAGATTTGCTTTCTTCTGCCTCCTAAATGCTAGAATTAAAGGGATATGCCACCACATCCAGTTTATTTCTACTTTTGCTTCTTGCTGTCATTTTATTATTATTATTATTGCTATTTTTAAGGCAGTGTCTCACTCTGTAATCCTGGCTAGTTTGAAACTTGCTATTGTTATGGCTCCCATTATCATTTCTGAGGATAGCTCAAAGTACTTCTTTGAATATTCTAAAATTTCTAGTTAGGGCTGAAGAAACGACGTGGTGGTTAAGAGCACTGGTTCAAAACCATCTGTAACTCTGATTCCAGGGAGTCCAGTGACCTCTTCTGGTCTTTGCAGATACTAGAGGCACATGGTGCACAGACATATACACACAGACAAAGTACTCATATACATAAAATTAATGTGTTTTTAAAGATTGTTTGAAAATGCAAAAAAAAAAAAACTAAAAACTCTTGAGTCAGGTCGTTGACCTTTATAACCCTGCTTCCAGATCAACTATAAGCATTGGCCATGAGTCACATAACTTCTATTCAGCTTGGTTCTTACTAGCATCTGTTTTCTGTCAGTTGCTACAAAACTGTTTGGTCCACTTAGCTGGTTGTTGTTGAAACCTGTCCCTTCATGTCTGAAAATCAAATGCAGACATTAACTTCAACATTCTGTTGATTATTCTGTCTCAGTACTATACTACTGTTCTGGGTTTTTTTTATTAAATTTTAATTTATTTAGTGTGTAGGTGCCATGGCACAAGTGTGGAGGTCAAAGGGAAACTCGGGAAAGTTGGTTCTCTTCCGCCATGTGGGTCCTCAGGGTTGAACTCAAATTGTCAGACTTTGTGACAAGTCCACTTTCCTGCTCAGCCTTCTTGGAGAGACTTCTGTATATCTTATGGCCATGTATCTTTTTTTTTTTTTGTCAGTATTATCTCTTTATGCGCTCAAAAATTGCTAATGGTTCCTCACCTGGGCATTGTGATATATGCCTATAATGCCAGCACTTAGGAGACTGAGGCAAGAGAAGCATCAAGAACTAAAGCTGGCAGTGATGGTCCATGCCTTAAATCCCAGCACTTGGGGGGGCAGAGGCAGGCAGATCTACTAAGTGAGTTTCAGGACAGCCAATGCTACACAGAGAAACCCTATCTTTTTTTTTGTTTTGTTTTGTTTTTTGTTCTTTTTTTTTCAAGACAGGGTTTCTCTGTAGCTTTGGGAGCCTTTCCTGAAACTAGCTCTTGTAGACCAGGCTGGCCTCAAACTTGCAGAAACCTGCCTGCCTCTGCCTCCCGAGCTCTGAGATTAAAGGCGTGCGCCACCACCACCCAGCTGAGAAACTGTATCTTGAAGAATAACAACAATAACAAAAAAAAAAAAAAGAGCTGAAGGCTAGCACTGGATATATAGTAAGTTCCAGCCATCATGGGCTAATGTGCTATAAAGTGATACTTTATCTCAATCACATCCCCATACCTGTCACCTCCCCCAAAAAGAATTATTGAGGATTTTAAAAAACGTTTTGTATACCTGAATTAATATATGTTGGTATTCACCTTATTAGAGATTAAAATATAATTTTCAAAAATAATAAGAAACTCGTTATACTATAACAAAAATAATTGCGTCTGCATTGCCAGAAAAAAAAATAAGGCTGGAGGTGAAACTCAGTAAAGTGCTTTCCTGTCTTGCACTAGGCCCTAGGTTAGTTCCATAGCACTGCGTAAACCAAGTTGGTTTATGTACCTGTAATCTCTGTGCTTGGGAGGTGCCAGCCTGGGCTAGATACTCTGTCTCAAAGAAAAAGTTGGACATGGTATCATACATCTTTAATTCCAGCACTCGAAAAGCAAAGGAACATGGATCTCGGTGAATTCAAGGCTAGCCTGGTTTACATACGGAATTCCAGGTCAACCAGAGTTACATAGAGGAGCCCTGTTTCCAAAAATGGGAGGTGAGGCAGAAGATGGTTCAACTGGTCAAGGTGCCTGCCACAGAAGCTTGATGACCTGAGTTTGATTCCTGGGACTCACGTGGTGGAAGATTATCCTTCAACATCCATGTGCATATTGTGATATATGCTTATGCCTCAGACCCATACACAAAAGGAAAAATCTCAGGAGAGAAGCTTCAGAGTGCTTTAATATCTTGCTTCACAGAAACATCTAGTTTCTTATACCCTCTTCTGCATTCAGTCTGTTAAGATAGGTCGTTTTCCTTTAAGTATATGAATGATATGACCACAAATGTATAACAGAAAAAGGAAAGATGACTTTTAGGTAACTGTAGCCTCCATTGATATGGTACCAAAATCAAAAAATGATTTCTTAAATGTCTTTATAGTTTGTGGCCTGAGATCACTTCTGTGAAGTCTAATACTATTAAGTGTTTTGGTCTTTAAGGAGATCTTTTCAATACTTGTAAATGATTTTTTAACTCCACAAGTGAGCCTGGAGCCACGTGGAGAATAGCCGCCTTACAGACTTGAGAATACACCTGTTTTCCAATAGAGGAGTTAGAAGCTTAATGATTCTCAAACAGTGGTCATCAGAATTTCCCAAGGTATTTTTTATTTTATTCTAGTTAACTAACTTTTGTTTAGGTAGTCCCAGGCCATTTTAAGTCCCCATCTGTAGTTGAGGATGAACTTGAACTTTCTGTTCCTCCTGGCTCCAACTCACAGGGCTGTGCCACCATTTCTGGTTTATAGATTTATGGGGATCAAACCCAGGGCTTTTGGTATGCTAGCCAAGCACTTTGCCAATTGACCATCCCTGTTTCATTTTATTTTTTTAATGAGGTAGGGCCTATACTAGTTAGGCCTCATTAGTCACATTGAATTCATATACAATTTTAATTTGTATGTTGTTAGTGACTGAATCCAGCACCTTATAAGTGCTAGGAAAGAACTCTATAACTGAGTCACATTTCCCAACAACACTACTCTCCGTTCTGTGTGTGTGTGTGTGTGTGTGTGTGTGTGTGTACGTAAGAGAGACAGAATCACTTCAGTTTTATATTATGATTCTGTGTATATCCATGAATATACAACAGTGCATTATGAAGATCAGTGGACAGCTTTGGGGAGTTGGTTCTCTCTAGTATGAGTTCTAGGAATTGAACTTAGGTTCTCAAACTTACTGTGTTTTAGTTTAATTTCTGATGTTGTGATAGATACTTTGACTACAAGCAATTTAAGGGATGATAACATAGTTACTCATTGAGGTAAGTCAAGGCAGGAACTTGAAGGCAGGCCTGTTGGCTATTTCAAACAGCATTATCTCTAACCAAGCAACTTACCTCACAGCCAGAGAAGTGTAGCAGGAACCATGAAGACAGTGCTTTCTAACTGGCTTGCAGGCCAGCTTATACTCAGCTAATTTTCTTATATAGTTTTCAGGACTGCTTGCCTAGGGATGATACAGCTCACAATGGGCTAACCCCCATCCCAGATACCCAAAGGCCATTCTGATCTAGGCAATTCCTCAATTAAGGCTGTCCTTGCAGATTATTCTAGGTTGTATCTAGTTCACAATTAAAACTAACCAGAATACCTGGCAATGCTTTTGAGCCTTGAGGTCTCACTTTGTAATCAGGCTGGCCTCAGACTTGTAATTCTCCTGCCTCAGGTTCCCTACTGAATGTTGGAATTACCATGTAAATTCTTGGGCCTTGGTGCTAAGAACAATCCAGGAAGCCTAGGAATCTCCATTTCTTTGCAAGGTGCCCAGGTGACTCTGCAATGCTTAAAAACTACTGTGCTGCCTTTACTTTAGCTAGTTATTTTTAGATTTATTTCATGAGTATGAGTATTTTTCCTGCATGTATATATGTACATCATGTGCCTGTGTAGTGCCCATGGAGTTCAGAAAATGGTGTCAGATCCTCGGGCACTGGAGGCACAGATGTGTGAGCCACCATGAGGGTGCTGGGAACAGAACCTGGGACCTCAGCAAGAGCAACAGATGCTCTTAACTGCTGAGCCATATTCCAGCACCCTTACTCTTACAGAAAAAAAACCAAACATGTAATTTATAAAATTTGGAAATTCAAACAAAAAGAAGTTAATATTTAGATATATTATAAGTGACTTAGTATTTATGTATTAATAATTAACATAAATTTTGATATTCTCCCTAGTTAGAATATGTTATTTAACCATGTATTCTGGGATTACGGCATAAAGACCAGATAATAAATATGGTAGACTTCTGTTAAATTTACTCAACTCTGCCATTCTAACTCAAAAGTAGACATGGATGATATATTGATGAATAAGCATGGGTATGTTGTAATATAATTTGTGGGAGGGGCTCCTGGGGATCAAATATAGAGTATTTCATCATGTAGGCTGGGCAGTTTTCTCCCACTAGATATGTCCCCACTTCTATAACTTTTTTATAGGCACTAAAATTGAATTTCATATAAATGTCATAAAATAGTCTTTCTGATTTTCAGCCATTTAAAAATGAATCTTGGCTTACAGGCTATACAAAGGTAGGTGGCAGACTGAAAGATTTGGTCCATGAGCTGGAGTTTCCTAATATTTAATATATACTACAGATAGATTTTGAATTTAAAAATAATTACAAGAAAATATTATGCTTAATCTTAAAATGGAACATTATAGTATCTATTTCATTATTTATAATTTTGATTTTTACTGTTTCAGTTACCTCTATCAACTAAGATTTGACTATATTAAGAAAAATTCCAGAAAGAAACGTTCATTAATTTTAAATCACATGCTACTATTAATAGTGTGAGGAAATCACACTATGTCCTACTCCATTTCTGTTTAGGACCCTGGGATATGAATTGCCCCTTTGGTTGTCTGGTCCTCAAACCCATATTGTAAATATTGTATTGTATTTATATTGCCAAAATATAGATTAGGTAAGCCTTATTTTACTTAATAATAGCCTCAAAGTCTAAGAGGTTTGAAAAAGACGCACCAGGACATTATCCACTGAAGCTCCGTTGGTAGAACACTTGTCTAGTGTGTCCTGGTTTCCATCTCCAGCAGCACATAAAAGTACTCAGAAGGTAGAAGCAGGAGGATGAGAAGTTCATGATTATCCTTGGCTACATAGCAAGTTTGAGGCTAGCCTGGGGTACTTGAGACATTGTCTCAAAACAATAACAGGCTGGGTGTGATGGTACATACCTTTAATTTTTAATCCCCAGTACTCAGAAGGAAGAGTCAGGAAGATATGAGTTCAAGACCAGACTGATCTACATAGTGAGTTCCAGACCAGCCGAGACAGTAATGAGACCCTGTCTCAAAAAACAACCACTGCCACAACCAGACAGGCTCCCACCCCCACCCCGTGTGCTAAAAAAAATGAAACCCAATAAAAACATGGAAGCAAGGGCTGCCTCTGATTCTCTGACCATGCTGCAGAACATACAGAAAAAGCAATGTATGCAGCATTTGGTGCTATTATAATTGAGGTCCTCCACTGTGAGTCTTGGAATCTTTCCCTATAAGGGAGAACTGTTGTATTTAATTTCCTTCATACTTCAAAGCCATTTGGTGGTAGTGGGGCATGATTGTTATTCTAGCACTTGAGGCTGAGGCAGGAGTTGCAAGAGTTTAAGCTGAACCTGGGCTTCAGAGTAAGTCCAGACCAGCTTGGCCTACACAGTGATATTCAGTCAAAGAAAAAGAAAAGAAAGGAGGTAGAAGGCTGGGCGGTGATGGCACATACCTTTAATCCCAGCACTTGGGAGGCAGAGGCAGGCGGATCTCTGTGAGTTCGAGGCCAGCCTGATCTACAAGAGCTAGTTCCAGGACAGGCTCCAAAGCTCCAGAGAAACGCTGCCAAAAAAAAAAAAGGAAGGAAGATAGGAAGGAAGTGGAGAAAAAATAAATCAAGAACTTGTCCTCAAGTTCATGTTTCTGGATATTCACTTTGTATACCAAGACTATAAGAGACCCGTTAGGTGCTAAATTGTTGAAATATACAATTCAACTTAAGTAGTTGTATAGCATGCTCATTTTATATAACTTTCAGAAGGTACAAAAGATTTCATTGTTCTTGTTTGGAGGATGTGAGAACAAATAAGTAGAATTCAAACTACCCTCAATTTTTGTTCCTTATTTACCAATTTTTATAACTCTGCTTCCCCTTCCTTCCCCCAACCCCAAAGCCTCTTAGGAAAGAATTTCACAAAACCCTGATATAGGAAGGGTGTGATGGTGCAAGTTTGTAATGCCAGAGTATGGGAAGCAGAGACAGGACAGATTGCAAGTTTGGGGCTAAATGGGGAGATCCTACCTCAAACAAACAATTGAAAAACAGATACAAGGCTGAGGAGATGGATGTCTTATTTGCTAAAGTGCCAGCGTGTAAGCATGAGGACCTGAGATTGGATCCTCAGAAATTATGTAAAATGCCAGGCAAAGCAGCACATGTGTGTAACCTGAGAGAGTGTGGGGGAGCACACCAGGGGGACTGGTAGATCCCTGCTTCTCACCAGCACCACGGTCGGGTTTCCACATGAAGACACACACAGCTTCCGTGCACATACATATGAATACAAAACTTTGATATGAAACAATAAAAATGATTTGTTTAAGGTTGTAGTAGTATTTGTAGTTTTACATCATCCTTCTGGGTGATTTACCTACTAGTGAGATCATGTATGGTGAACAATGGCGACACCAAATAGTACAATGGAAAATTAGCCCAAAATTAATAAGCTGAGAGTCCAACTCCTGAATAATCTACTGCCTGGTAAAACTTGTGTACTTTGTTTTTTGAGGTTCACATACCCTGCATTACAATTTCACAGTTTATATATATTTACTGGAATCTTTTCCTTATGTGACTTTCTAGATACCATGCAGACCAGAGCATCAGTGAGTGTCCTCTTGGAGGATAAATTGTTGAGAGTGGAGCTAGAAAGATGGTTCAGTAGGTAGAGACAGTCTGAGTCTGTCCTCAGGACCGACATGGAAGAGAGAGAACCTACTCCAAAAAGTTGTCCTCTGACTCCACACATGCATTACAGCATGTGTGTGTGATTTAAAGGACTGTGGAGACTGCTCAGTGTTTGTGTGCTTTGTTTACAAACAGCAAAATTCTTTGTTGTCTGAAATGCATTCTACTGTTGTGATTTCTTCAGAGAACTGTTTGCATATATACTTTTTTGTATTAATGCCATAAAGGAAGGGAGATACAGAGTTAGAGCCTGTTTTAAAATTTCCAGCTAAACTAAATGGTGTACAATACCTGCTAGGCTTAGTTTTAGTTCCCCTCAGTCTCTTAGAGATGCGTATTAGGGACAGTTTCTAATCATTTCTAATTAGTTATTACTGTAAGTAATATTTTTTGCCAGGGATTCTGAAAATGGGTAATAAAGGGAAGAACTGACTGGAACTGATTGGCTGTTTTCTGTAGGAAACTGGCAGTTTTAAACTTTTTTCATGGTTCTTTTTGAACTTATCTTTCCAGTTGATATGGATACTGTATAGAACTTTATATGACTCTTTACTCTTCAGTGCTCTAGAATAGTTTAAAAGGTAACAGGCTTTTTTTTCTTTTTAACTCAAAGACATACTTTTTATTCAGTCATGTAGATCAGCATTCTTTTATTATTAGATTACATTATATGTTTGTAATTTTATCTCACTTGTCATTATTATATGTATATATGATATGTGTTGAGGGGACCCATATGCCCTGGTACACATGTGGAGGTCTGAGAACAACTCTGTGGAGTTAGTTTTCTCCTTCTACCAGGAGTCAAACTCAAGTTTCAGGCTTGTATGGCAAGCACTTTATCTGCTAGCCCATTTTTGATTTATTAAAAGCAATTTCTGATCATTATAGACTTGAGAATACTAATAGTACAAAGAAGAAATTAATCTAGAATACATTTAATGAGTACTGCTTTCTTATATCATTTAATAGTTTTCAAAATGTTATTCTTAACATCTTAAATATGGTCTGTTGTAATTTAATATCTTAATTTATATTTATTTTCCTTCTGCACTTAATTCCTATTCTTTGTTAGTCATAAATATTACTATGGCAAACATTTTAGTATGTAAAGATCCCAGCACCCATGTTGGATAGGTCATCGCTGTCCATCCCTCCACCTACAGGTGGATCTAACACTTCTGGTCTCTGAGAACACCTGTACTAACATGCAAATACACACACACGCAAATAAAACATTATAAAAATTTAATTTTCTAAACCTTGACTTAAAAAAAGTGTATTAGCATTTGTATTTGAGTATGGAGCCCATGGTCTGCATACGGTGGTCAGAGGGGTTGATTCTGTCCTCCTCCCTTGGGTTTTAGGTGTTGAGTTCAGATCAAGTGCTTCTCTTGCTGAACTATCTCACTGGCCCTAAACCTTGATTTTTCTCAACTAGTCTACCAGCATTCAGATGAATTTCACTTTTATGCAAATCCTAATTGTATCGTTTACACATTTTGGTTGCTCCAAGTACATGAACCTTTTCCCCTGTAGACCTGGACATCTAAGGAAAACCTTTTGTTTTCTCGTCCTAAGCATCCCACTCACTCTTGGTAGTGTATTTCAAGTTGGATATTCCTCTCATCATTTATTGTTTAGGCCTATAAAGTTCTTACATTTCGTCCTAAAAAATAGATCAGGAAGGAGACAATAAATACACTGTGAGTGTCATGCCTAGATACATGGTCTGCTTGTCAGGCGGTGGAATTACAGATGAGCTGTGAGTTAAGTTCACATCGAGTGGCAGCGTTATCATTGAAGATTCTCTTTTTGTCTCCATCTGTCCAGATGGCAGAAGTGTGTTGCCTTTGTCTGTCACGTAGAAACAACCAGAAGCACTCTCTGTGTGTCACCGTGCTGTAGCAGATGGAGAGCGAAAGGGAAATTAAAAAGGTGTCAGTGGGATTTTTTTAAATGGGGAGAGATATTATTCTTATCATTGTTAAATATTTAAATTTTCTTGAATGCAGAAATGATGTAAAATGACAAGGGACCTGAGAATAAGGGGATGAAAGACTTCTTCCTCCCATTGTGATCTCTGGTAAAAATGGTAAAACAAAGGCTTACAAATTAGGACAGAAGCAGGAAATCATATTAGTAACTGACAGTTTAACACTCAAGACCAAAGAAAAGCTTACTTCTGTTAGATTTTAATGCTTTTTCTCCCAGTCTTTTTTTTTCTTTTTTAGCAAGGCAAAATTTTGTTTTCATATAATTCATAGTAAAGATTCCAAATTATAATCATCGTCATTTTTTGAAGGTTTGAAATTTGTGGCTTGAGGAAAATTGTTCCAGAATTTATGTAATCACTTCCTACTCCCCTTCCTTACCAGAAAGAACACTTCCTTCTAATAGTCAGTAAAGGAGACAATCTAGCCTCAAGTGCCAGAAGTAAGGACTGCTCTCGGTCTTCTGTCCACTTCTACCTTGCTAGGAGTGAAACTATGTGCAGCACAGCAGTGCCGATTCCCACAGAGGAATGATTTGCTTTCCAAAGATCATCTGCGTTTTCAGCCATCATGACCACAGTTTCTATATTTATTTGCTTTTATTTACTTATTTTTTGGTACTGTGTTACAGTTACAGAAAGTACTAAAAATAATTTATTTGTTTTTTAAAAATGTATTTAAAACAAGCAAACAAACAAACCAGAAAACCTTGTTGTCCTAGGGCTATGTGAGGAAGAATGAAGCTCTCATTTCCCAGTACCCAATCATCGGCTTGAGCTGGGCTCTCCTAGGAGCAGAATTTATTGAAGCAATTTATCCTGGCTAAATGTGATATAAATCTGTGTATACGTATGTATATACAGAGTCTGTTCCATTCCAGCAGGACTGAACATCAGTTTCCTTCATAGTTAGACCATGTTCCTGTCACACTGAAAGATGACCAAGCAGCCCCTTCTATTTTATGGGGCACCTCACACTTTTAAACACCGATTAGTTGTGGAATTACTGATTAGACAACCAGAAATACTGGTTTCTAACCCAAAAGTAAATCCTGAGAGAATAGGAGAGATAGTACCTCATTGCCTCTGTTAAGCCTGGTTTCTGTTACTACATTCATTCTAGCATGTTAGCATTTTATTTTAATGCAGGAATTTGAGATTTGGTTACAGCTCTGAAGTTATTTCCAGACGTAGTTCAACGATCGTCCCTCACTCATCTTCCCTTGTTCACATCCTTTTATGTATTGTTCTGTGTTGTGGATAATTGTGTAAAATTGTCCTTAGAACCTTCTTCTATAAGACTGCTTTTATTCTTCCTCCCAGTTTTCTCTTTGACTCTTCCAAAATATTGTTTATCTTTTAGGGATATTTTTGCTGTGATTGCATTTCCTGTCATTATTCATCTCTGCCTGGTTTTTGTTCTTAGTTGGAATATGAGAAATTTCCCTGGCACATTCAGATTGCATTTGTTGTTTGACAAAGAATTTTGATAAACATTTCAAGAGATTAGCTTTAGTCATTTAAAAAAGCAATATAAATTCTGTTAAATTCTTCAGGGAAATAGAGTTGGATGGTAGTGCCTGTAAATGCATTTCTCTGATGCCCTGCAGCAGCACACATCTGTTGGCTGCAGTGGAGCAGCCCAAGAACTCTGGCCGAGAGCTGCACAAACAGCCGGAACATATTCACCCAGTAAACCCCCAAAGAGTCGACATTTGTTTTATTGCTGCTTTTAAAAACCTAGCCATAAATAGAATCAGAGGGGGAAGGGCACTGATATTTCTTCATTTGCCACAGACAATTGGTGGGGGGAGGAGGAGGCTCCCAGTGGGGAGGGGAAGCTTTTATTTTTTATTTTTTTATTAATGAAAATAATTTCCCATGTAGTCCAATAGGATAGGTGCTTTGTTTTCTTTGGCAATAATCTGGGATAAACGACCCTTGCCAACAGTCTCGTAGTTTATACACCGGGGAGCCAAATTATAGCCCTGTAAAATGGAGCACCCCTCCTATAATCCCTTAATTAATTAAATGACAAATTTTGGTCTTCTCCAGTTCAGAAATATGGCTTCCGCATCGAGCGTTGGGTTAATTTATTGACATAGAGAGCTGCACTGGCTGTAATTCAGTAGACTGGAGAAATGTGTTACATACTGTAGCAGAAAGAAGGAAAACCCAGCAAGTCTTAAAATTCTGGACTATTTAGGTCTGAATTTTCCTAATTGAAAGTTTCAATTGAGGCACAGTAGATCATATGCCACCTGTCTAATGAGTCTCTCCAAAGTAGCCTGTGTTTACAGCTTTGATAGATAGCATTCTTGGGACACCTGTTTCTAGTCTTGATATTTTTGAAGCTCATTTTTTTTTCTCCAGCGTATTTAACATAACTTTTCCCCTTACTTCTTGGCCCCCTCAGCTCTGCTCTGCTTTATGAAATATGGGAGACGACAGACCGTTTGTGTGCAATGCCCCGGGCTGTGGACAGGTACGTTTACAGTATACTTTATTGTGAATGTCTTGTTGTGAATCAAAGTGGCTGTTTTATCACTAAGGCAAAGAGTTTAAAGCTGGTATTTTACGTGATCACTGGAGGTAATCAGATCAGAGGATTTGCAGTGTGTAAATCCAAGTTATGAGGAAGTGTAGGCACTCCACCGTAATGAAATCTGCCTTGCTTTCTTCCAACTTGTTATTGTACTGACGTTTGTTTTCCAGCACACAGTGTTAAAGCGTGCACATTACTCCCCCTTCCTTTCTAAAGCTGCCATCTAAACACAAAGCAAGTGTAGAAATATCTTCTTGACCTTCGGGCATATAAAAGTCTGCTTAACATATTTAGTGAGTCAGCTGAGAATATTCCTATTATTATAAGCCTCCAATTTCCAAGTCTCTGTGGGTCTCTCACATATGAAAAAGCAATGTTTCTTTTGATTGTTGATTCAGAAAAATCGAGTTAACAGCTTAGGCAGGTACTACACAGTCTGGTACTGACAAACCCAACACAGCACTTGAGATCCATCCAGTAGTGTTCTACAGACATGACGTGTGTTGTTCTATATGTCAGCTCCCACATAATTGTTTGCACGTGTGTGCATTATATGTCAGATGTGTCTCCTATACTTTTTAATGAAGTTGTTCTGTTGGAATTGCCTTGTTTTTCATTTTGCATATTAACTTTTCCCCAGATCTTTTTCTAATGCTACAAATGATGAAAAAAAGTGCATAAACGTTTTATTTGCCTTCATTATAGAATTTCAACTATATTTTGTTAGGAATATGTCATGTAACTGTCCAGTGACACATACTGGTGGTACATGAGACCACAGACTAGTTCCATTATGCCTTGTAAATATTTTTTTAAATAAAGAGCTAAGTCCTAAACATTTCTAGGAATTGGAATTTGAGAAATAGCAGAGATGGTGATAGGGCAAGAAATAGAAAGAAGATTCCAGATTTCAATAAATGCTAAATATTTCTGGTAAACACTTGAACCAAACCTTTGTATTCTGCAGTATTAAGTATCTTAGAGTGTATTTTCTTTCTTGTTAAAAAATTATATATGGATGTGTTTCCATTTTTAAATAGCTTTATTAAAGTAGAAAATGTAAAATGACCCCTCCAGTTTTATGTGTGTGAATTTCATAATGCTGTTTGTTGTGACTCCTACAGGCGATACATAGTAGTACCCTGTACTATTTGAAAAAATCTGAATTTTGGGTGAGTTTATTTTCCTAATATGTGACTTTTTTTTTCTTTTAAAGACAAGATCTCACTGTGTAGCCATGGCTACCTCAGGACTCTCTGTGTAGACCAGGCTGGCCTCAAATTCACAAAGATCTACTTTAAAGATATATGCCACCATTCCTGGCCAGCCCATGTTACGTGAGACCTTGCCTCACAAACAAAAAAAAAAAATTATTCTTTTTTTTGTGAGCCACACATGAGGGTGCACACTTTTAATAACAACACCCAGAAGCAGAGAAATAGTGATCTTTTCAGGATGGGGCCAAGATGGGTGAAATGGCAAAAGTACTTGCTGAACAAGCCTGATAACCTAAATTTTATATTGGATCACATAGTGGAAGGATGAAAAGAGAGAGTAGACTCTGACCTCCACATGTGTGCTCTGCCATGTGAGCCCCAACACTTACACACATAGTGTGTGTGTGTGTGTGTGTGTGTGTGTGTGTGTGTAAAGAGAGAGTAGACTCTGACCTCTACATGTGTGCTCTGCCATGTGTGCCCCAGCACTTACGTGTGTGTGTGTGTGTGTGTGTGTGTGTGTGTAAAGAGAGAGTAGACTCTGACCTCCACATGTGTGCTCTGCCATGTGTGCCCCAGCACTTACACACATTGTGTGTGTGTGTGTGTGTAAAGAGAGAGTAGACTCTGACCTCCACATGTGTGCTCTGCCATGTGTGCCCCAGCACTTACACACATAGTGTGTGTGTGTGTGTGTGTATTACATAAAATTAAAGATTTATAAAGCTTTAAAATGCCTGGCATTATGACCGTTCCTTTATTCCCAGCACTTGAGAGGCTAAAGCAGGCAGATCTCTGAGTTCGAGGCTAGCCTTGTTTACAGAGGGAGTTTCAAGACAGACTTACACAACGAAAACACTGTCTCCGAGAGAGAGAGAGAGAGAGAGAGAGAGAGAGAGAGAGAGAGAGATTTAAAATTTAGTACTAGAAAAGGGAAGTAGTATGGAGTTTTTACTTTGGTTTCTCTGTGACCTTTCCCACATTTCTGAACTGTGTGTTGGGGTCTGTGATCCATGGTGAAGTCTTTAGATTTGGACAACTCTGCTCCCCTAGTTGAAAGTTAAATATAGAACTTGGAACTTGAGAACATCATCACCTTTTTTTTCTTTTAAAGCCTGTCTTGGAACTCACTCTGTAGAACAGGCTGGCCTCGAACTCCCAGAAATCCACCTGCCTTTGTCCTGAGTGCTGGGACTAAAGGCCTGTGCCACCACTGCCCAGCTGACGTCATCATTCTCTTAGTAGGTTAGGAAGTTCCATCTTAAGAGTTTGGTGGATGTGATTCATCCTTTCACCCCTTTGCAGATCAGAAACTGTTCATTTGGGTAAGGTTGTTCTCCAGTTCTATTTAGTCCTTTCTTTAGATTTCTCCTGCGATGTGGTGACATATAGCTCTGGAGTAGGAATCGGCAGATACATGTGGTCACCTCATGCTATGTGAAATAGAGAAGATGTGGCAGAAGATGCAAATTCAGTAAAGCCAGTTACCATTTGGCATGCCATTGAACGTCCTTAAATCTTGAGAACAGCTTTGCTTGGGAACTACCCAGAGACCTTTAAGTTACTTGTAATCTACTTTTTATTGACTCAAAATATTTGTTCCAAACAAAAAAGGCTATGTAAATCCCAGGAAGAAACCGGGATAATCTTTGGACGGCATGATGTAGGACCTACCATTGGAGAAGTCTCAAAACAGTGGTAAAGAGAAAGGGTTGGCTCAGAAGTTCAGAGCACTGTTGATCTTGCAGAGGACCCAGGTTTGATTCTGAGTACCCATATATGACAGCTCACAAACAATGTGTAACTCCAGTTGCAGGGGATCCAACACCCTCTTCTGACCTCCATGGGAACTGCATTCACAGAGTGCCAGCATACATGCAGACGAAACATTCATACATATAAGATAAAAAACAAACAAAAAAAAACTCTTTTTTTTTTCATTGTGGGGTTGGAAATTTAGCTTGGTAAAGCTAAATGTGCATGAATTTGTGCAAAACTCTGGGTTCAGTCCTCAGCTCAAGGGGGGAGAGAAGCAATCAAAGAGAACTATTGGCATTCTACTTTGTTCTGTGCCTGTTTCTCGTGCAGACTCTACCATGTGCATCTTTAAACTCAGAAATCACTGTGCATTTAATATTAAAGGAAGGTGAAAGGAAAATTTACCTAAAATAGACTAGTAGATTATACCCTCCACTATATAATCAAAACCACCAGGCTTTCAATGGATACATAAACATGTTTTGGTTGCTAGGTTTTTAATGGCTGTTATTTTTGGATTGTGTTCATGATCTGCTTCCCAACAGTCTGATGTGACACAGCTGAATTCTAAATCCACTACATGTACTTTTAAAAAAGTGGCTACTTAAGATAGTGCTGTCTGCATTCCTGTGTAAAAAGACAGATGACACACTTTTCAGTCCCCTTATTCCTGTTGGCCTATTGAGACTGTTTCTCCTGAGGCCTCATTGCCCTCATGAAGAACTTGGGGAAAACGATATTCTTGCTAAAACCTCTCTGTGGAATGTGGTACAAGCAGTCGTTATAGAGTTGAACTACCTCCTGAGAATGAGTTAGTGTTGTTAGGACAACAGTCCCCCAGACGCCACTAGACAGAGGCCCAGTTCAATGGAGTTGTGTGGGCTTTTGAAACAATTAGAAGATGGCATCTATTTAAGAGCCCTGTACGCTTAAATGTACCTGTAATCCCAGCCATCTGGTTAACTAACGTATTAGGATCACAAGTTCAAGGACAGCCTAAACAACTTTCTGAGAACCTGTCTCAAAAAATAAAAGCCCTGAGATGTAGCTCTGTGTCTCAGTGCTTGCCTAGAATTCTTGAGACCCTAGTATAGGGGCTGGAGAGATGGTTCAGGAGTTAAGAGTATGTACTTCTCTTATGGAGGACATGAGTTGAATTCCCATCACCCACATGGTGATTCAACAAGCACTTGTAACTCCAAATCTGGAGGATCTGATATATTCATATATGCATGTAAATTAAATCTAAATCTTTTTGTTTGTTTGTTTGTTTGTTTCAAGGTTTCTCTGTGTAACCCTGGCTGTCTTGGAACTCACTCTATAGACCAGGCTGGCCTCGAACTCAGAGATCCGCCTGTCTCTGCCTCCTGAGTGCCGGGATTAAAGGCGTGCGCCATCATCACCTGGCTAAATCTTAAAAAATACAACAGAAAAATGAGACCCTGATTCAATCCCAACACTAAAAAAAGAAAAGAAAAGAAAACTTCTGTTTAAAAACACTGTAATTAGCCAGGTGATACTGGTACATGCCCCAGCACTCAGGAGGCAGCGGCAGACTGGTCTACAGTGCCCAGGACAGACACCCTGTCTTGAACAACCAAACAAACAAAAGCATTGTAATTATATGCTTGCCTTTTTGGCTTTTTTAAAATAATGGAGATTTAATTTGGTGCTGAATCTAGAAAATCTTGTAAGAAAAGAAACTTTTAAAGGTGGGTCTTCATTGTATTGCCCAGGCTAATCTAAAACTCTTGGGCTCAAGTGATCCTCTTGCCTCAGCCTCCCAAATAGCTGGGAGTCCATTTATACTATCATACCCTGCTGAGTCCTGTAAATTTTCAGTATTTTGGGGTGCCACTTTTACTTTGAAGTCTGTAATAAAGGCAATAGGATGAAAACAAGTGTACATACTATGTCATTATCATAAATCCTAAATTTAAGATGTTATTTCATGTGCAGATAAATAACTTTGTTAGGGTTACTTCTGCCCATTTTGGGATGTGTGTGTAGTGTGTGTGTGTGTGTGTGTTGTGTGTGTATGTGTGTGTGTGTGTGTCGTGTGTGTGTGTTTATGTGTGCATATGTGCTTGTGGAGGTAAGAGATCAGCCTTGGGTGTCATTCATCAGGATCCATCATCCATCTTAGTATTTTTTATTGATAATTTCATAATACATGTAATGTGTTTTGATCAAATCTGTCCTTCATTTCCCTTTCCTCCTTTTCCCTCCTAACTTCAAGTGCTCTTCTTCCCCCCTTAAATCCACTGCATCTACTTACTACTCTATATTCTTGAGTGTAGGACCACCTACTAGAGCACGGGTAGCCTTTCAGGGCCGCATTCCTAAAAATACTGATTCTCTCCACCCTGATAGCCCTCAGTTGTTGATAAAGCCTCAGCTAGGGGTAGAACTTGATGAGCGCTTCCCTATCCATGCTGGAACTTTAGGTGGCTTGATCCTGTGCAAATCTTGAGCATGCAGTTACACTCACTTTGAGTTTGTGTTCAACAGCCTGACATGGGATTTCTCACTGGGACCTGGAGTTTTCAATTAGGCTAGACTAGCTAGCTGACCAGAGAACCCTGGAATCTGCACTTCTCTGGCTTCAGCTCTGGAATTAGAAGTGAAAGCCACCATACCTGGCATTTCATGTAGGTGCTGGGGATCAAACTCAGATCCTCTTGCTCTTATTACCAAGAAATCAACAGATTCTGTGCTGCTGTCTCATCCTCTCAGAAACATATGCTGGTTTGCAGAACAAATTATGCAGATATAAATAGAATTACTGGATATCATCATCAAGTCTTCATCATATCTGTTCATTGTGTAGGCTGTTTCTAAAGAACAGGACATTTCCTCTGAGGACAGTATTTAATTGTCAACCACTGAAGAAAATTTTTGTTGTAACTGTGCTTATCAGCCCTGTCCTTAAGAGAAATGATTGTCCTCTGTACACTGTGGCCCCAGGCATCTTTCAAGATCTTCTTTTTTCCTAGAGTACACAGACCTCCAGGGCCTCAGTTGTATAGAAAGTTTGAGATCAGCCTGGGTTAAATGAGACCTCATCTTGAAAAAAAAATAACAGTAGCATCCCAGTTGTAGTGGGATTGAGGGCAGCTTCTTGTACCTCAGTATCTTGTCATGGTAGGAATGATGTTTATGGTGTTGTAGCCCTGGCTTCACTTGGCATTTAACCAACCTCCAAAGCTCTGTCCTTTGCCTCCATGAGCATTATCCCTTAAATCTCTATTGCTCTGTAATAGATGAGGCAACAAATAGCTCCTATAATTGGTTAAACGCTGGCATGTTACAAAGGTATATGTTTTATTGTCTATATAGCACCAATCTACAGAGATTATTTCTCTTATCTTAGCTTTCCCGTTAAAAGGGCCATACTGGTATGAGACTCTTGGGTCTTTCATCCTATATTCCTTTAGCAAGTTTCCCTATTAACTGGTGTGAGCAAGAAGAAAAACAAAGAAGAATGACTTGATGTTGATTACTCATGTTTTATATCAGGAGAGCACCATGAATTGAAAAATAACCAGGAAAGGAATGGATCAGGTAGGCAAATGCCTTTGTGGGGGTGTATGCTATGTTTACATGCTATGACAGGTGAAGGCAATTTCAGGCAAACAAATAAGCTTTTCTTCCTTACCCCCTGCTAGGAGTTTTTTAAAAACTCAAATTTTCATTTAATAATTCATATTTCATTTAATAATTCATCTAGTTCCCATCTGGTAAGAGTGACTGCATGCTGTCAGCAGCTGAAGATATACTGCATTATGCACTATTCGGCCAAATGTTAACCTTATTTTTTTTAAATGTTGATTTTGCAATAACTTCCAGTCCACTTTGAGAATTCTGTGGTTTTATGTCAACTGTGGTAGAACTATGGCACAGTTATGTAGTTTTATATATATATATATATATATATATATCCTAGTTCCAATATATATATTGGAATTAAGAGCAAGGAATCAACTCAGGTTTCTTAATGTCAGATCTGATCTCTTGACACTTGCCTTAAACACATGTGATTGGTTCATTTTAGCTCTTTGTTGTGATTTATTATGCTGTTATTAAAAGAATATATTCAAGTATCCTTGCTTTAGCCTGTTCCCTCCACCAAACAAACAAAAACCAAAAGATGCTAATGAATCTAATTGGAGCTATAGTCAGGAAATTGAAGTGAACTCTTGTTTTTCCTGCATACACCTGAATATTACAAAATGGGAGTGTTGAAGTTTTTCTCAGCGCATTCCTAGTAGAATAAAATAAAATAAAATCCTGTATCTTCCTATCTCGATAGTTCTTCCCAAGCCTAAGCTCCTCCCCACACTCACTTATTGTACTATTTATTTATTTATTACTTTATAAATAAACCGAGAAGTTTATAAAGTGCCTTCTGGATTTGGTAGTCTCTTCCACATATAGCTAGATTTTTGACTGGTAGTATACTGTCTCTGTATAGAACTCATCATTCTTTAATCAAATAATCTTCCACCTTTTCATATTAAAATAAAAAGCTGCTGTTCTCTCTTCCTGGTTAGTGCATTTCTTTGATTCTCAGCAGTCACATCCTTGTTAGGGCTTCTCTGTATGTGGATTCATAACACATCTGTGTGTACATCAACTGTGCTGTATAAATAATAATAAGTAATCACCAGATGGCCTGAAACTGCTCCTCTGGACCCGCTGGGTCTCTTGAAGCTGTTAGTAAAGTCTTCTGGCATTTTGCTGGCGAAAACTTGTCATAGATTTATTTCTAAAAAAATTCAAACTCACAACTGGGTGTTTAGGGCTAGATATTGCTGTGTGTGTTGTAAATATTTAACAGGCTTTGTACAATGACAAGGAAAAGTGCCATTACTAACCGCACACTGTGACTCTGGAGCTCTTCTTCCCTCCCAGCCATTTAGAGAGGAAAGGAAACGTCGATAAACCACGCATTATGAACAGATACAAGAGGTGCTGTCTGAAAGAAAGAACATGTCAGCGTTCTGCTCACAGGATTGTCATCCGACTTCAATAACACACTATGTTGTTTTGTTTTGCTTTGTTTTTAACTTTCTAATGCTTTGAGAAAAGCTCCTTCAGGAGGAGTTTGGTCAGATCCTGTTTTTGATCTTAACTGAGGTTTCATCAGCAAATGACAAACCATTCTGAAAGAGATTCAGCTCAGCTTCAGGCCTTAAACTGAAAACGCGCATTGTTTTGCTAATAGTATTTATAAAACAAAACATCTTTATTTTGGACCTCTTTCTGTTAATTTTTATGGAAAGGTTTTGTATTTCATTAGGGGAATCTCATCCTGCTCTTCTGCGTAGTGTTTCATTATTACTGATCCCTTGTCTTCTGTGCCTGTTAGAAAATAGTTGTTCAGCACAGTAGTGCACGTTTACAAACAAAAAATAGACTTCAAGTTTACTACATTAATGGTTCCCTTTTTCTGTGTTTGTATATTATAATCAAAATATTTTTAATCAAAAATTGACTATCTTCCCTTTCAAGCCTCCCTTACTTTTCTCTTTTGATAGTTGGCTGTGTTGGCTCTGTTTAACCACAGAGGTGTCCTGTCCTTTACGTTGTAGCACATGCTGTTGTTTTCTAGTTAGGATGTTTGAGAGAAACCTTTTTTTTTTCTTGAATTCTCATCCTGAAGAGATGATAGAAATTGTGAGGGAAAATGTTAATGCCGTATTCTAGTGAGATTTTGCTTTTCTCAAACAAAATTTTTGTTTTTAAGGATAAGATTTTAAGAAGGGAATTATCATGAAGAAAAAATTGAGAGCATTATGTTTTGACTTTCAATTCCTTTGTACAACAAAATTTGCTATCTAAGATTATGCTTGGATAAGAATTTGGATTGCTTGTGGTGGTTGTATGAAGTACAGAGAGATGAAAATGAGTTTTGTGAAATTAGCTCCCTCGCTGTCTGGCATCTCCATGTGCTTTGTGTGGCTGTTGACTCTGCCGGCAGATTGAGTGCTGAACCAACTTCTGTTCTAAATGCTCAAATTGCCAGCCATCATTCCAGCTTTTAAATCTTGTTCACATCCATGATGCCAGATTTTCAGCAAGCATAGCTGTCTCTAGTTCCCAGACAGAATTTATAATTTCGTGGATTAGAGGGAAGGAGTTTTGCCTTTTTGCCTTTGAAAACTCTGCAGAATAAATCTAGCCTTGCTTTGTCCTTTGAGTTATTGTTGAAAGCTGAGTGCTCCATTCGGCGTTCAGCAGACTGATGGTCAGAATTGCCGCTCTGCTTATGAAAGACGTGATGTCTTGAAGAGTCATTTATACTGTTCTAGAAAAAAATCGTACTATGGCAAAAAGGAACTGCTCCTTATCCTCTCAAGGGCCAGATCTTTTGATACTAAGCAATTATCCCTTGATTTTCCTGAAAAATAGCTCAATCTGCCATAGAGATTGGCACCAGCACATTACAATGACAAGCTGATTTCTTAGCCACATGGAGCGGCAGCAGGACGACACCAGAGGCTTAATGGTGGTGATTTTTCTGCTGAGAATCCCAGTCTTCCTTGTAAGCCTCTTGGCTTTTTCGTTTTCGTTTTCTTCTTCGGAGAGAAATGAATTTTCGATGTTCCCCATTAATCACTGTAAGATGTCTTTGTGAGAGGCGCTCCTCTCGCACTCCTTCCTTTAGGTTTCGTTCCTTCTCTTTGATTGCTGTCCTTTCTGGGTTGAGAACCAGCTATAGTTTTTCTTTTTTGCATCCTCTTGTCTTGGTTCTTATTAGCCCTGTACTGGGTGGACATTATTACCAGTATTTTCTTTTTTTTTAATTAATAGATTTTATTTTTTAGGGCATTTTTCTACATGTGCAGAAATATTGTGTTCACAGAATTTCCATATGTCTTTTTCCTTTACCCCACAGTTTCTCTTGTTAGCATCTCAAATTAGTATGTCACATTTGTGATAACTGATTAGAAAATATTTATATATTGTTACTAATTAAAGTTCATGGATTTCATTACAATTCTTTCTTTGTGTGTACCTTCTGTGGATTTTGACAGATGTATAAGGATATTTCTCTTCCATTATAATATCATACCAGATAGTTCCACTGCCCTAAAAAAAAATCCCTTGTGTTCCATGAATTCACCCCCTACTCCCCTTCCATCCCTTTTTTACCATTCTCCCCCTTCCTCCTCCTTTAGCCCTCATAACCAGTCATTTTTTATTTCTTTGCCTGCATGTGTATGTGTCTGTATGCACTGAGTTAGTTTCCCAGAATCCATGTAAAATGGCTGGTATGATAGTATGCACTTGTAATCTAATCCCAATGTTAGGGAAGTGGAGTCAGACAGATTTGTAGTCTTACTAGCCAGCCAGTGTACCCTAGTTGGAATAAAAGACATCAAATCTAAGCAGTGATACCCAAGGTTGTCCATTGGCCTCCACATGTTCATCATGTAAACACATGGGGAAGGAGGTGGTGGCTTATAATGTGGAACCAGCCTTGCCCACATACCGAGTTCCAAGACATCCATGACTATATAATGCGACCTTATTTCAAAAAAAAGGGGGGGAGGGTCTTAATAACTAGAAATAAAGACAGAACTAGAAAACTAGAATCTAAAAGTCATGGCTTCACCATCCTTTGTCAGTAGGACAAATAAATATTGTAGTGTCACCTTTGTGAACACGAGGTCTAGTTACTTCCTTATTCATCTTCTCTTCTTTTTTACCTTGATTTTTAAACCTGTATGTTGTATTTTTTTTTTTTACTCTTTTGGGGGCCACCACCCAGCTCCCAAATAAATCACACACGGTTATTCTTACTTGTGAATGCCCAGCCTTAGAGTGGCTCTTTTCTTGCCAACTTTTCTTAAATTAACCTGTCTGCCTTTTGCCTCTGGGCTTTTACCATTCTCTTACTCCATGGCTGACTGGGTGGTTGGGTGGCTGGCCCCTGATGTCCTCCTTCTGTTTATACATTCTGTCTTCCAGCTCCTCCTATCCTTGCTCCTGCCTTGCTATTGGCTGTTCAGCTCTTTATTAGGATCATCAGGGGTTTTAGACAGGCACAGTAACACAGCTTCACAGAGTTAAATAAATGCAGCATAAACAAAAGTCACACACCTGAAAATAATATTTCTCTACGCCTGTATGCTCCCAAGAGGCAAAAGAAAGTGTCTGATTACTTCCCCTTGTGTAATGGTGTAATGTAATGGTGGAGTTTTTGATTCTGAAGACTGCCAAGCTGATAATGATTATAAGTACTTAACAGGCCAGGCAGTGGTGGTGCATGCTTTAATCCCTGCACTCAGGAGGCAGAGGCAGGTGGATCTCTATGAGTTTGAGGCCAGCGTGGTCTACATAGCGATTTCCAGGATGGGTCGAAAGCTACACAGAGAAAACAAACAAATAAAAAAGTATTTAGCAATGCACTGAGTTGTATTTTCTGTCTATTGATCATTATTAATATGATTTTCATTGATGTTTTTGGCATTGGATTATGTGAAGTATTTTACCTATTGAATAACAGGCAGCTTCTCTTCTCACATAGCACATCTTCCTCTTCTTTGACATCATAGCATCTCTGTAGGTCTGAGTTTTTTATCCTGCATTACAAACTGTGATACATAAATGCACTTGTCATTGTTACTGAAAATAAATGACTAGGTAGATACATGAAAATATTTATGTGGAATAATTTGTGACAAAATGTATAGAAGTAGAAATAACAGGAATCTCATGGTTAATAGTTATCATGAAGATTTTCTGTATTTTTTTGTTTGAATGTCCTTAGCTTCCCTTGGAAATTCTCTTAATATACATTTATTTTATTCTAATAGTTACTCAACTTATAAATGTGGATTATGTTAAGTTATCTCTGCATGTAATAGTAGGAAATATCTGACTGGAGTGTGCAATACTATGAATACATCATTTGACAGAGTCACAACATATCAAAACTGTCACTCTGGGTGATCAGACTGCCATTTTGTTTATTTTAGTTGTTGCTTCTCATAGACCTGTTAGTTGAATGAGAGTGCATTTGTCTGTTTATCTTTATGTGTGTAAGGGGTAGGGGCATGTTGCTAGGAGTATACTGGTGATACATACCTGTAATCCTGGTGCTGGAGGCTGAGGCAGGGGAATTGTGAGTTCAAGATCAGCCTGGACTGCATAGCAAGATTTTGTCTCAAAAGCAAAATTGTTTTTGTAGCTGAATCAGTAAAATACTCATCTGACATCCATGAAGCCCTTGTGTGATCCTCAGCATTGCAGTGCTTCATAAACAGGCATGATGGCACACTCTTAGTTTTTAGATGGGGTTTCTCTGTGTACCTGGAACTACTCACTTTGTAGACCAGGCTGTCCTCAAAACTCACTGAGATTCGCTTGCCTTTGCCTCCTGAGGCATGCACCACCACTGCTCTGTGATGGCTCACTCTTAAGGTCTCAACACTCAAGAGGTAGAGGCAGAAGGACAGAAGCTCACAGTCATCCTCAGGAATTTAAGGTCAGCCTCGGCTGCATGAGACCCTGTCTTTAAAAAAGAAGAAAAAAGCTAAATACAAAGAAAAAATAATCAGAGAAACAACTTAAAAACAAACCTACAAACTTGTCCCCTAAGAAGTTATCAGGTGACAGTAGCCATTAATAGGCTATTTGAAGGCTTCTTAGAAAGATTATTTATGAGCCAGGTGGTGGTGGTGCACGCCTTTAATCCCAGCACTCAGAAGGCAGAGGCAGGAGGATCTCAGTAAGTTCGAGGCCAGCCTGGTCTACAGAACTAGTTCCAGGGCAAGCAAGCAAGCGAATTGTTTATGTATTTATTGATGTGTGTGCTTGCTGTGTTTAAATAAGCACAGGTGAACTTCATGGAACCAGTTGTCCTATTTTTCCAACTTTTGGGTTCTGAAGACTTAGACTTGTGTAGCAAGCACTTTACCTTCTGAGCCATCTGGCTGACCAGAACACTACAATTTACTTTGTTTGTTTAAACTTTTTTAATATTTATTTATTTATTTAGTTAGTTAGTTAGTTATTATGTACACAATATTCTGTCTGTATGTATGCCTGAAGTCCAGAAGAGGGCACCAGATCTCATTACAGATGATTGTGAGCCATCATGTGGTTGCTGGGAATTGAACTCAGGACCTTTAGAAGAGCAGGCAATGCTCTTAACCGCTGAGCCATCTCTCCAGCCCCGTTTGTTTAAATTTTTAACATTTTTTTATTTTGTGTGTATGTGTAAGTGTGTGTGTAAACCACAGTGCACATGCAGGTCAGAGAAAATAATTCGTAGGGAGTTGGTTCTCTCCTTCTACCCTGTGGGGCCTGTGGATTGAACTCAGATTGTAGAGTTTGTCAGCAAGTGCCCTGAACCAGTAAACCATCTTATTTGCTCCTGAAGGCTGTACCTTAAAGATTTATTTTTATTTTTATATATAGATGTTTTGCCTGCTTGTAGGTTTGTGTACCATATGCTCCAGGAGGCCAGAGAGGGCTGTGTATTCCCTGGAGAAGTTATAGAAAGCTGAACTGAACTCTCTCTCCAGTCCCAAAGGCTCCATTTTAATGTTAAGCCGTGGTTACTTTTCTGTGTCTTTGCTCTTAAACTCAATTCCCCAACCCCCCTAAAAAAAAGAGTCTCTCATTTATATAGTTAATGAGCCTCGTGAAAAGAAGTGTTTTAAGATCTTGGTTGTGGTATATACTTGTAGTTGATAATCTAATCCAGTGAGATCATTTTTTTACACAGTGGTAATGGGTATATGTTAATTGTTTCACTGTATATGTTCATAACTTTGGACCTTTGCCATTTTACAGTTTCCTGTGTGTTTCTTACAATTAAGGGAGACACTATAGTTCCCTTAAGCTGTTTTGAAAAAGGAAGATGAAAGTAGTTACTTAGCATTTTCCTGGGCTCTAGATGTTTAATTATGTTTTATAAAAGACCACATTAGATTCAACAGTTCAGCTCTTACCTCTTCAGTCTTTCTTTTAAGTTTATCTAGGTAGTTACAGTAGTAGAAGGGAGGCTTTATTTCAGCATTCTTTCCCTTCATATGAATTTGAAATTACAGGTAAAGAGGGCCTTATGGAGGCACTGCCCAGAAGAAAGGACTGTGTACATAAATATCCAGCAGCTCTTGGCAGAGCGGTGGTTAAAGGCTTGAGCACACTGGATCTTGTTGACTATTCTTGTAGTCCTCAGGGACACATTTTGCTCTTCTGTAGACAATAATCAGGCTTGTCAGAGTTGAATGGCTTTTTGTTTTTTCTTTTATCTAATAAAATGCAATGGGCTAAGCCTTTCTGGGAAGCCATTTCTTCCCACCACATAAACAGAAGGTCGTGAATACTACTGTCTCTGAAACAAAGAAACAACAGCACTAGGAAAATCAGTGGCTACAGTATGATTTGATATGGAGCTGTGTCAAGGAAAAAAAAAACAATTCTTTCTTAGAAGCCGGTTTTCTTTTCTGCTTTACTTAGGTTTTTTTTTGTTTGTTTGAGCCAGGTTCTTGCTATGTAGCACTGACCGACCTGCAATTCACTGTGTAACTCAGATATTGAGTTACCTATCTTCCTTCCTCTCTCCCTCCCTCCCTTCCTATAGTCATCGTCCTTGTTTTTGAGATAGGGTTTCCTATAGCCCAGGTAGCTCAGGCTAACTTAGATTCACAATGAGACTTTGGCCTCAATCCTTCAAGTGCTGGGATTGCAGGTGGGTACTACTACACATGGCAGGAGCTATTATTATTATTATTATTATTATTATTATTATTGCTATTATGTGTGTATTGTGTGATATAAGTGTGGTGCATACATGCCTTTGCATGCTGACAGATGTCAGAGGATAGTTTGGGGGGTCAGTTCTCATTTTCTGCCTTGTTGAGGCAGGGTATATATTTCTGATTATTTCTGCTGCTGTACTGCATATTCTAGGCTAGCTGGCACTGAACCTCTTGGTGATTCTTCTGTCTCTGCCTCCCATCTTGTGGTAGGGATGCTGAGTTACAGATATGCACTATTACAGTCAGCTTTTACATGGTTCTAAACTCAGCTCATCAGGCTTATTAGATAGCAGTCTTTCTTACCTGCTGAGCCATCTCTCCAGCCCTGTTTGTTTATTCTTGAAACAAGGTCTCATATAACCTAGTCTGGCTTGAACCTGCCCCAGCTTTCAAATTATTGTACTGTAGTAGGCCTGTGCCATTTTGTCTAGCCTAGCTTAATTTTTACTCGTTTCTGAGTACTCTATGAGAAAGAGTATACAATTTATTCGCCTCCATTTACTTGGGGTTTTGATAGTGCTAGGGATCAAATCCAAGGCCTTGGGTATGTGTGACCAAACACTCTACCACTGAACTGTTATCTCCAATCCTGTTTGATTTTTATTTTGAGACAGAATCTCACTAAATGCCCTGGGCTGGCTTTGAACTAGATATGTAACCCAGGTAGACCCTGAATTTGTTCCTCCTCCCTCAATTTTTGGAATAATTGGGATTCAAGTTTTTTTCTGTATTTATATTAACTTGAATTAGGTTTTTTGTTTTGTGTGTTTGTGTGTACATGGGGTTTTTTTCTTATTTATTTATTTATTCATTTGGGCACTTGGAGACAGGGTCTCCTGTAGCCCAGGCTGACTTTGAACTCGTGACGTAGTTAAGATTGACCTTGAACTTCTGATTCTCCTACCTCTATTTAGGATTATAGGTGTTCTAGCCAGGCGCGTGTTGCACGCCCTTAATCCCTGTACTGGAAGGTGGAGGTAGGCTGATCTCTGAGTTCAAAGCCTGTCTGGTCTACAGAGTGAGTTCCAGGACAGCCAGGGCTACAGGGAAACCCTGTCTCAGAACATTAGAGGTGTGAGTAATCTATGCTCTATCTGTGCTCTTCTAGAAACTGAACAGCTTCCTGCATGCTGAGCAAACACTGGGACCAATTGAGCTAAATCTTCAGCCCTATTAATAAAAAATTTAAAGACAATTTTAGGTTCATACAAAATTCAGTAGGAAATAGAGTCCTCATCTACCCCCTATCGGCACAATGTATAACTTTCCTCACTGTTAGCACACTGAAGCACTATTACATCTGGTACATTTGATTAACCTTCACTGACTTTTCATTAGAGTTCACTCTTGATATTGCACATCCTATAGGTTTTAACAAATGTATAATGACTTGTTTATGTCATTGTCATATCACATGTAATAGTTTCATTTCACTGTTTTAAAAATCCTCTATGCTGTGCTTGTTCATCCCTCCTTCTGCTAACTTCCACTGTTCTTTATTATTTTCAGGATTTTATCTTGTCCAGAACATCATATACTTGGAGTCAGATTAGTTTCTTTTACTTACCAATCAATATATGTTTTTTTCTTCTATAGCAACTCTTGCCTTGGGCAGCTCCTTTCTTGGTAGTACTGAGTAGTGCCCCAGTTTGGGGGTCACCGCTCATTTATCCATTCACTTAATAAAGGACGTCATGGTTGCTTCCAGGTTTGTGTAATTATCATTTCTAACATGTGCAGGCATGTATTTTTAATTCATTTAGGTAAATACTAAAGAGCGCAACCACGTGATCGTTTGGAAAGTGTATGTTTAGATTTCTGAGAAATAGCCAAACTGGAGCCTTCGAGAAGACTAAGCATGTAAAGGTGCTTTATTCCAAGCCTAACAATCTGAGTTCCACGTGGTAGAAGGAGAGAAAATGCATGCCCTAAAGTTGTCCTCTAACCTCCACATGCCATAGCATGCTTGTGGCTACACACACACACACATACACACACACACGCAATACACTCACATACACACACAAAAAAAAGCTGCCAAACTGTCCTCAGAGTACCATATTGCAATCCCACCTGCAAAAGGTGAGAGTTTCCGATGCTCAACTTTGTCAGTATTTGTTGTTGTCAAGAGTTTTGAACTTTTAGCCCGTCCAAGATGTGTTTATTAGTATTTTATTATGGCTTTTAACTTTCTTTTTTTAATGATTTGCTCATTTTTATTTATGTGCATTGGCAATTTTACTGCGTGTATGTCTGTGTGAAGATGTCAGATCCCCTGGAACTGGAGTTATAGTGAACTGTTGTGGGGTACTGGGAATTGAACCCAAGTCCTCTGGAAGAGCCCAGTACCCTTTTTTTTTTTTAATATTTTTTTTTTATTGAAAGAAAAAAAAAGAAATTCCCGCCTCCTCCCAGCCTCCCATTTCCCTCCCCCTCCTCCCACTTTTCTCCTCCTCCCCCCACTCCTCTCCCCTCCCTCTCCAGTCAGAAGAGCAGTCAGGGTTCCCTGCCCTGTGGAAAGTCCAAGGTCCTCCCCCCTCCATCCAGGTCTAGGAAGGTGAACATCCATACTGGCTAGGCTCCCACAAGGCCAGAACATGAAGTAGGATCAAAACCCAGTGCCATTGTCCTTGGCTTCTCATCAGCCCTGATTGTCCGCCATGTTCAGAGAGTCCGGTTTTATCCCATGCTTTTTCAGTCACAGTCCAGCTGGCCTTGGTGAGCTCCTAATAGATCAGCCCCACTGTCTCAGTGGGTGGGTGCACCCCTCGTGGTCCTGACTTCCTTGCTCATGTTCTCCCTCCTTCTGCTCCCCATTGGGACCTTGGGAGCTCAGTCCGATGCTCCAGTGTGGGTCTCTGTCTCTATCTCCATCCATCGCCAGATGAAGGTTCTATGGTGATATGCAAAATATTCATCAGTAACCACTGAACCATCTCTGCAGCCCGTTTTTAGCTTTCAGTTCACTGATAGTATACAATGTTGGACATCTTTTTTCTTCCCTGTCCCCCACTTTTTTCCTTCCTTCCTTCCTTTTGTTGCTGTTTTTGAGACAAAGTCTCATTATATATTCCTGGCTAGCCTGAAACTCAGTATGTAGACCAGGCTGACCTTGAACTCACAGATCTATCTACCTCTATCTCCAAAATGCTGGGTTTAAAGGCATGTGTTATATATCCTTGTTCTAGTTTTTTTTTTTTAAGATTTACTTTTAAGTGTATGTATGTGTGTGTGTGTGTGTGCGTGCGTGCGTGTGTTCAGGTGTATGCAGAGACCAGAGGTGTGTGATCTCCTGAAATTGAAGTTACAGGCAGTTGTGAGCCCCCAACATGGGTGCTAGGAACTGAACTCAAGGTCCCTACAAGAACTCCCTGAACCATCTCTCTATCCCATTACAGTTTTTGAGATAATTACCTCCAAAGTGCTGGGAATATAGATGTTAAATGTCTTTTTATATGCTTATTTTCTTTAGATAACTACCTGATTAGGTCATTCTAAACTTCAGGCTCAGTTCACCTACAGTCACTAAATGACTTGCTGGGATTTTGAATGACTGTTGAACCTGTGGATCGAGGTAGGCAGGACTTGTGTAACCGTATTGAGTCTTCCTGTGAGCAGACTGTCTCTCTGTTCATTTATTTTTTTGATGTACTTCATTAGTTTTATAGTTTTCTTTGTATAGATATTGTTCTATTTTGTGAGATTTATTCCTGAGCTTATTGTGTATTTAGTGTGTATGTGTGCATATATGTAGAGGCCAGAGGACAGCCTTTGATGTCATTCCTCAGTTGCTGTCTGCTTTTCTCAAACTTCGTAGAAAAGCTTCAAGTTGCTTAATATTCTGTATGGTGTTAATTATAGGGTGGGATAGATTTTTTTTTAATTTACTTACGTTTTTGTTTTGAGAGAGGGTCTTATTATATTACTCTTGTTCTTGAACTATGTAGCTCAGGCTAGTATTGAACTTGCGATCCTCCTGTCTCAACCTCCTATATATAGGGATTACAGGCGTGCATCATTATGTCTAGCTAAATAGATTTTTTAAAAATTAAGGAAGTTCCATTTTTTGTTTAGTTTGTATCTCTGTGTGTGTACACGTGTGTTAATCATGTGCATATGTGCCAGATAGAAAGCTTAGAGCTAAGCATATGCTAAGCATGCACTCTACATCAAACCTGCATCCTTAGACATAGTGTACTAAGAATGCTTTTTATTGTTAAAAGGCATTGATCAAATACTTTTTCTGCATTTGTTGATATGAATTTTCTTCCTTAAATTATTAGTATGCTAGATTATATTGATTTTTCCAGTGTTGAGTCAGTCTTGTATACTTGGGATAAATTCCATTTAGTCATGTGCATGATTTTATATGAGTTACTGAATTCAACTTACTAATAATTTTATGACCTCTTGAATTTTTGTTCATGAGGGGTATTGGTCTGTAGTTTTTTGCAATGCTTTTGTCTAATTTGGGTGTTAGGACAATTCTGTGCCATGGAATGAGTTGTAAAAAAAACTATTATGATTTCTTCCTTCAGCATTCAGTGAGTTTACCTGTGCGCCCTCTGCTCCTATTACTTTCTGCTTTGAAAAATCAACTGTTTAATGTCATGTTTCCATTTTTTCTTGTGAGTTTTATCAGATTGTATCTCTCAATAAGTTAATTGGTCTGTTTTATTTAGATGATCAAATTTGTGAATATACTTATACTGTTTCTTTATTATCCTTTGTGTATATATGTGTGTATATGTGGTCTATCTGTGTGTTTACATATGTGCATGTGAATGCATAGAAGCCAGAGGTTGACATCAGGTTTCTTTCTCTGTTGTACTTCACCTTATTTTTGAGTTGTACTTGAGACTTTCTTCCTCCCTTTCTCTCTCCTCAAACATATTTATTAAGGAAAGATAAGAAAAAACTTATTTTACAAAATAAAAAAGATACAAACAAATGCACACCTCAAGAAATCTCTGGAAAAGTTAGAAAGTATTTTCAGTATAGAGAGTGGGAAGGGCTCTATGGAAGTAATAATACCTGAGACTGTGTCTCACCCAATTTGGATCTCACTAATTTGGCTAGACTTACTGGCCTGCAGGTTCCAGTGGTCTTCTACCTGTAACTGCCTCCCAAGCTTTGAGATTACAGGCAGGTGCTGCCACACCCGGTTATTTCATGGGTGCTGGGGATTCAAAGTCAAGTCGTCACCCTTGCATGGTGAGCACTTTGTCAGCTGAACTCAAGCTGTAACTCAGAAATAAACTTGGACAATCAAGCTTGGTGGCAAAGCACCTCTTTACTACTGAGCTGCCTCACCGGCCTTGAAAATAGTTTCTAATTTTTCCAGTGATTTCTTGAGGTGTGCATTTGTTTGTATCTTTTTTATTTTGTAAGTTAGCATACAAAGTAATGTTTCCTTATGTAATTTTCATATGTAATTTTTATTTGTTGATCCTCCTCCCTACCTCTTTCCCCCATTCCATTCCCTTCTCTTATAGCTTTTTTATACCCAGTAGTTCTGCTTTAATGTTCTGTTGCCTTCCTCCTTTTCCTCAAAAACTTTCTTCTGTTTTCTGGTCCCTTTTCTAGTTTCATGACATATACCCACACTCATATATACATATAATATATAAATTAAAAGTTAGGATATATATATATATATATGAGAGAGAGAACATACAGTATTTATCTTCTCAAGTCTAGGTTACCTCAATATATTAGTTGCTTGTCTTGATGTTGTGGCAGATTCCTTAATGAAAGCAATTTAATGAAGGAAGAATTTATTCTGGATTACAGTTCTAGAGTCTATGATAGCAGGAATGAGTCATGGAGACAGGTGCTTGATCACATTGTATCATAGTCTGGAAGCAGAGCTGATCAATACTGTTGCTCAGCTGACCTTCTCTTTTTGTTTCAGTCCAGGATCTCAGCCCATGAACTGTACCAACCATATTTACAGTGGATTGTTCACTTCGATCAACCTAATCTAGATAATCCCCTACAAGCATGGCTTGAGTTTTTTTTACCCCCATGGTGATTGTAAGCCTCATCAAATTGACAATATCAACCATCATACTCACTTAATAAAATAATTTCCAGACATGTCCACCTTCATGCACATTTCATTTGTCTTCACGACAGCGGAATCCCATTGTGTATAGGTACAGTATTTTCATTATCCATTCATTGGTTGATGGCCAACTAGGCTGACCACTGATCCCATTTCCTTGCTATTTTATTCAGAGCAGCAGTAAACAAGGGTTTTCACTGGGACTGGAGAGATGACTCAGTAGTAAACAGCATCGGCTGTTCTTCCAGAAGACCCAAGTTGGTATCTCACAGTCATCTGTAGCTCAGGTCCCGAGGGATCCAATATCTTCTGGCCTCCACAGCTCCAGGCATACATATGATGCACATATATTCATGTAAGCAAAACACCAGTACACATAAAATATAAAATAATGCATTAAAAGTTATGCAGATATCTTTGTGGTAGGACCTACACTCCTTAGAGAGTATGCTCAGGAGTGGTATAGCAAGGTTATACATTAGAGCATTATTGCTATGGTGGTTCGTTTTAAATGTCAACTTGACACAGTTAGAATCACTTGGGCAGGCAGTCTCAGCTGGCCTGTGGGCATGTCTGTGGGTTTTGTCTTGATTGCCTTTATCATGCAAAACCCAGCCTGCGAGCATACAGCACCACCGTTCCTAGGTTCTGGGCCCTTAACTGTGTAAGAGTAGAGAGAGACTTAGCTGAGCAATGAGCCTGCATGCACCTGTTTTTCCCTGCTTTTTGAGTTTGGATGGGATGTGACTATGTGGTTCAGTCCTTAGCTATTGTGATTTCCCACAGTGAGGTGATATAACCTAGAACTGTAAGCAAAAATAATCCCTTTCTCCTCTAAATTAATTTTGTCAGGATATTTTATTATGGGAACAGACTTGAAAGTAGGATACCTCCATACTGATCTTGATAGTGCCTGGATCAGTTTACACTCCCTCAGCAGTGAAGAAGGCTCTTCCTTTCCCACACTGGTAATTTCTCTTAAGTATTCTTTTCCCCTTTCTTTTTTTTTTAACTTTATTTTTTATGTGCATTGGTGTGAAGGTGTCAGATCCCCTGCAACTGGATCTTCAGACAGTTGTGAGCTGCCATGAGGGTGCTGGAAATTGAACCCGGGTCCTCTGGAAGAGCAATCAGTGCTCTTAACTACTGAGCCATCTCTCCAGCCCCCAACTTTTCCCCTTTCAATTTATAGCCCAGAGATTTTTAAATTGAGCTTTATACTGACCTCAAATTTGCTACAGAGCGGAGGCTGACCTTGAACTTCAGTTCCTCCTCCTACTTCCCAAGTGCTGGTAACGTAGGCCTAAACCACTACAGATAGCTAAGCATTTCTTTGTGACTCTTAGAATGTCCATTTCTCTTTTTAATTATTAATTTTGTCTATTTTGTTTAAGATCCTGGAAAGTTGTTTTGTTTTTTTAATAGTGTGCGTATTTCATTTGTGGATGTGGGCACTCGTGTCATAGCATGTGTGTGGAGGTCAGAGAACAGTTTTCAACAGTTACTTCTTGCAGTGGTGGTGCATGCCTTAAATCCCAGCACTCGGGAGGCAGAGGCAGGCAGTTCGAGGCCAGCCTGGTCTACAGAGCAAGTGCCAGGACAGTCTCCAAAAGCTACAGAGAAACCCTGCCTCAAAAACCAAAATAGCCGGGCAGTGGTGGCGCATGCCTTTAATCCCAGCACTCGGGAGGCAGAGGCAGGTGGATCTCTGTGAGTTCGAGGCCAGCCTGGTCTACAAGAGCTAGTTCCAGGACAGGAACCAAAAAGCTATGGAGAAACCCTGTCTCGAAAATCAAAAATAAATAAATCAATCAATCAAAATAAATAAATAAAGAGTAAGTTCTCAGCTGGAGAGATGACCCAGTGGTTAAGAATGCACTGAGTGCTCTTCCAGAGACCCAGGTTCAGTTCCCAACACCTACATGGCAGCTCACAACTGTCTGTAACTCTAAAATTTGACACCCTCATACAGGCATACATCAGGCAAAACATCAATGCAACTGCTTTCTGAGAATTGAACTTAGGCTTATAAGGCCTAGACAGCAATGCTTTGTCCCCCTGAACTGTCTTTTTGGCTCTAATCATAGTTTTAAAGTGTTTTGTTTGTTTTGTTTTTGCCTTTTAGTATGCTTTGTGATTTTATGGAAGGGTAGACATAGGCTTACAGGATGGTTTAGTGGTTAAAGGCACTCATCACCAAGCCTAATAACCAGAGTTTGATATCCAGGATCACATAATAGAAGAGAACTCCACAAGCTGGTCTCACACCTCCTCATGAAGGCTATACGTGTGCACATACACACACCCACACACAAATACAGCCCAAGTAAATAATTTCTTTAAATAATTTATTTTTATTTTATGTGCATTGATGTTTTTGTGTGCACGTATGTCTGTGTGAGGGTGTCAGATCTTAGAATTATAGACAGCTGTTAGCTGCCATGTGGATGGTGAGAACTGAACCCAGGTCTTCAGGAAGAACAGTCAGTACTCTTAACCACTGAGCCATCTCTCCAGTCATAAGTAAATACTTTTTAAAGCAAAAAGTAGATATAATGTTTTAAATAAAGGAGCTGTAACCAAATATGCCTTTAGAAATACAATGAGGGGTGGGGGTGTTCTGTAGCACTGTGATTAGATGTCCATCTTTGAATGAACCTAGACCCACAGGCTTAGTGTGACTAGTACTGTTTTGTTTTGTTGCCACATTAGACGGGACAGGATGGATTAGAAAGGGCTGAAGTTGAGTATTACCCTTCTCCCAAGAGATGGTTGAGCCAAGCCTGACAGTTTGTGTTCAGTCCCTGAGGATGCCATGGTGAAGGAAAAGAACAGACTCCCACAAATTGTCCTTGACATCTGCATGCACAGTGTGTACACATATGCAATAAATAAATGTGATTTAAAGATTAAGTGCAGGGCTGGAGAGATGGCTCAGTGGTTAAGAGCATTGCCTGCTCTTCCAAAGGTCCTGAGTTCAATTCCCAGCAACCACATGATGGCTCACAACCATCTGTAATAAGGTCTGGTGCCCTCTTCTGGCCTTCGGCATACACACAGATAGACTATTGTATACATAATAAATAATAAATAAATTTAAAAAAAAAAGATTAAGTGCATGAGCTGGAGAGATGGCTCAGCCATTGAATGCACTTGCTGCTCTTGCAGCAGGTCCTAATTTGGTTACCAGGACCCTTGTGGCAACTTAAAACCATTTGTAACTCTAGTTCCAGGATATCTGATTTCCTATTCTGGCCTCTAGGACACTAGACATCTATGTTGTGCTCATACATACATGTAGGCAAAACACTTGTATAGATAAAATGAGAGTCTTTTATTAAATAAAATGAAGAAGTATAGACGACTACTTTACCCTCATCCAGCCTGTCGAAACTGGCCATTATTCTCTGGTGCTCACTGAAAGAGCCTAGTAGGCCTCCCTCCTGTTACTGGGTCCCCCTGGGATCACTTGTTCATACTGGGCCCCCAGCTTCATCAGTTATAGCTCAGGTTTTCCTACCCTGGAGTAATTCTCAGGGGCTTTCAGCTGATAGGTTTCTGCTATTCAACAGGTAGGTTTCGATTTATAGGTTACTATTTAAGTTGTGTTTGCCTGTGTTTACCAGCCTTGAGGGGCAGGGGGAGGATAGCAGTTTGCCTGATAGAGTCTACTTCTCTTCTAGACCTAAGAATTGTTTGCTTTTTCACTTGTTCAACTTTTTACTTGTTAGAATAGAATGATGATCTGAACTCCTTAGATGCTAGATCACAAACCAGAAACTTCAATCCTTTTGGTTCATGAATGAAGAAATACAGTTTAGACCTAGTGTACTAGCACATGCCTGTAATCCCAGATAGTGGAAGACTGGATGACTGGATTTTACCATTTCCAGACCAGCTTGGGCAGCATAACAAGACTTCATCTCAAAAAGAAAATAAGTCAGGGCTGGTGATGTAGCTCAGTTGTTAGAATGCTTACTTAGGGGGCTGGAGAGATGACTCAGTGGATAAGAGCACTGGCTAGTCTTCTCTGAAAGAATAGAGGACCTGGGTTCAATTCCCAGCACCCATATGGCAGTTCATAACTGTCTGTAACTCCAGTTCCAGATCCGACACCCTCACACAGACATACATGCAGTCAAAACATCAATGCACATAAAATAAATAAATCTGTAAAAATAAAACAATGTTTACTTAGTATATATGAAGTTTTAGGTTCATTTCCGAACACTACATAAACTGGGTGTTATTGTGCATGCATATAATCGCAGCACTCATGGAGGTGGAGACTCCTCATTGTAGATATAGTTAATATGAGGTCCTATTAGAGTAGGCTGGGCTTCAAATCCAGTATGATTGGTACCCATATGAAAGAGAAAATTGGACACAAAGGCACACTCAGGGAAAACACCACGGGAAGGTTGGGTTTATGCTGCCGCTATCTAAAGAGTATCAGTCACATTGCCAGCAAACCACCAGAAACCCAGCAAGAGAAGCTTGGAAAATATTCCTGACATCCTTAAACATTTTTTTAAAATTACATTGATATATGTATGGATTTGTGCACATCAGTACAGTGCCCTTAGAGGCCAGAAGGTGGCATGGAATCCCTTGGAGCTGGAGTTACAAGTTCTGGGAACTGAACTCAAGTCCTCTACAAGAGCTGAAGAGCGCTTAACCACTGAGCCATCCTTTGGAAGGGAGTGACCAGCTGGGTATGGTGGCACACGCCTATAACCCAGCACTCAGAGGACTGAGGCAAGAGGATTGCTATCAATGAAGTATGCCGGAACTAAGAATGAAACCTGGGTCTGAAGAGATTACGAGCTCTGGCTCTTCTTCCCGAGGTCCTGAGTTCAATTCCCAGTAACTATATGGTGACTCACAACAATCTGTAATGAGATCTGGTGCCCTCTTCTGGCCTGCAGACATACATGCAGTCAGAATACTGAGAATACTGTATACATAATAAATAAATAGATTTAAAAAAAAAAAAGAATCCCAGCACTCAGAAGGCAGAGACCGGTGGATCTCTGTGAGTTCAAGGCCATCCTGGTCTACACGAACTAGTTCCAGGACAGCTAAGACTGAAGACTGTTACACAGAGAAACCCTGTCTCAGGGGGGAAAATATATTGGCACATCCAATTCTTTCAGAGGAACCAAGTTTGGTTCCCAGCTCATCCTTCTGGCAACTTAAAACTGCCTATAACTCAATCTCCGGGGAGATCCAACACTTTTTTGGTCTCCAAGGGCAGTGTGCTCGCATGCACATGCCTCCCCCCATAACATAATTTTAAAAATTTGTTTTTGAGACAGCGTCTTTCCATGTTGCCCTGGCTGTCCTGGAACTTGGTTAGTAGACCATGCTGGTGTCAAACTCAGAGATTCGCCTGCCTCTGCCTCCACAGAGTGCTGGGATTAAAGGTGTGAGTCACCATGCCTGGCCTAATTTTTAAAAAAAAATTTCAAATTGAATGTAGGTTTTTGGAAAATATCTCTGTCGAAAGAGAGGCTTAGTGTACACAAAGCCCAATGCATTCTTTTAGATGTCTCTAAACTTGAAGAAACCTGGGTATGAACTTCCTGAAACTTATTCATAGATAAATTTTCTCTGTTTTTTTTTCTTAAGACAAATTCTCATGCAGCCCAGACTGGCCTTAAACTCATTATATAGCCAAGGATGACCTTAAACTTTTCATCTTCTTGCTTCTACTCTTGAGTGTTGTGATTACAGGGATGGCCACCTTGTTAAGATTCATGTAGTGTTAAAGTTTGAATATCTACAGTGTGCCAAGCACTAAGGTAGGCAGTAGAGATAGAAAGGTGTATAAAATACTAGCTTATTTACTCTCTCAGGATAGTCAGACCCATACTGTAATTGCATCATAATATGATAAATGTAGTAATATAATATATTTGCAAGTCCTGAGAGATCTGGCAGATATCAGGGAAGACTTCATGAACAAAATGCTACTTTTGAAAGATAAATAGAAAATTTGAGCCTAGTGTGATGGCAATAGCCTTTAATTTCAGCAATCAGGAAGCAAAAGCAAACAGATATTTATGAGTTTAAGGCTGGTCTAGTCTACATAGAGAGTCCCAGGCTAGCCAAGGGTTCATATTAAAACAACAGGGGGAAAAAAAAGAATTATCTGTTCAGGGCTGGAAAGATGGCTTAGCAAGCATTGGCTGCCCTTCCAGAGGACCCAGGTTTGACTCCCAGCATTCACATAGTAGCTGGAACTGTGCAACTCCAGTTCCAGGGGGTCTAGTGCCCTCTTCTAACCTCTACCAGCACCTGGCACTCAAATAGTATATAGACGTGATTGCAGGCAAAACACTCATACACATAAAACAAAATAAAAATAATTTTAAAAAGAAGTTTGAAGATGGGAGGTGGTGGCCATGGTGATAGCAGCGCACAGCTTTAATTCAGCACTAGGGAGGCAAAGGCAGGTGGATCTCTGAGTTCAAGGCCAGTTTAGTCTACAAGGAGAGTTCCTGGACAGCCAGGGTGGATACAAAGTAAAACCCTGTCTCAAAAAGCAGACAAACAAACAAATCCACACCAAAAACTAAAATTTGAAAAGTTTCTCTTTCGTCTGGTTTTATAAAAATGTACCTTATCCAAACTTCCAGGCCATGCCAGGTGTGGAGGCTCTTCACCTGTAATCCCAGCATTTGGGAGGCTGAGGAAGGATTGTTGTGAGATCCTGGACAGCCTGGTCTGTAGATGAAGACTATCTCAAAAGCAAAACAAAAGCCTTGTTATGTCAGTATAGTGGCACATGGCTTTAATCCCAACACTTGGAGGGTAGAGACAGGTGGATCTCTGTGAGTTTCAGGCTAGCCTGGTCTACATAGAGAGTTCTAGGACAGCCAGAGCTACACAGGTGAAGCGATAAGGGCGGCGGCGCTGCGTTCCCAGCACCCCGGCCGCCTGCTTGGCTAGCTTATGCCCCGAAATAACAACACACAAACTGTATTCATTTAATCACTGCTTGGCCCTTTAGCCCTAGCCCTTACTGGCTAATTCTCACATCCCGATCAACCCATCTCTAATAATCTGTGAGAACCGGTCTTACCGGGAAAGGTTCAGCATGTCTAACCTGGCGGCTTGCTTCATGGCGTGTGTCTGCCCGGGAGCAGGGCATGGCGTCTCTCTCAGGCGTGTGCTCCTGAGAGGAGAGCTGTCGAGTCTCTGAGCTCACTTCCTCTTCCTCCCAGCGTTCTGTTCTGTTTACTCCTCCCACCTATCCTCTAACCAATAAAATGGGCCAGGGCAGTGCCTTTATTAGCCAATGACCTTCCTCCATCACACAGGGAGACCCCGTCTCGAAATAAAATAAAATAAAGTCAGGCGGTGGTGGCACACATCTTTAATACCAGCACTTGGAAGGCAGAGTCAGGTGGATCTCTGAGTTTGAAGCCAGCCTGGTCTACAAGAGCTAGTTTCAGGACATGCTCCAAAGCTATAGAGAAACCCTGTCTCAAAAAACAGAAATAAAAAAATTTTTTTTAATTAGAAAAATAAAACCTTCCTGGGTTAGACACAAAACTAATCAGATTATTAGGTCAGTAAATCAGAACAACATTTTTTCCATGTATTTGAAATGGCAAAGAAGAATAATGCCACCATACTTGTGGTTTATTTGAAAACCTCTGGGCGCTGAAACTGTTCGTCTGTCTGACTGACTGTCTGTCTGTCTATCTGACAGAGTCTCTTTGGATTGGACAGATGGCTCAGCAGTTAAGAACCCTGACTGTTCTAGGATCCTAGTCCAGTGCTTACCACCCATTTGGTGGCTCACAACCATTTGTCACTCCAGTGGCCTCCAGTGACAGGAAACTCAAATGGTGTACAGACATACATAAAAATAAAATTTTGTGGGGTTTTTTTTGTTTGTTTGTTTTTGTTTTTCGAGACAGGGTTTCTCTGTAGCTTTGGAGCCTGTCCTGGAACTAGCTCTTTTTTTTTTTTTTTTTTTTTTTTTTTTTTTTTTTTTTTTTTTTTTGGTTTTTCAAGACAGAGTTTCTCTGCGGCTTTGGAGCCTGTCCTGGAACTAGCTCTGTAGACCAGGCTGGTTTCGAACTCACAGAGATCCGCCTGCCTCTGCCTCCCGAGTACTGGGATTAAAGGCGTGCGCCACCATCGCCCGGCTGGAACTAGCTCTTGTAGACCAGGTTGGCCTCGAATTTACAGAGATCTGCACATCTCTGCCTCCCGGTGCTGGGATTAAAGGCATATGCCACCACCGCCCGGCTCAAAAATAAAACTTTAAAAAATAGTTTTTTCTTTGACAATGTCATACATTTTATACATAATCTATTTTATATTCATACATACCCTATTACTTTCTTTTACTTCTACTCCTTCTGAGCCCTTTCTTTTCAGGAAGTGTCCCCTACTTCCATATTTGCTTGGGTTGCTTGCATGAGTGTGAGATTATGAGTATGGGCAGTTTACCAGTGGCACCTGAAGAGAAATGACTTCCCTTCCTTCAGCAGGCATTACCTGCCAGGAGCTACAGCTAGGGCCTCATGACCTTCTCTCCCATCCATGCTGAAATGTTGAGAAACTCAATATTGTACAGGCAAACCACAGCTGCTATGAGTTCATGCGAATAATGGATATGTCCAATCCAGAAGACATTTCTAGTGCTCCTCCCCGTTCTCTGGCTCTTACATCCTTTCTGCCCTGTCTTCTTTGACGTTTCCTTAGTCTTGGTAGGTGTGTGTGTGTGTGTGTGTGTGTGTGTGTGTGTGTGTTTTATAAATATCCCATTTAGGGCTGACTACCCAACAGTTGCTTATTCTCAGCACATTAACCAGTTATGATTCTGTATTACTACTGCTTACTACAGATGGAAGCTTCTCCAAGGAAGGTTAAGAGCAACATTAATCTAAGAATATAAACATAAATATTTAGAAAACAGTTTGCTCTTATGTCCATTTAACAAAACAAGAAGTAGGCTACCCTCTAGGACTTAAGACCTCCCCAGATTTTGACCAGGTTTACATACCAAGCATGAATTCCCTTTTGTAGAATAAGCCTCAAATCCAATCAGAAATGACTGGTTGTCTCCATAGTAGTCACACCACTGCTAAACCAGTGGCGTAGTTTGCTTAGCAGTTAGTAGGCCTTCAATTTCTGCTCCTCTGTCTCCGTCTTCCTGAGTCCTGGGATGAGAGAAATAAACCACCTACCACACCTGTTTATGTGGTGCTGGGGATTGAATTCAGGACTTTAAATGATAGGTACATGTTCTATCAATTAAGATACATTAAAAAAAATTGCTGCAGGGCTGGAGAGATGACTCAGTGGTTGACTCAGGGTGGGAACTACAAGATAGACCCCAAGTTGTGAATGACATGGACAAGTAAACCAAGGCTCGTTTTCTCAAAAACACAGGTCAGGGGCTGAAAGCAAGGGTGCCCTTTCTCAGGGCTGATGTGGATTCCCCTCTGTATGCTCTGAATACCATTGGTGAATAAAGAAACTGCCTTGGCCTGTTGATAGGACAGAACTTAGGTAGGCAGGGAAAACTAAACTGAATGCTGGGAGAAAGGAGACAGAGTCAGAGAGGACCCAGGTTCAATTCTCAGTACCCATATGGCAGCTCACAATTGTCTGTAACTACAGTTCCAGGGAACCCAACACCCTCACACAAACATACACACAGGCAAAATACCAATGCACATAAAATAAAAAAAAATAATTAAAAAATACTGCATTTGGAAATGAGAGACTGATTTTGTGTGTAGAGGGAGTTGGGAGAGTCTTTGTAAGCTTGAGAAAGCCATCTAAAGACTAACTTTAGAGAATAAGATCTCTGTCTTAATTGCTTTTCAGTTGCTATGATAAAAACACCATGATCAAGGCCACTCATAAAAGAAAGCTTTTGGGTTTATTGTTTCAGAGGGTTAGAATCCTTAATGATGGAATGAAAACATAACAACAGGAACAGCTAAGTGCCACACCTTGATCTTCATAAGCAGGAGGCAGAGAGAGAACACAAATGGAATGGGACTACTGTGGTCCTCAATGACACACCTCCTCCTACAAAGCTACACCTCTTAATCCTTCCCAAACAGTTCCATCAGTGGGGCCATATATTCAAACATATGAGCCTTTGGGGAGCAGTCACATTCAAACCACCACAATCTTTCTCTCCTTTACCTAGTCTCTATCTATCTGTTCATTCATTTATTCTTCAGTCAATTGTGTGAACACTCAAAGATCGGGCAGTTCTGATTATTGTTGGCTTTCTACTGACCTTGTTTTCTGCTCAGCGTATTACAATCTCCTGTGTTTTGAAGAAGTGCTAACAGTATTGTTTCTCCACAGGAAGGCTCACATAAAGCACGGTGTACTAGATTTCCCAAGCTTTAATGTTAAAATAGCACTTTATCTTTGTCCCATCTGTCCATTTGTAAGGTACAGGAATTGTAACACACACTGTGTGATAAATTAAAAAAATAAAATACTTGAAGGGCCTTCCAAAGACTGTGGACCTCACAGTCTATTAAAATTAACATCCTAGCCGGGCGATGGTGGCGCACGCCTTTAATCCCAGCACTTGGAGTGAGAACTCTGTGAGTTCAAGACCAACCTGGTCTACAGAGCTAGTTCCAGGACAGGCTCCAAAGCCACAGAGAAACCCTGTCTCGAACCCCCCCCCCAAAATTAAAACCCTATTAAAATTTTGAGATGAGATAAAATTGAAAATAGTATGAATAATGCAAGTAAGAACTTTTATAGTACTGTATGATCATTTTGATTCCCAAAATAAATAAATAAATAAAAGGGTTTTTTTTCCTTGTTAAGAACTAACATTATCCTTTTGGGGACTCTAATGATATCCCAACTAAGTGACTACATCTGAAAAGTAGAACACTGAAAGGTCTGTCATAAGGCATAACTGTGGAGAATGCAATTAACCCTGTAACTGACACAGGACCAGCCCTACCAAATTACTTCTGGTATTTCTCCGCTGCTAGGCATTGATCCTTTAAAGGTGGTTGGGCATTTAATCCATCTCTATATATGCTACTACCATGTAGGACTAGATGATGGATCTGTCTTTATTAATTCGTACATAGAACTACTACCATCTAGGACTAGGTAACAGGTCTGTCCTTATCAATTCTTTTGTAGAACTACTACATCTGCAATAGATGATGGATCTGTCCTTATCAATTCTTTTGTAGAACTACTACATCTACAATAGATGATGGATCTGTCCTTATTAATTCTTTTTGTTTGTTTTGGCTTTTTGAAACAGGGTTTCTCTGTAGCTTTGGAGCCTGTCGTGGAACTTGCTCTGTAGACCAGGCTGACCTTGAACTCACAATCTGCCTCCAGATTGCTGGGATTAAAGGTGTGTGCCACCACTGCCCGGCTTGTCTTTATTAATTTTTAAGCATAATTCCCAAGAAGGCTCTGGAGTTTAATAAAGAACATAAAAGACACCGCCAGATGTTGTAGTTAATGCTTGTAATCCTAGCCCTTGGGAGGCTATCTCAGGAAGATTTTCGAGTTCAAGGCCAGCCCGGACTTCAGAGGTATAGGAATAGGAAGAAAGAAGAGAAACAAAACAAAACAGATTTTAGATTAGGGAGAAGAATGGCCAAGCAAAGAAAAGATGGAGCTTTGATTTAAACCCCGTCTTTTGTGAAGTGTGGTCTGTAACATGCTCAGTTTCAGGGGTAGCAGCATCAGGTGTTTCTCTCTCTCTTCTCTTCACCATTTATTCTTCCCCAAAGTCTAAACTATTAATGGCCATTGTTTCCAAAGAACTTCAGGGTCTTAAATGATGAATGAGATGTCTTTGGTATGTTATACAGATGTAAAAATGTAATTTCCTTTAGTATAAAGTTGATACTCGTGAAGATGTAAAATAATGAACTTTCTGGCACACCTAATTTCCAAGTTCCTTAAATAGAAACTGAAGAAGACTCTATACATCCTGAGAACGACCTTGTATTGGTTTGGGATTATTTTTACCTCTAAGTACTTAACAATAGCTTAAAATCTTGGGAGTGTTTATAACACAATAAATCCAGAAATAGGAGTTTGAGCACGTAAGCAAGGCTTTAACGTTTCCATTCTTTCTCCTCAGTGCTGAATCATTTTTATTTACTTGTTAATACTCGCACTTATTGCTTCACTGCAGAGAATGAGAAAGAAAGTGTAGTCCCAGGACTCCCTTTATATGAGGGAGACAAAATCTTGCCCAGAAATACTATCTTCATTCCACCCCCACCGAAGTTGTGTGTGGGAGACTGGGAAAGTGACTGTCTGGCTTTTCAACCTTTCCTGAAGAGGTAACAAGGAAAGAAGGTTCAGAAGGGGTCAAGACACCAATTATATTTTTCTCGAACCTGTTGTCTCAACTCTGCCATTCCCCCAAGCAATCCACTTATACAAGGCATTGTTTGACAGTAATCTTTTCATTGGCACATAGCTAGGTTTTACTGAAAAATATAGTAATGTTATTAAAAAGAAAATGGAGGGCCAGGTGTGGTTTGGTCCTTGATCCTAGTGTATAGAGAAACCTTATCTTTAAAAAATACACCATCAATAACAACCACAGAAAACCAACGCTCAAGCACCGAAGCAAAGGTTCTCTTAGCTGTCAAAGCCTTTTCCTCCTTATTTTCATGTAACCTCAAACAGAAAGTGCCTCCACCCATAGACAAACGAATTTACCATAGGTACAGTTTAGTAGGGCTATTCCTTCTAGTTTTTTCTCCTTCATTTCTCTGGCGCCATTTTCTCTTTGGATATATTGGGAAGGAGTTTCCTGTCCTTATTTTTCCTCTATAAATTACCTTGCTCACAAAGCCACATAGGAACAGCTGCTGCTGTGGTTGTGTTTATTTGTTGAACAGTCCTGTTCTTTGAAATGATTCATTCAAAAGCCTTGAAGCATTCAGAGCAGGATGTGTGACTCACTTTGCAAACAGCAGCGTCTTAAGGGAAAGAGCAGGCACCTCAGAGTGACTGAGGTGAAAATGAAAGCCATTCTGGCTTCATGGTGTCTGTGTGTGTATTCAGTCCCTTCCCTTTCTTTCCACACTTTGACAGACTGCCAGTGTGCATTGGGGAAAGAAACACCTCACCGAGGTGAAAAGCCCTGTCAGAGCGTGCTCTCCAAAAGAGCAGTTGCTTTCTGCTGCTACTCAGTGCTCACTCTCCAGTTTCTTAGGGTTCCCATAGCTTTTCTTACTACTTTCTTTTACCAAAATATGCCCACGTGCAGATACTGTAATAAAACAGAGCTATTCTGTCCATTTAGTACCACCAGACCCAGGAGCTTTAGAAAAAGAGGTAGTTTTAGTACAGTGACTTTTCAGATAATTACAAATGTAAACTCAGTTCACTGCAGTATCCCTTGATGGCTTATGTATCCTAATTACTAAAGAGTCGTGGTTGTCTTCTTCCTCTGTCTACTCTTCCAAAATAAGGTGTCTCAGGATATAACCCCATCTATTCTAGAGGCAGAGGCAGGAGGATTGCCAGTTTTCCCAGTTTTAGTCTGGATTACAGAAGGAATTCTTTAAAAATAAGCCAGAGAAAAGTAAAGTGAGGCCTAGGAGTGTAGCTTATTAAGAACTGCTTCCTGGGCTTGAGAGACAGCTCACCCATTAGGGGAAGGTTCACAACCAAAGCGTTAAGAAAGTGCTTCTTAGCATGTCCATCAGAGAACAGTCATGAACACATACACACAGGAAAACATATGACCACTTAACAAATTTACAAGGAGTATTACACAGAAATTTCATTAGTCAAAGTGCTTTACCAAGGATTTATCATTTATCATGGGACTTGTATATCCTAATGCCATTATACTTTTCTCTGGCTCAGTCATACAGCAAAAAAAATTAGCTTTAGTTTGGTTTATGTCTCTTTTGTTAACCTTCTTTTAGTTCTGTTCAGTGATGCTACTCAAAATACTTTGAAGAGGGCTGGAGAGATGGCTCAGTGGTTAAGAGCATTGCCTGCTCTTCCAAAGGTCCTGAGTTCAATTCCCAGCAATCACATGGTGGCTCACAACCATCTGTAATGAGATCTGGAGCCCTCTTCTGGCCTTCAGGCATACACGCAGAAAGAATATTGTATACACAATAAATAAATAAATAAATATACTTTGAAGAGGGACTGCAAAGATGGCTCAGTGGTTAAGAGCCCTGGATGCTCTTCCAGAGGACCTGGGTTCAATTCCCAGCAAAGACATGGCAGCTCACAGCTGTCTGTAACTCCAGTTCTAAAGGATCTGACATCTTAACACTAATGTACATAAAATAAAATTAAATAGATTATTTAAAAATACTTTAAGGAAGCTAAACAAACTGCATTAGGACACAGATTGTAAACACGAACTTACTTACAATTATTCTGCAAATAAGTTACTTTTTAAAATATTACTTTTTTAGTAAAATATCTCTCTATCTTGAGATGTTAAAAGGGAAGTGAAGACTAACTGAATATATGCTTCGTACAGGCACTGTACACTTCCTTGTTCAATTATTTCACTTAAAAATATGAGGGAGTCAGGCACAGTGATGTATACCTTTAATCTCAGCACTAGGGAGACAGAGATAGGGGATCTCTGTGAGTTTGAGGCTAGCCTGGTCTACATAGAAAGTTGTAGGATAACCAGAGCTACATACTGAGACCCTGTCTTAAAAGAAAAAAAAGTAGTCGGGTGGTTGTGGCGCATGTTTTTAATCCCAGCACTCAGGAGGCAGAGGTAGGTGGATCTCTGAGTTCAAGACCAGCCTGGTCTACAAGAGCTAGTTCCAGGACAGCCAGGGTTGTTGTAGAGAGAAACCCTATCTCAAAAAACCAAAAAAGAAGAAAGAAGAAAGAAAAAAGTAAGGAAAGAAGAGCATAAGGGAATTTTTATATCTTAATCTGAGCAGTATTTACACAGGTGTTTACTTATATGCAACTTCATTGAGACGCCACTTCAGATGTATACCTTTTCCGACCTGAGTGACAGCTCAGTGGGTAAAGGGCCTTACGACAAAAGCCTGGCAACCTGAATTCACTTCCAAGAATTGATGGAAAGAGAGAAACCAACTTCATAAAGTTGGCCCTCACGTACACTCAGGTACATATATCACCCTCCCTCACAATAATAATAAGAATTATCATGACCTGCATGACTCTGGGATTAACCTGGCTATGGAAACAGGAAGAAACATCAGATACACATATAGAAGAGCTGGACTGTATGCTCTGATGGAGACATGCTAACAGCAACCAGGAAACTCGGCAGGTTTGTTATGTACAGCACGCAGGAGGAGTGGGTTAGCCAGTCTCCACAGGTCATAGTCATCTATCCAGAGAAGGTTGGTACTTTCTGCATATAATGTCAGCATTTGTACTAGGACCAGGGGAAGGCTTTACCATTCCTCTGAGCCTGATCCAAGGAAGGCTTTGCCATTCCCATAAGTCTGAGGCGTTGGGGTCTTTGACATGGCTGTGTTCATGTCAATAATACACATTTACTCAGGACTTCATTTGCTTCCAACAAAAAAGACTTGTGCTAGGTGATGGTGGCATATGTAGTTAATTCCAGCACTCACGAGACAGAAGCAGTTAGATCTCTAAGTTCAAGGCCAGCAGGGTCTACAGAGTGAGTTAAAAAAAAAAAAGACTTGTGTATTTTCTATATTATACTTTAGCTAGGCATGTTGATGCACACTCCTAGCACTCAGGAGAATCACTGCAAGTTCAAACTGTTCTGGTCTGCATGGCAAATTCCATCCAGGACTACAAACAAGACGAAAGTATTAAGACTATTCATTGAACTTATCCCACCTCCTTTGCTCTATTCACTGAGTCAGCGTCCTAAAAGAGAGAACTCAGATTCTCCTGTTACAAGATACAGGACTAGGAATCTTCCTAGAAATGCACCGTGGAAAATTATTCAATTAAATTTTATTTATTTTGGAGTGTGTGTGTGTCGTGGTGTGTGCATGGAGGCCAGAGGACAACTATTACGAGTCAGTTCTCTGCTTCCACTGTGCGGATCCTGGAGAGCAAACTCAGATTGTCAGGTTTAATGGCAAGCACTTTACCAACTGACCCATCTTGTAGTCCTGAAAATTGTTACTAAGGGACGTCCAAGGAGCTAGAGAGATGGCTTAGTGGGTAAAAGTGCTTTTGCTCAAGCCTGAGGTCTTCACACAGAAGGAGGGTGTGGTTACACAGGCTTGTAAACCTAGTGCTAAAGGGATAGGACTAGGAGGAGCCCAGGACGTCACTGTCCAGCCATTCTATTTGAAACAGCAGGCTTCAGGTTTGTGGAGAGATCTTTTCTCAAACAGAAGGTGGAGAGCAGTATAAAAAAATACCTGAAGTTACCCTCTGACTTCCACTTACAAGTGAGTGCACAAAGAAAACAAATAAATAGATACATAGAATAAAAACTAAAACACGACAGAACTGAAGAAATGGCTTAGCTGTTCTCCTAGAAGACCAGAGTTTAGTTCCTAGAATCCATTATTGGGTAGTTCACCTGCAATTCCAGTTTCAAGAAATCAGGGCTTTCTTCTGAAAACAAACACACACACACATACACACTTTTTTTTTTTTAAGGAACAACAGGAGGCTGAAGAGAAGGCTCAGCAGTTAAGAGCATGGACTACTCTTTCAGATAACCGGGGTTCAATTCCCAGCACCCACATGGCAGCTCATGACTGTCTGTAACTACAGTTGCAAGGGATTTGATGCCCTTACACAGACAAATACAGGCAAAATACCAATGCACACAAATATAGAAATAAATCATTAAAAGAAAGAAAGAAAGAAAGAAAGAAAGAAAGAAAGAAAGCCAGGCGGTGGTGGCACACACCTTTAATCCAAGCCCTCGGGAGGCAGAGGCAAGCGGATTTCTGTGAGTTCGAGGCCAGCCTGGTCTACAAGAGCTAGTTCCTGAGTAGCTATTTACTGAAACCTTAATCAAAGGAGCAAAGGAAGACTACGAAGAGTATTAACAATAGAAATAGGGAGTAGATTTTTTTGGCGGGGGGTTCGAGACAGGGTTCCTCTGTAGCTTTGGAGCCTGTTCTAGAACTCGCTTTATAGACCAGGCTGGCCTCCAACTCACAGAGATCTGCCTGCCTCTGCCTCCCAAGTGCTTGGGATTAAAGGCATGTGCTCAAGGAGTAGATTTTTAAATAATTTTAAAAGAAAATCTTTTGGGGAACCCCTCACCTTGTTTTAAATTCAGTGAAATAATCAGCATTTTCATTAATCTCTGGGGTTTTTTTTAGTCACTCAATAATTTTTACTATTCTATTTAAGAAATTGCTTTCAAAAAGATTATTCCCTAAGTATGAAGTTCCTAATTCAATCCCTGGGACAAGGGTGGGCTTTGGTTGACAGACTGATCTAGAATTTTTTTTTTCAGTAGTGGAGAAAACCCAAGGACTCATGCATGCTAGGCAGATGCTCTACCACAAAGCTATATCCTCTAGCCTGTGGTCTAAGGAACTGTTGAAGTATTAACTTGTAATAATTAAAAGGAAATGGAGCTGCAGAGAAGTCTCGTGGTTAAGAACTCTGGCTGCTCTTGCAGAGGATGTCCATTCCATCACCCACAGGATAGTTCACTGCCATCTGTAAACTCCAGCTCCCGGGGATCCAGAGCGACACACATGATACACATGCAATCAAACATTCATACACATAAAATAAAATGAAAACATTTTAAACTTTTTGGAAAAGTGAGAGGGCTGGAGAGATGGCTCAGTGGTGAAGAGCATTGGCTGCTCTTGCAGAGGACTCAGGTTCAGTTCCCAGCACTCACATGGCAGTTTACAACCATCTGTAATTTCAGTCCCAGGGCACAGAATGCCATTTTCTGGCCTCTACAGGCATCACCCATGCAGATGGTGCACAGACATACATTCAGGCAAAGTGCCCACATGCATAAAAATTAAGTAATTAGAAATGAGAAAAAATAAAAGAATGATGGTGGTGGAGACAGGGCCTCACTGTGCAGCCCTAGCTGGCCTGGGACTCGAGAAATAGACCAGGCTGGCTGTGGACAGAGGTCTGGCCTCCTTTGATTCCCGGGTGCCATGATTAAAAGCATGCACCACTGTTCTCAGCTAAGGAATATTTTAAAAAATATCCAGGCTAGACAGTGGTGGCACACGCCTTTAATCCCAGCACTGGGGAGGCAAAATCGGCCGGCTCACCATGAGATGGAGGCCAGCCTGGTTGCATCACAAGTTCCAGGGCAGCCAGAAGTACCCAATGAGAACCTGTCTCAAAAAAAAAACACCAAAAACAAAATAAATAAAACAATAGCCAGATTGACACTCACTTTCAAGAAGCTTCAGTTAGCTGCTGCCCCCACCTTTTCCATAACTGACAAGAGCTGTATTAGAAACAGCAGAAGGTGGGTAGGTAATCAGAGTCAAGACTATGCTAGTGTCCTGCTCCTTAAAATTAACCCAGTAGACTCTTCTTCCTGAAGTGTACTATTAGGTCACAAGGTTTTGTTCTGTTTTGTTTTGTTTGGTGAAACTCAGAGTGTGTAAGTTAAGTGTTCTCATCAGAGCAGTGGGGTCTGTTTTGGCTTACAGTGTTGCAGTCCTTGGTCAGTTGATCCCAGCACTGTGGGTTTGCAGTCAGGTAGAGCATCATGGCAGAGAAGACATAGTGAAGGGCACCATAGAGTAGAGCCGCTTACCTCGGCTGTGGCTGGGAGACAGGACGACAGGTATGTGACCAGGTGAGTCCAGTGACATGCATCCTTTCTCCAATGAGGTGTTACTGTAGAAAGTTTCAGTCACTCCCAGAAATGCCATCGAACTACAAATCCATCAGTGGATTAATTTACTGATTAGTCAGAGCCTCTCCCTTTACTTCATTCATGAGCCTGCTGGGGGTACTTCATATCCAGACTATACACAGAATAATGTTGTGTTTGTTTCTGCTTTTTACAAGATGATGTCTCACTGTGTAGACCTGGCTGACCTTGAAATCATAGCAACCCATCTGCCTTTGCCTCTGACATGCTGGCACTAAATGTGAACAGAGAACACCACCACCCTGAGTTCAGAGTAATGTTTTGTTTTGTTTTCAAAGGCTTATTTATTTATTATGTATACAGTGTCCTGCAGGCCAGAAGAGGGCACCAGATCTCATTACAGATGACTGGGAGCCACCATGTGGTTGCTGGAAATTTGACTCTGGACATTTAGAGAGCAGCCAGTACTCTTAACCACTGAGCCTTCTCTCCAGCCCCAAAGCAATGTTTTTAAATCCGTAAAATAAAATACACAGAAGGCTGTATAACACTATAAAGTGCTTTTCCTAGCTTACACAAGGCTCTGAGTTTCATCTCCAGTATAACACACACAAACACATGCACGCAGAACACACACACACTGACACACAAAGGGGTAGGAGAAACGGGAGAGTAAGGGAGAGAACTGAAAAATCTTAACCCAAAACAAAATCTGAAAAAAATTTAAATTTTTTTCTCGACTTCTTTGGAGTGGAGAGAAGGAGGATTTCCAATGGAAGAGGCCTTCTTGATTAAAAGTCACTTTTCCAGGTTCTAGAGCACTGCTTTTTTTTTTTAAGCAGCCACATGAAATTTCCTTAAATGCCTCTAGAAATACTTTCTTTTTTTTAAAGACAGGGTCTCACTATGTATCCCTGGTTGGCCTGGAACTTGTATGTAGACTAGACTGGCCACTATCTCACAGGGATGTGTGCCTTTGTTGCCTCCTGAGTGCTGTGATTAAAGTTGTGCACCACCACACCCAGCTTATAAAATACTTTTTAAGTGATTGCTATAGTATAATATTCCTAGTACCTACAAGCCTATTTAATGTTATTCTTTATAACCACCATAAAAGAATGCTATTTTCTCCATTGCCAACTAGGTTCAACTGATTTCCTTTTTCAAATACATGACAGGTCCAGATCCTTACAGTGACTTTTTTAACCCAGTTAACAGACTATTTCTCTCCTACCCTATCCCTTAGGGGCAAATCTCTAATTGAAAAAGCTTCTTTAGGGAACTTTCTGTGTCCATTTTGTCCTAGATCTCTTTTGCTTGACCCTTGCTCCTCAGGCCTGTTTGCTTTACCTGGAAAGGATCTTAGTTGTTACTGATGGATTTAGGTATAAACTGGGTAGAGGCAGGCTCAGCAATTAAGAGCACTGGCTATTTTCCCAGAGGACCCTAGATTAATTCTCACCACTCCCATGGCAGTTCACATGTCTGTAACTCCAGTTTCAGAAGGTCTGACACCCTCCATGCCCTCTTCACCCTCTTCTGACCTCTGGACACCAGGCATACACATGATATACAGACCTGTATGGGGAAAAAACGCATAAAATAATTTTATTTATTTACTTGTTTATTTGTTTGGTTTGGTTTTTCAAGACAGGGTTTCTCTGTGTATCAGCTCTGACTGTCCTGGAACTCTCTTATAGACCAGACTGGCCCCAGAGATTCACCTGCCTCTGCCTCCTAAGTACTGGAATTAAAGGAGTATGCCACCACTGCCCAGCTAGCCGCCGCCGCCTTCTTCTTCTTCTTCTTCTTCTTCTTCTTCTTCTTCTTTTTTCATAAAATAAAATTTTAAAAGGCTTTAAAATTTGGGTAAAATGAGGGAGACAAGATCAGTTTGATGTTGTTAGCTGACCATACGGGACCATACAGGACCATACAGGAGCTATGTGTTTGCTTTGTAAAGGGCTGTGGGAAGAGGGATATAGGTGTGCTATTGAGTGGTAAGTTACATATCTAATGAAAAGAGTAAAAACAAGAGTAAACAGTCACTATTTTTAGATACAAGACAAGTTAGAATCATGTTTGGAAACCTGCAATGTCCAGGCCATTGCTGCGGCATGGATGTTCTAATGAAAGAACAGGTCAATGACTGCAAAGGTCCTTTGAATTACTGCTGTTCATCTGTTCCTTTCACCTCTTCCTTTTAAAAGAATAGCAATGTAAATTATTGTCCAATAACTTTGCGTTAGTCATAAACTGGGGTAGACTGCCTTACCTCTTCACTGTTCTTCCACTGAAACCTCTACCCAAATATCTGTAACATCTCCTTTTCTCTCATCCTACCTACAGGCTCCTCTCTACCCTTAATTTTTTTTCTTTTTTGTTTGCACTTTTAGTTTGTCTTTCTACAGCCAGAAGCATTGTACTGGCCCCTTTATGGCTGCTGGAGCACAGGCAGACTGCCTGATGAAGGAAGACAACATTTGGCCAGTGGGGCTGGTGTGTGCCATTATTGCTGGCCATTGGGCCTCTGTCATCTACAGTTCCTTCCTGGCTCATTAAAACCATGAGCCAAATAGCTGCAAAGGTGCCTGCTGCAGCGCTGTGGGGGCCAGGAAGTTAAATGATTCTCCTAATCCTGCATAATTTATCTCCCTGTTAGTCCCTCATAAAATTCTCTAGTTCAGCCCCACCACAGAGAGCTTCGTTCTGAAATTTCCTGTTTTTGTGATGACCACTGAGTTCCCAGTCTTTTCTTCTCTCTTTATTGTTATTATTAAAAACCGTTTTGCTCTTGTTTACAAGTTTACCTTAATGTTTTTTTCATGCTTAGACAATACCCCAGCAACAGTCTGTCCACTCGCCTTGTTTGTGCCTGACGATACAAAGTAGTTGGTGCTGTGGTCTCTCTCTCCTCTCCTCCCTGCTTTCATCTCCTCTATCATTTCCATCATTTTTCCTCTTTCTGTTCTTTTTCCATTCCCTTTTTCCAGGGACCAGTGTTATTGTAACACGTTACCCATTTAAAAGAGCACTGAATGGCGGAGGGGTTGGTTTGGTTTTGTTGTTGCTGTTTTCCCCCTCCTCTTCTCACTTCTCCATTTCTTTTTTTTTTTTAAATATTTATTTATTTATTATACATACAATATTCTGTCTGCGTGTATGTCTGCAGGCCAGAAGAGGGCACCAGACCTCATTACAGATGGTTGTGAGCCACCATGTGGTTGCCGGGAATTGAACTCAGGACCTTTGGAAGAGCAGGCAATGCTCTTAACCACTGAGCTATCTCTCCAGCCCTCACTTCTCCATTTCTGTTTCACTCCAGAGATTTACAAACGAGGACCACCTGGCAGTCCATAAGCACAAGCATGAGATGACACTGAAATTTGGCCCGGCCCGGACGGACTCCGTCATCATTGCAGGTATTTGCTGCCCAAAAGTCACACGCTTTGCTGTCAGCAGACAGTTAAGATTAATTCCAGGATCCAAATGTCCTAGGAGCTGCACTCCCTTTCTCCCATCAAGACCCCTTTTGTGATCTGCATTTAATCAAGAATAGGTGGCACTAACAGTGCCCTGGTTCCTGCTGCTCCTTCCTTCTATTTTTAATAGTACACTTGTGTTCTGTGGCTTGCGTGAGTAGTTCATTTGAGATTTTATCTTCACTTTTTTTAGTCTATTCTTTCCTTGCCTTTCATTTATCAGGATTTTGGAAGAGCTACAGACAGACACCACTGACATTTCTCCTTATCCACAGTGGAAGAGCTGAACAAAAGAAGGCAAAAAGTCGCTTTAGCCTGGCCACTTCTCCTCCAATGGGGATTATCAGTTCAGAAATCAACTTCTCTTGTGAACTCAGACACCATTGAGGGCACATTTCCAAAACACAAATAAGACATTAAGTCCCTCTGACTTTCCTAAACCAATTTGGGTAATCTGGAACCTCTCACCAGCTGCAGATATTGTCTGTACCGTACACAGGGCGCATTCTTAGTGCTTGTTTCCAAGCCTGCAGTAGTTCCTTTATGCAGCTTGCAGCTAGATAGATGTGCAAAGCAGAGTGGGTTTTTTCTTTTGATACTATAAGAGCTTCTAATTTAACCTATGCAAAAAAGATTTAGCTTAATATTTTTAATCAGTAGTGTATTTCATTGACGGTTATTACATCAATTAATAAACTAGTTAAATTATAATTTTACTTACTTACTACTTGTAAAAGTGTTACCTTAGACATGGAAAAGGAAACAGAACCTCATCTTCCTATTAATGCGTATGATGAAAAAGATTTGCCCTTCTACATTTCCTACTCCTTATTAATTCAGCACTATTGAATATTCACTGATCTACTGTGTGGGCTAGTTACTTTTCTAGGAGCTTATAGATTTATGATTTGTAATCCCTGGGAAAAGGATATGAGCAGGGACAGTATCAATGACTTTTTTTTTAAAGGCAGGATCTCATTGCTCTGGCTAGCCTGGAATTCAATATGTAGACCAGGTTAGCCTGGAACTCTGCCTCTTGAGTGCTGGAATTAAAGGCCTGCCCCACCACACCCTGCTGTGTCTATTTCATATTATGAGGGCGGGGAGTACATGTGAGTGCAGGTACAAGAGAAGGAATCAGATCCCCTGAAGCTGGAGTTACAGTTGGTTGTGAACGTCATGCTGTGGGTATAGGAAACCAAACTAGTGTCTTTTTGAAGAGCAGTATGCACTCTTAACTACTGAGTCATCTTGCAATCCACCCCTTTTTAGACTGGATCTCACTGTGTAGCCCAGATATACCTTGAGTTTGAAATTGTCTTTCAGGGGCTGGAGAGATGGTTCAGAGGTTAAGAGCACTGGCTGCTCTTCCAGGGGTCCTGAGTTCAGTTCCCAGCAACCACATGATGGCTCACAATCTATAATGAGATTTGGTGCCAGAACACTATATACATAATAAATAAATAAATAAATCATTTTTTTAATTGGCTTTCGCTGGGCAATAATGGCATACCCCTTTAATCCTAGCACTCAGGAGCCAGAGGCAGGCAGATTTCTGTCAGTTCAAAGCCAGCCTGCTCTACAGACTGAGTTCCAGGACAGCCAAGGCTACACAGAGAAACCCTGTCTCGGAAAAAAATCTTAAAAAAGGTGAAAGATTAAAAGATAATCAAGCTCTCCTCCAGTGTGAGACAGTCTATGTTGGACTACCTAGACCATATCATCCAAACCAAACTAATATATTCAGTGTGTTTTCCTTAGAGAACCCTGGCAGGGACAGTGAGCTCTGGGGAGGCAGAGATAGGTAGGTAGCCCTGGTACTCATTGGCCATCTAATTTAAGCCACTTGGTGAGCTCCAGGCCATTGAGAGAAACTTATCTCAAAAAACAAGGTGGGCCAGGCGATGGTGGCACACGCCTTTAATCCCAGCACTCAGGAGGCAGAGGCAGGTGGATCTCTGTGAGTTCGAGACCAGCCTGGTCTACAGAGCTAGTTCCAGGACAGGCTCCAAAGCCACAGAGAAACCCTGTCTCAAAAAAAAAAACAAAAAATAAATAAATAAATAAATAAAATAAAAAAATAAATAAAAATAAAAATTGGCTTTCATTTATTTCCTGGAAGCTGGGATTATAAATGTAAGGCACTGTGTTTGACAGAGAAAATGTTTTTTACTCTGCATTTAGTTCTGGAGTGCTCAAACCAATGCATGGGACTTTAACTTTCCTGTGTTAGCAAATGATTGTGTCCCCTGTTAAGACAGTATGGTATGCCGTATGTATCCCAAGCTCTCATTGGACCCTTGAGTGGGCTGTAACTCAGGTCTTCACTGCAGCGACCGAACATGTCTCCTAAAGCACCCTCCTCCCTGTTACGCACTGGTACCAGTGTTCTCAGTCTTAAGTTGTTTTATTTTTTTCTCCAAATCTTCTCTGTTCTAGTCCTTCCATTTATCAGCCAGCGTTCTATCACTGAATAAAACTTGAGAAAAAATCAACTTGTAAGTAGAAAAAGTTTGAGCAGGGTGTGATGGTGCATTCCTGTAATCTTAGCACTTGGGAAGTAGAGGCAAGAAAAGCTAAAGTTCAAGACCATACTCAGCTACATAGCAAGTTAAAGACTATTCTGAGCTATATCAGACTATCTCAATAAGGAGAGAGAGAGAAAGAAAACAAGAGACAGAGAAATGGCAGATTATTTTGGCTCAGTTTTGGAGGCTTCTGTCTATGGACAGTTGGCACATCACAGTGATGAGTGTATTGAAGAAAATGCTACTCTCCTGGTTAGGACACCAAAGAGAAAGAGAGCAAAAGCCCACAGTTCCCTTCAAGGAAATGCTCCTAATAACTAAAATTTCCATTGGGTTCTAGCTCTTACAGGTCCTGGGAGCCAGCATTTCACGCACGGAGATTTGGGCAGCACACAAACCATGTAGTCTTCTTATTGCCCCTCCTCCCATTGTGTTTGTCTCCTCTGATGCTGCCTCACCGGCCTCAATGCTCTCATTCTTCTCCACCTTTTACATAGCTAGTCTTTATATTCTGTTCTTATGCTCACAATCTCTCATTATGTTTTCCCTTTAAGGTTCACTTAGACCTGGCTTTTCAAACTTTCCATAACCTATCCCCATGGTACTTACCCAATTTTATATGCAAGTTATATGCACAAAGTGATGATATTTTCACCAAAACATATTTTCTCCTATCCATGTGTGATGACCATTCCCTGCCTTTATGCCTTCACCAGCATTATTCTCTTAGCTGTTAAAATTTCTCCTCTCTCGACAGTTCCAAAACCATTTCCAGGGCTTATCTCAAGTCCTGCTTGAAATCTTTCCTAACAGCCCTAGTAATTAATGTGTACTTATTTTTTTATAGTAATTTTATTCTGTACCTCAAATAGCACTTATTTTTGCAGTGTAGTGCTATCTACATATATTAGTTTTATTTCCTTACCTAAAAAGCATTTTCTTAATTCTCTAGAGAAAGACTTATGTTGGCCTATACTCTTATCTTCTCTCCACGTATGCATCCAAGTTTATGGATGTAACACTAAAACATTCAGGATTCAATAAACACTTAGGAAATTGATAGCAGACTAAGTTTGTTTATATATTTGCAGATTGTTTATTTAGAAACCAGAAGTTGAACGTTAGAACTCACCTGGAAGATGAGGAATTAGTACAAGGGAGATTTCTTTCTTAGTTTTTTTTCTTTCTCTCTCTGCTTTTGTTTTTGTTTTTCAAGATGGAATTTCTCTATGTAGCTTTCGCTGTCCTGGAACTTACTACGTAGACCAAGCTGGCCACAAACTCAGAGATCCACCTGCCTCTGCCTTCTGAGTGCTGGGGAGATTTTAAAATTAAATCAGAAAGTGATCATAGGCAGCAGTATATAAGAGGAGCTTGTTTGACTCAAACCTGAAGTCTCAGAGTTGTTCTTCTGTCACCACTGAACCTTTACTTGCCCCTTGTGTCCCACTTGGGTTGTGATCTGTGTGTCCTCACTGAGTGTGCAGAGTGACTTTATCTGTAGCCACTCAAAGCAGCCAGAGGCCCTTTTAGAGCTATTTTAGGAGGTAGTGGTGATTTTTCTAAACATTCTGGTTCAGAAGGGTATTTTAAGTTTTTAAAAAGAAAAATGTTTCCATGGAAATCACACTGGACTATTTCCAATTAATCATGCTACAAGGAACAATTTTAACCTCTAGGTCTTTCCTTAAAATATAATTGAAACATTATTCTATCAATCAGTCTAGTTTCGAGTAGAAGATGAATCCTTGAGGTGATAAGCACATCAAAGAAAACCATCATAATAGAATCAGGGGCCCTGAGAACAAGGCTCAACTTTAGGAAAGCAGGGGAGAGAAAGACAAGCTAGGATCTGAAGGTGGAGGTACTAGAAAAGTTCCTATAATTTATGAAGAAGTTTCACCTCCTTAAGAGCAATGAAGCCAGTCTTTGTGGCACATTCCTGTAATCCCAGCACTTGGGAGGTAAAGGCAAGAAGACTGTAAATTCCAGGATAACCTGGGCTTTTCTCCAAAAAAAGAAAAGAAAAAACCGAGGCAGTATGTTGAGAAAAAGTTTTGCATAGCCCCTGTGGGGATATTTTGACCAGCAAATCTAAACCAAATAGCCTGGTTTCCGGAATTTGCTCTGGGCCCATGTCTCTATGAAATAAACCCTATTGTTTGTAATTTCCTTTTGTAACTCATGATATTACTGTCTTGTTCCCCAGTCCCTAGATTTACTTAGAATGGGGTTCAGAAAGACAGGCCCCATTCCTTATTAAGTAGCTTTAGTGAGCAAACACAGCAATCTGGTCCTCAGTTTGTTCTCTCTGTCAGATTTTAACACCCATCTGTTTCTGTCTACTCACTGCAGACCTGGCAGGATGTTTGTTTAGAAGGGAAACAGTGCTTAACTTTAATCTTCAAATCTAGAGGTTTCGTGAGTCTTTACTTTCATGAATGGTTTCTTTTATTGGGGTTGTGTTTTCATTGGAGTGAAATATTTAAATCCAGAATTGAGAGAAGGTGGGTATGTGGTTAGTCACACAGAACATTGTCCTGTCTTCCCCTGCTGGCCCTGAGACGACACAACACGGACAGCCACCATCCACCCACGAAAACTCGAAATACAATCTCTGTGCCCTCTCGTTTTAATCTTAAATTAAAACTAAAACACATTTCCTTTTCTTTTTATGTCTACAGATCAAACGCCTACTCCGACTAGATTCCTAAAGAACTGTGAAGAGGTGGGGCTTTTCAATGAACTAGCTAGTTCCTTTGAACATGAATTTAAGAAAGCAACAGATGAAGATGAAAAAAAGGTAAGTGTGGCTAGAAAGAAAAGCTGGCAGTGGTTAGACTCAGGCTATGTTCATTGTGCCTTGAAATTTGCTCGACTGATTAAAGTCTGGAATCATGGGGTTAGTTCTATAAAATCAGACAATACTCAGTAATACTAGCCATTCATCCAGGTCTTGTAGGAGCAAGGGTGAGATGGGTCTCGCTGTGTAACTGGGGATAGTTTCTATGTCACTTTATAATCCAGCTTGTGGGACCCCCTTGCTTCATTGTATTAAGACCTGGGCTGTTATGCTTATCTGTCATTTAGCATCAGGTGGAGATCTAGCTTTGGGTTCTGGGGTCTTAACTAGTGCCCTTAGTAATCTATTTGTTTCCCATGTAAATATGACAGGGGGCTAGAAAGGTGGCTCAGTGGTAAAAGTGCTTGTTGGTCTTACAGAGCCCCAAGTTCAGTTCTCAGCACCCGTGCTGGAGATCTGACACACACTTCTAGCTTCCTTTGGAATGAATATACGCATATTGAACACATGAACAATAATAAAAGTTTTGAAGAATATGAATTGGGAGGTTGAGGTAGAGGATTACAGAACATTCCAGGTCAGACCATGCTATATAGTAAATTCCAGGTCAGCTTGAACTACAGAGACACTGACTAAAGCAACCAAACAAAAGTATGAGTTACTCAGATTTTATTAGGTATCTTTTTTTTTCTACCAATTATCTTTGTTGGGGGTAGGGGGTGGCTAGAGATATAGCTCAGTGGTAGAGTGCTAACCCATGCAAGAGCCTGAACCTCCACACTCCCACCACCAGTATAAGGAAACAGGCACCGCTGTCTGTAAACTGATTGTTTGGGTAGTTTATTTATCTATTTAGGGTCTCACTGATATGTAGCCCTGACTGGCCTCAAATTCCTAGACACCTGCCTACCTCTGTCTTCTGAGTGCTGGAATTACCGACTCACTTGTTATTTTTATTCAGTTTTCCAGCCAACACATGTGTTGAATTTCCTCTTTTTTGTTTCTGTATGTAGGCTGTTGCATTCAAGTAGCTTCCTAGCCCTACTTAATAATTCCGCTGCAGCCCTTTAATACACTTGCTCATGTTGTGCTGACCCCAACCATAAAGTTATTTTCATTGCTCCTTCAGAACTGTAATTTTACTACTGTTAGGAATTGTAATGTGAGTATCTGATATGTAGTATATCTAATCTGCAACCCCTGTGAAAGGGTTGTTCAATCCCCACAGGTTGAGAACCACTGTCCCTAGGGCATTAGAGAAAAATGTTTTCAGCTGAGTGTGATAGCACACCTCTGCATTTGGCACACTTAAGAGGCCAAGGGAGAAGAATCACAAGTTTGAAACTCTGTCTGAAACTAAAATAAGGTTGTTCTCTTATGATTTTGCAAAGGTGATCAGTAAAAATAAACAAGTGTAGTCTTGAAAGACTTCAAAGATTCTTGTATAAAAGAAGGATTGCATCCCAGGCATGGTTGTACACAGTTGTAATATTACAGCATTCAGCAAGCTGAGGCAGGAATATCTTAAGTTTAGCTGCCTAACAAGTTCTAGGGTACATGGTAAAACTGTGTTTCAAGCTGAGCAGTGGTGGCACACACTTTTATTTCTAGCATTCAGGAGGCAGAGACAAGGCAGGCAGATCTCTGTGATTTGAAAAAAGACAATGTTTCCAAATATATATATAATTTAGAGGCCAGCTCAGTTGGTAAAGTGCTCACTTAGCACACACAAGTCCTCAGCACCTGCATGAACTGGCCTTGGTGACACACACCTGCAATCCCGCATTCAGAAGATAGAAGCAAGAGGAACAGGTTAAAAGTCATCCTCAGCTATATACCAAATTCAAGGCTAGCCTGGGCCAAATGAGACTCTGTCTCAAAACAAGAGTGTTAAATATGGAAAGCTGGAGAGATGGCTCTGTGGTTCAGAGCTCTTCGCTCTTCCTGCACTTGCAGAGGACCCAGGTTTGTTTCCCAGCGTCCACAACTGCCTGTAACTCCAGTTCCATGGGATCCAATACCTCTTCTAAATTCCTCAGGTTCCTGTACCCACGTGGTACATATATACACTTAGGCACATATACACAGGTGAAAAGAAGGAGGAGGAAGAAAAAAGCACTAAATTTATTTTTTTCTTTTTTATTATTACATCCTAGCCACTAAATTTATTTTTTGTGGCCCAAAGATTGAAGCAGAACAACTATGTAGGAGATACCATAATGTTCAGATACATGAACATACTTAGTAAAAAAAAAAAATACTGTGCTTAAGGACTGATTCCTTCTGATTCTAAGACACTGTGATACTGGTTTAACTTCTGTATGTTATAGATTCCCAGAGAATCTCTTCATTTAGAAGACTAGAGGATAGTTCTGAAAAATCAAAATCAAAAGAAAGATAAGGAGCTTGTAGGGGAAAGAAATATGGAAAGATCAAGTTAGGTATGGTAATGTATCCCTGTAGCAAGAGGGTCACAAGTCACACCAGTGGTGGTGGCACACACTTTTAATCCCAGCACTTGGGAGGCAGAGGCAGGCAGATCCATGTGAGTTTGAGGTCAGCCTAGTCTACACAGTGAGTTCCAGGACAGCCAGGGCTACAGAGAAATCTTGTCTCCAAAAAAAAAAAAAAAAAAAAAAGACACAAGTTGTAGGCCAGTTTGGACTACACAGCAAGACCCTGTCCAAAGTAGTCAGGGGAGAAGAATGATCAGTTTACAGCTCTAAGAGATCTAATGCCTCTAGCCTCCATAGGCACCCACATATATGTGCACATGCCCACACAGAGACACACGTAACATAATTAAAAATAATAATAAATCTTTAAAATCAGGTCTGTGATTACATCATACTTCAGAAAAGATTCCAATACATGTATATCAAGATGTATATTTTAATAATGCATGTACTTCATTATTGTGTGGTATAAATGAGGACTCAACAAATTAGAAAAAGTTTCCACAAGAACAGCATATTTATAACTGATGCTACCATCCAACTTAAATTGTGAAAATATAAGATAAAGTATCACTGGTTCTCCTCATAGCTATCTATGAGATGCTTTTTCATGCTCTTTCCCGGTATGTGTGGTATATGCTCCTGTGCAGGTGTACTCATTTGTGTGAGTATATATGGAGACTAGAGGTTAATGCTGGGGGTCATTCTCAAGTGCCCCTCCACGTTTTGTTTTGCTTAAGTGAAAGAGAAAGAGACAGAGAAGACAGACAAAAAGAGAGTGAGTGAGTGTGTGTATACCTGTGTTCACATGGATGCACATGTATGTCATGGCCTATATGTGGAAGTCATGAGACTTCTGCCTTTTACCCTCTGAACCATCTCAGTGGCCCTTAAACCTCTATTATTATTGTTTTGAAAGAGGCTTTTGCTATATAACCCAGGCTGACTTGGAATTCTGTATGTGACCTAGGTTGTCCTCGAGTTCCTGATCTTTATATGTCAGCCTTCTAAGTGTTGGGAGTACATTTATACACCACCACACCTGGCATATCAAATTCAATAGGCAAATTCAAGAAAAATAGCTTCCCTGGACTGGGAAGATGCAGATAAGGCACTTGGCACCAAACCAATGATCTAATCTCAGGACCCACACAGTGACAGGGGATAATTGGAACTGGAGAGATTGCTTAGCAGGTAAAAGCCCGGGCTGCTCTTTCAGAGGTCCTGGATTTGATTCCCAGCACCCACCTAGTGGCTTACAACCATCTGTAACTCCAGCGCCAAGGCATCCAACACCCTCTTCTGGCCTCCTTGGGCACCAGGCACACAAGTGGTACACAAACATGCATGCAGGCAAAACATCCATACATGTAAAATAAAATTTTAAAATAAGGAACAAAGGCAAGAACTGGCTCTCAAAAGTTGTCCTCCAGCTTCCACATACACACCACAGCACTAACTACACCACAGCGCTACACTACACCACAGCTCTACACTACACCGCACTACAATACTCCGCGGCTCTACACTACACCGCGGCTCTACACTACACTGCGGCTCTACACTACACCACAGCTCTACACTACACCGCACTACAATACACCGCGGCGCTACACTACACCGCGGCGCTACACTACACCACGGCTCTACACTACACTGCGGCTCTACACTGCGCTACACCACAGCTCTACACTACACCGCAGCACATTTGATCCCAGCATGTACACACGTGAATAAATAAGAGGAAGAAAAAATAGAATTTAAAAACGTTAACGTTTCCTGCTCATTGCTTTATCCTTCCTGCTGCCATTTTTTAGCTCACTTAACATTTTCCTTTGGTGATTCTCTCTCTCTGTCCAGGGGTGGCCTTTTCTTCCCCTTGATGAGAAGCACAGATGTGGTGGAGTCTTATCTCCAGGGGTATTTAATGATCCTGAAACTTTCCCAAACCGCAATCTTTATAGGAGATGGTTCTTGGGAATTCTAAAGGGAAGTTTTCTTAGAGGCTTCCCTTCCCATCAGTGTGTCTCAGAATGAGCTAAATTGGCTCTGAGATTTAGGAACATAGAAAAAGTAAAGCAGAAATAAAATCCTTTGGAGTTCCTCACCCTATGAGATGGAGAAGAATCATTGCTACCTCTTTAGTACAGTACACTGAATTAGTTTGCTGCTCAGGCTTCCAGAGGTGAAGGTAGCAAGTGATGGTGTACATCTGTCATCCTAGCACTTGGGATGGGGAGGTGGAAAGATAATAAGTTCAAGAGTTCAAAGCCAGCCTAAGCTACACAGCTGAGACCATGTCTGGGGTTGGGAAAGTAGCAAAAAAAGTGGTAGGAACAAATTCCCCTTTCACCAAGAAGCCTAGGATATAGGAAGAAGAGAACAAAGGATCCACTTTGACATGAAGCTGGTACAGCATCAGGGTTCTTATATCAGATAGTTTACTATTCCCTGCAAAGCCATTTATAGCTGCCAATTAAGTTAGGTAGTGGCACCTCTGCCTGGAAAGTTATTTACTTTCTGGTTCCTCTGGTACTGTCTCTAAGACCCATTTTTTCATTGATGAGATGAGACCAGCCTTTCCTTTCTTTGTTTATCCCCAAACCCTGTATGAAGTTTCTAGTCTCCTGCCCTAAACAGATTGTGATCACCGTCTAACATGACAGGTTCCCCAGAAAAGATCTTTTCTATCTTTTTTTGCAGCACTTTAATGGCTAGTTTGTCTTCTGCTGCTTTTGGTAACTGGTTAATAACCAAGGCATTCTGGTTGGCAGAGAAAGTGTTCACAGTTCTCCAATGACCAGCAAAGCTGGCTGGGAATTGATAGGTAATTGATTCAGAAGTTCTTTTACTTTGCTGGGGGGAAATATTATAAATGTAGCATTTGCATGGATTTAAGTGGCATTTATTTTACATGTTTTTAAGCATTACAAGTACTTGCTTTCAACTGATGTTATCTTCATTTTGTAGTTAGGGAACAGAAGCCCCAAGAAGATACTGTGACTTGACCAGAGTCTACATAAAGCATGAATCTACATTTCTCTGGCACTTGGCAGCTCAGGGTCTTGACTGTTGTATAAAGGAGCAGGGCCCCTTGTTCCATCCCACCGGCTAGCTTACACCCAAAATAATCACACAGAAATTGTATTAATTAAATCACTGCCTGGCCCATTATTTCTAGCCTCTTATTGGCTAAATCTCACATATTAGTTTAACCCATCTCCATTAATGTGTATCATCACTTAACTGTGGCTTACTGGCATGAGTTTAACCAGCGTCCATCTCAGGCAGGAGAACCATGGTGTCTGCCTGTCTATCCTTCCCAGCATCCTGTTCGGTCTACTCTATCTATCTAAATTCTGCCCTATCAAAAGGCCAAGGAAGTCTCTTTATTCAGCCAATGAAAGCAACACACAAACAGAAAAACCTCCTACACCACTTGACCAAGAGCTGAACTTGGTGAAACAAATGCCCTGACCTCATTGTTACACGCATCATGAAACTGAACTCCACTTACTGTTTCCCCAACAGGGTGCTCCTGGGCCTCTTGACATGTCTCTGCCTTCTACACCAGACATCAAAATCAAAGAAGAGGAGCCAGTGGAGGTAGACTCATCACCCCCCGACAGTCCTGCCTCTAGCCCCTGCTCCCCACCACTGAAGGAGAAGGTAAAATTCTCTCCCAAAAGTCATCCCAAATGTTAGTTTTGATTCATAAATGGTATTCATAAATGGAAAAAGGTTAACGGGCGGTGGTGGCTCTGCACTTGGGAGGTAGAGACAGGTAGATCTCTGTGAGTTCGAGACCAGCCTGGTCTACAACAGCTAGTTCCAGGACTGGCTCCAAAGTAACACAGAGAAACCCTGTCTTGAAAAACCAAAAATAGATAGATAGATAGATAGATAGATAGATAGATAGATGATAGATAGATAGATGGAGAAGGGTTGATTGGACTCAAAGGAATGAATGTCTTTTCTTCCTTTCGTTTCTTTTCTCTCTCTCTCTCTCTTTTTTTTTTTTTTGATAGCATCTTATTGATGTAGCCCACGCGGACTTTTGAACTCAATCCTCCTGCCCTAGTCTCCAAATATGCACTATCGATATGTCTATACATAATTTGAAAGGAATCTTAAATATTTAAGCAATGTAAATAAATTACACCTACTCCGTCATCTAACAATTACACTTCCAACTCCAAATTGAAGAGATTGTTTTGTGTGTATACCAACAGAAATAAGTAAGAATGTTCATAAAAATGTTATTTTTTTCTGTTTTTTTGTTTGTTTGTTTTTTGAGACAGGATTTCTCTGTAGCTTTGAAGCCTGATCTGGAACTCTCTCCGTAGACCAGGCTGGCCTCAAACTCACAGAGATCCACCTGCCTCTGCCTCCTGAGTGCTGGGATTAAAGGCGTGTACCAGCACTGCTCAGCATTATTCATTTTTTTTTAAGCGTCTGGAAGCTAGAAAGATAACTTAGTAGGTAAAAGTGCTTGCTGTACAAGCATGGGAACTCAAGTTTAAATCCAGAAAATCTGGGTAAATATACCACCCAGGTAAGTAGTATGTGCCTCTAATCCCAATGCTTTTGCTGTGAGATAGCAGGTACAGATAGACAGAAGATACCTTTGGAAGCTGTCTAGCCTGTTGTTTACAGTGGTAAAAGAAGAGTTCCTATCTCAAAACAAGGGGAGGAACAAACCCAGTAGTTGTCCTCTGACCTCCACATGACCACACTCACACACAAACATACACATACCACATACACACATGTAGGCAGAAGTTACTGTCCCACCACTTCCCAAATAATCAACACGGAGACTTAATATTAATTGTAAATGCTCAGCCAATAGCTCAGACTTATTACTAGCTAGCTCTTACATTTATGTTAACCCATATTTCTTATATATGCTCTGCCACACAACTTGGTACCTTTTTTTCAGTATGGCATGCCCATCTTACTTCTCGCCCTGCATTTCTGGCAACTCCCCTGACTTTACCCTTCTTTATCTTTATTTAGAATTCTCCTAATCTGGCTCTCCTGCCTAATCTTATTTTGTTCAGCTATTGGCCAGTCAGCTTCTTTATTAAACTAATCATAGCAGTAAAGGAATATTCCACAGCATTTCCCCCTTTTGTCTAAATAAAAAAAGGAAGGTTTTAACTTTAACATAGAAAAATTATATACAGCTGCTGTGGAACAGTGGTCTTGTGTTGTTTTAATAAAACACTCATTGGCCAGTAGCCAGGCAGGAAGTATATAGGTGGGGCGACCAGGCAAGAAGTAGAGGCTGGGCGATGAGAACAGGAGAATTCTGGGAAGAGGAAAGATGCAATCTGCAGTCTTCATCCAGACACAGAGGAAGCAAGATGAGAATGCCTTGCTGATAAAAAGGTACCAAGCCACATGGCTAACATAGACAAGAATTATGGGCTAATGTAAGTTATAAGAGTTAATAAGAAGCCTGAGCTAATAAGCCAACCAGTTTATAATTAATGTAGACCTCTGTGTGTTTCTTTGAGACTGAACGGCTGTGGGACTGGGCAGAACAAAAAGCTCTGTCAACATACAACAAAAACAGTTATCAAAAACAGTTACACTATCCAGTCCATTTGTATTTGGCAATATTAGAGAAAATACTCTATTATCTATCTTTTCTTGGTGGGTCTAAAGTTTTACATCTAATTTACCTTTTTATCATAATTAAGGAAAACTATAATTACAGCTGTCTAGTCTTTAACTCCATCAAAGACCACAGAAGGGTAAAATGTTACCTAATGACAGGGACATTAGGCCACGTGGACAGTCACCCTAGGTTCCTCTAATGTTGGGGCATCCAACTCTGGCCTACAGGCTTAACATGTCTGACAAACTTTCCTGAGAAGCAGGGAATTTTGAAGGACTCTCCTACCTTATCTTGGCAAAGTTCAGCAGTTGCATTTCTTGCATCCTGCTGGTCCAGTGGACAGTAATTGTCAGTAATTGAGGCAAGGGCAGTTTCTTTGCTAGCTTTTGCCATAAAGAAAGCAAATTCCTTATGGAGTTTCTTCTATGCCCATTAAGATAATCTCTGAAGCAAATTGGTGCTGCCAGGAACAGATGTGACTCATTGTCATGAAAAACCTTAGGTAATTAAACATTAAATACCATATTCTGTAGGTCTTTGACATGATTAAAGACCATCTTATCTATCTGAATTTATCTATGTATGACCTTGAAAACATACCTAACATGACTATAAATTTGACTTACTGTAGGTAACTATTAATCTGTATTTCCTAATTATACTTTTTATACTTTTTTTTTTTTTTGGTTTTTCAAGACAGGGTTTCTCTGTAGCTTTGGAACCTGTTCTGGAAACTAGCTCTTTTAGACTAAGCTGGCCTCGAACTCACAGAGATCTGCCTGTCTCTGCCTCTCGAGTACTGAGATTAAAGGCATGCAGCTCCACCACCCGGCTTATATATTACATTTTTAAGCAAATACAATACTTCCAAACAAGAGTAGAAACATACATACAGCATAACAAAATTAACTTTAAATTTGTATCAATAAACCAAAATACATACCAATATAAAATATTTTTAGATGAATAGTTGTTTTTGGTTTAAGAGATTTAATAATCTATCCTTTTATCCCATCATTTCTGTGCCCTATCCCCCTTTTCCCTTAGAAAGAGATCTTTGAATTTAACTCCTATGTTTAGCTTTTTTCCTGACTATGACCACTAAAAATTTGTAACCAAACCTCCTTAAATGATGACAACCATTTATACCGAATCTTTTGGGAATGCAGATGTCACTCTCTAGTTTACTTCTTGTTGTTTGTGGACACTGTTATCGTTGGGAGACCCTTGAGAAAATCAGGATAACTATTAGGCCCTGACTGAAATAGTTTGTGAGACTGGACCGTCTTAGTCAGCAGCTTTGAAGCTGTTCTGGATGCTGAATCACCTGGGCCATCCGCTTTCATTGGTGTCTGGCCCCTGAAAATACATAACCTTTTAAAGGTAACATACATATCTGTATTAATACAAGTATAGACTGTATTGTATACAAATCAGCCAAAGATGATTTTTTATTACATGTTTGAGCAGGTGTCTTGCATACACATGTCTTGTAATTCTTCTAGGTTTATTTCTTTGTGTCTGTAGTCAGGATTTCAAGAAGGTCTTCCTCAGTGAAACCTGATCATCCTTAACCTTGAACAAATCCACAGCCTCTCATTTTCTGTGGAAATAAAAGCATAACCTCTTTCTATTGCTGCCTGGGGGACAGACACTCTAGACAGTGCAGGGCTCGAAAGGAATCCACAGCATCAGGGTACACTAGACTTCTCTATCTGAAAGGGTTAGGAAAAAAGACACTCACACACTCTCTTAATTATTTCCTTCAAACCTTTATTTATTTTTTTTTTTGCATTCTCTTCTTTCTTCTCTCATTCTTGATGTTTTCTAACTCTGTCTTTACTCTTGATGTTTCCCTCTAACTCTCTCACTTTGATGTCTTCCTTCTAGCCCATTTTAACTCTTTCTAGCTCTATCTCTAGATACAGCTTATATACCCCAGCAAAATCTTTTAGGTAATATAAAAATTACAGTGTGGTTACATTCAGTTTTTCAAGTGAATTATTATAATGAATACAGGTAAAAACATGTTTTTTTGGGGTTTTTTTGTTTTGTTTTGTTTTGTTTTGTTTTGTTTTTCGAGACAGGGTTTCTCTGTGGTTTTGGAGCCTGTCCTGGAACTAGCTCTTGTAGACCAGGCTGGTCTCGAACTCACAGAGATCCGCCTGCCTCTGCCTCCCGAGTGCTGGGATTAAAGGCGAAAAACATGTTTTTTATCTCCCTTACATGATTAAAAACAAAGTCACCCCAATAACCCACATACATTTACATCTAAGTAACTTGTTACAGATTACAGAATATGAGCAAGTAATTTTTCTCAGCCAACTCTTTATTGGCAGGCTGCATATTGCTGTTACAAAGAAAGAATCAATCATTTTACTATTTATCTTGAAAAGTAATCATATAAAGAATCTTAAAGAGATCACAAACCTATACATTTATACATGAAAACCATCAGCCATCTATGCTTAATTCTTTAGGGTGCAAACTCACTCATCAGTAGTTTCTTATATCAGAAGATTGAGGCCAGGAATGAGCACAAGGAATTAACCATCACCTTTGGTCACCAACCAACCCTAGCAAGGAAAGTATGTCAGTTGGGCTGCTTTGTATTTTGACCCTCACCTAATGAATTTATAGCTCGGCTATGTGTCCTTGTGAACTTTAGATTTTTTGGGGTGTTTTTTTGTTTGTTTTTGTTTTTTTTTTTACCCTAAGGCTATTATCAAAGCATCTGCTCTAACCTGAAGTTATTTTGGAGCTTTGTTACAGCTATTGACACACACCAGAATCTATGACTGTATCTTTCAGCGTTAAGATTAAAGGAATTTAAGCCAGCCTGGCTCTGGGAGTCAATTGTTTTTCTTAATCATTAACTTGAGCCACAATCTATACAGATTCTTTACATTTATTTTTATTCATCAAAACTCTGTATATGCTAATATTATTATTATTGATTAGACAGTACAGCTTAGAAAAGAATTATCTTTGGTGACAATACACAGGTAAAAATGCCCAGTAGAACAGGATGTATCCATGAGATAGACACATTACATTACAGGCAGTGGGGTCTCCCCACACCCACTCACACCATACCAGATACCAGAGAAAGATAGCAGCATGTAAAGGCACAGCAGAAGCAAAAGACACTCTGGGATCTGTGGCCTTGCCTAACCGAGATTCACCCACCAGAAGAGTTTCTTCCTGGTGGACTGACACCTTGAACTTCAATTGCTACTTGCTACTCCTCTGATGTGATCCCTGGCATCTTCCCCAAAGTAACATATCTTTTGACTTAAATTTTGAAGTCAAGATATTTTTAAAATATATAGGTTGGTTTAATCTAGTACCTTTTATAACCCAATGTCTCTTAGCAGCCAAAAAAACTTAAAGACAGCACAATAACATAGGAACCAGACTTTTTGTGTATTTTTCATCTTTGCTTAGCTTATTTCTTTCATATTATTTTATTTCCTTTTTAAGGACTTTATTATTTTAAAACTATATATATCTTTTATGACTGTCTATACTGTCTTTTTTCTCTCCCATACCTATGTATATTTTTAAACACACTGTAACCTGTTTAGTGGGTTTTTTTATCCAAATCTCTCTTTATTACATATCTGTAATCTTTTTCTAACTGCATGAGTCTTTAAACTGTTAAGCAGTATGGCTAGGAGCAAAGCCTCTCCTTTGGCGGCTAGCTCCGCCCCACACAGTTCCCTCGAAGGTACCCGAGGGAGAGCCAATTTACCATCCCAACTCTGGGGAGTTTTTGGGTCCACTCTGCCAAGTAGTGCACCTCCTACTGCTCATAAACCCCATTTAAGTTTTTGGTAGAAGGGCCTCTTAAAAGAGTCATGTTAATTTTTTTGCCACTAGCACTGAGCCAGAAACCCATCTCTTAAAGGAGCCATGTCTCTGCTTCTCTCCAGCAAACAGCCTACCTGAGAAAAGGTGGTTACCAAGAAGCCATGCTTGAACCTGTTTTTGTGTTTAGAATCTTTTTTTTTTTAAAGCTTTGTCAGGTCTTATATGGAAATTCTGGCCCCACATTGGCTACCATTTGTAAGTAGAGTTTTCGTGTGCTGCAGTTGCTCTCAAACACGCTGAGGCTGATATTAATTATAAATATAGCTCTTACATTTATGTTAATCCATATTTCTTATCTATGCTTTTTACTTGTCTTAATACCTTTTTTAAAAAATTTTTTATGATTTATTTATCTTTATTTTATGTGCATTGGTGTGAAGGTGTCAGATCCCCTGGAACTGGATTTTCAGACAGTTGTGAACTGCCATGTGGGTGCTGGGAATTGAACCTGGGTCCTCTGGAAGAGCAATCAGTGCTCTTAACCGCTGAGCCATTTCTCCAGCCCCCGCTTAATACCTTTTTTTAGTATGGCATGCCCAACTTGCTTCTGTCTGTGCATCTCTGGCAACTCCCCTGACTCTGTCCTTCTTCATCCCAGAATTCTTCTAGTCTGGCTCTCCTGCCTAAACCCTATTTTGTTCAGCTATTGGCCAGTCAGCTTCTTAATTAAACCAATCACAGCAACATATATCCACACGGTGTAAAGGAATATTCCACAGAACATACTCAGATTAGAAGAGAGAATGAAAACATTCCGAGTATCAATCAACCAAAAGCTGGTGATGTAGCTAGGGATGGCACTTGCTTAGTGTTCACAATGCCTGGATTCCATTGCAGCAACAAACAAATAGTGGTATAATAGTGGTATATCTCTGCCTCTGCCTCCCAAGTGCTTGGATTAAAGGTGTGCGCCACTACCGCCCTACTGACAGAGAGTGATATGTGTGGCATTTGATGAACCAGGCTGAAGATGAAGTTTAGTGGCAGAGCACCTGCCTATCATGTGTAAGGCTGTGGGCTCAATCCTGAGTACCACAAAAAGAAAAAAAGGGAGAGGAGGGCGAGAGGGAGGGAAGAATGAAGGAGAGAATTAGAAGGTGAGTGGATGGATGGTCAGAAGGAATACATAACAATATACATAGATTTCACAAACACTGAATAACAGGATGTGTTTTAGGTCAGCCTGGAGAATACAAAATGCTGCTGTCACAAAGAGGATCCCACAACAGGGACAAAGAGAGAGGGGATAAATAGAACAGTGGGTACCTCTCATGATGGTAGAGTGTGAATCAGGAAAGGACAGAGGAAAATCTTCTTGGGTGCTGGAAATGATCTCCATCCTGATTTTGCTTATGCAAAAGTAATTTCATTGTAATGACTTTAGATTAATTATATTTCGGTAAGTAAAAAAGAAGTCAGGTATGTATGGTGGCATGTGCTTTTAATCACAGCACTTGGGAGGCAGAGGTAGGTGGATCTCTGTGAGTTCAAGGCCAGTCTGTTTTATATAGTGAATTCTGGGTCAGGGTTACATAATAGAACCTTGAGTTTTTGTTTTTTAAAAAGAAAGAAAAAAAAGAGAGAAACTAGGCATAGTAGTGCACACCTAACATCCCAACACTTGGGAGGTCGAAACAAAGATCAGGAATTCCAGGTTATCCTTGGTTACTTGGTGAACTCAAAGCCAGCCTGGGATGGACTGTATAGGGTAAAGGTATCTTCTGACAGCCTAAGTTTGATCCCCAGGACCTGCATGGTGGAAGGAGAGAATTGACTTCTGTAAGTTGTCCTCTGATTTCCATAAGCCTCTGGCCACAGATAAATAAATATATTTTAATACAAAAAAAGAGATAAAACCATGTATTCATTAATTGCACATGTCTTTTAGTCAGGGTTATTAGTGATGTGATGAAGCACCATGACCAAAGCAACTTAGGGAGGAAAGTTTGTTTAACTCACACTTCCACATTGCGGTTCATCATCAAGGAAGTCAGAACAGAACTCTTAACAGGGCAGGAACCCAGAGGCAGGGGCTGATGCAGTGGCCAGAGGGGAGTGCTGAGTGCTGCTTGCTGGCTTGTGCCTCATGATTTGCTCAGCCTTCTTTCTTTCTTTTTTTTTTTAATATTTATTTATTTATTTATTATGTATACAATATTCTGTCTGTGTGTATGCCTGCTGGCCAGAAGAGGGCACCAGACCTCATTACAGATGGTTGTGAGCCACCATGTGGTTGCTGGGAATTGAACTCAGGACCTTTGGTAGAGCAGGCAATGCTCTTAACCTCTGAGCTATCTCTCCAGCCCCTCAGCCTTCTTTCTTATAGAGCCCAGGACCACCCACAATGGACTGGGCCCTACCCCATCAACCACTAATTTTAAAAAATGCTGTACAGGCTTACCTACAGCCAGATCTTATGGAGGTGTTTTCTCAATTGAGGTTCCCTCCTTTCAAATAGCTCTAGCTTGTGTCAAGTTGACATAAAACTATTCAGCACAAGACATTAAACTATTAGGAAAAAATTCCTCCCAGAGGGAAATAACGTAAAGGGATTATTTGTAAAAGTAGTTACTTTTGGTGGTTGTTTTGTTTTAAACCTTTTTTTGAGATAGTCTCATAATGTAGCCCCAAGTTGCCCTCCAACTCACAGTAACACTCATGCCTCAGCTTTCCAGTGCATCCTCCACCACACCTCGTGTCCTGGAACTCATTTTGTAACTACCCACCTCTCCTCCTGAGTACTGGGATTAAAGGTGTGTGCCACCTTTTTTGTTGTTGTTTTGTTTTGTTTTTTAAGACAGGGTTTCTGTATAACCCTGGCTGTCCTAGAACTCGCTCTATAGACCAGGCTGGGCTCAAACTCAGAGAGATTTGCCTGCCTCTGCCTTCCAGAGTGCTGGGATTAAAGGTGTGTATCACTACCACCTGGCTTGTATACCTTTTTCTTTTCTTTTTTTTTTTTTGTTTGTTTGTTTGTTTTTTTGGTTTTTGGAGACAGGGTTTCTCTGTAGCTTTTTGGAGCTTGTCCTGGAACTAGTTCTTGTAGACCAGACTGGTCTCAAACTCAGAGATTTGCCTGCCTCTGCCTTCCAGAATGCTGGGATTAAAGGCGTGTGTCACCACCACCTGGCTTGTATACCTATTTTTAAAGACCATTTTCTTTGACATATAATACAACTGTAATTATAGAACCCTCCAACTTTCCAAAAAGTGAATAATCTGTAGTAATCAGCTCCCAGATCAAAATCAGATATTAGACCTTCAGAAGTCCACTTATGTGGATCTCTGTGAGTTCGAGGCCAGCCTGGTCTACAAGAGCTAGTTCCAGGACTACAGCGAAAAAAAAAAAAAAAAAAAAAAAAAAAACCACCCAGAAGTCACTTATGTCACCTCCCTGTCTCTACTGTCCTGCCAGTGCTAGTTTTAATATGTACTGTGGAGAGAACATCTGTGCCTTGTCTTACTTAGAATTGAATCTGACTTATTAAGTTCTCAAAGCTACCTTTTCCATAAATATGAGCTGTCTCCCTCCTTCCCCTTTCTGTAGGCAGCTAATTTCTGGAGACTTTGTAGAGATGATTCAAGGTCTGAGGTCCTAACTAGTTAACAGTGAGAAGCACTGTGTCAAGCTTCTGTAGACCCTGCTTAGTGAAGTCTCTTGGAAACACTGGACTGTCCCACCACCAGTATACCTTTATTTTCTCAGTGGAAGTCATAGGACACTCAGTATTATTTAGAATGAGAGTATTTATAGTGTAGAAAATCCCTGGAATTTACATGATATTGTAATGTCGTAGGTTACAGCATTTCTCCAAAGACTTCAAATGATTTTCCAAATGATCTTTAATCATTGTCCCTACTGAATGGGTGAAGTGTGGAATTGGGTAACTAATGCTCTTTCAGTGAAAAGCCCAACAGTGTATTTCCCTATACACAGTTCTTAAAGCTTTTTGAAATTTGTTGTCCCCTCTCCCTAGGAAGTTGCCACAAAACCTGTTGTGATTTCTACCCCTACACCCACCATCGTACGTCCTGGCTCCCTGCCACTCCACTTAGGTTATGATCCACTTCATCCGACTCTTCCTTCCCCAACCTCTGTCATCACACAGGCTCCACCATCTAACAGGCAAATGGGGTAAGTAGGAGAGTAGGAGAAACCGTGGAATCTGGATTTCCTTTGGTTTTTTTGAAACAGAGTTTCTCTATATAGCCCTGGCTCTGTAGACTAGCCTGGCTTTGAACTCGGAGATCCACCTGCCTCGGCCTCCCGAGTACTGAGGTTAAAGTGTCTACCAACACCACTAGGCATTGTTTTTTAAGGATTTATTCTTACTATCTTTTAAAATTATGTGTAGATGTGTGTGACTTCCTCTGGGTATGTTCACGTAACCCTCAGTGAGCTGCCCAATGTGGGTGCTATAAACTGAACTGATCTTCTGTAATATATGAAGAACCACCTCCAGCCCTTCTGAATCTCTTTCTATGTTTTGAAATTATTTGATAAAAATAGAAACTGTTCTGTTGTTGTTCTCAGTTTATTGTTGTTTTAAGACATGATCTTTCTAAGTAGCCAAGGCTGGCCTCAAATTCTCATCATCCTGCTTCTACCTCCTGCATGCTGGGGATTACAGGTATATGCTACTGAAGCTGGCTCCAGCAAATTTTTTGTTGTTGTTGTTGTTGTTTTTGTTTTGTTTTTGAGACAGGGTTTCTCTGTAGCTTTGGAACCTATCCTGGAATTTGCTCTATAGGCCAGGCTGGCCTTGAACTCACAGAGATCCACCTGTCTCTGCTTCTTAAATGCTGGGATTAAAGGCATGCACCACCACCTGGTTTAGCAATTTATTTTTACATGCCCAAGAAAAGAGTTATTAAGATTGTTTCCTAAAATAAAACATTTTCAAAAAAGTTATTTGCTGGAGATGTTTGTTTAATTATCCCAAATTCCTAATAGAGTTACTTCCCAGCCATTAAATTCGATTAATTTGAAAGGTATAAAGTTGTTGCCAGACTGTAGAACTAGAAAAGTAGCTCACATGTCCAAGGTCTTATTAATCCCCAGCACCAAAAAGCCACCAAGTCTTTGCAGACTAAGGCAGGTAGACTGGGGCTTGTTTGACATGTTCTAAAATACTTCTGTTAAAACCCTAGGACAAAAACAGACTGTCATTTCTCTCCATTTTTCCCATGTTCAAAAGGATGCCAAGATTTAATAGTGCTGTTTTATACCTTTCTTAATGAGAAGGCTATTAAAAATATCTAATTATAGGAGAAAAAGACCAACAGGCAAAAGGTCGAGATTGTGATATCTCCCTTCAATTCTCCTGCAGATCTCCTACTGGCTCCCTCCCTCTCGTCATGCATCTTGCTAATGGACAGACCATGCCTGTGCTGCCAGGGCCTCCAGTACAGATGCCTTCTGTTATTTCAGTGAGTTTTGTAGTTGGGGCGGCCAAACCTACCAGCACACTGATCCCTCCCTTCCACCTGAATGATCATAACCAGAGGACCCCCCCACCAGGGAAATGTGGACCTGGACTGTTTTAGTTGTATGTGGCAGTTTGCCCAAACTCTTCACTAACCTCTGCCAGCCCAGCACTGTGAAACACTAGACAAAGACTCATCTGGACAGTTGGCTTCTAGTCAAGGAGTTAATCTTGCCAACCTGCTGATTGGTTGATTTCACTTGGCACACAGCTTCTCCGGCACTGTGCACCGCTTTCCTAAAGAGACATCTCTAGCCCTTCCCATGGAAGATGTCCCCACACTAAAGAATGAGATCATTTACTCTGTGACCCTCCTTAGGACAGGTATTTCCAAGGCTGTTTCTACATGTCCTGTGAGCAGATTACACAGAACAGGCCCTGACATGCCAATCTTAAAAACACTCCGTTTGAGGGAAACCAATGCTACCATGTCTCCTTCTCTTAATTTAGCTGGCCAGACCTGTGTCTATGGTGCCCAACATTCCTGGTATACCTGGCCCACCAGTCAACAGTAGTGGCTCCATTTCTCCATCTGGCCACCCTATGCCATCAGAAGCCAAGATGGTGAGTCCATTCCGGCCTAGAGCAGGGTTGGCCTTCTAAAAGAAGTAGTTATCAGCCTAGATTTTTCAAGGGAACTAAGCACAGGAGCCCTCTGAAGGTTGAATACATCCTTCTGTGGGCTTGGAAAAGACCCTGATTCCTAAGTCTCCTGTCCCCACCCTGATAGCCTGGCACAGGTCACGGCACAGAAGCAGCAGCACAGATTGTTTGGAATGGAACACTTGCCATTTCAGTCCAGGGTGACAGATGGAGGGAGGGAGTGGGCGGGGAGCTGGCCAAGTGGTGAGCGGCTTTAACCAGGGTCTGGCCAGGTTCCAGGAGAGCTTCCATCTGGGTCCATCGCTTCCACAAGCCCTGTCCCCAGCTGTGCCCAGGATGAGAGCCAGGGAACAAAGTAGGCATTTTAGGGGTCCAGGTGCATATTTTCTCTCCCTGCCATTGTCTTTTAGTTCCTCTGTTAAGAGAAAATTAGAGTGAGAATTTTAGGTATAAGGTCAGTAATATAAGTTTATCCTTGGCAAAATCTCACCCTTGTCTTTTTAAACAATCTTTCCACACAGAGACTAAAAGCCACTCTGACCCACCAAGTCTCTTCCGTCAATGGAGGTTGTGGGATGATGGTGGGTACTGCCAGCACCATGGTGACAGCCCGTCCAGAGCAGAACCAGATCCTCATTCAGCACCCTGATACCCCATCCCCTGCCCAGCCACAGGTCAGTTGTGCCCTTATTCTTTATGTTATAGCTGATTTTCAAGAAGCATGAACTGAGAGAAGAATACATTAATAAATTTAAATTTCTGGGTGTCCTGCTACTTTGGATGTTTTTGGTACGTTGACTATAGTGACACAAGCTATTTTCATCTGCCTGCCTCTGGTTAGACATCAGTGCAAGCAGCATGAATTACGCAGAGCTGTTGCAGAGAAGGCCTCTGTATTTCCCATATGTGAATGATAATCTAATATAGATTCTTAGATGATAGAGACTCATATTAAGCCAAATCACGCACTAAACAAAGGAAGCCTCTGTATCTCTTGCTTATCTGTTAAAAGTTATCAGTTATCTGATTAGATTTTATAACAGAAAGCACATTATAAAAATATATTAATACAATATGATATTATAATAGTGAAATATAGCTCATTAGAAGTAAGAAAACATACCAAAAAAACCTCGTTACCAATCTGATAATTCCTTTTTATCACAAAGAAATGAAAATTAAAAAAAAATTTAAAGTCAGCAGAGGTCCCATTTAGTTGCCCAATTTCTTCTCAAAGAAGTCTCTGTTTTAATGCGGTTCTTTAGGAACTGAATAGCTTCGGTTCTCATAATTGTCTTCACTGGATAGATGACAGTGACCCGGGATTGGTTTCTAGAGGTACATTCACTGCCCAGTCTCTTCACTGATGTCACCACCTGCTTCATCAGTACTACCACATGTCCAGACATTTCATGGCCATATGCTGCCTTAAGCCTTGGCCAACAGCACGAGCTTTCATTTGTGTTTTCTTCTTGAAAGCTAAGGTTTCCAATCATTCTGACCCCTCCCTCCCCAAAGCCAGCCAGTCCTGGGGATAAAGCAAGTAACCCTTGCCTGAGCTGGGCTTTTCCTCTTAGAAAAAGGATGTGGCTCCTTGTCAGTCACTACTGAGTTCTCTTCTCTCCTTTCTTAATCTTTTCCCATTTGTTTTTGGTTTGGAGTTTTTGAGAGATCTCAAACTCATGACCCTCCTTTTTTTTTTTTTTTTTAAGTTAGGATTTCTCTGTATTTCCCTGGCTGTCCTGGAACTCACTCTGTAGTTCAGGCTGGCCTCAGCCTCAACCTCAAGAGATCCACCTGCCTTTCCAAGTGCTAGGATTAAAGGCATGCACCATTACTGCCCGGTCTGCCTCAACCTTTCGATAGGCAAGTACCATGCCCATCAGGATTTCTTGAAGACAGGCTCTCCTCAATACTAGGATCCAAACAGAATCTTTAGTTCATTATATGAGTTAGAAATTCCCTAATTTTTTCTTTCAAAAGATAATACTAGCCTAAATAAGTAAAATCATGTCTTAGTTACTGAATTACTAGGAAACTGAATACAGTAGAGGCTAAAGTAGATTTCCATTTATTGGTTTTGGAGTTTTGAGACAAGGTCACAGTATGTAACTGAGTCCTAAAACTTACTCTGTAGACCAGGCTGGCCTCAAACTCACAGTGATCTGCCTGCCTCTGCCTCCCAAGTGCTGGGATTAGAGGCCTTTCTTGTTGTCGTTGTAGCTCCTGCTTATCTTTATGTGGCTAATGACTAGCATTGGGAAAATACTAATAAATAGATGTTCAATTAAAAAATAATTAGGGGCCAGCAAGATGGATCAGTGAATAGAGATGGTCACTACCAACACTGATAACATGAGTTCCATCTTCCAAATTCACATGAAGGTGAAAGGAGAGTACTCTGACCTCTACAGACACACATAACGATAATAAGCTGGGCAGTAGTGGTGCACACCTTTAATCCCAGCACTCGGGAAGAAGCAGGCAGATCTCTGTGAGTTCAATGCCAGCCTGGTCTATAAGAGCTAGTTCCAGGATGGCTCCAAAGCTACAGAGAAACCCTGTCTCAAAATAATAATTATTATTATTATTATTATTGTTATTGTTATTGTTATTTATATTAATAATTATATTATATTAATAATAATTTTATTGATATTATTATAATTATATTATTATTATAAAAGATATTATTTTTGGTTAAAAAAATAATTTATTTTTGGCATTGTCATGAAGTTGATGAGCCTTCTCTCTCTCTCTCCATACATATATGTATGTCATATATATATATAATATATATATATATGTCAACTAATAGAATGGAAAGATAGTGCTTTATTGCAAAAGATATCACTTGGAGCTTAAAAAACAAAAGACAGCTGGGTAGTGGCAGCGCACACCTTTAATCTCAGCACTTGGAAGCAGAGGTAGATGGATCTCTGTGAGTTTAAGGCCAGCCTGATCTACAGAGTTGAGTTCCAGGACAACCAAGGCTACACAGAGAGACCCTGTCTCAAAAAACAAAAACAAAAAAAAGTCGCTGTATCAGAAAAAAAAAGAAGGGAGAGAGGAAGGGAAGGAGAGAGAGCAAGTGGACCTTGTGGCGCAGGCCTGTAATCTAAGCTTCTTAGGGTAAGACAGGAGGAACAACAGTCTGAAGAGTCCAGAATTTGGGGATAGAGCCAGGGGGAACCGGAGTTCAAAGTTATCCAGGGCTCCCTGCCTGGAGAGCAACATGAATGGGAGAAGACCATGAGTCAACAACAAAAAAGGGAGCAGCACTCCAGCTCAAACCCTAGATTCAGTTCCCAGCCCCACCAAAAAAGAAAGAAAACAAAGCAAAACAAGCTCCTAAGTGATCCTGGTTTTACTTCTGGAATTCTGTTATACAAAAGTAATCAGTTTCCAACAGAATTGTGGCTTATCTGCCTGTGTACTGAGAGTACTTGGGAAGTGGGAGGCAGGATAGGAAGCTGGCAGACATAGTGATGAGATTTGATGTGGTTACCAGGTCTTTACCAGACCTTATTAATCTCCGTAACACAGCTTTGATTTGGGGAAATAAAATATTTTCCCATCAAGTACTTCTCTGCTCTGCCAAGTGACAAAGTTAAAAACTGCTGCCTGTGGATCCCAGCACGCTGGATACCTAAGCAGAAGGGCCAAAATGCAGGGTCTGCCTGATCTGTATAGCAAGACTGTTCAAAGACAAGCCAGAAAAGGGAAAAGAAAACAGTATTCTTCTTTCCTGGGCAACAGGTCTCTCCAGCCCAGCCCACCCCTAGCACGGGGGGGCGGCGGCGGCGCACAGTAGATGAAGATCCAGATGAGCGTCGGCAGAGATTTTTAGAGCGAAACCGAGCTGCAGCCTCCCGATGCCGCCAGAAGCGGAAGCTGTGGGTGTCCTCCCTGGAAAAGAAGGCAGAAGAACTTACTTCTCAGAACATTCAGCTGAGTGTGAGTGGGTAACTGTTGGGATTGTAGAATCTGGAGAGCAAGGCCAAATCTGGAAACAGTGCAGCAGTAGAACAGAGGATGGGAATTATTTTATTAGGCTAGATCCAGACATGTGACAGGAAGTGTAAAAAGTCCCATAGTGGTCAGAACTGAAACCCTTCCCCTAGCAATTGAGCGTGAGACTATCTCCTTTCAGATCTTCCCCTAGCACAAGTCATTCACAACCCATTTGGAGGCTGGGGATATAGCTCAGACAGAATGCTTAGCAGTCAGAATGGAGAGAAGACAGCAATGGAGAGATAAACCCATCTGAATGAAGGGGGTCACAGAGTGTGACTGGAGTTAGAGCCACCTCATGAGAAGTGGGTTTACCCCAGCCAGTATAGGTGCCTTGGGGCTTCTGTTGCTGTGAAGAGACACCATGACCGCAGCAACTCATAAAGGAAAACCTTGCATTGGGGCTGGCTTGTGGCACCCAGACAGACATGGTGCTAGAGAAGGAGCCAAGAGTTCTGTTAAATTGTCTTTTATGGGCCAGTGAGATAATTCAGTAGATAATGTCACCACCTGCCATTAAGCCTGACAACCTGAGTTCTACGCTCGTGACCCACATAGTGGAATGAGAGAACCTACTTCCATAAGCTGTCCTTTGATCTCCACACATGCACAGTGTGGCATGCCTGTGCCCACCCACATACATAAACATATACTATATAAATACACACAATAAACTAAATAAATTTAAGAAGGGGTCAGCAGGCTGCCTTGGTGGTAAAGAGCCTTGCCACCAGGTCTGATGACTTAAATGTGATTTTCAGATCCTACTGCTTGCTTGGCTCGCTCTCTCTCGCTCTCTCTCTCTCTCTCTCTCTCTCTCTCTCTCTCTCTCGCCTTGGTGGTAAAGAGCCTTGCCACCAGGTCTGATGACTTAAATGTGATTTTCAGATCCTACTGCTTGCTTGGCTCGCTCTCTCTCTCGCTCTCTCTCTCTCTCTCTCTCTCACACACACACACACACACACACACACACACACTGTAATATGCACATGTGCACACACACATACAAACAAAATCAACTGTGTTCAAAAAAGAATACCTTATATTTATGCTTTGACAATTTCATACATGTATACAGTGGGGTTTTTTTGTTTTTGTTTTTGTTTCTGTTTTTCAAGACAGGGTCTCTCTATGTAGCCCTGGCTGTCTTGGAACTCACTCTGCAAATCAGGCTGGCCTCAAGTTTACAGAGCTCCGCCTGCCTCTGCCTCTCAAGTGCTGGGATTAAAGACATGTGTCACCACCACCCAGCATCTGAATGTTGTTGTTGTTGTTATTTTTTTATTTCTAGTTGTGGTAGAGTTGGAGGAATTGTGAATTGGTTTAAATATGAATGATGTAACAGTATGTCATGGAATCCTAGCAAAGGAGATGAAGGATTTACCTTGTTTTTATAAAACAGCTGCATATTATTATATTCTGAGAGTATTAGGTTTTATGATCAGTGGTTATCTAACACTGTTATAATTGTTCATTAGAAAGAACAGTAGTGTTCCAGTAAACATTGCATGCACTTGACTAAATAGTTCTGTTAAAGAGATTTCTAGTCTGGTGGTGGCACACCTTTAATCCCAGCACTCGGGACACAGAGGCAAGTGGATCTCTGTGAGTTCAAGGCCAGCCTGGTGTACAGAGTGAGTTCCCGGACAGCCAGGGCTACACAGAGAAAGCTTGTCTCAAAAAATCAGAGAGAGAGAGAGAGAGACAGAGAGAGAGAGAGAGACAGAGAGAGAGAGAGAGACAGAGAGAGTCAGAGACAGAGAGAGAGATTTCTAAGGTCGAGTCATTCCTTTAATCCCCATACTCAGGAGGCAGAAGCAGGCTGATCTCTCTGAGTTCCAAACCATTTTGGTTTACATGGAGATTTCTAGGCCAGCCAAGGTTACAAAGTGAGACATTGTCAGAACAAACACAGACAGATTCCAGAGACACACTTTCTTCTTGGTCGGAGAACCTTACATTCTTAGTTTGGGGCTAGCCAGATTTATCCCAGGAAACAGTCATTTGCTTTTCCTGTTAGGAGTCCTTTTCACTGTGGGCAGTTTCTACCATTGACTTCATGACTGTCCTGAGCTCTCTGAAGACTTGCCAGATCATATCCCAATTTGGCAAGGAAAATCTAGACAGTATTCTGCCCTCTGCCCTCACTTGCAATATTGTGCTCAACATTAGAACAGTTCTAGCCAGGCATGGTGGTGCACACCTTTAATCCCAACACTTGGGAGGCAGAGGCGGATGGATCTCAGTGAGTTCAAGGACAGTCAGGGCTACATAGAGAAACCCTGTCTCAGGAAAAAGAAAAGAAAAAAGAACAGTTCTAAAGTTAATATTATAATAAATGGCTTGATATAGGTACTAAAAATATTCTAGTAAGTCCATACAAATGTTTGCTGTAATTTTTGTTTTATTTTGGATTTTTGAGACAGGGTTTCTCTGTAGTTTTTGGTGCCTGTCCTGGAACTAGCTCTTGTAGACCAGGCTGGCCTCGAATTCACAGAGATCTGCCTGCCTCTGCCTCCCAAGTGTTGAGATTAAAGGTGTGTGCCACTACTGCCTGGCAAAATGAATTTTCCTAATACTCTTTTCTTCCCTCCCACTTCAGAATGAAGTCACATTACTACGAAATGAAGTGGCTCAGTTGAAGCAGCTTTTGTTAGCTCATAAAGACTGCCCTGTCACTGCACTACAGAAAAAAACTCAAGGCTATCTAGGTGAGTGGTTCACAACCTAAGCAAACCAGTCAGTTGGTAACCACAGGAATTGAGTGTCCTGGCTGCTTATAACACCATTTTTTATGGCATATCAGTCCTGCCCAAAAATAGATTGATAGATAGATAGATAGATAGATAAATAGTTTTTTTTTCCTTATCTATAATCCCAACAACCAAGAGGGTCAGTTCGAGGTCCTCAATTATAGCCAAAGGGTTAGGCAAGCCTGAGCTACTTGAAATTTTCTTTCAAGTAAACAAATAAAAAAATCAAGCTTTTCAGGGCGGTGGTGGCGCACGCCTTTAATCCCAGCACTCAGGAGGCAGAGGCAGGCATATCTCTGTGAGTTTGAGACCAGCCTTGTCTACAAGAGCTAGTTCCAGGACAGGCTCCAAAGCCACAGAGAAACCCTGTCTTGAAAAACCAAAAAAAAAAAAAAAATCGGGCTGGAGAGATGGCTCAGTGGTTAAGAGCATTGCCTGCTCTTCCAAAGGTCCTGAGTTCAATTCCCAGCAACCACATGGTGGCTCACAACCATCTGTAATGAGGTCTGGTGCCCTCTTCTGGCCTGCAGGCATACACGCAGACAGAATATGTATACATAATAAATAAATTTTAATAAAAAAAAATCAAGCTTTGAGTATAGTGCTAAGTTATCCTAATTATCTATAATAATTGGAGAGAAGGAGTAGCAATATTTTCGGGCCCGTTTTATCTAAGTGCCCTGCCATCTTCACAGTTCTCCCATGAAGCAGCCATTCCACTTGTAAGAAAACTCAGACCATGTACCAGAGGTCGCACACGGTAGGAAAGTGGTAGAGGTCTTCTGGTCCCAGAGACCACCCTGGTCTGGAGAAAAGGTGAACCTCTGACAGCGCCTGGGGAGTGAAGAATGGGGCTGCAGGGCGGATTTCATCTTTATAATGACCTTGGTTTCAGTGTGTGCTCAGCCTTAGCACTACTAGAAAGTAATATCACAATGAATCGTTATGGATAATAAAAATTAAAAACTGCTAATTTTCCTTTACAGATTAAATAAATGCATAGAAATATTGGAATATAGCAGGTAGTTTTTCCACTAGTTGTCTTTATCATTTCAGAAATGTATTTTGAGAAAAATTTTAAGAATATTATTGAATTATTTATTTAAATTTTAATATGAGCCGGGCGGTGGTGGCGCACGCCTTTAATCCCAGCACTTGGGAGGCAGAGGCAGGCGGATCTCTGTGAGTTCGAGACCAGCCTGGTCTACAGAGCTAGTTCCAGGACAGGCTCCAAAACCACAGAGAAACCCTGTCTCGAAAAAACAAACAAACAAACAAATAAATAAATAAATTTTAATATGTAGTTCAGGGTGCATTGACTTGTTAAGCAGGTATTGACTGAGTTCCTGTTCTGCGCCAAGCACATACTGGGAATAACAGGAACCAAACAGATTAGGTTAGATCCCTGTCCTGAAAAGCATGTATTTTAGTAGGTAAGATAATTAAAAGAAATAAGTGAAATATGTGGTATATAGTAAATGTAAAAACAAAAAATAATACAGCTGGGGACTAGAGAGATTGTTCAGTGGGTAAGACCATTTACTGCTCTTGCAGAAGACCTGGGTTCAGTTTCCAACACTCACGTGGCAGCTCATAACTGCTTGTGACTCCAGTTCTAGTTGATCTGACGCCTTCTTTTGTATGTCTCAGGCACCAAGCATATACATGGTTTATGGACATACGTGTAGCTTTAGTTGTCTTTGAACTCTCTAGACCAGGCTGGCCTTGAACTCAGAGATCTGCCTGACTCTGCCTCCAAAGTGTTGGGATTAAAAGCAAACACAACTATACCTGGCATAAATCTTAAAATACTAACAACAATAATAATATAGCTGGAAATGGTACTACAGGAATATAATCCCACTACCAAGGAGGCTGGGATAGGAAGATCATAAATTCAAGGCCATCCTGAGCTATACAGTGAGAAACCTTGTCTCAAAAACACAAAGAAAGAAGGGAAGGAAGGGTCAGGCACTGTGGTCCACACCTGTAGTCCCAGGACTCAGAAGGCAAAGGTGGGAAGACTACTGCAAGTTCAAGGCCAACCTGATCTACACTGGGAGTTCCAGGTCAGCCAGAGATGCATAGTGAGCCCTGCCTCAAATACAAAGAGGCTGGTGTGGCTGGATGGGCAGTGTCACTGGAGTGAGATGGGGAGCGGTCTTGGTATAACAGGGGCTTCAGCTTTTATTGCAGACAGTGAAGGTGCGACAAGAAGAGTCTGATACTCTGCTAGAAACATCAGGGTGCACAGGCAGTCTACCTAGGTCAGCTGTTCAGATGTTCATGGGCTAAGGAGGAAACTCTGACTAGTAGTTAGTCCACTAACGTACTTATTTATTACAACAAAGATGTGTTTAATTACTACTTTGTGGCATCCACATTATATGGGTACTTGACATAAGATAAGGCATTGTCCCTACCTTTCAGAGACTCATTGAGCCATTGTGAACCTGTAAATGAGGTAAGGACAGATAGCCTAGTATATGGGCCCTGGATTGGGAGCTTCTGCTGTATACTGAAGGATGCTCAGTAAATGCCTGATGACTGAATGACTGTGTGCTCTGAAAGCACAGCGCAGTTTCCTGGGTAATAAGGAACTGTTCACAGAGGACGCAGTATTGTAATTCTCTTGAATCCATTTGAACAATGACTCAGGCATTCATCAAGAGGTCAGAGACTCCCCAAATGCAGACATGGTGGGACACAGCTATAATTAGAACTCTTGGGAAGCAGAGGCAAGATAGGGAGTTTGAGGCCTGCTTGGGCTACATGAAACAATGTCACCAAAAAACAAAACAAATCAAAAAAAATTTACTTACTGGAAATTTTCCACAATTTCTTATATCTGTTTAGGCAGGTATAAAGACTAACATTTAAAAATAAAACCCCTTGATCAGTTGCTGTACTCTGTATGCAGCTCATATGCTGTGTGCAGGGTCAGTGTTGGTGGAATAGTACAGCCCACACAGATACTTTGCTGATTGATAGGAGACGCTGCATGTTGTGCTTACATGTTAGCTGAGTCTCGGCTGCTCACAGCATCACTGAATTGTGATTGGTGTTTAGCAGGCTTAGGGGTAGTGTCAACTACATGCTACAGGAATGGTTTTTAAAAATGGAATGATTAGATTCCCGAGCTCCCTGCTGTTTCCCAGGGGGAGGCAGGTCACTGTCTCTCTGTCTCTTTCTCTTTTTCTCCTTCTCCCCCCCACCCCCGCCTCCCAATAAACTTTCTTCCCGTGTTAAAAAAAAAAAATGGAATGATTAAACCATTCCTAGACGACCTGCTTCTGGGTCGGGGTTTCGTACGTAGCAGAACAGCTCCCTCGCTGAGATCTATTGAGAGTCAGCCCTCGACACAAGGGTTTAAACCACTCATAAAAAATGGAATGATTTTATTCTTTTGAGAATTAATGACAGCAGATTAAGGAATCTATTAAATGCAGGTAAAGGCATTTGATGCCTAGCCTGCTGACCTGAGTTCAATCTCAAAAACCCACATGGTGGAAGGAGAGAACAGACTCCTAAAGACCTCCACATGCATGCTTTGATGTGTGTGACCATACTTATAATGAGCATGTAGATACACAAAATAATGTAAAATCTTAAAAAGAAATGCAAGAGAGATTCATTTTCTTCTATAAACAGAACAAGTTCAAAGATAATTTCAGATAATTCAGAATACTTGTAGTTTCTCCTCACTAAACATGATTTGTTAGTCTGGCAGTAGTGATGCACACCTTTAATCCCAGGATTTGGGAGGCAGAAGCTGGTGAACCTCCTAGTTTGAGGCCAGCCTGGTCTACAGAGAGATTTCCAGGACAGCTAGGGCTACACAGAGAAACTGTCTCAGGAAGGGGAAAAAAAGTGATTTGTTGATTTCTGTAGCCAGTGGACCCACGTCCCTTTAAAAGTTTTTCTTGAGGGGCTGGCAAGATGGCTCAGCAGTTAAGAGCACTGACTGCTCTTCCAGAGGTCCTGAGTTCGATTCCCAGCAACCACATGGTGGCTCACAACCATCTGTACTGAGATCTGATGCTCCCTTCTGGTGTGCAGGTGTACATGGAAGAAATGTTGTATATATAATAAATAAATAAATCTTTTTAAAAAAGGTTTTTTGAATCTTAAAATTTGCAGGCAAATGAATGGATCTAGAAAAAGCCATATTGAGTGAGGTAACCCAGACCTAGAAAGACAAATATCATCTGTACTCACTCATAAGTGGCTTGTAGATATAAAACAAAGAAAAACCAACCTGCAGTCTACAACCCCAGAGAACCAAGACAACAAAGAGGACCCTAAGAAAGACATACATAAATCTACATAGGAAGGAGAAAAAGACAAGCTCTCCTGAGTAAATTGGGGACATGAGGATCACAGGAGAGGGTGAAAGGGGAGAGGGAGAAAGGGAGGGGAGCAGAGAAGAATGTATAACTCAATAAATACAATTTTAAAGTTTTTTTTTTTTTTTTAGGAAACAAGTGGCTTTCACTTTGGTACTAGATAAGGACAGGCTTTATAAAAGAGCTTTTCACTTTGGTACTAGATAAGGACAGGCTTTATAAAAGAGCTTTTGCCCACCTAGGAGTGAAAATACAAGAGCTGCCTTCATCCCAGAGCTTTAAATGTGATGCTGTGCCCAGCTTTGGCTCAGTTCTTGCTTCTTTTTTTTTTAATATTTATTTATTTATTTATTTATTTATTATGTATACAATATTCTGTCTTGTTTGTCTGCCTGAAGGCCAGAAGAGGGCACCAGATCTCATTTCAGATGGTTGTGAGCCACCATGTGGTTGCTGGGAATTGAACTCAGGACCTCTGGAAGAGCAGTCAGTGCTCTTAACCACTGAGCCATCTCTCCAGCCCCCAGTTCTTGCTTCTTGTATCTTTTGTTCTCTAGGTCATTTCATGCTTGAGATCAGGATTCTGGAGAGTCTTCTCCAAAAAGAAATATGAGATTCATTTTCCTTTGTATTCTTTGTAATTATGCTCTGTGTTCCTCTGTCCTGATTTCTGACCACTTGCTCTCCACTGTTTGCCCTCCTTCTTGGCAGAGAGTCCCAAGGAAAGCTCAGAGCCAACGGGTTCTCCAGCCCCAGTGATTCAGCACAGTTCTGCAACAGCCCCTAGCAATGGCCTTAGTGTTCGATCTGCAGCTGAAGCTGTGGCCACCTCGGTCCTCACTCAGATGGCCAGCCAAAGGACAGAACTGAGCATGCCCGTACAGTCACATGTGATCATGACTCCACAGTCACAGTCTGCGGGCAGATGATGCCTCCCATGATGGAGAAATCCCCAGCCAGAGCTCGCCCGCCTGAGCCCAAGAGAGAGATCAACTTACCCCTCCCATCTGCCTTAGATGTGGCAGTATGGGAGAGGGAGAAATTGTGTGTTGTGAGTATGGACAGATGTGGGGCTTTTCTCTTTAGCCACATGAACATGTACGCTTGACACCTGTACTAGGGCTTCTGGCCCCAAAGCCACACAGATCATCCCCCAAGGGTGGGGTTTCTTATGTACCTACAGCCAAAGGCCTTTCCACATGGTCCGAGCAATCATCCCCAGCCCTGATGCATGTGTACCTGTCTTTTAACACTAACCCTTGCACTTGTAGGTTTGGGGTTCTCAGTGTCCTCTCCTCCCATTGAGCTGTGGCTGTTAACTTCTTATTCCTTACTAGCATGCCACTTTCTGCCAGATAGAGGGAGACGAGATTCGATGGCGTGTTGCTTGCTGTCCAACCCCAGCACCCATGCACTCAGGACTTTGTCTCCCCATAGCTGCTTATTTATCTCTTCCCCCTTCCTAAATTGCAGTGAAGCATTCACTTATTGAGAATGTATGAAGCACCAGTATCTCCACCTCTTCCATGTGCTCTATTCCTTATTCCTATCTGCTACCAAAAACAAACACAAACAAAAAAAAGCAAAACTCTGAATGTTTGAATCATTTTTCATTTCCAAACCTATTGGGTACCTCATTTTGTCTCTTGACTTTCCTTGGTCGAATGGTGGGGTTTTTCCTACTTCCCCACCATGCCTTGGGAACCTCATCTTGTGGCCTTATTGTTAGTGGCAATGAAAAGGGAGAGAGCCTGGGATCTAACGGGCTTCCCTGTCTCCTTTCCTACCTTCCCGTTCTAATCAGGGCAGACAGGAACAGTGTAACTTAAAACTTGTTCCATCAGGTTACTGGATTAACAAATTCTTTTATGTTTTATAATAGCTTACTGTCTAACATCTGCATATTGTCATCTTTGGTCATCTGTGGGCCCTTTCCTCTCCTCTTTGTTCCCCTGCCCACATCACTCCTTTCGATCAGCCTTCTGCAGGTCATCAGACAGGAGCTGCTTTCGCTCTCTGTTCCTTGTTTCCCCCACAGCTCTCAGTTTCCCTTCTTTTCTACGATATGGCTTGTGTCCACCAGTGTCCATCACCCTTGTCTTCCCCACCTTCTCTCTCAGCAGGGTCCTGGCCTAGCCAGTAGGTGTCTCTAGTAATAAAATTTCTTTGAACTTGGTTTTTTGTTCTCTGCCCCTCAAATGTAGTGCTTGTCCGAGGCACAGGCTCCAGGGCTCTGAAACATTGTGGCCAAGGTCCTGAGTGGCTTTTGAGTGTAAGAGTGAGTGTAGAGAGAACAGGAAAGTGTGTCATCTCAGCAGAGTGCTCAGGACACGGACTGTCTGTCTGGGAGATTGGGGAGTGTGGCTATTGGCTACCGTTATTTGGTGGGCTCCAGGGAGAGAAATGCACCCTCCTCTTTCTCCTCTTTCCTTGGCTCTGAACTGTGCAGTCTCTTTCAGAGCCAGAGCCCTGTGGATAGATAGGTCAGCTTTAATAGCTTTTGAGTAGAAAACCCTCCCGGCTGTACCAGAGCCACCTTCTGCCATCTGCTCCACCAAGAGTCTTCTTTGCTGCCTCCATCTTAAATGTACAGAATACCTGCTTGCTTCCTTTTTTATTTTAGCTCCCAAAATTTATTGTCATGGAGGAAAGAGAAAATGTTCTACTTTATATGATTATTTCCTCAGAGTTTAGATTAGTGAGCCCATCCTGTAACATGTTCTGCTGCATTGTATCTAAGTTTTCCCTCCTCCTCTTTAGCGTCAGTGCTGAACAAGCCACACCCAGTGGGGGAAAAACAAAACAGGAGATGGCTTTCTCATCCTCTACCACCAGGGACTCAACAGGAACAGCCCCTGAGGTGACAAGGCTAGCAAAGGCCACCAGATGGTCAGGGGCAGGGTATTGTCTCCAGGGATTTCACCTGGCTTTAGAAACTCAGAGCTGTGTTTGTGTTCAGGACTTCTTTAGATGGCTGCTTCCTGGGATTTGTTTTTCATGTTTATAAATTTTGTTTCTTTTTTGTTTTTGTTTTTTCAAGATAGGGTTTCTCTGTGTCGCCGTGGCTGTCCTGGAACTCGCTCTGTAGATCAGGCTGGCCTGGAACTCACAGAGATCCGCCTGCCTCTGCCTTCTGAGTGGTGGGATTAAAGGCGTGTGCCACCACTGCCAAGCATCTTTTTTTTTTTCTGTCTTCCCACTAGCGGCCTTGCACTAAAGCATGTCTGAGTTTATGGCTCCCAAGGAGCCTTCATAGGCTTCATAGACTTGGCTGTTTTTCTTACCCCATTAATCAAGGAATTTTTTTTTCTTTTGGTTTTTCAAAACAGGGTTTCTCTGTAACTTTGGTGCCTGTCCTACTAGCTCTTGTAGACCAGGCTGGCCTCAAACTCACAAAGATCCATCTGTCTCTGCCTCCCAAATGCTGGGATTAAAGGCGTGTGCCACCACAGCCTGGCTCAGTCAGGGTTTTAAAAGTTATGAACCGGTGCCACTTCATCCATACCCTGCCAGTCTAGTCTGCCCCTGTGTGGATATCTAGTCTATACGGACTCTCAAGTCTTTGTTTCCATAGCAGGAAGTCAGCGTTAGGCCCTGAATGATGCAGGGCCCCACAGAACTGCAGTAGGGAAGCAGCACTGAACTTAGGGGCAGGACAACCCCAGATACCTCTATAGTTGGTTCTCTAAGAAAGCAGAGCAACAGCTTACAGTGAAGCTTCTCTTATAGTCAAGGGGTTGTCACCTACAGGATTGCTGCCAGTGGTCACTGCCTTGACCTTTGCCTTCCAGACTTACCTGAACCAGAACCAGCTGTCATACAGCTATCATACACCCTTTTTTTTTTTTTTTTTTTTTTTGAGACAGGGTTTCTCTGTGGTTTTGGAGCCTGTCCTGGAACTAGCTCTTGTAGACCAGGCTGGTCTCGAACTCACAGAGATCCGCCTGCCTCTGCCTCCCGAGTGCCGGGATTAAAGGCGTGTGCCACCACTGCCCGGCTTCATACACCCTTCTTGACATCCTATGATGTGTCATAGAAGAGTCTTTGGCGTTCTGTATGCTTCTTGTATTTGGATATCAATTTCTATCTTTAGGTTTAGGATATTTTGTGCTATAATTTCATTAAATAATTTGACTGATCCTTTTGAATTTATCTCAGGTCCTCCTCCTTCTACCCCATGGGTTCTGAGGTTTGTTTGATCTTCTGAATATATCCCAAGCTTTCTGAAAATGCTGCTCATGTTAATTTTATAAACATATGTGCATGCATGTGTGTGAGTCTGTCTGAGTATATTGTTGTCCCAACTCTGTCCTGCATTCCCAAACTCTTTGATCTTATCGCTTGGTGATGCTTTCTGGCTAGGTTTTTCAGTTGATTGTTTCACGTTGGTTTCTGTGTGGTTCCTTTTCCATGTTTGAATGCCCTCACTAAAATTTCCCTCCATGTTTCTGACTTTCTCCTCCAGCTTACCCACTATCTTGTTCACTTTGGAGGTTTTGTATACAATTCCTTAGTTCATTCATGTGTATTTGAGACTTCTATACAGTCATTCATCCTTTTTAAGAATGAAACTCTAAATCCTTTCTCCAACATTTCAGCCATCTCAGGACTTTGAGTTTCCATTAAGAAAGGTTTGGAGTATGTCCTGGTGGGTTGTTGTCTCATAATATTTGTGTTTCTCTGTGGTGTTTAATGCATCAGTTGAGATGGATATATCCTCCAATTTTAACTCATCCTTTTCCAACTCCATTGTTTTGCATAAGTCCACCGAGCCCTTCTTAAGAACCTATCAGGAGGCCGGGTGGTGGTGGTGCACGCCTTTAATCCCAGCACTCGGGAGGCAGAGGCAGGCGGATCTCTGTGAGTTCGAGGCCAGCCTGGTCTTCAAGAGCTAGTTCCAGGACAGGAACCAAAAGCTGTGGAGAAACCCTGTCTCGAAAAAAAAAAAAAAAACAAAGAACCTATCAGGAGGGAGCTGAGAATGTGGTATCTGAGGACTCTTCTGAGCGACCACAGCCCTGCCCTGTGCCCTTGCGACCCCACTCCTACATGATAAAGCTTGTTCAGAGCTGGGAAGGCACCCAAGGAGAACTAGAAAGGACACGGCTCCTTCCTCTCCTCCTGTCCAAGGCTGTAAGCCCCAGACCACATACTACAGGGAGCTGGGCTGGTGAACCTCGCCTTGCCACCTTCTTCCCTCTCCCAATCTGTAGCTCTTGACTCCCTTTCTTGGTTCACTTCCATCTCCTCAGCGGCTTGCCCTCCAGCACCGTCATCCTGAGAGACTGAGTGACTGAAAGACACGTGCACACAAGAGTTTTCCTCTGGCTTCTGAGATAGGCTCCTTAAAGGTGCTAACTCCTGAGATTACTCTCCCCAGTTTGTCCCTTTCATAGCTTTCTTCCCATCCCCAGATCACATTTCCATTAATATTATCTCTTATGTCCACAAAAAAAGAAATACATTATAGTCAGTCTGTTTACACTCTGGTCTTCCTGCTGTGTGCTCTTCCTCCTTTCTTTAGCTATGTTTGTCCAGAGTGAGAGGTGTGAGGAACCTAAGGCCTGCTGAAGACCCCAGCCCTCTAAAGTCCATCTAGACATTGTTAAAACAGTCTGTTTGTCTCTGTACACATGAATGTGCACAGACAAATCCTCCTACTCTGGCCGGAGTAGTGACCCCACAGGAATGAGCACAGTGCTGCTGGCCAACATCTCCACCCTCTGCACTGTCACTTTGAGGTAAATCCTACCCCAGAATGAACAAGGCTGGTGAGAACAGGGCAGGTTGTGTCCTTGTAGGTACAAGCTTCTGTTTTAGCTAAACAGGTGTTTTCTTTGCTTTTTCTTTTGTTTTTTAATGTGAGCTATACCCCAACTACTGGTGAGTAAGGTTGTAGTTGTTAAATGGCTGTGAGCTCTAGTTTCACTGGCTTTACCTTAGGGCAGTGTCAGCAGCACCATCATCTGAAGCTTGCTAGAAATGCGCACTCTTGGCCATCCCCGCCTCCTGAGCTGAGCACTCTGTGCTTCTAGTACACACTAATGCATGAGTCCCTTGGGACAAGGATTACTTTAAATGTGTCCTCTGCCTTAGCATTGACTTTTCATTTCCCCTCAGTCCCCCTTCCACTCCCATTAAAATAGCCACCACCGTATCACTCAGCCCAGTTCTAGGCTTTCTTTCTTCTAGTCTTAGCTCTAAAACCTTTTCCTACATTGTTCCTGGCAGGACTTACCCATATTTCCTTGCAGGCTTCTCGCTCTGCATTTTCGGTTACATTAAGAGCCAGCAGGAAAGCCAGGAGTGGTGCAACCTTTGATCCCAGCACTTGGGGGGCAGAGGCAGGCAGATTTTTGAGTTCAGGGCCAACCTGGTCTACATAGAGAGTTCAAAGCCAACCAGAGTACACAGAGAGACTCTGTCTCAAAATAAATAGACAACAAAATCAGCAGGAGCCATAGTTGTCCAATTTCTCTCTCTCTCTCTCTCTCTCTCTCTCTCTCACACACACACACACACACACACACCTCTTGCAGGCAGGGATATTAGCCTCCATCCCACAGTGGAGCGTGCTACATCCTGATAGAGTATCTCTTGAGAAGAGAGAAATGTGTATCTATGAATATATCTCTGTTCACCTATATATTTTTGACATGTAGCAATACCTGTCCATCCTGAAGGAGCTCAACCCAGTCCGGGTCCCCAAGCTCCAGTGGTAGGCGTCACAGGTGGGAGGGTCCAGTGCTACGGGCTGTTTTGTTACAAAACTGTCTTTTCTCCTTTCCTTCCACCCAGTTCAGCATGACCCCTGTGAGCAGGCTCTCACAATCTCCTGGGGCGGGGCTGAGGCAGGGGCTTTGAGCTCACCTCCCTAACCGTCCCGTCCTACTTCCCCCAAGCCATGTAGTAGTTATCACCCAGTCTTGCCTTCTCCCTCCGTCCTTCGCCCTGACATATACTGTGCCTTATTTATGCTGCAAATACAACATTAAACTATCGAGAGAATCAATGGTGTGTTTGGTGCTTCCTGCTCAAGCCCATGAGGCCCGCTGCCCGCTCCTGCAGACTCACGGGGCTTTCATGTCTGATTATCCTCTCCCTTCAGTTTCTTAGGGCAGAAAGAGCAGAGTTCTCATTTCTGCTTTATGTAAGTAACATGGTGTTCATCACCAGAATCCTGACTGGAGAACTTAGTGTGTGCTTCATGTAAATGGGAAATGGGATTGCCTTAAGAACAAGAGCCTCTGCTCTTTCAGTGTTTTGTCCTCAGCCTCTTCCAGCAATCGAAAGGAAGAAAAGAGCTGGGCGGTGATAGCACACACCTTTAATCCCAGCACTCGGGAGGCAGACAGGTGGATCTCTGTGAATTCGAGGCCAGCCTGGTCTACAAAAGCTAGTTCCAGAACAGGCTCCAGAACTACAGAGAAACCCTATTTCAAAAGAGACTGGGGAATGTTCATAGAGATAGACAAAGTCAAGCTTTCTTATAGAGGGGAGAAGGGGCTGGAGAGGTGGCTCACAGACACAACTCCAGCTCCAGGGGCTCTGGTGCCCTCTTCTGGCCTCCACAAGCACTGCACCCACCTGCACAATGCCCTTCCCAACACACACACACACACGCGCACACACACACACGCACACACACACACACGTGCGCGCGCGCGCACACACACACACATAATCAAAAAGAAAAGAAAAAAATGAAAAAGAGAAAGAAGCCTGGAAACAGCAGGCAGACCTTGTTTAGAAGCAGATGAACGCTCACAGGAAAGCAGGTCCTGCTCAAGGGTCTGCACTCCTTTATAATTACCACTGAAAGTGAGAACAGCGATGAGACTGAAGAACTTGACAGATTCGTGAAAGACTTGGAGCCCCCTTTGGAACGTGGAAGCACTATTGTTGGCTCTCACTGTGTAGGGCTGGCAAGATGGCTCAGCAGTGAAATCCTTACTGCCAAGCTTAGAGACCTGAGCTGACAACGGTAAGGTGCTCTCTGTGAGGCGTGTCTCACCATCCCCAGGTAAATAAATAAAAGGAAAAAGGGGGCAGGAGCATGTAGGGGCGCAAGAAGAAAGGACATTTGGGAGATGGGCTGGAGATGCTGCTCACATGTAAGGGCTCAGGCTCACAACTGTCTGCAACTCCAACTCCAGAGATCTGATTCTGAACTGGCCTCCCAGGTACCTGCGCTCACATACATGAGGACAGACATCCACACAACTAAAGATAAAATAAGTTTTTGAAAAGGGCAATAGCCGGGCGATGGTGGTACATGACTTTAATCCCAGCACTCACTCGGAAGGCAGAGGCAGGCGGATCTCTGTGAGTTCAAGGACAGCCTGGTCTACAAGAGCTAGTTCCAGGACAGGCTCCAAAGCTACAGAGAAACCCTGTCTAGAAAAACCAAAAAAAAAAAAAAGGCCATAGGCCAGTCTGGTCTACAGATTGAGTTCCAGGCCAGAACTACAAAGTGAGACCCTATGTTTGTTTATTTGTTCGATTGTTGGTTGGTTTTTCCAGACAGGGTTTCTGTGTAGATCAGGCTGGCCTCAAACTCAGAGATCCGCCTGACTCTGCCTCCCCAGTGCTGAGACTGAAGGCGTGCGCCACTACTACCCTGCTGAGACCCTGTAGATAGGCAGACAGACAGACAGACAAGTCTGGGAGTTGGGAATCCAAAGGCAAGATCGTGTAACAGGTTAGCTGGATTAATTTATACTGTGGTGGAGGTGCCTGCTCCATAGGGAGAAACCAGCTAACTTCAGCCCAGACCCTGGCACTTGAGTGTGGTGGGCAGAGTGCCTGTTCTGTCTCTGGTCCGGTAGTATTGCCCTGCACTCACTCGGTTTACCACCCACAACAGCCTCAGGAGATCTCTGAAAATTCAAGGCCAGCTTGTTCTACCTAGTGAGTTCCAAGACAGCCAGGGCTACTAGTGAGACCCTGTAAACAAACAGAAAACCTGAACTCCTGCCAGGTGGGTGTTGGTGGTGCACATGTGTAACCCAGCACTTGGGAGGCTGAGAACAGAGGCCAGCATACTCGGGACTACATAGAGTCCAATCTTAGAAAATCACAAGCAAGCTGAGGATGGTGATGCACACACCTTTAATCCCAGCACTCAGGAGGCAGAGGCAGGATCTCTGAGTTTGAGGCCAGCCTGGTCTACAGAGTGAGTTCCTCCAGGACACCCAGGACTGTCACATAGAGAAACCTTCTCCCAAAAAAAAAACAAGCAAACAAAACCAACAAAACTCTTATCCACAAACCTAAATGTAAGTAGGTTACAATAAAGTACTATCCCCTTCAGAAAAAAAAAATGAATTAAAATAAAATAACCAGGCTGAATGGAATGCGTAAAGGGCTTTTACATGTGAGATGAGAAATGCTGAGACGCCATGGAACAAACTAAGACCTCTGAAGGAGCCATCAAGAGGTGAAAGCCAGCGCAGCACAGGGAGAAGTGTGTCCAAAGAAAGCCTCTGGAGATGGTAAGATTCCCAGGACTGGCGTGGGGGAGGAAAGCAAAGGTAATCACAGTTGACATTTTAAAAATATCAGCTCTGGGCTGGAGAGATGGCTCAGCCTTTAAGAGCACTGACTGTTCTTCCAGAGGACCCAAGTTCAATTCCCAGCAACCACATGATGGCTCACAACCATCTGTAATGAGATCTGGCGCCCTCTGGCCTGCAGGCATACATGGAGGCAGACTTTCTATACATAATAAATAAATAAAATCTTTAAAAAAAAAAAAAACTTCTCTTTAAAAAATATCAGCTCTGTGCTTTGCTACAAAAGCCAAATAATGCTTCTCCTAGGAAGTAATCCATTTTATTGTTCCTGTATGTAAGGAAAGGGAAGCTGAGAATGTCAGTAGCTTGCTTTGCTGAGGGCTAAGTCAGAACCCTGACATGGTCCTTCTTGAGTTTAGGTTAGAGACATGGCCCACTAGCACCTGCACGGCAGATACGGTCCTCCCCTGGCCTAGAGTGATTCTGTCTTTCCCTGAAGCAGGACCCTGGTCGCCAGTTCCAGTAGTATTTTAGAACCCAGCACCAGGCAGAGGCTGATCCCCCACCCCCCACCCCAAAAAACCCTGTCCTTAAATCTTCCCAGACAGGCCTGGAAAAGGCAATGGTTGTACCTGATAGCAGAGTAGTGGCCACACGGTGGCAGTAGAGCTTCGGCTGTGGAGTTCCATTCCCCAGTTCTCTAGCAAAGATGGGCCCGGTCCATCCACAAAATTTACAAGCCACCGCTACTCATTAAGACCCCAAAGCCCACCTGTCACTCACCTTATTGTCCATAGGTAAGTCATAAGAGTAGGGACTCCATGTTTAACCTCATCAGAAGTAGCGGGGATAGGAATGGGCTGCAGTCCTGACTGCCCATCTCAAGCATGGGGAGGGACCAAGGTGGGTCACCCTAGCCTACTAGTAACCAACCCTAGTTCCTTCCCATCCAGGAAATAACAATCCTGACAGGAGTTTCTTCAGTCCAGAGTTGATCAATTGAAGCTCTCCAACCTGTTGAAGAATTGGGGGTTCTTATAAGGCTCCCCCAGGGCCTAGCTCTGACAAACCGTCTGCAATTAATGATGCTTCCTGAGCTCTGGAGACAGGATTTATGCATCTAATAAAGTCTGTAACTCCAGGCTTAGGCCGGGGGTAGGAAGCTGAGAGCAGAAAGTCCCCAGGAGGATATGAGAGGAGGTCCCAGGTGGCTCTTAATAGAGCCATGCATTTCTGTTGCCTGTCTAGATTTCCCTCAGGCTGCTGCTGAGGTGGGGGTGGGACAGCAGGTATAAGAGGATGGTGTGCCAGTGGGGAGGTGGATGGCAGCATGGATTCCAAGCAGGTTGCTGTGCTGCTATTGCTGCTGCTGCTGCTGCTGGACTCGGGTCTTTCTGAAGAACCAGGGAGCCGGGATGGAGACCAGGTCTTTGCAGTGAGTGAGCGCCCTTCCCCGCACTATCCCCTCCGCTGAAACTTGTGATATAGGCTTTGATGTTCCCTGGCTGCTAAGGTCTTTTTTTTTTTTTTTTTTTTTTTTGGTTTTTCGAGACAGGGTTTCTCTGTGGCTTTGGAGCCTGTCCTGGAACTAGCTCTGTAGACCAGGCTGGCCTCGAACTCACAGAGATCCGCCTGCCTCTGCCTCCAGATTAAAGGCGTGCACCACCATTGCCCGGCTTGCTAAGGTCTTCATAAAGCCTTGGCTTCTAAGGAAAATGGCTCCTGAGCCCATACAAGTTGCTCCTAGTTAGTCTTTTCCCCCATGTCTTCAATGTCCAGGAGGACACTGCCTTTTTCCCTGTCACCTTCTCATCACAGGAAGAAGATGGGGGACCCCACCCACCACAGTATGCCCAGACTCCTGGGACCCTCTTGCGTTTTCTGCTGCAGGCCATGGAGAGACCTGGCAGAAGCCCAGCCTTCCTGTTTCATCCTCAGAGGTGAGTTTCAGCAGACAGAGGCTGGGAAGGTGGAGGGCTGAGTACGAGGTGAAGGAAGCTAAGGTAGATGGAACTTCAACTGAGGATGAATCTCTCCAAAGGTTTGGCAGAAATACCTGGGGGTCCTGGAGCAAAGAGCAGCTAAGTCCCCGGGCTAGAGAGTTCTGGAGCCTGGCTGCCCCTCAGCGCTTTGGGAAGAAGTAACAGCATCATCCCTGTGATGTGTCTGCATGCAAAATCACCCCCATGTGCCATGTGTGCCCCCAAATAAAATGACCTGTCTTCTGAATCCATGTGTTTGGACAAGACTTTCAGGGAATGGGCGGCGGATTCCAAGGACAAGAAGCACAGGCCCCTCACCTCCACTCAAATTCACACCATTCTGCTCAAAGGGTCCCCAGCTAACTGCACACAGCCTCCTTCCTACAGTAACAGAAAAACAGGGAGTTCAGCAGAAGAATAAACACGCCATGTTTATTCCTCTGACAACCACATGACTCACGGCCAAAGAAAGCAGGAAGCCAATGAGCAGCATTTATTCTAGAATCCATTAGAATTCCAATTTACTTTTCATTTGCCATCCATAGAATGAGAGCAAATCCTGGGCTGGCTGGGGCCCTTGCTCGCCTGTGTCTTCCTCAGTCTCAAGGCAGGCAGTCTGTCTCAGAGGTAGAGATGGCAGCCCTGGAGGGTTCCAGAGCTGCGCCGATGCATGGGGCCAGGATCAGGAGGGGCAAGAGGTAAACGGTGCGCATCCATCACTGTAGCCAGGGTGCTACTTGCTACCCGCCATGATCCTGAGGTACTGGAGGGCGCGGCGAGCAGCCTCACCTCGGGCTGCCTCCCTGGTAGTTGCAGAACCATGACATACAGTGGCTGGCTGGGTGGACAGCTCCACTAGGCACTGGCAGAGCCCACTCAAGCTCAGTTCTTCTAGAAACCAAGAAAGAGGAAGGAGGCAGTATGGGGGAGAGAGGGCACCAAATATGATGTACGTCACCTATCTCTTAACCCCTTTTATACTTCCTCTGGTCCTGTCCCCTCCACCGCCCGCCCTCCAGTCCCCTAGCTGGCCATACCAATGTCCAAGTAGCTGACATGGAAAGCCTGCTCCTCGGAGAGCTCATTGAGGACACTGCAGCAGGCAGAACCCAGAGTCCCTAGAGAGCCCACAGAGCAGCTACGAAGGGACAGAATCTTTTCTCCCACAGAATTGCGCAGGGAATCCCATGTGCAGCCTGGCCCCCGGTTCCGAAGTCCATCCAGGCGGGAGCTCACGCCCTAATAAGATGAGACGGAGAAAGCTAAGCTCTGGCATGCTATCTGCTGGAACCTCATCTGGTTCCAGGCAGCCTTCCTCGCCCCAGTAAAAGTTGCTTACAGGGCCTTTGCCCTAGGTGAGCTTTCCCCAGTGAGTGCAGCACAGGCTAGCACAGGCTGAGGGGACTGCTGGGCTCACAAGTTCAAAAGGCCCTACAGTTTGGTAAGAAAACTGAAGAGAAGCAGGTCCAGACTCACTCCCAAATCACAGACAGACCCAACCCAATTCCCCATGTCCAGCACTGTGAACCACATGGCAAACCCACATAAACCACTTACAATGGAAAAGTGATCATCATCAGGTTCTGCCTCATTGCCATCCCGGGCGTCCAGAGGAACTGTGTGCACTCGAAGCAGCATTTTAGCTGCTGCGTTCCGCTTTGCCAGCTTTTTGGAAGTGCCACTGCCTGAGTGTGAGGAAGGGGTTGCTGGATGTGGGCATTGCTAAGAGGCCAGTGCTCTCCCTCCAGGTTATACTTGGACTGAAGTCCCTCAATGGGATGTCACTGCACATGGGAGCTGAAAGTCTGTCATTGGCCAGAAGAGAGGGGAAGATGGGCAGGGGCAAGGAGGACACAGGAGCAGGAGCTAAGCAAGGGCTTGCAAAGCACAGAAAGCTGGGGACAGAGCATAGCCAGGCAAAGAGAGAGCCACCTTGTGCTCCTGGTCAGAGCACGGCAGAAACAGTTACCAATCTCAACGAAGCGTTCCACCCGGCAGGTCATGGTGAATTCTTTACGGTGAGCAGGCCCAGACTCCTGGGTCACCATGTACTCTGGCAAACGCCAGCCTTTTTGTACCACGAGCTCCTTAAAGGGAGACAGACACAAGAGCCCAAGGCTAAGTGAGGAGAGGTTCCTTAGCTACATGGCCTTCTTCCCAGGAGCCTCAGCCTTTGGGTGAGGATGACCACCCTCCCACAGTAACAGACGCCTGCCTCACAGCCCTAGTTCAGAGAAGACAGCACAGACCTGCAGAGCACCAACAGGGTTGCACTCCGACTGCTGCGGGGAGACAGGGGGCTGCATCTCCATGGGAGGGCTCCTAGAGGGGAAGGGCCACTGCTACCATCTCCTGATTTCCCACCAGGCAGGGAGCAATCTGTCCAAACATCCAGTCTTGCTCCTCCCAACCCCCATCATGCCAGCCCTGCTAGTTCCCAGGAGAATTTTGATGTGGAAATATGTCAGCAGTTTCCCTATGACGGAGCCAGTTCTGGAAGTACCTTCTGGGCCTCAAACATGGGACCTACCGTGCCCAGCTCAGAAAATGGAGCCTGTAAAATGTCTGAACAATCTAACATCTTCACATGGCTATTTAGACATCGTAAATTACCTCCATCTCAAGCTCTGGTGCAAATTTTTCAATTATTCCACTCTGTGTTTACTTAAAGGCTTCTTCATCCTAACCTGCCTGGGTCCAAGGACTAAGAGGCGAGGGTCTTCCCTCCCTCTGAGATGTCAGGTAACTCAAGATACCTGGTTAGTAGAGCAGATGGAACAGGGGCGGCAACTTCTGCAGCAATGACAGGCGCGTCCTCAAGCAGTGAAGGATCTAGAAGAGAAAAAGAACTTCCCAAGGGGAAGGGAGCCTTGGATTCACAGCCATGTAGAAAGGAACGGGGTGTGAGGTCCTTCTGACCTTTCCATCCCCTGAGAGAATTCCTTCCCCCTGATCCAGACTCAAAGAGAGCCTCAGCAACAGCTCTTCCTCCAGGGATCCTCTGCTGACCCACACTGGCTCAAAAGCACTGAGGTTGGGGGGGGGGGGGGGGGCGCTCAGAAAAGATTGTCTCTTCCTACCCAACAACAAGCTCCAACCTAAATGTGGAAGAGGGAAAGTCATGTTGCTAGAAAGTGGGCATATCAGGACCAACTTATCAGCCTTAGTCCCCACCCCCTATGCCCTACCCCAGCCCCAGAGCAGCCACCACCCATCAAAGGGGCTATTACCCTGAGCCACCCTAGAAACACCCTGTTCAGCTTTGGAGTCCCCAGGCCGGGCTTAGGGAGTAGGAGGCAGTGAGGACGCCTGGGTTCTCGGCAGGGCTGCTAGTGTGCCTTGGCTGTTCCTCCCTCACCTGCTTTCCTCCAGGGCTGGGTCCAGCATGCTCCCCCCTTTGAGGTGTTTGAGGGCCACCTCAGCTGCCTTGTGCTTGGCTGCCTTCTTGCTGGGGCCCTGACCTAAGAAAAGGGGTGTGGGCAATACTGGAGGTCACCAGCGGACAGCAGAGAAACCAGCCCCCACACCGAGAGGGAGTCAACAGCCCCCTGAGCAACCCCCCTGCCAGGAATGGAAGGGTTCTGCTGACTGCTGGAAAGGCCTTCGTCCTGGTCAGCATCATCTGAAAGGAAAGCCTTATTGAGGCACTGTCTACATCAGACTGACCTGTGGACACGTCTGGGGGATTGTCTTGATTGCTAAGGAGGTAGAAATGCCCAGCCCACTATCGTGGTGCCACCCCTAGGCAGGTGGTCTGAAAGTGGAAGCATCTACCATTGCCCCTGCTGTGCTGCTGTGGCTGGGAGGCCTATGGAACAGTAAGCAGGCAGCAAGAATGAGTTTATTCTCTTTGCTCTTGACTGTGAATGAGTTTCTTCCCAGCGATGAGGGCTGTAAACCATCAACCCTATCCTCCCCTAAGCAGCGTTTAGGTAAGGTGTTTCGTCATAACAATACAAATGGACCTAGAACAGCCCATATCTTTCAGTTATCTCCCATAACTAAGCCATGCCAGGCAGGACTTCTGAGCTCCAACACCGGGAGAGGGGAGTGTCTTCCTTTCCTCTACAAAAGCATTTTCTTTCCCCTCGATAAATAGGCAATAGAAAAAACAAAGGGTCTGTTCTGAAGTACGAGCTCTACCCTGCCACTTATCAGGCATGTGACCATCTGCTAGTCATTTCATTTCTGAGACTAAGATGAAGGCCAACAGAGTGAGCTTGCTCCCCCAAATACCCACGCGGGGGTTCAGTGTTCCATCTACTTTTCCTCTACGGCAGTAAAAGTAGCAGATCCCTTTGACATTTCCTGTCCTATCCAACTTCTGACAGCCCTGTTCTTCCAATCCAGAAAGCAGCTTTCCCCGCTGAAATCTCCATCCCTCCCTGGCCTTAAAGAAGAGGACTGGGAAGCGTACACGATACTAAGCCACGGGCCCTGTGAATGCACACCCCAGCCAGGCTGCCCAAGCCTTCCTCACCAGTGCAGCTGGTGTCGCCAACGGTGACCCGGAAGGTGAAATTAGGCTGATGGGCTTGGCCCTCGGCTTTGAGAAGGTCGTACACGGGCGTCTTTCCTATTCTGGTCCCATACTCCTGAAGAAGGCTGATCGGGGTCTTGCCCGGGTTGGCGGCCAGCATTTGCTCTACGCTGGGAGAGAGGGGCACAAACCACTATCACACTTCCCCTTTCGGCACCCACCTGACCAAGCATTACCACATTAGACATAGCCACATTTTAGGGTCCATGGATCCCAGGCAGTAAAGCATCCATGGACTGGGCTAAAAGTTAAGGTGCAGGAGGGAAAGCAAGAGCCTCTACCCCAAGGCAAGTGGAGAAAGGACTGTTCTCAGGGCGAGGGATCCTGTGCCGTAGTGATGGTTGGACGTGCATTTTCCCCTGGCACAATGCAATTCGGAAACCCAGTACCCACCAAATGCACTGAACATCGGGTCATAAAGCCTAAGGCTCCAGAAGAGTCTGGGAATCGAGCCAACCCCAAACTAGAGCTGGAGGCGATGGCCACTGACCCAGTGCATGCTGGGAACCTCTGCCCACTACCCCAGTGCTTGCTGGGAACAACCCTCAGACCAGGTGCATGCTGGGGCTGCGCCGCTACCCGTCCGCACAGCCTCACACTTTTCGTCCTGCAGGAATCGAAATAGGCAGCTCACCTGGGCAGCCCGCAGCCTGTGGTAGTGCCGGAGCCCTGCTCCTCTTCACTCATTCCCTCCTCCGTCCCCGCGGGCGCCACCGTGACTACAGCCTCCACGCGCCCCAGTACACCACCGACGAGCTAGGGCCGGGGCCAAGCCCGGAGTCGCGGCCGGTAGGGCCCGCAGCGGGGCATGCTGGGATCTGGAGTCCCCTGCCCATCCGGCTCCTTGTGTCTTCATCAGGAGTCGAGCTACCCGCCCCACAACTCTCCGCGTGGTTCGCCCGGGCGCCTGCGCCGCCCTCTGGGAGGAGCGGACCCTCCACGGAAGCTTCCCAACCTACCAGTGGTTTTTGTTTTCTAGTGTCGTCCCGCCTTCTTACTAACGCACTGCCTCCTCCCAGACCGAGACTGTGAGCATGCGTACTAGCAGGTGGCGGCGACTGGGGGCGGGGCGGTAAGGGACGCAGCCCTCAGAGAACTACAGAACCCAGGTGCCCGCGCGCCATCCGGTCACCGCTGCAGGCTTCGTGGCTTCATTGGCTGTGTTGAGAGCGACTTCCTCTAGGCGCTTGTCGATTGGTCACCTGGGCCAGAGGGCGGGACGGGGAAAGATAGGGTCTGCTTCTTGAGAAAGGGTTGTGATTGGCTGAGGGGGCTGCTGGCGTGGTTCTTTTGCTGGCCCAGAGGATGGGCCTTACCTGGCCGCCCCCACCTCAGAGCTCTGGGGCTGTCGTAAGTTTTTTTCAGAAACTGTCTCCCCAGGCACCAGTATAAGTCCCTAGCGCCTCAGGCCTCCGTGTTAAAACCTGCTGCTTTTCTGTGGCGTGTCCTTGCCGCTCTTCATTAGCGCAGGCAGCCTGTCGGGGTTTGCGACTCTTTAGATAGGCCCTAGTGAACCTTTCTTGAACTGTCCGGGAACCTGGGGCCCGAGGATCATGAGGTGGATCTTCTGCTGTGTTCTTTAGTCTCAGCTGAAAGAGCACGAGAGTAATTAACGAACTAAAATATGCGCAAAGTACTTTTGGATCCCCAAAGTCTTGATACCATCAGGGTGAAGGATATAGGGAAAATCTTGTGACCTTGGACAGAGGAAGAAAGAGACACCACGAAAATCGTGATTCAAAGAGTGTTTTAAGAATAGCTCTAGGAAGAGATGTCTTGCTAAGAAGGTAGATTTTCAGGATGATAAAGAGGGTTCATCCAGGATGTGGGAAAGAACTTAGGACTGGGTGGACTCCGATGGGGTGAACTGAGCAGTGACAAGGAAGACCAGCTGGCGATAGTGGTCTGAGAAGGGGGCACAGCCGGAGCGTTGTACGCTGAGGAGCTGCGTATAGGAAAGAGTCTGGAAGACAGGTCACTAGGGGTTCCTACAGAATCCGCATGAGGCCCAAAGTGGGACTGCCGTAGGTCACCTCCAGGAAGGAGGCACAAACCCTAGGCGAGCCAGAAACGAGCCTGGAGCGCGCCGGATGGCAGCCGCGGGCTCCTTTAAGAGGCCGGCGGCTCCAGCGCAGCATCCCCCGCTCAGGGCGTGTCCGTCCCGGGGGGCCAGGGGCGGGGGCCTTGGAAGGAGCGGGAGTTCAAGTCGAGTGAGGACGGGGCTTAGACTAGGGGGTGGGGGCCAAAAGCTGGGGCTGACATCCGAGCACCTGAGCTCCACACGAGCATTGCCGGTGACAGCACCCCGGGTCCGGTGGAGGGCAACGGGGGGGGGGGGGGGGAGGGGAGGAGGAGGAGGCGGGAGCAGCATCCGGAGCCGAGCTGCAGCAGCGCCGCCTTTTGTGCTGCGGCCGCGGAGCCCCCGAGGTGAGAGCCTGGGCGAGTCGTGGGGGTGGGGGGCAGAAATGGGTTCGGGTCTTGGGATCCTGGGGTGGCGGAAGAGTCGGGATACAATTGTGGCGTGGTGGGGGAGGAGGTGACTGAGGATGCTGAGACCGTGGGATGAAGGAACTGGGTACCTGGACCCGACGCCTAGAGATAGCAAGGAGCGGGGCGAAGCTGAGGGATGCGGCGGCCCAGTTTTGAGACCAGAAGCCTCCAGCGCTGTAGTGGATCATGTGGGGGTGAAGATGGCCAGGGGAAGACTTAAAGAACGGCGGGCAAGAGCACGTCCTCTTTTTCTCCTCATCCTCAAGACCGAGAGGGAAGGGGAAGGGAGAGTTGTGGCCCTCTCCAGGGAAGGGAGGGAAGGGCAAGGCCTAATGTACCCACCGCCCCCCTCCCCCACACCTGCACCTTTCAGGCTCCACCTGAAAATTAGGCTGCTCCTATTCCTGCATGCCCTGGCTGGGTTTCTCTCCCCTTCCGTCTGTAATGCTAATGTTTCTAATCTCCAGCTGTGGCGTTCCCTACCTCCAGCTGTTGAACCCTTCCCCCATTTGTACGTGGCTTTCGGTCTCAGCCGGCTGTCCTCTGGCTTCCCTAACCCACTTCCCAGGTCAGACACTACGAACCCCCCCCCCCCTTTTCTCACACACCAAACTCCTTGGCTTACCACGTTGATAGCGAAGGCTTTGGCTGAGGGTGGGCTCCGTAAGCAGTAGTAGGGAATGGAGGGAGGAGGCTTGCAACTCTATTTGCTGCCTTTTTGGCCTTCAGTCAAGAGAACACGCACCTGAGGTCTCATACACCCCAAACCCCTGCAGCCACAGTGGGCGTCTCACTCTCGTCCTCCTCTGCCTTCCTTGGCTCTGAGAGACCTGGTTTCCAGCCTGGTCATCCCAGGCTTACACCAGCAGCAAGCATTTGGGAAGGAAAGATCCCAGGTGCCCCCTGGGCCTTTCCCTACAGACACTGAAGTTTCCAAGTTCAAGAGCCCTGCCCCTCATTTTTAAATGTCTCACATTTAAGGAGGGGAAAGTATCTGAGGCTCAAGCTAAGCCCCAGCCAACTGTAGGCTCCCAGGAAGACCCCAAGGTCCAACACTCATGAAGTTCGCCATCATTGGTAGAAGGTGTGATTCCAGATTACCTAGGTTTCTTCACAGTAGAAAAACCCTCTAAAAGGCAGTTACTGCTCAGGTTCTCAGGGGAGAAGTGTTGGTAAGGTGATAGAGGACCCTAAATTCTAGCACCCACTTCTGCCTCGTGTTGTCCATGTCTAAGGAGTAAGAGAATTGGGGACGCAGCTTTTCTGTCCTTGTTGAAAGGGTGCCCGCAGAGGACATGGTGACTTGAGGAGTTTGTCCACTTGCCCCCAGAAAGCCTGGTCATGTGTGCATTGGGAGAGTGGCAACACCAGTCTGGAGGATAGAGCCCCTGACCTTCAGTTTTATTTATTTATTTATTTGTGGCATTAGGAATTGATCCCAGGGCCCTACACATTCTGGGCAAGCTCTCTACCGCCAAACTACATCATCAACTTATTTTTTACAGATTTTATTTTGAGACACAGTGCCACTAAGTTGCCCAGTCAGGGCTTGAACTTTGAACCCTCCTGCCTCTGCCTCCTAAATGAGTGGGCTTTGAGACCTGAGCCAGGAAACCTGGCAGGCTGCATTTCCCTTTGCTATTTTTTTTTTTTTCAGTTTTTGTTTTCCACCTTTCTTCCTGTGTCCTCAGTGTTACTTCTTGTTTTGAGGAGATAAAAGAAGCAAGAAGCTAGCCCGGTGCACCATGGCCGATGCCCGCCTTTAATCTCAGCACAGAGGAGGCAGGTGGACAAGTGGATCTTTGTGACTTCAGGACAGCCAAGGCTACAGATAGGGGTGTGGCTCCATTGGTAGGGGCCTCCAAGAAGCCGTGGCAAAGCCCTGCAGAAAGTTTGATGTGGTTCACTTCCCTTATCCTGCACTGGGCGGACAGGAAGGAGATCAGGAGCTCAGGTCATAGTCAACTATGTAGCAAGCTCAAGGCTAGTATGGGTGGGTGACATAAGAAAAAGTTTTTTACTTTGTGTGAAACATAACTGCTGTCTATGGAGAGCATCCTGTGTGCCAGGTACTGGGCCAAGAACTTTTGGTTACCTCAGTAGTTGATGTAACATTAACACTGTCATCACCTGAGCTTTAGGGACGAGGAGATTGCAGTGAGGTAGCCAGTCTCGGTGGTACATTTCAGTGATCAGTGAGCTAAGTAACCGATAATGCCAGAAAGACGAAGAGTGTGAGAGATGCATGAAGGCGAACCCCTGGTCTGTACCGGAGTTCTGGGCTAGCCAGGGCTACAGAGTGAGAGCTTGTCTGTCCAGAAACAACAAACCAGTCATGAGATGAGAGCAAGGCATGTCCCACTGGCCTTTGCGCAGAGACAGCTTTGTTAGCAGGACTCATACTGCAGGGCATCCAGCGCATCAGAGCAGAGACTTGGTGCTGAGGCCTGTGAGTCCCCCATTCCTAGGCTAGGGACAGAAATGGATGGATATTACACATGTCTTATCTCTTTTCTGCAATTTAAAAACATGTAAAAGCAAAAATGTCACATTTTATATTAAAGGAAGCTCAAAATTATTACTGAAATAATATAGATAAACCTAAAGAAGAAAATTGATGAACTATGTGTGCTGGTGCATGCCTGTAATCCCAGCACTTAGGAGAAACAAAAGGTATTCATGTCCAGCTTGGCCTATATGAGACCTTGTATTATTTAAAGAAGAAAAAAGTTGAAATATCCATAATTTCACCTGTCACCTTTTTTAAGACAAGGTTTCACTGTGTAACTTAGGTTGGCCTTAGCCTCTGAGTTTACAGGTATGTCTCAGCTCACATGGTTACTTTCAGATATTTTAAGATGCTAATTCAGTCCTGGTGCCGTGTGTTCCTTATAGTCTGCTTCTTTCAGGCCTGTGGCTGTGCCGTGCGCCGTGCCGCTCCTGCTCGCTGCCTCTCTTATCCTCCTGAGCGAGGCTGATGAGGAGAGAGGCTCACTGAGCAGGCCCCAGAGGGAATCAGCTAGGGAATAAGGATGAGGTGCAGGGCTCCGGACCTTCCCTCAAGTTTGCAGAGGCAAGACAGCAGATCTGGAGCCTCCAGCTTGCCTACTTTCATGTGACCACTGAAATTATCATTGATCCTAGGAGAGCAAAAGGTCTGAGACCACTCTTCCTTTTTTTCTGGTTGAGAAGAGCTGGCCTCCCTACAATCCACAAAGAAAGATCTGGTGTTTAGCTAGGTGGGAAAACAGAGCAGAGCCAGGAAGGAGGCAGGCATGGCTCACTGTGCCCCTACCTCCTCTTCCTGCCCCTCCTCAGCCCTGAAGGCCAGGTAGGAAAGTCTGTGTGAGACTCAACCTCCAAGGGCCTAGGGCAAGGCTGCTGCAGTGCCTTTTCCCCTCCAGATCCATAGCTGGCTTTTTCCCTAAGCAGCACTGAGCCCCAGCCCCTTCACTGTCCACCTTACTGGCAAAGGGATGATAAAAGGGAGCCTCAGGATCTGAAGTGGCAAGAACCTAGGGTTCTGTGATCTCCACTTCTCAAAAGCCAACTCCCTTTTCACGGTCCCTAAGAGAGTGGGAGTCCTTTCCAGCTTGGAAGAGCTCTGGGGTAATAAGACCATGGGTCCTGTCAAGAGGAAAAGTAGCCGGGCGGTGGTGGTGCACACCTTTAATCCCAGCACTTGGGAGGCAGAGGCAAGCGGATCTCTGTGAGTTCGAGGCAGCCTGGTCTACAGAGCTAGTTCGAGGACAGGCTCCAAAGCCACAGAGAAACCCTATCTTGGGGGAAGAAAAAAAAAAAAAGGAAAAGTAAACCGTAGGCAGGCCGCAGGCACAGCAGCCGTTTGTCCTGCACTCAGAAGCATCTGTCCTTAAGGGTCTCACAGCATGCGTGGTAGAGAACCAGGATCCCCATCACAGTCCCTGAGAGGGAAATGAGGTCCAGGAAGGAAGAGAGTTGAGTGCGAGAACTCAAGGGATAGACAGATGGCCACACCCCTGAGCAGAGCCTCCAGGACTGACCACCCGACAAGCCACTGGGTCCTGCTGCTAAGGCAGGAAGGAGCAAGAGCTCACCTGCTACAGCCTTGCAGTCTCCTCAGGAATGAGGAGAGGTGAAGGTGACTTCCAGGTCCCAACTCTATAGACATCTCCCGTAGTAGATGAAGTCAGGGACCACTCTGTGCCCTCACAGTCTGACACACAGACACTGTCCACATTTGTCCCTTGGTTTAGTGACTGACAGAAATCCCTGCTGTGCCCCCCCCAGGCCCTGCATAATTGATAGCCAGGGAGACAGGTCCCCTCCCCCAGGGTGACCCGACCCAGCTGGCGGGCAGTGAGACACAGCTGGTGGGTCAGGAATAAAGGAAGCAGAAAGGGGACATTTGCTGGGAAAGAGGAATCTCCAGTTTACCACTGCTCCCTGGGGTCCCTCAACTCTCCAGTCTGTCTTCTTTCAGGTCAATCTAGAAGAGCTGTCACTAGCCTGAGGGGGTAGGGAACCCAGAACATGACTAAATGCCCTGGGTGTCATCTCTCGCTTCTCCAGCTCTTCCCACTGCCCTAAAAGGTGAGCAGGTGGAATGGCTTCTCGGCTCCCCAGCTGCTGGCCCTGGATACCACAGGGCCCTCTGGGGCTGCCTGTGTGATCTCAGCGAGGCAGAACTGCAAACTGATTCTGAGGATGGCATTCTCTGTACGATTATACCTGGTTGCAGTCCAGATGATGCCAAAACCATTTTTAAAATCTGATGCTTTGATACCTAAAACTGGGCTTCTAGATAGGAAACAAGTGTAGAAAGGGAAAGGCCGGCTGTGTTATTAATCTTTTCGTCTCCATCTTCCCAGGGTTCTCTGTTTTCAGGCCACCCTCCAGGTTTGACGCTGTTGGTCAATCTCTTCACCCAGTTCTTTTGACTGTCCATTTCTTTACTTCTGTGTGGTACTGCCCCCCGCCCCGCAAGCAACCCTACGAGTCCTCCCCCTCCCATTCCCTTTTCCTTCACCAGATACCCAGCCCAAGTATCTGTGCATGAGGGGTCGGAGGAAGGTGAGCTTCAGGGGACACAGGTGGGGCCAACAGCGAGCCCAAACCTGAATGCAGGCAGCCAACATAGCCTCCACCCTTAAGCCTACCCAGGTCAGAGGCGGGTTCCGGCGGGGCCCCGCCCCTGCCTCGCGTTCACGTGACCCTAGGCTAATCTTGTCCCGATGACTTCACGGGCCCAGTCGTCATGGTTACGCCGCAGCGCCCAGCCCTACCCCCAGCCGGCTGTGCTTTCTTCTCCCCCTCCTGGACCCCTCCTGCTGCCGCGCCCCCAGCCCCGCGGCACGTGACTGTCGGGAAGGAGGTCGGCAGGGGAGGGGGAGCTGTGGCCGTAACCCCTTCCACTCCACTTGCCGTGGTGCGGTCACTGGTGTCAGGCGGTCCAGCAGGTGGGCATGCGAGAGCATGCGTGAGCACCAGCCTTGGGGCCGCGGTGAGAGGCGGAAGTCTTAGGGTCGTTTGCAGGAAATTCTCCGTGTGTTCGCAGGCTGGTCTGTGTTAGTAATTTACGTTATCGTAGACACCTTCGCTCGCGAAGCCGCACACATCGTGGGATATGTTGGCAATTCAGAGGCTGTGGTTCCTGGTTTCTTGACCTCGGTTTTCTCTAGACCATAAGAAGACCAAATACGCCTTATTTGCTAGGCTGTTCTGAGGATTCAGGGAATTGAGACACACGGGGCATGGTGGGTAGAGCAGTGTTTCCAGCTCGGCTCGGTGTTTCCGAGCCACGAGGCTGGAGGCTCAGGGCCTCGCCCACTCAAAAGGACTTTAACCAGACAGGGTTGGGACTGCAGGGAAGACTTACAGGTGGAAGTGAGACGGTGACTGTGGCGCCACCAGCTGGTTAATACTTCTGTACCTGTGCTTCAGTAGGGCTTGTAATTCCAACTGTATTCGTATAATTTTTAGCTTCTTAATTTCATAGTTTTATGTGTGTGTGTGTGAGCCTGCATGAGATTATGGCCCTTGGCACTATGGCAGGGCCTTGGTTTGTGGATGCTGGGAACGAACTCCAATCATCTGCAAGAATAGTAAGCACTGTTAACCCCAGCCATCTCTCCGGCCCCTTGGTATATATTAATTATACTTAACCATGGGTTTCATTATGATATTTTAATATTTGTATATAATGTATTTGATTATCCATATTTCTCATAACCCTTGTCCCATCTTCCCCCACATCCTATGTATTCCTTCCCAAGCAATACCCCTTCCATTGTATCCTCCCCTCTTCTCCCCTCCACACCCCCCCCCCCCGCCACAGAGTTTAATTAGGTTTGCTAATAGGAGCCTCAATTTGGGTTAATTTACAGTGGCATGGGCACCTTACCAATGGGGATATACCATCAAAGAAAATGTCTTTCCTCTCTCTCCCAGCAACCGTTAGCTGCATTTCTAGTTTCTTTAATAGAAGGCCAGAGGGAAGGAAAGATCGGTGTGGTGTTGTGAGCCCTCCATACCAAGGCTGCGGGTGGACGTAGCCAGTATTGTGCAGTCTTGTGCTCATAATCACCGTACCCTACAGTTTATGGGCTTTTTGTTTTTCTTACACAGGGTTTCTCTCCTTTGTAGACTAGCTGGCCTCAAACTCAAAGAGATCAAACTGGTGGGGTTTTTTTTGTTTTTGTTTTTTTAATATTTATTATGTATACAATATTTTCTCTGCATGTATGCCTGCAGGCCAGAAGAGGGCACCAGATCTCATTACAGATGGTTGTGAGCCACCATGTGGTTGCTGGGAATTGAACTCAGGACCTTTGGAAGAGCAGACAATGCTCTTAACCCCTAAGCCATCTCTCCAGCCCAACTCTGTTTATTTTTAAAACAAAGTTTCACTGTGTAGCCCAGGCTGGCCTGAAACTCACTGTGAAGCCGGAGACTTTCAACTTCTTACCCTCCCACTTCCACTCCATGGTCGAACAGTTAGGTCCCTTTCTGTGCTGCTGGAGACTGAACTCAGGACCCTTCCTTGCTATGCAGCACTCTAGTGTTACATTGTGGCGACAGTGAACTGCAGCGGTCAGCTTATGCTAAAGACTGCACACATAGTAACTTTTGGAAGAGTTCACATTGCCTTTGGACACCCTAATTCAGAACCTAATATATCTTGATGCCCAGGGTTGCCTAGCTACCAACATAAGAAGCCACTAAGGGATCTTACACAAACAAAGCTTATGAGTTTTATGTTTTGGATCTTTCAGAAGCTGAATGGAAAATTAAGAGAGAACTTGAGAGTCATTCATCCTCAGCCAGGTTCTGATAGCTAATGAGGCTTCAACTAAAGCAGTGACAGGACTAGAGAAAATATTGGCAATGTGTCATATTTAACTTTTAAATTTGTTTATATTTACTTACTCGATGAATGTTTTGCCTGCATGCATGTATGTGCACTATGTGGGTGCCTATTGGATCCCCTGGAACTGGAGTTACAGATGGTTCTGAGCCATCATGTGAGTGTGGAACTCAAACCCAGATCCTCTGCAATAGCAACTGACAACTCTGAGCCCAACCCAGTCAGTAGGATTTTCAAATGTACTAGTCACAGGATAAACGGGGGTGCTTGTTACCTGCGCAGACCCGAACCTAGCCCATACACACAGTCTTCAAGAAAAAGGGCTGCAGATGGTGCTAGGCAAGCTGAGAGTGTCCTTTATTCCTGCACCGTGCTCTGAGCACCCTCCACACTGTCCTTCATTCCCTGATTAGAGGGAACACTAGCAGCAAACCCCAATGTCTCATTCTTTGATACCCACAAAACACGGGGCTGGGAGAACAGTATGACTCTTGGTGTCAGGTTCTGAAGTAAGTCTGGAAAGCTGGGAGAGTTTGCTGTGCCTGGATGCTAGCTGGGGAAACTGAAACACAGCTGTAATTTGCCCGAATCAAATGTAAAATTTAGTTTGTTGGTATTGTTTTTGTAAGTGCCAGCTAGGGACTAGACCCAGGATCTTTGCCTATTTGTATGGCTCTTTTTGTTTCTTTCTCTGAAGTAGGGTTTTATGTAGTCCATGCTGGCTTCATGTTCAGGATCCTCTTGCCGCGGCCTCTCAAGTGCTGGGATATGGGGATTATACCACTAGGCCCAGCTGGATTTGTAGATGTTTAATTTTGGAGACAGACAGAATCTTATGTAGCTCAGGCTGGCCCAAGATTCAATACTTAGCCAAGGGTGATCTTGAATGTCTGCTCTCTTGCCTCCACCCACCACGTGCTAGAGTTACAGGCCTGTGTGCCCTGCCCAGGTTTCTGGCGTCCCAGGCCTTTGCATTCCAGGCAAGCACTCTACCAAACTAAGCTGCGTCCTCAACCCATTTGTTTGCTTTTTCGAGACAGGATTTCTCTGTGTAGCCCTGACTGTCCTGGAACTTGATCTGTAGACCAGGCTGGCCTCAAATTTGAAGATCCACTTGCCTCTGCTTCCTGAGTGCTGGGATTAAAGGTGTGCACCATCACCACCTGGCCTAGACTTGTCATTTTAATGTTTGCTATTTAGCACACAGCTATGAATTGGGACATATTTCTATTGCCTGGAAAGCTTAAACTTGGTTTGGAGAGCTGTGGGGGCGGGTAGGAAAAAAAAAGAGATGAGCTCTCTTTTGACCTCTAAGATGCAGATGAAGGTCAGAGCCTCACACCACCCCCTTTTCCCAGCTGTTGAGGGGCTAGCACAGCTCTGTGGTTGTTTCTGGACGAGGTAACATCCTGTTGGCGATGTGAGTCCCGAGTTGAGCATTCCTGAGAAGGCTTAGGGCACTGTTGGCTAGGAATAACATCCAGTGTACATCAGTGTACATCACATCGGTGCGTTGCCTGCATGTCGACTCGGGAAGCCCAGGAACATTATCTGAGTGTCTGTGCAGAAAAGCCTGCACGTATGATTCAACACGAGGAAGGTCTCTGTGTTACCACTGTGTGCCTGAGATCCAGATAAAAGTGTCTGACACCCAGGCTGGATTTAGTGGTGCACACCTTTCATTTTAGCACTAAGACAGGCAAGCAGGTCTCTGTAAGTTCAAGGCCAGGTTGGTCTACACAGAGTTCCAGGACAGCCAGACCTCCATCAGGAGACACTATATATAAAAAAATAAAAATCTGTTGTTGACAGTGAACCTCAGCTGACGAGAATGCTCCAGGGGTTATACAAACCAGGTGGTTCAGATCTACTAGCCCCTGCCTCTCAAGTGCTAGGACTAAAGGTGCGCACCACTACACCAGGCCTAGTGTAAATAAAGATTCATTATGTATACAGTCTTATATCTGTCTGTGTGTATGCTGCAGGCCAGAAAAGGGCACCAGATCTTATTACAGATGGTGTGAGCCACCATGTGGTTGCTGGGAATTGAACTCAGGACCTCTGGAAGAGCAACCAGTGTCTCCAGCCCTTGATTTTTTTTTCCCTCCTTTTTGGTGTTTTGAGACACAGTTTCTCTGTAGCTTTGGAGCCTGTCCTGAAACTAACTCTTGTAGACCAGGCTGGCTTCGAACTCGCAGAGATCCACCTGCCTCTGCCTCTTGAATGCTGGGATTAAAGGTGTGTGCCACCACCGCCCAGCCAGCCCTTAATTTTAAGATTTATGTGTTGGTATTTTGCCTGCAAATATCTGAGTGCACTGTGTATGTACAGTGAATGACTGATGAGGCCAAAAGAGGTGTTGGAGCCCCTAGAATTGGGATTTCAGATGGTTGAGCCATGGAGTAGTGTTCTTAACTGCTTGGCCTTCTCCTTGCTTTCATTTTTGATTTTGCCATGCTGGGCATGAAACCCAGGCATTCAGGAACATTAAATGTTCTCTGTAGCTTTGGAGGCTGTCCTGAAACTAATTCTTTTTTTAATATTTATTTATTATGTATACAATGTTCTGTCTGTGTGTATGCCTGCAGGCCAGAAGAGGGCACCAGATCTCATTTCAGATGGTTGTGAGCCACCATGTGGTTGCTGGGAATTGAACTCAGGACCTTTGGAAGAGCAGGCTATGCTCTTAACCGCTGAGCCATCTCTCCAGCCCCCTGAAACTAATTCTTGTAGACCAGACTGGCCTCAAACTCAGAGATCTGCCCTGCCTCTGCCTCCCGAGTGCTGGGATTGAAGGGGTGCACCACTGCTGTCGGGCTCTTTAACTTTAGCCATAGCACCTGAGTGGGTTTGTTACTTCTCTTTGCCTGCTGATACTCAAGTATATTATCTGTATATCTGTCACTTGCATCACTTCATAGATACCAAGAGGAAGCTCAGCTGAATCAGGTTTCCCATAGTGACAGGCAGACCAACTACAGCTAGGTACTGTGAGCTCTTTGTACTGTTCTGTGGCTGACGGCCCCTCCCTCCTTAATTTCTCACAGGGCCCGCTGCTCCGCACACCTGGCTCCAGAGGCCATGGCTTGCCTCCATGATACCCGAACACCCTCCCCTTCCTTTGGGGGTTTTGTGTCTACTCTAAGTGAGGCTTCCATGCGCAAGCTGGATCCAGACACTTCAGACTGCACCCCAGAGAAGGACCTGACACCTACCCAATGTGTACTTCGAGATGTTGTACCTCTGGGTGGACAGGGCGGGGGAGGGCCCAGTCCCTCCCCAGGTGGAGAGCCTCCCCCAGAGCCTTTTGCCAATAGTGTCCTGCAGCTACATGAGCAGGATGCAGGTGGGCCAGGGGGAGCCACTGGGTCACCCGAGAGTCGAGCATCGAGGGTGCGAGCTGACGAGGTGCGGCTGCAGTGCCAGAGCGGCAGTGGCTTCCTTGAAGGTCTCTTTGGCTGCCTGCGCCCTGTCTGGACAATGATTGGCAAAGCCTACTCCACAGAACACAAGCAACAGCAGGAAGGTAGGCCAGATCCCTCTTCAACAGTGGTTGGGACTTCCCACCTCATCAGCTTGATTTCCCCTTTACATGTTTGTTCTAGTCCTGGGATTAAACCAACACTACATGCTAGACACGTGTTTCACTGCACAGCTGAGTCTTCAGCTCTTCATTATCTTCTCCCATTGTGCTGAGAAACCGAACCCAGGCATTTAGGTTTTATGCATGCTAGCCAAGCTACAAATGAGCTACACCCCTGGGTCCACCCAGTTTCCTACAAGGCTACCCCAATTATTCCCTTCACTAGTCTTTCGGCCTACATTGTCACATCACTGACATATGCACCCAACCCTTGAGTGTCTCACAGGGCCTTCAGTGCAGATCTTTCTGAGCCTGTGGCACTATGCCTCCTACCCACAGACCTTTGGGAAGTCCCCTTTGAGGAGATCCTGGACCTGCAATGGGTAGGCTCAGGGGCTCAGGGTGCTGTTTTCCTGGGACGCTTCCATGGGGAGGAAGTGGCTGTGAAGAAGGTTCGAGACCTCAAGGAAACCGACATAAAGCATCTGCGAAAGCTCAAGCACCCCAACATCATCACTTTCAAGTGAGGTCCAGGGCAGGGGCTGGGAACACCGCGCTAAGCCCCAGAACTCCACTCACCTGGGCATGTATTTCCCATTCTCAAAGGAGACCCAAACAAATGGTCTGGGTGGGAATATAGGCCCATAAGGTATCCACACTGAACTAATCAATGACTTGACCTGTCTGGCCCCCAGGGGTGTTTGCACACAGGCTCCCTGCTACTGCATCCTTATGGAATTCTGCGCCCAAGGTCAGCTATATGAGGTGCTCAGGGCTGGCCGCCCTGTCACTCCTTCCTTGTTGGTGGACTGGTCCATGGGCATCGCTGGTGGCATGAATTACCTGCACCTGCACAAGATCATCCACAGGGACCTTAAATCCCCCAAGTGAGTAAGCAGGCTGAGGTGCATGTAGGTGACCTTCCCCTGGCAGGGACAGCACATTTCAGGTTCTGTCCTAAGTTCATCCGAGAAACTTCTTCCAAGCAACAGTCGTTGGAAGACTGTGTTAGGTGTCCCAAACACTATCACAAAGACAGTAACAGCAGTTAAATTGGGTGTGGAGGGACACGGATACTGGCTGACTACACTCTTTACCAGCATGCTCATCACATACGACGATGTGGTGAAGATCTCAGATTTTGGCACTTCCAAGGAGCTGAGTGACAAGAGCACCAAGATGTCCTTTGCAGGGACAGTGGCCTGGATGGCCCCTGAGGTGATACGCAATGAGCCTGTGTCTGAGAAGGTCGACATCTGGTAAGCACCAGGGTGGTACTTCCAGGATTATACAGATGTCACACAGGACTTGTGGAGGGAACCCTCCGAATGATGTCCTCTCGTCCTCAGGTCCTTTGGGGTGGTGCTATGGGAACTGCTGACTGGCGAGATTCCCTACAAAGACGTAGACTCCTCAGCCATCATCTGGGGCGTAGGAAGCAACAGTCTCCACCTGCCTGTGCCCTCCAGCTGCCCAGATGGTTTTAAGATTCTGCTTCGCCAGTGCTGGTAAGGATGGCCTGGCTGGCAGACTGGACTGACCAAGTCGAGGAGCTAGAGAGTGACAGAAAGCCAGCACCTAGAACCCAGATATCTAGGCTGAGAATTCATTGCAAAAGCAGTTCCCTGACCGCTCCAAGGTCCAGGACCCAGAATTGTGAACAGGCGGTCACAGGACTCACTCTGGGAAAGACAGCTCTAGTTCCTTTCTCATCCCTCCCCACTTCTATCCTTCTAGGAACAGCAAACCACGAAACCGCCCATCGTTCCGACAGATCTTGCTGCACCTGGACATCGCTTCTGCCGACGTGCTCTCTACACCCCAGGAGACTTATTTTAAGTCCCAGGTGTGCTGTGGGTGGAAAACCAATGGATGTCTGACCCTTACAAACATGGCAGAGCCTTTGATAGGACAGGAAATCTGACTCAGTAGATGAGTTCTCTTAGACAGATGTAGAGGACAGGGTCTGTGAGGTTACAGGGACACAGTCCTCACCCCCTCACCTCATGTCTCTCCATCCCTAGGCAGAGTGGCGGGAAGAAGTAAAACTGCACTTTGAAAAGATTAAGTCAGAAGGGACATGTCTACACCGCCTAGAAGAGGAGCTGGTGATGCGAAGAAGGGAAGAGCTCAGGTATGTGCCTACTCAGTAGGAACCATTTACAACCCCAGAGAAGGGGCACCAGGGCAGCTCACTCTGTGACAATCATCTGCCCGTTCAGACATGCCCTGGACATCAGGGAGCACTATGAACGAAAGCTGGAGAGAGCCAACAACCTGTACATGGAGCTGAATGCCCTCATGCTGCAGCTAGAACTCAAAGAGAGGGAGCTGCTCAGGTAACTAAGCCCCTTAAACACCTCGTCCCTGGTTTTCATGAAGCTACCCAACTTGGGAGACCTAATGAGATGTCCGGATCTTTAGGCGAGAGCAGGCTTTGGAAAGGAGATGTCCAGGTTTACTGAAGTCACACCCTTCCCGCGGCCTCCTGCATGGAAACACGATGGAGAAGCTCATCAAGAAAAGGAACGTGCCACAGAAACTGTCACCCCACAGTAAAAGGTGACTCAACAGGACTGGCAGAAGGGAAGCTGGCATGGCAGTGTTGTCTTTAGTGGGGAGGATTTTATAATTGTTGATCTTGACCTTGTCCTTTCCTTCTCCTACCAGGCCAGATATTCTCAAGACCGAATCTTTGCTACCTAAACTAGATGCAGCCCTAAGTGGGGTGGGGCTTCCTGGGTGTCCTAAGGGACCCCCCTCACCAGGAAGGAGTCGTCGTGGCAAGACCCGTCACCGAAAGGCCAGCGCCAAGGGCAGCTGTGGAGACCTGCCTGGGCTTCGAGCAGCTTTGCCGCCCCATGAGCCTGGAGGACTAGGAAGCCCAGGGGGCCTGGGAGTGGGCCCTTCAGCTTGGGATGCCTGCCCCCCTGCTCTCCGTGGACTCCACCATGACCTTCTACTGCGAAAGATGTCCTCATCATCCCCAGATCTGCTGTCGGCAGCACTGGGAGCACGAGGCCGAGGGGCCACAGGGGGAGCTCGGGATCCTGGCTCACCTCCTCCACCCCAGGGCGATACTCCTCCAAGTGAGGGATCAGCTCCTGGTTCTACCAGCCCAGATTCACCTGGGGGAGCCAAAGGGGAACCACCTCCACCAGTAGGACCTGGTGAAGGCATGGGGCTGCTAGGAACTGGAAGGGAAGGGACTGCAGGCCGGGGAGGAAGCCGGGCTGGGTCCCAGCACTTGACCCCAGCTGCACTGCTGTACAGGGCTGCTGTGACTCGAAGTCAGGTAAAGTATGGGGTAGTTCCTCCTTTCCCTTTCTTTAATCTCCCTAGGGGTCCAAGTGCTGTAACCCCACCCAACTATGTAACCTTCCCCAATTCTTAATGACTGGTATTTTTGACTGGTTTAGACACACACATACACACACCCATCTCTACTGTAGAAACGTGGTATCTCATCTGAAGAGGAGGAAGGAGAGGTAGACAGTGAAGTAGAGCTGCCTCCCAGTCAGAGGTGAGTGCTGGTATAATGGCATCTTTTGCTTTGGGAACTGTAAAGGACAAAAGTTGTAACCTTGCCTCAATGTTTAGGTGGCCTCAGGGCTCGAACATGCGTCAGTCACTCTCTACCTTCAGTTCAGAGAACCCATCAGATGTGGAGGAAGGTACAGCTAGTGAGCCTTCCCCCAGTGGCACACCAGAAGTTGGCAGTACCAACACTGATGAGCGGCCAGATGAAAAGTCTGATGACATGTGCTCCCAGGGCTCAGAAATCCCACTGGACCCACCTGCTTCAGAGGCGGTCCCTGACCCTGAAACCAGCTCCGTGCCCGTGCAACAACAGGATCTACTCAGAGGTGAGCAGGTGAGTCACGAGCAAGCGCTAGACACTGCACATGAACTGGGAGCTGGTACCCAGTCATGTGAAAATCTTTAGGGAAGACAGATGTTCAGGCTAGAGATACTTACTTAGCCTTCAAATCACTTAAGTTTCCAAGCCAGTTTCTTCCATAGAAATTAAAACAAATATCCATATAAATGGAATGAAACCAACAGTTCAGAGCATCCAGTATTGGTGTCTGATGTTCAACTGGTGAACTATAAACTGCTATCAGCAAAGCATCCCATCCCGAAAAGTCTATCTGGCAAGTGCCTTGAAGCACGATCTAAACAACCTATAAGCAGTAAGAGAAAAACTTCCAGTGTTGACTGAGGGCCCTGAAGGAAGCGGCAATGCTCACGGCATTTCTACTCTTCCTCACAGGGCCCCAATCCTGAGGACTCAGACTGTGACAGCACTGAACTGGACAACTCCAACAGCATTGATGCCTTGCGGCCCCCAGCCTCCCTTCCTCCATGAAAGACACTCTTATTCCTTGTATATAGAGAAATATTTATATAAATAATATATATGCGCCACATAATCAACAGATAGACGGGGCTTTCTTAGCCTTAAATCAGGCTTGAGAGTGAAGGAACCCCCCCTTGACCAATTACAGAATAAGTTCTAGGGACACTGGCAGCTGTGGAAACGAATGATTCCAAGTACTACCCTAGAGCTACGAGAAAAGGAAACCGGTCCCTTCTTGCTTCACCCCATTCCTTATGTTCAGCAAGCGTCTAGGCAATAGAAAAGCCAGGCTTGTCTCTAAACTGTCTACCCCTGAACACTGGGGGGCAGGAGAGGATCCACTTAAGACTGCACTTTTATTTTCCATTTACTGTTTACACATTTTGCACTTGGGAGGAGGGAAACTAAGGCTGGGTCCTCCCCTCTGAGGTTTCTCAGGTGGCAATGTAACCCATTTCTTTGTCCCTGTTTCTCTGCCCAAGCCCTGGCTTAGGGCCCAGAGGCAGTTAGAAGACCGATAGCATGTGACGGCTCAGGCTGGACAGCTGGGGTGCTGTTAAAGTCCTACTATCATCCTGGTGCCTGGCAGGGGTGGGGACTGTCTTATTGTAACCCTGTGAACAACCCTGAAATATAACCACTCCATGCAGGCCCAGCTGTCGAGGGTTTTCTTGGTGAATGAATGCAATACATAGTTAACAATCTTGGATTTAAGAATTTGTCTGATGAATCTGGACAAATTACTTACTACTTTTTCTAACATGTCAAACTTCAACATTCTAAGTTAACTTTTCTAAATTATTTCAGGACGAGAATATAAATGGGTTAAAGAAGGCCAGTTAGATTAAGAATAAGGGGCAGTCACTCCCAAGCTTACTGCCAACCATATACACATCTGTATGTATATGTGCGTGCTTTGTATGTGTGTGTGTATATACATACACATATATGTATACATACACATATATGTATACACACACATACATCTTCCTGGCCGAGCTGCATAGACACACTTGTTGCTCTACAATTCTAGGGTGAATGTATTTTGTAATTGCCATCCATTCCTCATGAACAAATCTTCTAAAGGCCACGCAAAATTATGGCAGGGAAAGACCAAGGACAATTAAACAAAACAACAACAAAAACAAAACATGGAGTGGTAAAACAGAAGAAAATCTTAATTCTATTCAAACCCAGCCAGGGCTCTGTGAAGGTTTAAAGGTATAAAAATAACATCAAGACAGGAATAACACCCACATAAGTCACTGTGGCATCCAGTTTCTATTCACAAAGAAAAAGCTCCAGTCCATCTTTTAATTTTTTTTTGAAAAATTCCTGACATTACAGAACTAAACTGAAATGTATTAATATTCCACTCTTACATTTTCATGACAAACAAAAATTCATGAGCCAAAAAAACCCCAAAAAAAAGGAAAAGGGGGGAGCTTATAAAACTAAATATGGATATCTCAGCGTAACTGCTGAACAGAGAAAGAATTAAAACGCTTTTAATTAAAAAATCATGAGTGGATGATAAAGTGTGTAGAAACTGAAAATTTACAAACTATTTAAAACCTGGAATCGCTGACTGTTCAGAAACTACACAGATGGATCATGGGTGGTGGTGAACAGCAGAAAGGGATTATGGGTGAATCTGCACTGTTCTAGCTGCTCCCCATGCCACCTGTCTCCGAGGAAAGCCTGTAAAACAGAAAGAAGAGTCAGTCAGTTTACCCAGTTACAATCAGTAGTTTACTAACAGGGCAGGCATTTCAAGGTTTCTTAAATTAACTGTAATACGATGTGGTGTGCGTGTTTAATACCATTACAATCTAGCTTCCTGAGGCACTCATTTAACAAAGCACGTCATGTTGGTGACACTGTCTCCTTAAGCTTTACCCTCGGAAACTGCTCTAGTGTTTCTAGAGCTGTACCACGCATTGTTGTTGGGAGGGAACACAGAAACTTGTTTCTTTACTGCTCTGCTCACCCCCTTCACACAACAGTGAGAACACAAGCCTCCAGAAAGATAAATCTCACCTCATGTGTTTACAGCCTATGTAGCTCTATCAGTGTGAAGGAACTGCTTTGTATTGGGAGCACATTTGAAGACATCACATAACTTTAAATACTAAAGGGTGTTAAAGGGAAGAACCAAGTATAGAAACTATAGTAAAGAATTCAGTTATTGTTTTCAAGCTTAGATTCCATTACAAAAATGAATAATACAACAAGCAACAGGGCTCATTCTTCAAAACCCATGGCCTTTTTACTGTGCCAAATCCTCCTCATAAACATACCTAACTACAGTGCCTTTCTACATCTGTTTTAAAAGGGTCATCTGAGGTTCTGGAGCCAATTAAACTTTGAAGGAAAGGCATTTAGTATACTTCACTGAAATTAGGTAGGCAGCAAAATATCTCATTTTGAAGCTAACTAAAAGTCTCAGTTCCACACCATAAGCTCAACTTCACTAAGAGGTGATTGACATCCATTTGTGCTGTTTGAGTAACACGATATTGCACTAAAGTACGAATACAATAAAGGGGGATTGTCCCAGAAACCAGAAAGGTCATCCTTCACTTAAAGACTGTTTTCATTAAAGTCAGAAATGGTTTCTGTTGTCTAGCACCCTGAACGTGCCTAAACATTAAAAACATATGTGAGATCTCCAAAGCAAGGGTCAGGCTTGCTAAGTACACTCATAGGCGAAATTCAATATAAAAGGAACTATTTCATTGTTTGAAAAGTAAGAGGGGCTACAGATATGGCTCAGTGAGTTCCCTGATGAAGCAAATGCCAGAAGTGGCAGTGCACACCTGTAATCTGGGATGCTTGCTGAGTATATAATCTAGTCAGTGAGTCCCAGGTTCAAAAGATCTCATCTCAAAAAAGTTGGAGAATGAGGAAAACAAACATGTTTTGACTTCCATTCACCCACATACAAGTCCCATATGTATCCACATACATGATACACACACAAATACATGGGCTGTGGAGATGGCTCAGTGGAACAGTGTTTGTCATACAAGCATGAAGACCTGACTTTAATGCTCCCAGCAGCCCAAAACAGTAACAGATAGTCCAGTGCATCTGTAGTCCCAGCACACCTAGGACACATCAGAAGCAGAGAAAGGACAATCCCTAGAAGCTGGGAAGTCAGCTGTTAGCAGGATGATAAAAAAAAAAAAAAGACCATCTCAAACAGGGTGGAAGACAACCTCTTGTGCTCTACGGCACACATGCACCTGCACAGCACATGGGCCCAAGAACAACACCATGGACACAAATACAGCAGATTCTTACCAATCTCAAAATAAGATGACCCTAGGACAAGATAAACAATGAGCTTTAGGGACTCAAGAGACAGTTAAGGGGTAGAAGCCCTTCTTAAAGCTCTTACAGGGACCTGGATTTGGTTCACAAATGTCACTTGGTGGCTCACATTGTCTGTGACTCCAGTTTCATGGGATCCAACATTTTGAGGTGCTCGAGGGCCCTGCACACATATAATGCACATGCAAACACACATAAAACACACATAAATAAGTAAAACAAGCTTTGAATGATAGAGCTTTTGTAGGTAACAAAGGTTCCATGGAACTGGTTAGTTTAAATCTAGTATCTTAAACAAAAAACCCTACCATATAGGGTGGAAGCACGGTGGCCACATATAAGCAGCTCAACAACTGTCCAGCACTCACTATAAAGCCTAAAAATTTATAAAGGGCAAGATGCAGAGGGTGAGCACAGAAGAGAAATCTCAACTAGAAACACATCTGACTCATGACAGTCAAGTCCCCTGAATATCTGGGTTCCATCCCAGCAATTCTTTATTGGGGATATCTGTTAGATATCAGCTGGGCACCTTTAATCCCAACACTTGGGAGGCAGAGGCAGGTGGATCTCTGTGAGTTCAAGGCCAGCCTGGTCAGACGAGTTCTAGAACAGCCAGGAGCTGTTACACAGAGACACCCTGTCTCAAAAAACAAAAGGAAAAAAAAAATACAAAAACAACAACCCCCCCCCAAAAAAAACACAACAAGCAAAACAAAAACAGAATCCTTCCAACAGACAAGATAAAATTAAAAATAAAATCCCTGTGGAGATAGTTATCAGCATAGTAATGTCTGAACCATAGAGAGTTGAACCACTCAGCATAGGACACAGCTATCACCCTGACCCAGGGTACGTTGAACACAAACGTGTAAGGTCACCCTAACACTGAAAGGTAATGTAGTACACAAGAACAGCCACGTCTTTCTGCTGTTGTTCAATATCACTCTAGGCTGGGAAAGGCCATCAGAAAAAAATCTACATGGAAACCTTCACAGTAAAGAAAACTCACAATATGTCCATGGGTTGACAAGAGAATCAAATGGCCTTCTCACCATATGGGATACATTGCTCTTCCGTTTTTGTTCTCCAATGCAAGAGAATAAACCCAGGACCCAGCAAATATTGTACCACTGCTTTCAATCCGCAGCCCCAGCACATCATTTTCCTCTTTTGTGGAAAATACTTGTAGCTCATCTTGATAAAAAAAAAAAAAAAAAAAAAAAAAAGCAAAAAGCTGGGCAGTGGAGGCACACACCTTTAATCGCAGCAACTTGGGAAGCAGAGACAGGTGGATCTGTTTAAGTTCGAGGACAGTTTGGTCTACAGAGTGAGTTCCAGGACAGGATCCAAAACCTGTCTCAAAAAAAACCAAAGCAAAACAACAACAACAAAAAATCGGATTTACCCGTCGTAAACCACACCATTCCAGGTCCTGGGATCAAGCTCCAGTACCAGAAAAAAGAGAATTTACACACCAGGAGCTAAGTGTGTAAAAGCACAGCACAAACAATTATTAGATCTGGGTAACCACGCATGTCATAAGTATATTCTCTTGGGTCTTCTTTCCTAGATCCTACTGAACAGTCCGTAAAGTCCATTCAAATCTAACCGTGTCTTTCACTCATGATAGTGATGTTAGTGAGAGAAGGGCAGGCAGGAAATAGAATAACTATTTAACATGCTCAGAGATAATTGCTTCCTAACATCACAGAAGGATATTTAATAATCCTCTAATGGAATATAGACAGTAGCTACCTTTGACATTGACCATTGTCTATTATTATGAATAAAGATGTAAATCCTATGTGTGCCTTTGAAATAACCACTCACCAGAGGAACAGCTGGGCAAAAGACACCCTTGTTACCAACTGGTGTTAGCAATCATGAAGACTCTTTAGTATTGAAGCTACTGAAGGCCCTTCTACTTGGGAATATTGGCAAGGGGTTACAAAATTCATGTGGGATGCAAAAAGGCCCAAGTAGGCTGCACAGCCATCGAAGCTTACAAGGCACAGATCACAAGTCCCCACCCCTTCACCCGTTACATCACACAGTGAGCTATGGTTCTTACTGTGGCAACTTTATTGTAACTAGAGACACAGATTTGGCCAAGGCCAGCTGACAGCTTAACCATTAAATAATTTAAAAGTTCTTTTTTAAAAAAAAAAAAAGGAAAGGATTAACGGAGAAGCTTTTTATTCATCAACACAGAGCCTAACACATCATTTCTATATTGCAAGGCAGAATAAAGCTACAAAAGTGTAACAGAATGAGGGAGAGTTAAGAACTGGCTCTAGATAATGATTTCAATCAACAAGTCAGACTCTCAAACAGGCACTGAGCTGTAAGACCTAAACCTAAACAAGAATTACCCGTCCCCACCCCCGCCCAGATATCCCCAAAAGTAGTAAAAAGAAACGGTCACAAGCTCACAATAGTTTGGTTCTCACCAATGTTAACAAAGAAAAACAAGATGAACCAACACTCGAGGAGGTGCCAAGATATGCACTCAGTAGGGAGAGAATCTCTGTTTCTCGCCTTTCAGTTTGTTAGTTACACATGGCACAGTAGAGGTGGTGGTGGTGGTAGCTGAAGCCCCGGTACCCTTAGCAGCAGACACAACATTTAGAGCCAGGAGAGGGATGGGTTTCATGCCAAGCAGACTGGAGACACAAGGGGCGGTCGGAAGAGGGTTGGGGAGGCTGGAGGGTGCGTCGGAAGTCCCCGCTGTGGCGAGCGAGGGGGTGGTGGTGGAGGAGGAAGAAGAAGAAGAAGGGGTGGAGGGTTGAGAGAGGTTGATGCTGAGGTGATCAGGGATCGTGACGGAGGCTGTCTGGGAGGAGGGTTTAGCGTTTTCTAAACTGTAACAGAGGAAAAAAGGAACAAAAAAAAGGGTGGGTGGAAGGGAAGACCACAACAGGGAAAAAGTACAGGACAAAATCCGCTTCAGTTCTATTAGTAAGTGCCTTTGGCTGCCAATTAGGAAGGTATACTACCAATTTTTACCAAACTCTTTTAGCTTGTGCCCACCCTCTAAATATTTGTATCATCATCACCTACCTTCCCTCCTACACACAAGCTGTTTAAACTGCTCTGGTAAAGACATAACTGACAAGACTGAGAAAAGGAATCACACAGAGCGTACACCTCCCAACCCAGAAACAGAGTGAAGGAGTCAGGCCTAGTGGCACAGCTACTATGGAAGCTGAGACAAACATCAGAAGCCCACAGCCTGCCTGGGCTACATAGAGAGTTTAAGAGGCAACTTTAAGACCCTCTTTCCAAAGAAAATCAGACAAAGATGTCTGGGAATTACCTAACACACACTAAGAGCTCTAAGTCCCCAAAAGTGTTTAAAGAAGACTATTATTTGAATGAGATAACCTTGTAAACCAACCAAACATACAAAAATCAGTTCATACAACCGAATTTTCAGTTTTGCACTTAAGTGAAGGATCAACAACTCAACAATTACTTAAGAACACCACATTGTACACTGCAGCTATTTGAAGACTTTCAGACAGGGTCTTCCTGCGTAGCCCAGGCTGACTGCCAACTAGAACCTCTTGCCTCAGATTCCTCAGTGCTAGGATTACTGGTGTGAATCATCATGCATGCCTAAAAAAATTTTTTTCTGTAGTTAATATTAAAGCCTATTTACATCTTCACAGCAAATGAACCAAAATATTAAAATGGAAGGAGGCAAAAAGGTCAAAGTAGATCACTAACTTCAAAGAATGTAGCATTAAAAAAAAAAGCTAAAAGAACAAGCGTAGATGAGGTCCAGGGAAGTTCTCATTTTAACTGCATTCCTATATTTTAAACTTGAAATACTGAAGTACTATCACCCTTTGTGGTTTTTTGTTCTGTTCTTGTTTTTGTTTTGTTTTGTTTTGAGACAGGGTTTCTCTGTAGCTTTGGAGCCTATCCAGTAACTTGCTCTTTGTAGATCAGGCTGGCCTTGAACTCAGAGATCCACCAGCCTCTCCCTCTGGGGATTAAAGTTTGGGATAAACTCCACCATACCTGGAGTTTATTATTTTTTTTTTTATTTATAGGGTCTCTATGTAGCCTTGTCTGTCCTGAGTGCTGGGATTAAAGTTTGCGCCACCACCAGCTAACCTTTGTGCTTAAAGACAAAAATAATGCACCTTCTAGTCCTACAAAGTCCTCCAGCTAAGCAGGGTCACAGGTATTTGCTGAGATAACACAAACTCCTACAAGGTCACTTCCACAGGAAACTTTCTCCTAATTCCATTCTGTTTAGCTTGTTGAGGGCCATTTAGTCATTAATTATCACAGTAATGAGCCACATAAAGACACAGAACCCCATGAAAAAAAGCTCGGAGCACAGCAGAAATGCTATGAAGCCAATAATGAAAACAAATAAAAACAGTTTCCTTGTTTTCCTTCAGACAGAGCCAAGAAGAAAAGCTTTAAAATGAAAAAAAAAAAAGGCAGCAATGTATACACCCTAGAACTGGTGATAAGGCTTTAAAAAGTTCCGACCCACTTTAACCCCAGCACTCAGGAGGAGACAGTGAGTTCAAGGCCAGCCTGGTCTAAAGAAGTTCCAAGACTTCCAGGGCTACCGGCTGAAAAAACAAAACAAAACAAAAAAAAAACAACTTCTAATCCAAATCCATAGTTTGGATAGTTTCACTCACCAGTTTAATTTAAACAATTCTACAGTTACATCAAGTAATGAAGTTTGCTTCCTTACAATGTAGCCACTAACTTATTAAAAACACACCAGTCAGAAAAGGTTAAATTTAAAGCTATAATTTGATCTCCAAGTAAGCAAGCTTACCCAAAGTAGAAGCTAACAATTTCTAGATCCCAAAAGCATTATTTTTGCCATAAAAAAACTTTCCTCCAGTGTGAACTAGAAACCAAAGTCTTTACTAACAAGAGTCTGTATAAGATTCCTGCTAATTTACTCAACATAAAAACTTGATGTGTAGTAAAACAAAGTACATCTAGACACAATTCTTTCTGTATGAAGAACTGCAGCAGCTCAAGGGGAATGGACAAGTCTTCAACTAGGAGTAAAACACTCTGGATGAGCACATGTGTAACGTGACTGTGACTCCCTTTGGACACGGACTGTTACTAACAATGTGAGTGAGCAGAGCGAAGGAAAGAAAACACCTGGTAGGATGGATGCTTATTTGACTATATACAATTGTCCTACAACTCAAAGTGTAGGAACAGTACCTACAAATAGGGAAGTAAGACCTTAAAAGTCACTTGCAGATGCATGAGAATAACTAGGAAAAAAAATATCCCTGTAGTATCTGGAGCACCCCTAAAGCTGTGCTTTTTTTTTTTTTAGATTTATTTATTTATTATATATACAGCATTCCTGCTATGTATGCTTGTATGCCAGAAGAGGGCACCAGATCTCATTACAGATGGTTGTGAGCCACCATGTGGTTGCTGGGAATTGAACTCAGGACCTCTGGAAGAGCAGTCTGTGCTCTTAACCTCTGAGCCATCTCTCCAGCCCCTAGCTGTGCTTTTTTTTAACCAAAACAAAACAAAAAAAAAATTGAACACACTTCCCATTTGAGAAATATGTTTGCAAAGTAAATGGTAACAGGTACCTACAAGAAACTATTTAGATGTATCATTATCCCTAAAATTCAAGTTACTTTGGACTCTAAAACCATAAAAGAAATAACCTGTCTGTATGTGTCAAACAAGTAAGACACATACTGCCACCCTTCCCACTGTTCCAAAACAAGCAATCTATAAAACTCCAATCTGGCTATTTTTCTCTGCTAAAGACAGAAGCAGAGCTCTAGGAAAAGAAACGGGGTGGGAACTTTTGCAATCTCTACCCCCTCAAGTAAACCCACATATGGAAACACCCTCCCTCACTACTGTGGCATCAATAAAGCAAAGGAGAGGTCAAACTTACCTGACATTGATTAGATACTGAGCCAGGCTGATGCTGGCAGCAGACCCAGTGATGGTGACCTGCCTATCAGTAGATCCTTCCACTGGGTTTGCAATTTTGATCTGCGCCCCAGACATCTGACGGATCTCATTGATTTTGGCGCCCTGACGCCCAATTATGCAGCCAATCAACTTGAGAAACAACAACAAAAAAAAAAGCACACCAAATTAAGAGCCGAACAGCTACACACAAGACCACATACCAATCAATTTCTACACCCTGTGCTTAAATTTGCACTCTCCGACCTTCGGGTGTATTACTAGCAAAACCTTCAAAATTAAGGTCTCATTTAATTTCTGAACCATTCATGTGATTATAAATCAACGTCAACTTGAAGCTAATTTCTCAGTCCAACCGTTAGTTTTTGCGTATATCCCCATAGTATTGCCTCCACTCCAAAGACAAAATAACCAGAACCATACTGATAATGAACCTAAGCATGCTATCTAGTGTTGGGCCATCAAAATTCGTGAATTCATCCTGACATCCCTCCTCCCAGAGCACAAAGTTAAATTCGGATGCACTTTTGGTCTCACCACCTTCCAGATGTTTTAAGTAAAAGGCAAGTAAGAATTTCTACAGGAGAGAAAGAAGTTCTGTGTTTGAAAACTATAACACAGTTAATTCTATCAATTCTCTCTAGCAATATTTTCCTCAGGATTCTAACATACTTTATACTTACATCATTTGGAATGGTGAGTTCATGAGAAGTAGTTTGAGCAGATGCATCCAAACCTGCTAAAAGACAGAAAAGAGCAAGAAAGTTTAATGCGCAGCATGCAGAATGAGTGATCTGCATATTAAACTAACAGAAGGAAATAAGCTGGAAACCAGCATTGGCTGTTGGGGTTCAACACTAACTCTGAAGCCCCCAAGGAGGAAAGATGGGAGAGGGGTATCAAAATAATGCTGCAAAGATTCTCCTGTACAATCAGAAGAGCTGATTTCATGCCATTTCCTGCAAAGCCCAGACTACAGGTGTAGGGAGATAACATGGGGCAGAGTGTGGTATTCTTAAACAGGAGCAAAACCTGAACACCAGAGCTTCTATACATCTACGTCTTTTCTGATTAAGATTGTTGTTGTGTCCTGGTTTTATTTCGCCCAATGCTCACTAGAATCCGTGCCAATTCCATTCCTGTTACCGGGTATCATAGACTCTTGGCACATACACTGAATTGCTTCAATTATACCTGTATCAGAGTAACAACCTCCATCTCTATCCTCCCAAGCTAGACTTAAAGATCACAAAGATTAAATGCCAATAAGTTTGAGGGGAGCTTATTTCTCCAGATTTGTTCTGTCTTTTGGTCTAATTCTTCTGGCTTTTGTTTGGTTTTCCAAAGAAAAAAAGAAAAGAAAAAAGAAATCCCATCCTAAACACCCCTACCCATCCCTAAGAACACCAGGATTGGCCACTTTGGCTGGCTAACCCTTACAGTTCTAGTCCTGCTCTCAACTACATTTTTAGAGGGTAGTTGGCCAGATCCATCAAGGGACCCTCAGGGCACCAAGCCTACCTCTGCTCTCTCAGCTCCTCTCTACCATATGCATGTAGCTGGTATGGTTTATGGGCAGTGAAACAAGACTCCCACCAGTTTATTAATATAACAGTAGAATACTACAGATTTTTTTTTAATCATTACCCCAATAGCCTTTCACCTCTGGAGAGCTGGATTCAATGCCTGTTAAGATACAAGTGAAAATGAGTTTGGTGGTCTCATTCTAACCCTATCGGACAAGTTATCCCTTATACCAAAAAAAAAAAAAAAGCCCCAAAACAAAAGAAAAACAAAACCAAAAATGCACTATATACTTTGGAACAAATGGATTGTCTCTACCCAAGTCTTGTGAACACCTGGTTGAGAGAAAGGGGATGCTAATCAGATCAAGGGGGCCACTATGAGGATAGGTACTAAAAGTATCAGTCTACCCCTTTCCTGACAAGCATCCCCAAACCTCACCCCAAACGTTCCAGGGCTTTTTATTCTTTTATAATTAACTCACCCCAAATGAAAACCATGTTAACAAACACATTACCTCCTTTAGCCATAGTAGGTCAACTTTATACCAGCAGGTGCTAGATGATAATGAAGTTTGTTTTAAACAGTTGTCAAGCTGAGACCTTGGGACTGGCCTCTGTCTTGTACTACACCTTACAAAAATAAACACTAAGGTATCCATACCACTGAATCCGGTGTTGCCATGGGTCATGGGAAAATGAGACTGTTGCATTGCCAATTGGTGCAGCTTGGTCAACTGCAGAAAGGAAAACAGGAGAGACCAGCATTAGAAGGGTAACCTAGTCAGCACTCAAGCACATCCACATGGGAAAATGAACACAGCTCCTGCCTCCCAAAGTTGATGCTACTATTCCAATGGTAACAGGATAAGAATGGGGCTTTACAGTACAATCCAGAGGACAGGCAGAATACAGGACAGTAGGGTTAGAAATAGAAAGGATGTCAGTACACAAGAATGAACGCATTGGGGTGTGTGAAAAGGAAGCAGTAACGCTGGCCCACAACCATCCCCTATGGACTGTTTAATGAAGGTGTAGGCAGCCATTGGCAATGGCTGCCCCAGGGACAAGCACAGACAGGCTAGGTAAACAACTGTGCAGTGGTGCTAGGGAAAACACACCATGCAGGGTTCCACCAGTATTGGGAAAAGGGAAGGAGATGAGGGGGGCAGGGAGACTGCAGGGAGGAGAGAAGCTTAACAAGAAACCAAACTGGGCTTCACCTCAACAAATCCTTTCCCAACACACAAAAACCTGCCCAAGCTGGTGACAGAACACCCTTTTCCACCCTACTCCACACTCTCCTGAAGCTGCCACTAACCAAGACTCAACTTCCCAGACCTAGTACTTGGCACCTGTGAGGGTTTTTAATGATGAAAGAAGTGTGCAAAAAAAAAAGTCCTTGAATAAAAATCTAAATATCAGTACTTTTAATAAGAGGTTCTTCTCAGTAAAGTTTGAGTTGAATTACAACAATTAGTTTTCTAGTTTCCCTCAATGCCTGTTCTAATTTGTAATCTCAGAATGAGAAGTGCCTAAAGGCAAACCCGACCTCCCATTCCCCAATGGGAAGCATACTTTAATGACAGTTTAAATTGTGCCAAGATATTAATAGTGCACCATAGAACATTTCTTTTAGAATAATCTGAAACACAGCTTAATAATCTGATCATGTCTAGGGGTTACAGTCAAAGGCAAACAAGCTGATAATGTGTGATTCACTTTCTAAGCTGTAACAACACCATTGGTTCAAGACCCAACTTACTCCTGTCTACTAGGGAGAAAGGAATCAAACAATTTTGGATAGAGAGGGAGTTTTTCAAACAAGAAGTGAAATCAAAACTTACATCTGGCTGTGGAATGGCATACTGTCCTTGAATGGTATAGGCCTAAAAAAGGAGGAAAACAATTCCTATTAAAAACCAATCACGGACAGCCACCCGGTGGGGGCGGGGGGAGAGCAAGTTTTCAACTAGCCAGGAAGCCAGAGTTGAACTAGACAAAGGGAGGCATATTGAGACAGTAAAGGGAATCTCACAAATAGTCAGACCTGAGCTGGGCTTCTATGAACCCTAAATACAGCAACTTTATTCCACAGATCCTCTTAAAAGGGTCTACAAGTTCTCTTCGATTAAGGTAAAATACACAATTCAGCTTTTTACCTAAAATGTGGAAAATAAAAGCAATGGCTCAACTGACCAATCCCCCTACCCCATATATTCAATTCAAGACAGTAATCAATGATTTATATCTACACAAACCTGCACCATATATATACAACATTGCCTAAGACCCTAAATTGACAAGAAGCTAGCTAGGTCTCTAATGCCAGGGACCTGACACAGAAGCACTGGGGAGGGGAAGGATCAATTTGCTAAGTCCTGTCTTTCCTGCCCCCCTCCCCTACCCCTGCATAAAGGCACTTGCAGCTCCCACTATGCCCTCCTCCCCACACCATATCTTCCCAAAAAGGGAGCTGGGTCTTTAGGGAAATTGGGTGGGGGGGGGTGACAAGGAAAGGAAAAAAGGAATGGAAGGGAGTGGCTGGTTACTTAATAGAATGTGAACTTTCTCACATCAGTTACAGTGGCGAGTACCCCCAAAAGTACATCCAGGTGGGGGTGGGAAGGTGAAAATGGGATGGGAGGAGTGGGAGAGGGAAAGAGGGATTGAACAACAGCAACCAAAAAAAAAAAAAAGAAAAAAAGAAAAAAATTAAAAAGAAAAAAAAAGGTTGGCGTTACCATCTGGTGGGCTACGCGGCCTGTGTGAAATGAGGTGGGGAGGTCAGTCCAGGTCCCCGTGGACAGATGGTGTCCACAGCACAAAAATCACCAGCGCCACTGGCCCCCCGTGTGTTGGCAGTCTCGGCTGAGGCGGAAGGATTGAGTGAGCCTTGGAGACTGAACATCCCCTCTCACCTCTAGAGGTGGTCCCTCCAGGTCAGGGTTGAGGCACATGGACGGGGTGGTGTGGGGAAAGCTCGCACTGTCGCTGCCTGTGCTGTACCTGTCCTGTGGATAAATAGAGGATTTCAGTCTCCAGGGCTGTCAATCCGGCACCTTGTCACCAGCATGAAATTCACACCAAAAAAAAAAAAGTTGTTTTTTTTTTTTTCTTTTTTCCTTAAAAAGGAGCTCACAACACAGATTTGAAACGAGCTGTAATGAGTGAATAAAAAAAAGTTACCTAGTGGCAGATGATACTGCACAATTGGGTTATTTTCAGTAAGAGTGGGGGGTGAGGTAACAGAGCTGATGCTGGTCTTGGTCACTGTAGGATTGAGTTAAACCCCTACAGAACCCACTTTGCCACAAAAGACAGAGGTCCATATGTGGACATTGTATGAACTGGTCCATTTATAAAAAGGCCCATGGGAATGACCCATAACAGGGCAAGTCATGGAAGAAGCTGCAAGCTTTAAGAGGGCAGTTAACTGAATAAAGGGAGGTAGGTATGGAGAGGAAGAAAAAAGGTACAAAGGTAAAGGAGTGACAGGGAGGAAGAGAAGAAGGATGGATTGGTGACCCAGCATTGGATAACCTAGAGTTCCATGGTTAACTCCTGGGGCTAACCCTCCTGGCTACTGCTTATCCTCCCAACTACTTGTATTGGCAGGCCTTTGACAAACCTGCTGAAACAAAGCTAATGCTTAAACAAAGTCCTAACACATCTCACAATAACACTTATGAAAACTCTCAGCAAGACATAAACTTGTTCACTTTTATTACTCAGTAAAATGTGAGACGATCTCCAAGTTGATACTTTCCTCTCTCAAATGCCTTTCAGACTAAATACAAATATAACTAGCTAAATACAGATGTTTTTTAAATAGGACAGTCCAAAGTGGGAAGGGCACTTTAAGCAACATACCTTCACCTACCAAAATGACTGCGACTATTTCAACCTAAATCACAGAATTCTAAAAACCTACTTCAGAGTTAACACTAACAATCAGAATACACTAGCACCATGACATTTATCAATACTCTTCTCACACAATCCTAACTTTAGCATAAACCATGTGTCAAAAGATAAATAAATGGTTTAGATTGGTGAGGAATAGAGGCGCCAAGCCCAACATGCTCTCCCCATCCTATCCTTGAATGCTCCTCTTATTCCAGCTGATTTAAATTATACCACGGGGTTTCAAACCAGTGGTTATGAGTTTAAGAGTCTGGGGGTGAAAGGGTAGAGTAGGGGAGATGAGGTGAAGGGGAGGGAAAGTTTGTAGGACACTCAAGCTCAAGAGCCTACCACCCCATGCCCCCATGCCATTTGAGACTACCACCCTTCTTTGCTATCATTACTCATCTCTAACATCCCACACACACAAAAGCATGAATGGGATGGTGATATAGGGAAAGTAATGACACTGAAAGAAATTTAACTTTAACCCAAACCACCACAAAATTAATTACTCTTCTGAGTGTCTACAAAACTTCCACATAAATAAGGTCTTGGCATTCAAAATTTTCTATAGTACCAAAAAAAAATATAAATAAAATAAAAAAATAAATAAAGAGAGAGAGAGAGAGAGAAAGAAAGAAAGAAAAAAAGCAAATCAAACTATGGCCAAATGTTTTCAGCAAGCATGCAAAGTAGCTTGGTGTGCTGCTGGCAAAGCAGATATCTAACACTCTCTGTTCATTCTGCCCACCAATAAGAGTTCTCTTACCTGACCACCTGCAAAGATGACTGGAGAACTCGAGGGCTTGGGCCGGTACGGGATGGTCACGCCCTTCGGGGGGGACTGGGAGAGAGTCAGAGGGGAAAAAAACAAAAAGAGATAAGGTTTCAAAGCTGCTTCAGCTGTGTGGCGATAGCACACACAGGTCAGTTAAATAAAAATGACTTCCATCCCCTCAATTACCAAGCTGTACATGATTAGATATTGTAATCTCAAATATCTGATATTTATTATTTGTCTTTAAAGCAACAAGAAGCTTCATGGCTCACTAATTTTCACCAAATATGTCCTGAAATAGTTTTAGTCATTATTTCTACACTTGGTTGTTTTCTGGATTTTTTTTTTCGAGACAGGGTTTCTCTGTAGCTTTGGAGCCTGTCCTGGAACTAGCTGTTGAAGACCAGGCTGGCCTCGAACTCACAAGGATCTGCCTGCCTCTGCCTCCCAAGTGTTGGGATTAAAGGCATGCACCATAACCCCCAGGCTGATTTCCATACTTGTAAATAAATTTAATCCATACACACACAAAAATGTAGATATACTTCAACTGATAATTTAGGATCTCTTATTTTTGTATAAGTAATAAAATCTAAGTTGGATATGAAATTTCCAAATGTTATATATATGGTTCAAAAAGACACAAGCAACATCTTTTTCCTTTCAGATTCAACTTCATGTAACTCAAAAAGATTTAATTTCCTTTAATTTCTATTTTTTTTTTTGCAACAGAATAACAGGACTTCATAATTCACTCAGAAACACTACCATTTGATATTTTTTTCTAACTATTGACTATATCCTGTTTCAAAAAATAAAAGAACTATATCAATGTCAAGCAATTCAAAAGGTCAGTTTCAGAAATCCAAAATCCTTGTAGTCTCTTACCCTACCCACAATACTAAAATTATTCTGAGCCACAAGACTACTTAGCAGATCCTATTTTTGCTCACAAACTAAGATAAGTCAAAACTGGCAAAAGGAAAATATAAACAAGAGAACATCTTTCCCCACCCCCACTGATAGCCTACCAGCTCCACCTAATTCTAGTCTTACTAAATATAGATCAGTTCCTGTCCCCAGAATCACCACCTCCAGCATGAGCCTGAGGGCTTACCTCCAACATGACCACGCAGATCTGTTTGACACACTCAATGATGGATTGCGGAATGCCAGCAATAGTGATTGCCCGCTCAGTTGAGTTGGGGAGCATATCCCCTGCCACCTGGACCTGAGCCCCTGTACTCTTTAAGGTAAAAGGAAATTAAAAATCAGAGAAAAACTATGTTTTCCAATTCAATTTCCCCAATGGCAACTTTAGAATGTGATATTCAATAGACACTCATTACCCCCTTATTACCCCCCCTTTCTCTTTTCCCATTCTTCCTTTATCTGACACAACTGCTTACAAAAAGTTAAAAATAAATAAATAAACTCTGATGCTAGCAGAGCACACATAAGAAAAGTAACTGCACTGGATACCAAAGACGGGTGGACCTCTTTCTTAATGTCCAGTGTCCTTTGTCTTAAGATTTGGTGCAATAAGTCTTCAGTAATGACAGTTTTCAACATGTCGTTTGCATAAAATTTACATCAGATAATTCTACATACCATATATATACATTATGATTCATAAGAGCAGCCAAATAAGTTATAAAATAGCAACAAAAACTTTTATGGTTGGGGGTAAGCACAACATGAGCGACCTGTCTTAATGAGTCACAGCATAAGTTGAGAACCACTGATTTAAACAAGTTCTTAAAATGGAAAATTTAATTGACATAACTTTTTTAACCTACATTAGAAAAAAATTAATTAGCTCTGAAAGATAAGAATAAAACTGCATAATGGTCTACATTTAACCTGCACAAGGAAGTCTCTTCTAAACAATCTTCTCTTACCCAATAACGACAGCTTTGCGTGCCAAACAAACTCCTCACAATTATCACCTACCTTTCATACTCTTATTTGAGCAAATATTTTCATCAATCCTATTCTATGTCAGATATCATTCCAAGTATTTAAAATTTATCATCAAAACAAAATCTCAAACTAGTTATTCACACCTATAATCTCTGAAGCTAAAACAGATGGACCATCTGACACGTTTATGGCCAACTTTGGATATAGTAAGACACTATCACAAAACCACTTCTCCTGACCCACAAAAACACATGGTCCCTGTGCAAAAAACTACTAACCGTCCTGTACAAAGACTTCAAAAAATTCCAACTAGTTTCCCTTCAAAACCATTTAGTAACATTTCATTTAGACATAAAAAATATTAATGAAGAATTGATAAAGAAGCCAGGTGGAGACTGGCTTAGAGGTTGAAGAGCACTGGCTGCTCTTCCAAAGGAACCAGGTTCAAGTACCAGCACCACCACATGGCCACTCACAACTGTATGGAACTCCATTTTAGGGGCTCTGGCTCTCTCACAGACATAACTGTAGGGAAAATACTAATAATATCAATGCACATAAAATAAAAAATAAGAGATTAAAAAAAAGCCAGAAAGCGATGGTATCCACCTCTAATCCCAGTACTTAAGAAGTAGAGTTAAGATATACCTCTGTGAGTTCAAGACCAGCCTGGTCTACAGAGTGAGTTCCAGGACAGCTAGAACTATATAGTGAGACCTAGCCTTAAAAACTGTTTTTAAGGGACTTGGAAAAATGACCGAATGGTTAAGAGCATCTGTTGCTCTTGCTGAGAACCTGGGTTTAGTTCCCATCACCCACATGTCCCTCACAACCGTCTGTGACTCCATTTCATGAGATCCAACTCTTCTGCATTCTGCTGACAAGTGGTGACTATGTGGTGTGCATACATACATAAATAAAGTTTTAAAATTATTTTAGGACTAGAGAGACAGCTCTGTTGTTTACAGCTTCCTAATAATAATTCCTACAGATGGGGGCTGGAGAGATGGCTCAGAGGTTAAGAGCATTGCCTGCTCTACCAAAGGTCCTGAGTTCAATTCCCAGCAACCACATGGTGGCTCACAACCATCTGTAATGGGGTCTGGTGCCCTCTTCTGGCCAGCAGGCATACACACAGACAGAATATTGTATACATAATAAATAAATAAATATTAAAAAAAAAAAATAATAATTCCTACAGATAATCTGAATTCAGTTCCTAGCACCTACGTAATTCTGCTCACAATCATCTGAAACTCCAGTCCGGGGGAATCCAGAACCTTCTTCTGGATTCCAGGGCACCTGCACTTTCATGCAAATATTCACACAGGGTACATCTTCAACCCAGGCTGGATGGCTCTTGACTTTAATCCCAATACTCAGGAAGCAGAAGCAGGAGGGTCTAAATTTGAGATCAGCCTTGTTCTACAGAGTTCCAGGAACCTTGCCTTGAAAAAATTCAAAATATGAAATCTACCAGAAAAAAAAAAAATTTAGTGGTTCAGTAGGTAAAGACAACGGCAACTAAATCTACCAACTTGTATTGGAGCAGTGAATACACATGGTAGGATAGAAAAACTGGCTGTCATGCACATGTCCTCTGACCAGTATGCACACATAGGTGCTTATGTATGCACTAAACACAAATAATGGGGGGGGGGGCGCAAAGGAAGATGGCCCAGTCTATAAAATGCTTGTAAGCACAAAACCAAGAACACATAAAAGATAGACAGGAGAATCCCTGATGACTTAATTGAACAGCCAGGCCAGAAAAATCTGTCTTGTGGAGTAAAAAAGGAAGGGGGAGAGGAAGCATGAAATGGGACATGGTAACACCAACTTTTAATCCCAGCTCTGGGGAGACCGAGGCAGATGGATGGATCTCCTTGAAATCAAGGTCAGCCTGGTCTACAGGGCAAGTTCCAATAGAGCCAAGGCTATAGAGAAACCATGTCTCAAAAAAACTGACCTCCCCCGACCCAAGATAAAATAAAGGTAACTATATGCGAAGTTACTCTCTCATATTCTGACTCATTACTGAACTAGGCAAGGCTGTATCTAGTCCTAGGTACTTGGGAGGCTGAGGGAAAAATACTAGTAAATTTAGAAGTCCCAGGCTAGTAACATAGCAACGATCTCACCTTTAAAAAATAAAAGGGGCTAGGGAATAGTGCACTGAGATGTAGCTCAATGGGGGAGTATCCACCTTGCATTTGTGAGCCACCATGTCATTGCTGGGTATTGAACACAGGACCTCTGCAGAGCCGTTAGTGCTCTTAACCTCTGAGCCATCTCTCCATCTCCACCTTGCAATTGTGCGGCCCTGAGTACCTACCTTGGATAGCACAAAAACTGAAATATATGAATTGTGTTTTTATTAATTAATTTATTATGTATATAGTGTTCTGCCTGCATGTATGTATACAGGCCAGAAGAGGGCCTCAGATCTCATTATAGATGGTTGTGAGCCACCATGTGGTTGCTAGGAATTGAACTCAGGACCCAAGGAAGAGCTGCCAGTGCTCTTAACCACTGAGCCATCTCTCCAGCTCCTGAATTGTGTTTTCAGGAAAATTGTAACACTTTAATTCTAGTATCATCACACTACAGTCTTCAAGGACTGCTAATCATGGTCAGTTATCAAGTTAAACATAGGGCCACAGACACGTTAGGCAACTACTGTACTACCAGAACCAAATTTCAACACCTTTTTTAATCCTATGTTTTTTTAAAAACTGAGATCTCACCTGGCTGGCCTGGAACTCATTATGTAGATAGACCATGCTGACTTCAACCTGACCCTTCTGCCTCTTACTCCCAAGTGCTGGCATACACCACCATACTTGGCTCCATCTTGTATTTTTTTAGATAGGGTCTCCTAAATGTCAATGAGCTGGCCTTGAACTTTACAGCAAAGGCAAGACCTGAACTTGGAGTCTCCTATGCAGCTGAGATTACAGACCTGAACTATCACAAAGGCCATCTTAAATCTTCACATCACACGCTAAACTTTTCTAGCCATAACACAATCTAGTATGGGTATAAGGATGCACCATTCAGGAGGCAGAGGCTCTCCCAGAGTTCTGTCTAAATAGAAAAAAAAAAAAAAAATGAAGCTAACAGACATTTGGGGAAGGGGGGAACCAACCTCTCTTATTTCCTTGATCTTGCAACCACCTTTTCCAATGAGAGAGCCACACTGACTAGCAGGGACCACGAGCCGTAAGGTAACTGGGGGTCTGCTGGCAGCTGTGCTATTGGTCATAGAGCTGCTTATGTCCTGTAAAAAAAAGAAAATTACTCAGAACACCAAAAAGATAAGTGTGTATTTTATATATATATATATATATATATATATATATATATATATATATATATACACACACACACACACACACACACACACACACACACATACATATATATATATATATGAAAGTGCATAAAACAATTACTCCTGGACTTCTAAGGAACATACATGTATAACTATACCAAACTAAGTGAACATTATAATTTCTGAGCCCAATGTGGTAGTATGGCCTATTATCCAGGACTCTGAAAAGGTAAGATCCAGTAGGAACAGACCATGTTCCCCTATCCTTCCAAATCAAACAGAACTTGCTCATTGTTAAAGTGCTTACCCTGGAATGGATCACTTGCCACAACACATACAAACACGAAAAAATAACTGCAAAAGGGGCTGGGGAGATGGTTCAGTGGTTAAGAGCATTGCCTGCTCTTCCAAAGGTCCTGAGGTCAATTCCCAGCAACCATATGGTGGCTCACAACCATCTGTAATGAGTTCTGGTGCCCTCTTCTGGCCCGCAGACATACACACAGACAGAATATTGTACGCATAATTAATTAATTAATTAATTAAAAAAATAACTGCAAAAGAAACCATAATTTTATTTTTCTTCACTACAAGGGTACAGAAAAAAGCAACACTTCTAACAAACAAAGCTGGCCTTCCTTCCATTTGGATTACAAATGTAATTTGTCAAGCATGCACAATCCAAAGTTTCTAATCCTAGTAGCCAATATTTTTGTTTTTTTTTAATTTTTTTTTTTTTCAAGATAGGGTTTCTGTGTAGCTTTAGAGCTGTCCTGGAACTAGCTCTGTAAACCAGACTGGCCGCGAACTCAAGAGATCTACCTGCCTCTGCCTCCCAAGTGCTGGGATTAAAAGTGTGTGCCGCCGCCGCCACCACCACCACCACCACCACCACCACCAGGCCGTAGTACCCAATATTCAAATTAAAAAAAAAAAAAGTAGGGTTAAGGGAGATGGCTCAGTAGTAAAGAAAGCTTTCTGTACAATCAAATAAGGAAGAACCCAGATCAGTTCAGATCCCCAGCACCCACAAATGTTGGGTATGGCTGTGATGCCTGCAATCCTACCACTAGGTGTGGAACAGAAGTATACAAGAAACTGAAAGGCTGGCAGTGAGAGATAGTATCTCAAAGCTGTAAGGCAGAACACAATAGAAAACACCTGCTATCCTTCCTCGGGTACCGCAGTGTGGACATTCACACATGCATATACACATACACAAAGAGTAATTTAAGCTAGAGGGGAAAATTGTCAAAATTAAACCAAAGATATGAATATATGAAGCAATGCAACCACAATCAAACTGAATGTCCTCTTACAAAATCAATACCAGATAGCTAAAATGATTTAAGTTTGTATTTTTGGCTTTTGTAGCGCTAGGACTTTCATATGCTTACCAATCACTCTACCATGAGCTATACCCAATCTCAGATTTCAACTTCCCAGTTTTATTTGTTGAAAATACAAAGACAATGAAACCAGGAATTATATCTAAAATGCTCTGAAGTAGAGCTCTGGGGTTGGCAACAGATCAATTCTAAGAGTCCATGCTTTCCCAGGAATTGTGGCACATGCCTTTAATTACAGTACCAGGAGGCAAAAGGCAGATACCTGAGTTTGAGGCTACCCTGGTCTACAGAGCTTGCTTTGAAGCCAGCCTGACCAGGACAGTCAAGACTACACAGAGAAACCCTGTCTCAAAAACCAAAAAAAAAAAAAAAAAAAAAAAATCAAAAAGAGCCTGAGCATATGCATGACGCCTTTGGTTCTATTCCAGCAAACAGAGCAAACCACAACAAAACCTGTATTGATCAAACGCTTTCCTAGACACCGTAAGATTTTGTATTGTTATGGCTGTTGACTTACGTGAGTCCAGGTGTAGGTCAGAGAATAAATGTGAAAGTGAGCTCTCTCCTTCCACAATGTGAGTCCCAGGGACTAATCCAACCATTGTCAGGTGTTGGGCAAGTGCCTTCACCTGTTGAGCTTCCTCAAAGACCCCCCAAAATTTTTAATTAATTTATTCATTTGTCAAAAGTTTTCAAGCCAGGTGGTGGCAGCGCACACCTTTAATCCCAGCATTCGGAAGGCAGAGGCAGGCGGATCTCTGTGAGTTCAAGGCCAGCCTGGTTACTAGTTCCAGGACACAGGCTCCAAAGCTACAGAGAAACTCTGTCTTGAAAAATAAAAACAAAAAAATTTCAAGACAGGGTTTCTCTGTGTAGCCCTGGCTATCCTCAAACTCAAGAGATCTGCCTGCTTCTGTCTCCTGTGTTGGTGATGGTGTTTCAAAACTCCTCAAGACAGGGTCTCACTATGTAGTCCAGTTGGCCTAGAACTTACTATGTACACGAGGCTGTTTAGCTTTCTGAAGAAATCAGTGGTTAGGACACTCTCCAGAGGGTGGAAAGCTCAAGGTCACTGGCTGTTCTTCCAGGTCTTGTGTTCTACTCCCAGCAACCACAGGGTGACTCAAAACCATCTACAACAGGATCTGCTGCCCTCTTCTGGCATGCAAGTACACATACAGAACACTCATACAAAAATTATGAATAAATAAAACCAAAAAAAAAAAAAAACTTCAAAAAAAGACACTTCTCCACCTAATCTACATGTACTAGTAAGGTGTATAAATTGCTTTTATACAATTCTATGAAGCCAAGAACTTTTTTCTTCTTCTGATACAAGGTTTCAACTCTGTAGCTCAAAGTAGCCTCAAACTTAGATCTGCCCCATTGCCTTCCCAGTACTGGGAAGATTAAAGGTATGTACCACCACTCCAAGCTAAGAGACTATTACTCAGAGATCTGCCTCCCACTAACTCCCAGGTGTTGGAATCAAAGGTGAGTGTCACCACTGCCTGGCAATAGCATGTATTTGAGCTGCAAATTCTGGAGTAACAGGATCCTGCAGTTTAAAATATAACATTTCTGACCAGGGCAAGGATAAGATTTCAGGGAACACTAAGCATCAACCAAACAGCACTCTTCTATCTATTTTGCTTTCAGAAACCTAGGGTTTTACCTCTAACTTTTAATTATCAGTATCTGCCTGTATATAGAGTTCAAAATGCAAAATGTACGGTTTCAGCAGGACCCTAAAAAAAACTACATTAAGTTCATTCAACTGTAAAACCATCAAGGAAGCAATGGCACGCCTTCAAAACAATTAGTGAGGAAATGTTTCAATGACAAAGTTGGAAAGGGTAGTGTACATTTTATGAGATCCCAATAGTCAGGAAGGTGACACAGAACTGCTGAAGGGTATCTTGAACTACTAGTAGTGCCAGACTTCCACAATTATCTCAATAAATAAAAAGACCAAAAGAAAGCCATACCAAAAGGGGAGGAAGGCTGGAGAGATGGCTCAGCAGTTAAGAGCATTGGCTGATCTTCCAGAGGACCCTGGTTCAATTCGCAGCACCCATGACAGCTCACACCTGTCCCTAACTCCAACTACAGGGCTTCTGACACCTGCCCCCCCACAGACATAAATTTGGGCAAAACACTAATAAACGTAAAATAAAAATAAATTATACACTTAAAACAAAAAAAGACAGTGGCTGAAGGTACAGCTCAAGTACTTAACAGGCTTACTTAACCTCAGTTTTGTTTTAGGTAGGACTGGTAGGTAATGGGAAGGAGAGGCAATCCTAAAACTCTCTCTCTCTCTCTCTCTCTCTCTCTCTCTCTCTCTCTCTCACACACACACACACACACACACACAACAAACCTCTTCCAGTTTATCAATGATCATAGCAAAGGCTTTGAAGATGGCATTAGTCGGTCCGGCCAAAGTGATAATTCTCTCAGGACAATTCCCTTCTGAGATGTTGATACGTGCACCACTCTGGATAAGAAAAAGAAACAAGTAGTTTTAATAGATAAAAAGAGCTGAAATTGTAGAGGATAGCCCGTCCTAGATAACACACACAGGCAAGGGCAACAAGCTGCCTAAATAAAGCAAGCGTTTCAAATACTGCTCCACTTGTCCTCAAACAACATACTGCAGCTCATGTTTTTTGGGACTCGGCACAAATTCATTTCCTATCTACTGTACTGTTTGTCATTACATCAACCAGAAAATGCTTCCCCCCTTTGAGCGCTACCCCTGTAATGTATCATACATAACCTTTTCAGGTCAGGGATTCAGTCTAGCGAATCCCACTGTTCTTATAACTTACCTCCTCGCGCATCTTCTTAACAGATTCTCCTTTCTGAAAAAGGAAAAGTCAAGCATGAGCTCCAACTATTTCAGCTCAGACTGACTAAATAGCAATTAGTGTTAAAGTGAAACTCTTACCTTTCCGATGATACTGCCAACTTCCTGCAATAAAGAAAACATTGGCAACAGGAAATTCAGAGTTCATCATTTTCATCATTATGAAAATTCTAAATGTTCAGCTAACCAAATGCTAATTATACTAATTACCAAATCAAAGAAATAGATTTTAAGAATCATGGGGGGAAGCACTTACTCATTTCCTTGCACAAAATTTTATAGTGAAGCTACCAAAGAATTGAGAATCAGAATGAATACCACACCTTTGTGTAATATGCAAAATGAGGCGTGGGGATATAACTCCACAATAGTGTTGGCCCTCAATCTCCAAAAATCAAAACAAATTTTTTTTTCTGAAACTGTAAGATACAACAACATACATCAGAATGTTTTACCAGCCAGCTAGGACTGTTTTTTGGCTCTGCTTGTCTTTCTTGCTCATTGAGGCTTCCTAGTAAAAGCTGTCCATCTTTTCACCACACTCCATTAGAGAAGAGTGGCACAGCCAGATGTCCCACGGTGCTAATCTGATGAGCTCCCACATGCTTGTCTGCTTTTCCTGGCCCCTCCCATACCAGCTACTATGACCCAATTTTCCAAACTGGTGCATACCTTTCCATGCATAAGTAGCCTGATAGTAAGAGTGACATTTAATCCACCTTCAATCACACCGGTGTCCATGTCTAGTAGTTACAGGGAGCTGGACTTTTGAGTGGTCAAGTCTTTGGTCACGGGTGGGAGTGAATGCCAAAACTGTAAGAATGACCAAAATAAGAAGGGGGGGAATAAATAAAGAGTAATTATTTTCCAGTTATTTTCACTTCACCCTTTAAACTGTTACCTAATGGACTCTTTTCCTTAAATGTTAGCCTATCAGACTTGTAAACACACTCAGCACAACAGCATAACACTTACAGATCAGGTTTTGTTTCCAGTTTGCTCATTAATGATAGGGTTTCCACTGATGACTGGGACGAGAAAGATTCATTCCTTCCACTGGCAATGGTTACGGGGGAACTGCTCAAGTGCACGAAGTTGTACTTCAGCTGAGTACATTTTGAAAAGAATTCAAAAGCAGCTGGACAATGTTTACTACAGTGAGGGCAAACTCAGCTTGCTGGCTACTGGCATCAACTGGAGTAAACATAGAGTATACACATAACGGTCTCTAACTCTCAGATGGTGATGGATACCCAATGATTTTAAAATGATTTAGTTCAGAACTGTGGGTGGTACATTACTGATCTCAACACTGTAGGGTTATGACAAGATTGCTGTAAGTTCAAGGCCACCTTGGGCAATGTATTGAGAGCCAAGTCAGCTGCCAAGACTACACATTGGGACAGTCACAAAGTAACAAAAATAATTTAATCCAGGAGTCTCACTGAAAAAAAGTGAGATATATCCAATATACATTCCACAACTGATGGGGCTCCACAATCCTCCTCTGAATGACTCTGTACATCTCAGTTCTCTCTTCTCCCATTCTTTCTTTCTAATCAATCTGAGGATTTTCCTTATTCTTGAATGTTAACTTTGACTACCACACACTTCTAAAATCTTTTAACTCAAATACAACAATAAAAACGAAACTGTCAGTGGTAAAGTTTGACTTCACATTGCTTTAAAGCCTCAGTAGGTGACAGATTCCCAGGATGCAGCATGTACTCATCTTCTCAAACAACTCTGCTTGTAGAGACAGGACAATTGGAATTTTGATGTTTTTGCCTTTAATAACCAAACACTGATATTTCGAAAGGACAGTGAAATTTCAAAAGCATGTCAAGTATCCATCCCTTCAAATCAGTATCAGTGACTTCTCTTAACTCTGTCCCTTCCAAACACCATCTTCAAATCAGTATCAATGACATCTCTTAACTCTGTCCCTTCAAACACATCTTCCACTGTGCTGTGTATTTGAGATCCCCACATCCTTGAGTTGTTTTTGAGACAGAGTCTATGTAGCTCAGGACAGAATGGAACAGGCTAGTAACACCAGGCTGGCTTCCAAACTTGAAGACCAATCTGCCTCTGCACCCCAAATCCAAGCCTTAAACATTTTAAAGCACTTAAAAAGGTGGCTGCTACACCACTCTGTATATGGTAAAGGTCTTCTGATTACTTCAGGATAAGTAATTATATAAATGCATTCCAAAGCACAGCAGGCCCCTACTTCCAGAAAAGTTACTTGCTGTCAAAGACCTCAAGTCAACATCTCATGGAAAAACAATGCTTATTGATTAGGTCTGTAAGACTCATTTTTCTCCCCCCAAATACAAGGTATAAACCTGACAGCTTTAATTCTGTATGCCTACTCAAATGATTAATCATTTTAAAAATACAGTAATACAAGTTCAAAGAGATAAGAACACCAAAAATTTATCTCCAAAACCATGTAAGTAAAACACGAAGATGTGTTTTTTTTTTTAAACTCCAAGCCCTCTAATCTGAGAAACCTGTCTCTTCCTCTCCTGAGTAGGTCAACCTAAGTGTACCCCATCCCGGGAATCCAGCTGTTAATCCCGCAGTCAATACCCCTCTATAAATAGCTCGGTCTGGTTTATAGCGGCAGGCATTTTATAATTTCAAAATTCGTTACCCGAGAGAACGTCAGAGTAACTCGGTAACTGGGAGTCCGCCTACCCTTTAACTCGGCAGCCCCCCTCTGCCCTCCCCCCGGCCCCGGTCATCCAAGCATTTTCCACTTAAGAAAAAATAAGCTCCCCCCTTCCCTTGACTAGAGGGGGGAGGAAATAAACGGTTCGGTCAGGGGGGGGCGCTGCGACCCAGGGGGAGGGGCCGGGCAAGTAGCGCCTCCTCGTGAGGCTGCGCCAGCGCCTGACCCCCGCGGGGAGCCGCGCTCACCCGCCCGGCCAGCGAGCCGGCCATCGCCTCCCCCACCCCCCTCAACCAACAAATCCACCGCCGCCCCCCCTGCCGCGCGCGCCCTCCCTGACTCCTGCGCAGCCGCCACCGGGAAGAGGCGGGGGGAGGGGGGAGCAGGCTTTGCGCGAGGCCTACTAGGCCGCGCCAGAGCCAGGGCCTCGCGTGAATGGACGGCCAGGAAGAGAGTAGTGGACGCTCATGCGGGACTACGAGAGGCCGAGGCTCCAGACTACGAACGGAGTCCTCCAAGAAAGATGACACGAGTGGAAACAGAAGCTACTGCAGGGGGCGGAGGAGAAATTTTTAAGCTTACCTGGAGGCGCGAGTCGACTGAGGGGAAAAGGGGAGCGGGCGGGAAGGGGAAGGGCGGGAGGCCGGGGGCGGAACAATAGGGGCGGGCGGGAAGGCGAGGGGGGCCCCGCTGGCGGGCGGAGGAGGGGGGTGGAGGAGGAGGAAGGGGAAAGAGACCCCGGGGCGGGTGGAGGGCGGCGGAGGGCGGGCGGGCGGGCGGAGGGCGGGCGGGCGGGAGAGGGCGCAGGCTGCGGCTGCTCCGGCTGCTGCCTCTGCTGGTCTGGGAGGGGGACGGGGCGGAGCGGGCCGCTTTCAACCCCGCGCACCCTTCGACCCCGGAAGCGCTAACCGCCCCGGGGGCCGGCGAGTCGACTGCGTCGTCCACACTTTCCCCACGCGATGCGGACGACCTTCGCGGAGCCTAGAGCGGCTCCTTGGACGGCGTCGGCACCAGCGAGACAACGGCCGGTAACTAGCGGCGAGGTCCAGGATAGAGCGGCAGCAGAGACGTGCGGAGAAAACTAGTGGCCTCTAGCGGGCGAGCCGGAAAGCTCAGGCCTAAGTGAGAATTGAGGTGGCCATCGCCATGGCTCAAGAAGAGAGGAAAGGAAAGGATAATCTAATCTAGTTGTTTAAAAAAAAACAGAGAATAGCCAGGCTGAAAGTATCACACAAAATGCTTACTCTAAAAACAGTAATCCCGTTTAGTAAGAAATAAAAGCATCACTATTCTGCCCAGAACACTGGGTCAGGAAATAAAAATGATAATGAAGAATTGAACTTAAGAAAAATGTTCTTGCCACTTTTCGAGACACGGTTTCTCTGTGCATCCCTAGCTGTCCTGGCACTCGCTTTGTAGACCAGGCTTCGCAGAGATACACCTGCTTCTGCCTCCCTCCCAAGTGCTGGGATTAAAGGCATGCGCCACCACCATCCCGCAGTTTCTTGGTTTTTTAACATTTTGAAAACCCAGAATATTGCACACTCCTCAAGACAACTACCTTGGTTTCGTTAAAAAGGCAATAAGCTTTTTTTAAAATGTTTATTTTAACTCACACGTATGGTTTTGTTGTCTGCATACTACATGTGTGCCTTCCAGAAGAGGGTGTCAAAACCCCTGGCACTAGAGTTACAGATGGTTGTGAGCTATCATGTGGGTGCTGGGAATTGAACTTGGGTCCCTCTGCAAAAACAGCAAGTGCTCTTAACCCCTGCGCCACCTCCCCAGCCCACAGAAAAGGTTTTTAAGAATATCTTGTGTGTGTGTACAAACTGAGTGTGTGTGCTTCCACCACAGCAGGCATGAAGCAGGCAAAGGGTGACTTTCACCAGGAGTCAGCTCTTCCTTCAGCCAGGCAGGTCCTGGAGATCAGACTCAAGACATCTGGCTTAACGGCAAATGTCTTTTCCATCTTGTAAGTCATCACAGTGGCCCTTCCTTAGAGCTGAAGAGATGCCTCCGTAGTTAAAAGCACTAACTGTTCTTCCAAAGGATCTCACACTGTATAACTCCAGTTACATAGGATACAACGCCCTCTTCTGGAATGCACAGGCACTGCATGCAAGTGGTACACATAAGTGGCAGGCAAAACACACATTTAAAAAAGAACAGCAAACCAGGCAGTGGTGGCGCACGCCCTTAATCCCAGCACTCGGGAAGCAGGAGCAGGCGGATTTCTTTTTTTTTTTTTTATAATTTTGTTTTTTAAGATTTATTTATATGTATACAACATTCTGCCTCGATGTATGCCCGCATGCCAGAGGAGGGCGCCAGATCTCAGTACAGATGGTTGTGAGCCACCATGTGGTTGCTGGGAATTGAACTCAGGACCTCTGGAAGAGCAGCCAGTGCTCTTAACCTCTGAGCCATCTCTCCAGCCCCGCAGGCGGATTTCTATTTAAGTTCGAGGCCAGCCTGGGCTACAAGTGCTAGTTCCAGGACAGGCTCCAAAGCTACAGCGAAATCCTGTCTCAGAAAACGATAGATAGATAGATAGATAGATAGATAGATAGATAGATAGATAGATAGATAGATAGATAGATAGATGGATGAAACAAAAACCAGGTAAAGCCGTCAGGAGTGGTGGCACACGCCTTTAATTACAGCACTCAGGAGGCAGAGGTAGGTGGATCGCTGAGTTCAAGACCAGCTTTGTGGGGCTGGAGAGATGGCTCAGAGGTTAAGAGCACGGGCTGCTCTTGCAGGGGTCCTGAGTTCAAGTCCCAGCAACCACATGGTGTCTCACAACCATCTGTAATTCGATCAGGTTCCCTCTTCTGCCATGCAGATAGAACACTGTATACATAATAAATAAATTTAAAAGAGTATAAAGCTTTAAAAAAAAAAAAGACCAGCTTTGTCTACAGTTCAAGAACAGGACTCTGTAGAGAGACCCTGTCTCGAAACAACAACATCAGAAAAAAAGAAAAAAATATCTTGCCATTTGACCAAGAGTAAAGGGCAGAAAGGAAAGGAAGTAGGGAAAAATTAAAAGCCCCAGAAGAGGGGAGATGGGGAGAGAAAAGGTAGAAGGGAAGGAGGGGGGACTTGGGGAATCAGGAGAATTGGGATAAAGGAAAGGTGGATAGGGGAGCACGGAACCACAATTCTTAGTTAAGGGAACCACTTTAGGGTGAGCAAGAGATTTGACCCTAGAGGGGCTCCCAAGTGCCCAACATGAGGTTCCCAGTTAGTTCCTTGGGCAGCTGAGGATTGGGAACCTGAAATGACCCTATCCGAGAGCAATACTGACGAATATCTTGCATATCATCATAGAACCTTCATCTGGTGATGGATGGAGACAGAGACAGAGACCCACACTGGAGCACTGGACTGAGCTCCCAAGGTCCCAATGAGGAGCAGAAGGAGGGAGAACATGAGCAAAGAAGTCGGGACCACGAGGCGTGCACCCACCCACTGAGACAGTGGAGCTGATCTACTGGGAGCTCACCAAGGCCAGCTGGACTGTGACCGAAAAAGCATGGGATAAAACCGGACTCTCTGAACATGGCGAACAATGAGGGCTGATGAGACGCCAAGGACAATGGCACGGGGTTTTGATCCTACTTAATGTGCTGGCTTTGTGGAAGCCTAGCCAGTTTGGATGTTCACCTTCCTAGATATGGACGGAGGGGGGAGGACCTAGGACTTACCACAGGGCAGGGAACCTGGACTGCTCTGTGGACTGGAGAGGGAGGGGGAGAGGAGTGGGGGGAGGGGTAGAAGGGTGGGAGGAGGGGGAGAAGGGTGGGAGGAGGGGGAGGGAAATGGGAGGCTGGGAGGAGGTGGAAACTTGTTTTTTGTTTATGTTTTTTTCTTCTTTTCTTAATAAAAAAAAAAAAAGGGCATATACAACCAGCTGCTTTCCAAATACCAGTTGAGTAGAATCAACTGTACCCCAGCTTCCTCTTATAGAAATGACATCATCCACAGCCTGTAACATTCTAATACAGACAACAAATTTCTTGCATGTCAGAGAACCACTTTGATAAACAGAAATAATAACCTGGTGACATCTTTAGATAGAAAAAAAAAAAAAAAAAAAAGCCCCAGAAGAAAAATCAATTAAGGAGCAAGTTTGTGTCAGAACTAACCTGGAAGCTTAGCCTCAAGATTTTGCAGGTGGACCAGTCAACCTGGTGGTGCCCCAACAACTAGAATGCAGTCCATGAGGTCATCGCCCTATTGCATAGGGCGAGACAAAGATCTAATGGTTGTATCAGACCTGGCCAACAGCAACAACCAACTTTGAGAGAGATGCAGGCCTGGGGTTGGGTGAAGAACCTTGATTAGCATGCAAGGTCCTAGGTGTAATCCCAGACACAGAACAGGGAGGCAGGGTCGACAGTGTGTCTCAGCCGGTAAGTATACTTGCTGCCAGGCCTGAAGGCTTTGGTTTGATTCCTGGGTCCCACATGGTAGAACAAGAAAACCAATTAGCCCTTATTATCCTGATTGCCACACTTATGCCATGGCATGTATACACACACATTAATAAAATAAAAATAAACGTATTTTTTTAAGAGAGGGATGGCATGGAAAGATGGTTCAGTGGTTAATAGCACTAGCTGTTCCTCCAGAGGACCAGGTCCCAGCCCAGCACCCACACGGTGGCTCCCAATCCCCTGGAACTACAGTGCCAGAGGATCATACACTCTTCTCTGTCCTCTGTAGGTACCAAGGACGCACACGGTGCACGGAAGTACATGGGTTGTTTGGTTTTTTGTTTGAAAGCAGTCACTGCTCTTGCCCAGGCTGTGGTTTCTGGCCTCAGCACCCTCATCAAGTAGACTACAAATCGCCTGTAACTCAGTTCTAGGGGATCTAATGCCCTTTCGCCTTCTTGCACACTTCATGCAAGTGGTGTACATAAATTTGTGCAGGCACATACACATAAACAAAATACATTTTTTAAACAGAAAGATAAGGGGAGAAAGGAGATAAAGAGGGTAAGGAAGAGGAAAAAAATTTAATAGTACTTAGTTGTGGATCAAGAAAATCTTCAAGCCGAGCAGTGGTGGCGCATGCCTTTAATCCCAGCACTCGGGAGGCAGAGGCAAGCAGATCTTTGTGAGTTCGAGAGTTCGAGGCCAGTCTGGTCTACAAGAGCTAGTTCCAGGACAGGCTCCAAAGCTACAGAGAAATTCTGTCTTGAAAAACCAAAAAAAAGAAAAGAAATTCTCTAAAGCAGCAATGAATGAACTTGCCTAGAATCACAGAACAATGTACTTATCTATGGGAATTATTTCAGCCAGCCAGCAAACTGAAGGTTTATACCATAATTCATGATTCCTAAAGCAAAACATGACATCTTGTATTTTTTTAACATTTGATTTTCGTTTATGTACAGGAGTGTTTAGCTGTGTGTGTGTGTGTGTGTGTGTGTGTGTGTGTGTGTGTGTACTATGTGCCTTGTGCGTATAAGACCATCTGAGACTCTGATACTGGTGTTGTTTATTTGGAGACAGGATATTGTAGCCATGACTGTCCTAGAACTCATTCTGTAGACCAAAGGCTGGCTTTGAACTCAGAAGAGATCCACCTGCCTCTGCCTCCAGAGCACTAGGATTAAAAAGAGCATGTGCCTGTCTTGCTATGGTTTTCTTACTGAACAGTAAGTATAGCAAGATTTACACTAAATAAGTGTGGAAAAGGATAAGAAATCCACGAGGTCTAAAAATACAAGCTCAGTGGTTAGAGATGGCTCAGCAGTTCAGAGCACATACTGCTTTGGCAAAGGACCAGAGTTCAGTTTCCAGCACCCAAATCAGGTCGCTCTCAATTACTGTACCTCCAGCTCCGGGGGATCTGAATTCATGTGCGCACACACACGATTTCAAACTGAAAACTTATTTAAAGAATGAAAACGTGGGGGCTGGAGAGATGGCTCAGAGGTTAAGAGCCATCCTGCTCTTCCGGAGGTCCTGAGTTCAATTCCCAGCAACTCACATGGTGGTTCACAACCATCTGTAATGAGATCTGGCGCCCTCTTCTGGCCTGCAGACATACATGGAGGCTGAACACTGTGTACATAATAAATAAATAAATATTTCTAAAATTTAAAAAAAAATAAAAATAAAAATAAATAAATCTTTTAAAAAAAGAAAGAAAGAAAACGTTTGAGAACTATACCACCTTTGGGAGCAAGGAATGATGCCCAAAATAGGGGTGCAAACACAATGCTTTCAGGGGTCAGGCCACTGATGGAAGTGAGAAGCTCACAGAGTGAGGAAGACTGGAGGTGGGACCCACTGATACGAGGCACAACTAGAACTTACATCTTTAGAGATGTAAACACGTGCTAGAGTTTCAGCTGAAAATCTAAATCTTTAGGAAATGATTGACAGCTAGCAAGACAGCAGTCCTTCAAATGCCTCCAACCTCTGCTCACTGTCGTAGTTGCTCATATGTTAAGACTGGCAAGCAAAGAGGCACTAGGGAGGCAAAGGCAGGAGAATCAAAAGTCTGAAGCTAGCCTGGCTACCCAGCAAGTTTCAGGTCAACCTTAAGCACTTAAAAAGACCCTCTCTCAGCCGGGCGGTGGTGGCGCACGCCTTTAATCCCAGCACTCGGGAGGCAGAGGCAGAGGCAGAGGCAGGTGGATCTCTGTGAGTTCGAGACCAGCCTGGTCTACAGAGCTAGTTCCAGGACAGGCTCCAAAGCCACAGAGAAACCCTGTCTCGAAAAACCAAAAAATAAATAAATAAATAAATAAATAAATAAATAAAGGCAGGTGCTCTGTAAGATTGAGGCCAGCAGGTGGTGTCCCACACCTGTGATCCAGCACTTAGAGTAAAGGCAGGGGCTCTGTAAGATTGAGGCCAGCAGGTGGTGTCCCACACCTGTGATCCAGCACTTAGAGTAAAGGCAGGGGCTCTGTAAAATTGAGGCCACCCTGGTCTGTCTCATGAGTTCCAAGACAGCCAGAGCTACATAACAGACCCATTTCAAAAACAAACAAACAAACAAAAAAGCAGGGTTGGGAATGTATTCAGATGTAGAGGCTAACATGCACAAAGACCTCACTTTCCTGAGCACTCACAAGCCAGCCAACCTCGCCAAAATGTGAGCTAGGGTTCAGTGAGAGACCCTGTTTGTTTCAAGGGAATAAGGTAGAAAGCAACAGAGGAAGACTCCTGAGATCTTACTCTAACCTCCAAATGTGGTGCACTAGAACCATGCCCACACACACTTAGACTGAGATAGCACTGTAAACAGGCAATGTCAGATAGCAAAGGACACATAAAATAAAAATAGAGAAGATGGTTGAACTGGCTACGGTAGTATTTCACATTTAGTTCCTGTATCTAAAAAGCTGAGACAGTAGGAGCATAAATTCAAGGTCAGCTAGATTATAGAAGAATATCTTGTCCCAAAAAAAAACCAACCCTGCAGCCAGGCATGATGACCCGTGCCTGTAATCCCAGCACTCTGGAGACAGCATCAGGGAGATCTGTTCAAGACCTGCCTGGCCTACATAGTGAGTTCAAGGCCATCAAGAGCTCTATAAGAGCATTGGGAAAATCAAAACAAGTGGCCTCGGTGGGTCTCAACTACACAGGAGCGCTGCCTTCTCTCTTGCTCTGCACACAGGAGCACTGCCTTCTCTCACACTGCACACAGGAGCACTGCCTTCTCTCTCACTCTGCACACAGGAGCACTGCCTTCTCTCTCGCTCTGCACACAGGAGCACTGCCTTCTCTCTCGCTCTGCACACAGGAGCACTGCCTTCTCTCTCGCTCTGCACACAGGAGCACTGCCTTCTCTCTCGCTCTGCACACAGGAGCACTGCCTTCTCTCTCGCTCTGCACACAGGAGCACTGCCTTCTCTCTCGCTCTGCACACGGAGCACTGCCTTCTCTCTCGCTCTGCACACGGGAGCACTGCCTTCTCTCTCGCTCTGCACACAGGAGCACTGCCTTCTCTCACACTGCACACAGGAGCACTGCCTTCTCTCTCGCTCTGCACACAGGATCACTACCTTCTCTCTCACACTGCACACAGGAGCACTACCTTCTCTCTCGCTCTGCACACAGGAGCACTGCCTTCTCTCTCGCTCTGCACACAGGAGCACTGCCTTCTCATGCTGCACACAGGAGCACTGCCTTCTCTCTCACGCTGCACACAGGAGCACTACCTTCTCTCTCACACTGCACACAGGAGCACTACCTTCTCTCTCGCTCTGCACACAGGAGCACTACCTTCTCTCTCGCTCTGCACACAGGAGCACTGCCTTCTCTCTCACGCAGCACACAGGAGCACTGCCTTCTCTCTCGCTCTGCACACAGGAGCACTGCCTTCTCTCTCGCTCTGCACACAGGAGCACTGCCTTCTCTCGCTCTGCACACAGGAGCACTGCCTTCTCTCTCGCTCTGCACACAGGAGCACTGCCTTCTCTCTCGCTCTGCACACAGGAGCACTGCCTTCTTTCTCTCACTGCTGGGACATGATGCTTATTGCTACCTATCAGTTTCACTGTATCTGGGGTTGACTATGAAACCCAAGCAGTTGGGTGCACCTTTAAGGGATTCCTTTTCTCCTCATCATTTATAATGGGAAGATGTACTTTTTCTTTTCCAGGATGGCCTCAAATTCAGAGATCCACCTGCCTCTGCCTCCCAAATGCTGGACTAAAAGGTGTGCACCACTACCACCAGCCCCACCGCTACCCAGCAAGAACCATTTTTAATCCAGATCTTTTGAGGCATGAAGATCCACTCTTAATCTGGGCCACACCTTCTGGACAGATACAGGACATGGAAGAAGGAAGCTCTCTCTTTGACTGCTTGCTCTCTGACAAGTCCATTCTTCGCAGGCATTAGAGCCTTCTTCTTTGGGATTCTGTTGTATACTGAAGACCATTCAGCTTCATGGGCTGAACAACTCTAGATTCTTGGGATCTTCTGTTGGTAGACAGCAATTGTTGGATATAGACTAGCTGGACTAAAACTGATAAGCCAATTCTAATAACTGCCATAAGATCATATATATCTTTTTCTGTAAATTCTGTTCCTCTAGTATCAGGATATCCTATGCCCCCTTCTGGCCACCACAAGAACTGCATGCACATAATGCACACACATAACATGAAAACCAAACACATTAAAATAAATTTTGGGTTTTTTTTTTTTTTTGAGACAGGGTTTCTCTGTAGCTTTGGAGCCTTCCTGGAACTTGCTCTGTAGACCAGGCTGGCCTTGAACTCGCAGAGATCCGCCTGCCTCTGCCTCCTAACCACCACCACCTGGCTAACTTTTAAAGTATCTTATTCAGTAGATTAAAGGCAGAGCCACAGATTGCTCCCTAAAGTTGATAAAGAACCAGAGACTGATGACGTCTATGATAGTCTGAGCCATCTCCTTTAATCCCAGCACTCAGGAGGCAGAGGCAGGCGGATCTACAGAATGAGTTCCCAAACAGCCAGGGCTACACAGAGAAACCCTGTCTCAAAAACAAACAAACAAACAAGAAAAGATTAGTATAGTGTCCTCCTCACTGAGGCACTGGCCTCACTCGGTTGGTGGAAGCGCCTGCCCAGCAGGCACAGACTGAGTGCAAGCCCATAACCGGGCGCGTAGCTCAGCTAGTGACCCTAGCACTCGGAAGGTGAAACAGGAGGACCAGTACAAACAGTAACCTATGACTACATAGTGGAGCCTGGGCGGTGTGAGACTCTCAGAGGAAGAAAAAAAAGGGACACACTTTAAAGGGTAGGACCAAGAGTAACCAAAGGAGCCTGGGGTGTTGAGCCCAGTCAAGGTGATGGCACAGGTGAGCAGAGCCAGGAGAGTAGCTTTTATTTGGACTGAGAGCCATCTGAGATAACATTTAACTAAGGAACAGACTAGGTTCTAAAAGAGCTCTTCAGGGAAGGGGACTCTGGTCCCCAGCAGCTCTGCAGTGCCCGCTGCAGTCAGCAGGCCTGCCGCTCCATCCCCTCGTGTGCCAACAACACAAAAATACAGGTTCCCATCATAAATTTTCACAGACCCCAGTCACAAGCATAAAAGAAAGTAAAAAGGATCACGTGGTGCAGATTTAAAACTGTCTTCACCATCCTGGAAAGACAGTTCCCCCGCTGACCTCGCCAAGTAGAATGATGGCAAGAGGGCAAAGGCAGCTTCGCCAGCCCATAGCCGTCTTCTTCCCCTTCTCCCTAGACAGCCAGGACCGACAGCAGGGGAAGCCACAGGCAGGTGTGGAGCAGGGAGCACAAGATGACAGCTGAAGCTCGATGGGAGAACAGAGCTGCTGAGACTCGAGGGGAGGAGGGTCCAGCCCTGCATTCAGTCAGAGTCGCTGCTGGAAGAGGAGGAGGAGGAAGAGGAGGAGTGCTGCAAGGGGAGAGGACACGGTGTCAGATCCAGGGCCGGTCACTCCAGGGCCAGTCTGTGATGCCCCACCCTTTCGCCCAAGTATCCAGGAGGCAGGAGTCTCATCCCATCCTGTCCCATAACCAACACAGGAATAGATCAAATTGTCCTCATCTGCCGCACAGAACTAAACATTGCCTACAGATTAGGTTTCTCCACACCTAGGTGAGGGCAGGAATACTGACTAAATCAGCGTAGCACAGCTCTAGAAAAGAGCCGCTACCTTATAACCCCTGTAGATTAGCTGCAAGAATGGGCAATCACAAACTAGAATCTATACACCTAAGAGAGGGTAGAAACGGCAGCTGTGGGGTTATGCTGTACCTCTAGGCCTGACCAAGCAGGAAGGTGGGAGAGACAGAGAGCTGAAGGGCCCGTACAGACAAACTTCCACCTACCCTAGAACATTCTAGAGCATTTCCAGGGTCTCTCCTTCACTCCCCACATCTCTACCAAAGACCTAGGATCAGGAACTAAAGCCCCAATCCACAAAGCAAACATTGAGCATAAAATCTAACTGAAGCTTGGAGACCCAGGTCTGCCCTCTCCTTCCCAAGTCCTCAAGGAAACTCCCTAAGTAATAATTAGTATCCCTGTGAAAGGAAGATTAAAATCCTCTTTTACCCTAGGTTTTGTTGGGAGGCTGGGCCACAGAAGGAATACTTAATACCCTGGAATGCGGAAGGAGATAAAGGAAACCATGGAAGTAAGGCCGTGTTTACCCTTCTGATAATTAATATCTGTGGTTTTGCTTTGTCAAAGACTGAGTCAAGTGACAATGACACAGCCTCCGTGGGTGTGTCCGACCCCAAAGGGATGGGGGGGTCCTACACTGCTTCACTTTTCAGAAGTAAGAGAGACCTGATGCCTCGATATTATTAAATTCCTCTCAGGAGGATTCCTTTACATAAAGGAAAAGTCATCTTCCATGCCCACAGGTCACGAGCCCCCCCCTGCCCCCGCAGCCCCGCTCACCGTCCCCAGCCAGACCCAGAGGACACCGACCTTTCCATGCTTGTGTTTCTTATGCATCTTTTTATGAGCTTTCTTCATTTTCTTCCGCATCTTCTTATCTATCACTGTTCCTGGGCCGACCATGCCAGGAGCCAGAGGAATCACAGGGCACATGCCAGGACCAGGTGGGGGGTACGAGGGAGGGCAGGGGCCCGGGGGTGGGTGTCCTGGATATCCTGGTTGTGGCACAGTAGGGCAAGAAGGTTGGCACGGAGGGAAAGCTGGGTTTCCCTGGGGAACTCCAGGAGGACAGGGGCCAGGAGGAAAGGCAGGATTGACATGTGGTGGACAGGCAGGATTGGGACCTCCTGGGCACACAACTTGGGGTGGATATGAATTAGGCCCTGGAAAAAGAACCAGAAAATAAAGATTAGAACTATCCAGAACCTCTGTCAACAAAAATCAAATTTTACTGCTTTTCTTAACACTTAGGAGAAGGAAAAATTGGCAGCAGTGGTCCAAGACTTCGATTTTGCTTAGGGAAGGGGGAAGCTGTAGACACAGAGCCTGCCTGTTCCATTGCAAAATGGGCTGGGTAAGACAGCCCCCAGATACTTACCAGCATTAGGGTTCCACATGTCCAGATGTTAGCTCCAGCCTGGGAAGGAAAAGAGGCAAAAACTGAAAGTCCCGAAGGGGAAAAGGATTTTCTAGAGTCTGAGCCCCACCCTCCAGCCTCCACCTCACAGAGGCTCTGACTAATAGAACCACTATGGCGGAGGTGCACACGCCTTTAGTTCCAGCACTTAGCAGAGTCAGGTAGAAGTCTGTGAGTTCAAGGCCAGCCTGGTCTACAGAGCGAGTTCCAGGACTGGCTCCATAGCTACTGGGAAACCCTGTCTTGAAAGAAAAAAGGGGGAAAAAAGGAAAAAAAAAAAAGGCAAGTTCCAGGACAATCAGGGCTACCCAGAGAAACTCAGCCTTGAAAAATCAAATTGGATAGATAGATAGATAGATAGATAGAAAATCCTTCCTCTTTCCAGCGCCCCAGTAGCCTTCTCTAGCCCAGGGTCAAAACCTTAGAAATTCTATTCCTAGTGTCTCTCCCTCTTTCACTACCTTAATAAGCCACACCTCGAGACGCCTAACTGTCTCCGGCACTCATTTCCCTCTTACTGGAAAGGTACTGGAGGTCTTTAACCATCCTCTTAAACTCCAGACGCCCCAGGACACTCTGAGAACCCTTGGCAGGGAGCTTAGAAAAGGACCCCGCCCTGGAGCAACAAGGGGAAGGAAGCTCCAGATCCTCAACCTTAGATAAGGACACACACACACACACACACACACACACCAAGAAAAGGCAAACGGAGTTCCTAGTTCCCAGACACAAACAGACCCTTAGCTCCAGTTAAGAGGAAAGAAGGGAATTAGGGAGGCCAGATGCCCTGTCACCTACCGAAGACAGAAGACCGAAGACCGCCGGACTTACTGCCTTTCCAGTCTGAGTTCAGACTTCCTGGTCACCCCTATTCATTCTATGCTTCTGCACCGCCCCTGTGACCTGGTTATAGGGTCACTCGGCATGATGATTGGAGAACTGACTTGTCAGTCGCTGTGGTCCAGCTAAACTAGGAGGAACCCGTAGCTCTAGCCGCGAGGCGGAGCCTTTTGGTTTGCGTGCGTGAGGAACTGCAGACGCTGAGAAGTACAGCAGAAAGGCTCCTTAGGGCGGAGCCACGAGAAAAGACCCTGAGCCACCAAACTGTCTTTGGGTTACTGATTTATTTTTTAAAATTTAAATTTATTTTTCATACGTATGAGTGTTTTGCCTGAATATATGTACGTGTACCAAGTGTCTGCTTGATGACGGCGGAGGTCAGAAGAGGTCATCAGATCCCCCGGAACTGGAATTGCTGTTGTGAGCTGTGTGTGGATGCTGGGAACCCAACTGCTCTCGGGAGTTAGGCATGAGAAGCAAGTGCTCTTAACTGTTGAGTCATCTCTCCAGTCCCTGTCATTGGTTGCGGTTATAGACCAGTGAGTAGATTAGGTGTTGTTTAAAAAGAAGAAAAAAGGTGCAAACCTAGCTTAGTAGCGCTTGTCTGTAACCTTGGAAAGTGGAGGAGAATCGTAATTCAGGGCCAGAGGTAGCAGCTTCTGGTGGAGTTTGAAGCCACCGCAGAGCGGTGGTGGTGCGCACCTTTACTCCCAGAGCTCCAGAGGCAGAAGCAGGCGGATCTCTGTGAGTTCGAGAGCTTGGTCTACAAATCAAGTTCTAAGATAGCTAGACCTACAAAAAGACACTCGGGCAAGGGCAGGGGAGAGCAGGGGAGGGGAGAGGAGGGGAAGAGGTGCAGGGTGCTGCCGGGGGCTCAGTCGCAAGTCTCAACATTGCCGTCCTGGGAAAAGCAAAGACACACTCTTTTTTTTTTTTTTTTTTTTTTTGGTTTTTCGAGACAGGGTTTCTCTGTGGTTTTGGAGCCTGTCCTGGAACTAGCTCTTGTAGACCAGGCTGGTCTCGAACTCACAGAGATCCGCCTGCCTCTGCCTCCCGAGTGCTGGGATTAAAGGCGTGCGCCACCACCGCCCGGTGCAAAGACACACTCTTGAAGATTTCCCAACCTCTCACAAAACTCCCCTGCTTGTCATTTCATTGCTCTGTCCTCTGTGCGGTTGTTTGGAACTTGCTCTGTAGACCATGTTTTGGCTTTTCTTTTCTCTTTCTTTTAAAGAATTGTTTATTTATTATGTACACAGTGTTCGTCCTGCATGTATGCCTGCAGACCATAAGAGAGCACCAGATCTCATTATAAATGGCTGCGAGCCACCATGTGGTTGCTGGGAATTGAACTCAGGATCTCAGGAAGAGCAGCTGGTACTATTAAACTCTCAGCCATCTCTTCATCCCCGATTATTATTATTTTGGTTTTTTGATGCAGGGTTTTTCTGTGTAACAGCCCTAGCTGTCCTAGAATTCATTCTGTAGACCAGGCTGGCCTTGAACTCACAGAGATCCACCTGCCTCTGCCTCCCGAGTGCTGGGATTAAAGGCGTGCGCCAACGAGTCCAGCAGTGTGTGGGTGTTTTGCCTGCACGAGTGTCTGTGCACCATGTGCAGGCAGTGCCTTCAGAAGTCAAAAAAGGGCATCAGATTCTCCTGGGACAGAAGTTGTAAGCTGCCATGTGGGTGCTGGGAATTAAACCTAGGTCTTCTGGAAGGGCAGCTGTTGCTCTTAACTACTGAGCCCTCTTTCCAGCCACATAAACACTTTCAATGGCTGGAACCCTTTCATCATTATTTTAAAACGATGCGACTTTACACACATTCTGACCTTTTCCAGTCTTTAGTTTCCTCTTATGTACGGGAGGCAAGAGAACTGTCACAGAAAACACAAGCAGGCTGAGCAGTAGCATAGTACGACAAGATATTGTTTGCGGAAGGGGGGGCTGGGTTATGGAGACAGGGTTTCTCTGTAGTTTTGGAGTCTGTCCTAGAACTTGCGCTGTAGACCAAGCTGGCCTCGAACTCACAGAGATCTGCCTGTCTCTGCCTCCCAAGTGCTGGAATTAAAGGTGTGCACCATCACCATCCAGCTTGGTATAACCAGATTTTAAAGGTTATTCTGAAAGGGACTGGCAAGATGACCTACAGGTAAAGGCGCATACTGCCAAGTCAGACAATCTCAGTTCCACCCCCAGAGCCCACAGGACAGGAGAGAACAGACTCCTGGAAACTGTCCTCTGACATGCACAACTCTGACCTCTAGAAGTTGAGAGGATAAGGCACGAGGATCTCAAATTGAGGTTGACCTGGACTACTGAACTACACAGCAATCCAGGCTATGACTGAGACTTTGTTTCTTAATAAAAAATAATAAACAAACAAAGTAGTGTTTTGCTTAGGAAAGGAATAAGCATAAAATAAAGGGATTTATCAAATTATCATCAAAAAGAAGGAGAAGAAAATAGAGAGAAAAAAGCCGGGCGGTGGTGGCGCACGCCTTTAATCCCAGCACTCGGGAGGCAGAGGCAGGCGGATCTCTGAGTTCGAGACCAGCCTGGTCTACAGAGCTAGTTCCAGGACAGGCTCCAAAGCCACAGTGAAACCCTGTCTCGAAAAACCAAAAAAAAAAAAAAAGAAAAAAAGAAAATAGAGAGAAAAAAAAAAGTAGGTATGGTGGTCCAAACCTGTAATCCCAGCACTTTGGCGGAGAAGGCTGAAGGCTCAGGAGTTACATGGGAAGTTTGAGACCACCCTGGGCTATGTGAGATTCTGTGTATAAAACAACTACATCTGGAATTAACTAAAACCCAAAAATTGATACATCTATGTGGGATTTTTGCTTAATTTGAAGTAGGTAGATCCAGATCTAATCCAAATTTCTAGGTTAGAAGTCTCACCTTGAATCTGCGCCAGCCACACCTGACGGAAACAGTGAGGGTGGAGGAAACGAAAGCTCTCGCTCTTTGCCTGTTTGCCCTCGCCTTGCTTGCAATGCAAGTACATTCCTTCACTGGCTTGAGAGCCCTTCTCCCAGATTCCAGCGGAGATGTCCCGCCCCGTAGACTGAGCAACTGCTACATTCTCGGACTTTCTGTTCACAGCCAGCCATTGATGAACTGCAGCAATTCTCTTTCTCTCTCTCTCTATATATATATAGATGGATAGATAGATAGATAGATAGATAGATAGATAGATAGATAGATATCCTATAAGTTCTACTATGCTAGAGAGCCTTGAGTAATAATACATTAGGGTAAAAGGACATTTTACTCTTTTATTTTATTTTTTATTTTTGGAGACAGGGTCTCTCTGTGTAGCCCTGGCTGTCCTGGAACTCACTCTGTAGACCAGGCCGGCCTCAAACTCACAGAGATCCTCCTGCATCTACCTTCTGAGTGCTGGAATTAAAGGCGTGTGACACCACCACCTGATGGAAATTTTACTCTTAATGTATTGAATCCGAAGGAAAACAAGTACATTTTAAAAGAAGCGCTTTTGAAATTATATGGAATGCTTCACAAATGTGTGTGAGGCCAGATGAAGGCATTAGGTACCCTGAAACTGGAATTAAACCTCCTAATAGAAGTGCTGGGAACTAAATCCTGGTAACTGAGCCATCTCTCTCCAGTCTCTGACTTTGAACCTTTGATCCTCCTGCTTATGACTCCCAGTGAGCACCCGCCTCCACTTTCCCTGGTCCTGGGAGTGTGAGCACACTAGGGATAGCACCCAGGGCTTTGCATATGCTCTGTTGACACTTGACAGTGCACTAAATCTCCATCTCCACCCCTACACGTTTGCTGTAACTCACCTGCAGACTCCTCCTTACAGCCCTGAAATGTCTCAGTGCTCCCGACGCTCCTGGGAAACTCCTGCCTAGGCTTCAGTGCCAGCGTCCTGTGCTTCACGGTGCCCCCCACCATGAGAGCACCCTCAGGGCAATGACTTCATTGGAATCACTCCTCTTCCCCCAGTACCCAGCAGGTGATGCCACCATTTAAAAATTAATCCTGGTGGTCCCAGAGAGCTGGCTTAGAGGTTAAAATGCATTTACTCCAGTTCACTCCTCAGCACCCATGTCATGTGACTCATGACTTCTGCTCTAGGAATACCCAATTTCTTTGCCCTCTCCAGGCCCTGTGCCCATGTGTACACACCACAGACACACACATACACATAATTAATACAAATAAAATCTTTAAAAATAAGTGTTGCTGCCTGGCATGGTGGCATACAACTTTAATCCTGCACTTGAGAAAGGCACGGATCTCTGTAAATCTACAAAGTGAGCTCCAGGCCAGCCAGGGTTCCATAGTGAGACTTTGTCTAATACATACATACATACATACATACATACATACATGCTAGAGCCTCAGACCTGTAATCCCAATCCTTAAAACACTGAGGTTAAGGGCATAGTTGCAAGTTTGAGACTAGCCTGTGGTGTAGGAGGTCCTTCTGTTTGTGTGTTGCTTTCATTGGTTAATGGATAAAGAATTGGCCTAGTTGATAGGATGGAACTTAGGTAGGCGGAGAAAACAGAACTGAACACTGGGAGGAAGAAGGGCATAATCAGAGAAGCCATGGATCCTCTGCCTGAGATGGATGCAAGCCACAGCCACGTGGCGATACATACATTAATGGAGATGGATTAAACCAATATGTAAGAGTTAGCCAATAGGAAGTTAGAGCTAATGGCCAAGCAATGTTTTAATTAATATGGCTCCTGTGTGGTTATTTCGGGTGTAAGCTAGCTGGGCAGCCGGAACAAACAAGGGGCCTGGACTACATATTGAGCCAAGGCAAGACCCTGCCTCAAAAAATAAATAATAGGCCGGGCGGTGGTGGCGCACGCCTTTAATCCCAGCACTCGGGAGGCAGAGGCAGGCGGATCTCTGTGAGTTCGAGACCAGCCTGGTCTATAAGAGCTAGTTCCAGGAGAGGCTCCAAAACCACAGAGAAACCCTGTCTCGAAAAACCAAAATAAATAAATAAATAAATAATAGGGGCTGGAGAGATGGCTCAGCGGTTAAGAGCATTGCCTGCTCTTCCAAAGGTCCTGAGTTCAATTCCCAGCAACCACATGGTGGCTCACAACCATCTGTAATGGTGCCCTCTTCTGGCCTTCAGGCATACACAGAAAGAATATTGCATAAATAAATAAATAAATAAATATTTAAAAATAAATAAATAAATAATAAATAAAGGCCTGAAGAGATGGTTTAGGGTCTCAGAGCAATTACTGTTCTCACAAAGGACCTGTTTCTGGCATCCACATGGTGGTTCACAACTATCTGTAACTCCAGTTCCATGGGATGTCCATGGGATCTGGCCTCCAAGGGTTCCTGCATGCATGTGGTGCACATAAACTCATAGACAAACATATATACTATAAATAAAATAAACAGATCTTAAGATAAATAAATAAATAAATACACATTAGAGAAAAAGAGCAATAAAAAGGAGACAAGCCCAAGGCCAACAGTGGGAAATCTTTACTCTTTCCTGAGCACGTGTACCCCATGGGCTAAAAACCCACAGAGAATGACAGCAACAGGTGTGTGGTCACCGCACGTATGTTAGCTGTATTAAGCGTTCATACAAACTGCTCATTTACACACGAACACTAGTACTGACAGGCTGAGGACTCCTGGAGCCAGGGCCTTGCTGAACACTGAGGTGGCAGGAAGCCTGCTGAGGCCTGCAGGGGAGAGGGGCAGAGGCTGGTGCTGAAGGACAGTGCTCTGGTAAGGAAGAAGCCATCTGCGGGTAAGCCAGGGCTGCCAGGCGCTGCTGCACACACTTGGCTGTCAGCCGTGCTTCCGGGTCTGCATCCCAGCAGTCTTCTAGCAGCTCCCTCAGCCCCTCGGGGTCCTGGAGGAAGAGACTAGATCAGGCCTGGCCCAGAGTGGACATTGCAGTGCTCACTTCTCCCACGGCTCAACCCCACCCCACCAACCATGACCCCACAGTCCGCAGAGCCCTGCTGACCCCATTGACCCTGACCCCACACTCCGCAGAGCCCTGCTGACCCCACCAATCCTGACCCCACACTCCGCTGACCCCACTGACCCTGACTCCACACTCCGCAGAGCCCTGCTGACCCCACCGACCCTGACCCCACACTCCACTGACCCCACCGACCCTGCCCCCACACTCCGCTGACCCCACCGACCCTGACCCCACACTCCACTGACCCCACCGACCCTGCCCCCACACTCTGCTGACCCCACCGACCCTGACCCCACACTCTGCTTGTGGAGCACCCTCAGTCCCATCCCCTAAAGTCCAGGCCCATGAGGTTTGTCCCCTGTGACAGACTCCCTGAATATCAATCAAAGGGTCCACTTTTTCCTCTGAGGATAATTCAGGCTGACAACTTAGATGCTGATGGAAAATTACTCTCCTTCCTCTAACCAGTGTGTCCTGCAGACAAAGCTTGACTTCCATGAGCTAACCCAACAGACATTTGTATGACAGAGATTTCATGCAGGACAGTGTGCAAAAGAGTATCTTTCAGGAAATATCTGGGAAGGACTCTGCACCTTCCTGTCAGGCAACTCTTCTAATCTTGTCACACCTAGAACCCGGTCACACCTAGAGCCCGGCCATACCTAGAACCCAGTCACACCTAGAACCCGGTCACACGGAGAACCCGGTCACACCGAGAACCCGGTCACACCTAGAGCCCGGCCATACCTAGAACCTGGTCACACCTAGAACGAGACCCATCGTGCCTAGAACCCTGTTCTACCCAGAACTAGCTTTAATTGGTCCACAGCAGAAATACAGCTGTATAGTACAAAACGACGGGGCACTGGATTGAATTTGGGGGCCCACAGTACTGAAAGAGACACTGTCACAGGGGCAGAGCTCCGAGAGGGAGAAAGGCCGGAGACGACTTCCTAGAGGAGGACACTGAAGGAGAGCTAACGAACGGAGTCAGGGGGTGGCAATATAAAAGGCTCCACAGGAGGGTGTATGGCCCAGGTGGGTGGAACCAGTTGTGTGAGACGTAGAGAAGACAAGGCAAACAGAGGGCAAATACAGCAGAGAAGCCCCTGAAATGCATAGCCAGCCCCTTCCGAGTCCCGTCTGCGGAGCCTGTGCTTCTTACTGTGGTGGGGCAGCTCCAGGTGGATGGGATGCGGGGGCGCCGCCTCTCCTCTACTGCCAAGGCCCAGAGCTCACAGGCACTGGGATTGCTGCCCAGTTCCGCCTCATAGGCCAGTTGAAAAGGTGGTGGTCTGCGGTCTGGGAAAGCATAGGCATTATGTTCACCCACCATGGTTAGGGGCTCCCAGGTAGAAAAACTAGGGGAGGCCATAGCCTTATACAGTCGGGCTAGGAGGTAGGAGGGACACTGGGGGTGCAGACTTTACCAGGCCTCAGATCAGAACAGCGGCTCAGGATCTCCCACAAGAGCAGAGCTAGGGAGTAAATATCTGCTCTCTGAAGGGCTGTGCCCCAGTCCTGTAGGTCGAGAGTCCTGTCCAAGAGCTCCGGAGCCATGTACCTCTGGGTGCCAGCCTGGAGAAGATGTATGGACCAGAATCACCTCCACGGAAACCTGCCCTGCAGCGCTGGTCCAGATGTAAGGGCCAGAATCACCTCCACGGAAACCTGCCCTGCAGCGCTGGTCCAGATGTAAGGGCCAGAATCACCTCCACGGAAACCTGCCCTGCAGCGCTGGTCCAGATGTAAGGGCCAGAATCACCTCTACGGAAACCTGCCCTGCAGCGCTGGTCCACGGCCCGACCGCTAGCAAAACTACAGCGTTGCCACAGCAATGGTTATATGCTCATCAGCACCACCATCATCCCAAGCCTCACACTTATTAAAAAACACTCACCTCCAAAATGACAGCTGGGCCTCCGGGTTGAGTAGGGCCTGAGGCAGGGGGCTGGGCAAGGCCAGGGAGCACCAAAGCAAGGCCCAAGTCGCCAATGGCACATGACCTATCTTCCCGAACGAGCACATTCTGGCTGCTCAAGTCTCGGTGGGCAATACCTGGTTTATATTGACCTGTGGAGAAATCCAAGGTTTAAGAAACACAGGTCATCTGGTTTTCCTGAGAAGACAGAACTGGACACAATGATGTGGCTCCTGCCTCCCTGCTGCTGGCTCACTTACCATCCTGCCAGCGCTCCTCATGGAGAAATGCCAGGCCCTCAGCCAGGGACAGAGCCATCCTCAAGGAACTTCCCCAGTCACTGGTGTACTGAGTCAAGTAGTGGCACAGGGAACCCTGGAGAAAAGCAGAGGGAAGAGCCGGGCACATGGATAAGGAAGATCATCCTAGGGTCAGACCCCGCACACACCAGCCTACACCTCCCCAGCAGATAGAGACACCCTGGCAGAACCAGGTCAAGACACCACAGACAATCAAGGCCTAAGAAAATGCATTAGTCAAAGTGACAGGAAAAAAATAGTAATTATAGTTGGCTGTGATACTGCATGCCTGCCATCCCAGCACTGGGAAAACGGAAGGAGGTGGCTCAGGAACAGGCAGGCCAGGGTGGGTTACAGGAGACCCTGCCTGAAAATGCACACACATACACACACGCACACACACACAAGCATGCACTCACTCACACATACACACACAAATAAAAAATAATAATTTTTGCCGGGCGGTGGTGGCACACGCCTTTAATCCCAGCACTTGGGAGGCAGAGGCAGGCGGATCTCTGTGAGTTCGAGACCAGCCTGGTCTACAAGAGCTAGTTCCAGGACAGGCTCCAAAACCACAGAGAAACTCTGTCTTGAAAAACCAAAAAAAAATATAATAAATAATAATAATTTTAGCTAGATATGGTAGCATATGCTTGTAATCTCAGCACTCAAGAGGTTGAAGCAGGAAGCGGGGGAGGGGGAGTTGTGGGGGAGGAAGTAGTGGTACTGAGTGTTTACTGTGATGCGAGCCCTCCAAACAGGGTTTCCTGTAGTCCCCATGTGGACTGCAGTGTGACGGGGTTCTGATCACTCTGATTTCCCCTCTCGTGTGTGGGTACCCACACGGTACATGTGGGGGCAGAAGACAGCATGCTATAGTTGGTCCACATGGGTTCCAGGGACTGAACCAGGTCTGCAGGTTCCATGGAAGCACCTTTACCTACTGAACCATCTTGCTGGACCTTTTACCTTCTTTCTTTCCGTGCCCCACCCCCAGTGTTTTAGGGAGGGCCTCACTATGTATGTCTGTAACCTGGGCTGACATGGGAGTCATTAGGGTATGGCTGCCATCAAGCTAGCCATGATCCTCCTGCGTGCCAGCAGTGTAGGCACAAGCTACCACACCTGGTCAGAGGTCAAGCAAGGAACAGGAGTGGAGTTTGCATCCAAGCAGTGTGACTCAAGAGTCACTATCACATGCTGACTCAGAGGATTCAGGACAAAGGTAGTCCAGGCCGTCCTGGCCTGGAGGATCAGGCCTGCATAGACATGGGTGGGTAGAGCTAATAGAGGAACAACTGGGACCAGGCCACTCGTTACATGGTGAGCACCTTTGGGTGTGCCAGCAACTTTGCCCAGGCAGCACTGTGACTCAGGAAGAGGTGATCATGATGACAGTAAGTGCCACAATGTAACAGTAAACCGATGCCATGGCTGTAAAGCCGTCATGACTGCAGTACTGGCGACTGCCTGGCTCATCCTTTCTTTTCATTAAAAAAGTCTAAGGGACTGGAGCAACGGCTCAGCAGTTACACTGCCTGCCCTTCCAGAGGATTGGGGTTGAGTCTCCAGCACCCACACAGCAGCTCATCTGAAACTCCAGCACTGCTCTCTCTCCCAGCTTTCACAGGCACCAGGCACACACATGGGTAAAACAACTATAATGTTGTATTGTTGTTGTTGTTATAGGAAGGGGTAGTCTTTGCATGTGTGGAGGGCGTTCTCTCCTTCCACCTTCACTGAACTTAGTCCCCAAGGCTTGCACAACAAGAATCTTTACAGCTGAGCCATCCCCTCCCCTCATGTCAAATCTTATTATTTTTCCTTTCTTTTAAATATTTATTTATAATGTATGCAGCATTCTGCCTACCAGAAGAGGACACCAGATCTCACTATGGATGTGCACTATGGAATGCTGGGAATGGAACTCAGAACCTCTTGAAGAGCAGCCAGTGCTCTTCTTTCCAGTCCTCTTTTTGTTTTCTTAAGACAGGGTTTCTTTTTTTTTCTTTTTTTCTTTTTATTTATTATGTGTGTATGCCTGCAGGCCAGAAGAGGGCACCAAACCTCATTACAGATGGTTGTGAGCCACCATGTGGTTGCTGGGAATTGAACTCAGGACCTTGGGAAGAGCAGGCAATGCTCTTAACAGCTGAGCCATCTCTCCAGCCCGGAGACAGGGTTTCTTTGTGTAGCCCTGGCTGTCCTGGATCTTGCTCTGTAAACCAGGATGGCCTCGAACTGCCTCTGCCTCCCAAGTGCTGAGATTAAAAGGATGTGCCACCACCACCTGGCTTATTATTATTTCTTTGTGGTATCCAATGCCCTTTCTGTTTGCTTCTAACACACTCGACACTTCTTTCTGTGTTTACCCATTCCTACGACCTGTTCGTTAGTCTATAAAGTCTGTACAATTAGGGGCCAGGTGTGCTTTTTGAGCATCTAGCAGCGTTTGCCTTATTGTTTATAACACTGGTTAAAGGAACAGATGACCGCATTAGACAGCTATGCCTGGATATGTATTTAACAACGACTCAGTGCTCGCTGGACAGTGGTGGTGCACACCTTTAATCCCAGGAGGCAGAGGAGCAAGCAGATCTCTATAAATGTGAGGCTAGCCTGCTGTACAGAACAAGTTGCAGGACAACCAGAGACACAGAGAAACTGTCTCAAAAAGCCAAAAAAAGAAAACAGTTGTTATTTTTTGTTTGTTTTGTTTTTCTTTTTCTTTTTTTTTTTTTTTTTTTTTGGATTTTCAAGACAGGGTTTCTTTGTGGCTTTGGAGCCTGTCCTGGAACTAGCTCTGTAGACCAGGCTGATCTCGAACTCACAGAGATCCACCTGCCTCTGCCTCCCGAGTGCTGGGATTAAAGGCGTGCGCCACCATCACCTGGCTGAAAACAGTTGTTCTAAGGAGAGTGTGAAGCAGGCGAGCAGGCATGGGTGAGGAACTACGTAGCAGGTCACTTCCATGAGCACACACAGGCACGGTGCACATCGCGGACGTTTCAGGGTGCTCACCTTAGGATACAGTTCCAGAACCAGCAAAGGCACAGATGGCAGAGGGCCAGGGCTCCCCTGGCCAGCCGTGATAAAGCGCACGATGTGGTCGTGTTGTAGGCCCGGCAGCTGGTACACAGCTCGCTCAGCTCGGAACTGGGCCACAGCCCTTGGGGGAAAGGCCTTGATGGCTACCATCTTACCCTGAAGCCTCCCGGCCCAGACGACTGCATGCCCTCCTTCTTGGATCACCTGGTGGAAGCACTGCACTGAGTGTGGACCTCTGAGATAACATCAGAGCCAAGTTACCCGCCCCCACCCCCAGCAGAACCTCCAGGAGTACCAGGGGCCCCACTCCTGCCCTGAAGCACCTGGGAGAAGCACAGCTCAGCCAGCTCGGGCAGTTCCTCACAGTCTCCACAGTCTCTGCCTGCGCCTGGCTCGGGGTCTGACCCACCGTGCTCTCCGCAGGTCTTTCGTTGTAGCAGGGCTGAAGCAGAAAAGAGCCTTAGGGTAGGATGCACAGGATGGGGGCAGCCAAGTGGGCTATGTGGGAAGAGAGCTTCATACAAGGAAATGTGGGGCTACAGAGATCCAGAACCGGGGGTTCAGCAGAGCCGCGAGGGGTGGGAGAGATTAGTACCCAGGATGACGCTACACATCAGCAGCGAGAGGAACATCCCCAGCAGCAGCAGTGCCATCCAGACGGGCCCACCTGGACAGCAAGGGAAGAGGACACGTCGGTGAGCACTGAACCTCTCTCTTCTGCTTTCCAAACCACCCCCACGGGGTCACAAGTCCCCTTATCTCCCAGTCACCAGGGCAACCAACTTCCCAAGGCCAGGAGGAGGGAATCTTTGGGTGGGGGTGGGCTGAGAACTGCCCTGGTTCTCTTCTTGTCTTGACTTATGCTCCTGCCCCTTCTGGGCTCTAGTACCCTGGGAAAGGCAGCTACCTGAGGTAGACTGGGGATCCTGGGGGCCAGGAGCCCCTGGGTCCCCTGAAGGAGGCAGATGGCTGTAATTGGCATTACAGAAGTCAGTTCCACAGGAGCATGTGAAGAGAGTAGAGCCCAAGCGGGGGTGGGCTCGGGGGATTGGGTCACAGTGCAGGGACTCACAGCCTGGCTCATCACTGTCTCGACATCCTAATGGGATGGGATTAGGGGAAGGAGAAAAGGGAGTGAGAATACAATGAGACTTGGGGGCAGAGAACAAATCCCTTCTCCATCAGAGGCACCCCTTCCATCTGACATGCTTTTTCCCTCTACACAGTCCACTGCTCCCTCAACCCGGACGTGCCTCTCCCCTACCTAGCTCTCACCGACCGTATATTTTGCCATTCACCTTGCATCTCCACGTGTGCCCGGCCATGAGTCAGATTCCAGATGCCAAAGCAGCAGTGACTATAGAGGCAGCGGATACTCTTGGGGGTCCCTGGTCTTGCATCTAGCACTTCCCCCAGTGTCTTTGTGCTTCCCCTTACTCCAGGAGCCTCAAAGAACACACATGTCCTCCTGTTTGGGGACACTGAAGTCCAAGGTGAAGAAAGGGGAGTCAAGAAGGGAGTAAAGTCAGGGACAAACAGCAGCCAAAGGGATAAACAAAAGAGGACCCCAGGGCCAGTATGGCAGAGGCCTGATCCCCACCATGGGAACAGGTGGCTCTGCCCTCGTCTTCACTCATACAGCCCACTCATCTCTTCTTCTTCCAAACGGGTAGCTCTGCTTCCACTACACCTTTCCCCTTCTCGGGCGGTGGAAAGACCCTGCCCTATCAGTAGACACTTACCTTGTGCAACTGCAGGAAGCAGAGTCCAAAGCCCCAGTGTCCCCAGCATCCTGCTAAAGGATGGCAGCCAGACAGAATAAGCCAGCACAGCTAACCCAGCCAAGGCTTTCTACAGATACAGGGCACTGTAGGGCTTCCAAACCCTCAATCCCCAACTCCGCCCCCCTTGTCCTATCCCAGTCTCCGTGGGGGAGAAGACTGCTGTTGGGGAGAAAACAGGGAGAGAAAGGGAGGAGCAGAGAACCAATCTCATATCCTTTCTTCAACCACCTCCTCTTTTCTCTGCAGAGTGGGAGGAAGGAACCTTGGCTGCCTGGCTGAGAACCCTGTGATAACTAACTTCAAAATCTCTACCCTTTGCTGACCTTGGAAAAAGGTGCTGGACTTTCAGCCTTTCTCAGACAGATATCAAATGTTTAGAGTCACTTGGCTCTGCCCAAAATCCTTCCTGACCCATTATTGAGAGCTCAGATCTGCCGTATTCTGAACAGAGGAAGACTCTGCAGCTCACACTTCAGTGGATCTCATTTTCCCAACTGGAGAGTCAGAAAGGAAGCCGGGCAGTGATGACACACTCAGCACTAAGGAGGCAGAGGCAGGCGGATCTCTGTGTGTTTGAGGCCAGTCTGGTCTACAGAGCTAGTTCCAGGACAGGCTCCAAAAGCTACAGAGAAACCCTGTCTCATAAAGCAAACAAACAAAAAATCCCCAAACAAAAGAATCAGGAAAAATATAAAAATTTTCAGTTTTTTTGTGTTTGCTTTTTTCTTTAAATCACAGGCAGGGCACATGCCTTTAATCCCAGCACTCGGGAGGCAGAGGTTGACACAGAGAAACTCTGTCTCTAAAAACAAAAAAACATAAAAAAATCACATCGTGGAGTGAGTGAGATGGCACAGCGGGTACATCGTAGGGTGTGTGAGATGGTACAGCGGGTACATTGTAGGGTGTGTGAGATGGGACAGCGGGCACATTGTAGGGTGTGTGAGATGGGACAGCGGGCACATTGTAGGGTGTGTGAGATGGGACAGCGGGCACATTGTAGGGTGTGTGAGATGGGACAGCGGGCACATTGTAGGGTGAGTGAGATGGTACAGTGTTCAAAAGTACTTCCCACTCTAGCAGGAGACATGAGTTTGGTTCCCGCGCCCAGAGCTGCACCTCTAGTTCCAGAAGACCTGACACCCTCTTCTGTCCTCCATGGACACCAGGCCGTGGAGGTGGTGCATGTGGGACACAGACAGACATGCAGCCCAAACACCCAGGTAGATGAAATAAGAGAATTGCTCTAACTGCTGAGCCAACACCACAGCCCCCGAAATAAAGCTTTAAACTGGAAAATGGTACCCAGGCAGTGGTGGCGCACACCTTTAATCCCAGCACCTGGGAGGCAGAGGCAGGCAGATCTCTGAGTTCGAGGCCAGCTTGGTCTACAAGAGCTAGTTCCAGGACAGCCAGAGCTGTTACACAGAGAAACCCTGTCTCAAAAAACAAATACAAAAACAAAACAAAATTGAAAATGGTTAGAATCCCAGTACTAGGGAGGCAGAGTCAGGTGGCTCTATGAGTCTGAGCCAGTCTGGTGTACACAGTTCCAGGACAGCCGGAGATCCTGTCTCAGAAGAAGAAGACAGAAGAGGAGGAGGAAGAGAGAGAAATGGTGAGAATGGTAATTTTGTTGTATATTTTGCCATAATGAAAAGAGAAAACAGCTAACACAGCAGCAGGCAGTTGCCTATATACACAGTACAAATCACACACATGCACACACTCCCAAGGAGTCAAACACTAAGGAAATTACCGTCATTGAGAAAATAATTTTTTAAAAATATTTATTGATTTATTACGTATACAATATCCTCTCTGTGTGTATGCCTGAAGGCCCGAAGAGGGCACCAGACCTCATCACAGATGGTTGTGATCCACCATGTGGTTGCTGGGAATTGAACTCAGGACCTTTGGAAGAGCAGGCAATGCTCTTAACCTCTGAGCCATCTCTACAGCCCCAAGAAAATAATTTTTATTGAGCATCTACTATATTGTAGAAACAGCCAGAGCTGTTTCAAATTGTCTAATTTTTTCTTGAGATATTATTATCTCTACTTTATAGATAAGAAAATCCAGGATAAGCCGGGCGGTGGTGGCGCACGCCTTTAATCCCAGCACTTGGGAGGCAGAGGCAGGCGGATCTCTGTGAGTTCGAGACCAGCCTGGTCTACAAGAGCTAGTTCCAGGACAGGCTCCAAAACCACAGAGAAACCCTGTCTCAAACCCCCCCCCCCCAAAAAAAAGAAAATCCAGGATAGAGCCAGGCAGTAGTAGCACACATTTTTAATCCCAGTACTTGGGAGGCAGAGGCAGGCAGATCTCTGAGTTCGAGGCCAACCTGGTCTACAAGAGCTAATTCCAGGACAGGATCCAAAGCTACCAAGAAACCCTGTCAAAAAATAAAAATAAAAAACAGAAAGAAAGAAAAGAAAGAAAGAGAGAGAAAAGAAAATTCAGGATAAATGAGCTGTCTGTGGTCACTCTGATGTAAAAAAAAATTAAACGTAAAGCAGAGCTGAGATTTGAACCTAGGTATGCATGACTCCAAAGCATGGGCTTTGTTCTCTGTATTATACAATGTTGCCTTAAAACAAATCCAAACTTCAGGAACTGAAGAAATGTTTCCATTTTGGGCATGATGGCACACACTTTGGTCCCAGCACTCAGGACGCAGAGGCAGGTGAATCTCTGTGAGTTCAAGGTCAGCCTGGTCTACCTGGCAAGTTCCAGGACAACCATGGCTATGTAGACTATGTATCAAAAATAAATATTTACACTGTTTACAATATTTCTTTACTTTTTTAAAAAAATATTTATCCAAAGCTACAGAGAAACCCAGTCTTGAAAAACCAAAATAAAAAAAAAAACCACAGGGGGAGGGGGAGAGGAGTGGAAGGAGGGGGAGAGAAATGGGAGGCGGGGAGGAGGCAGAAGTTTTTTTTTCTTTTTTTTAATATTTATTTATTTATTATGCATACAATATTCTGTCTGTGTGTATGTCTGCAGGCCAGAAGAGGGCACCAGACCTCATCACAGATGGTTGTGAGCCACCATGTGGTTGCTGGGAATTGAACTCAGGACCTTTGGAAGAGCAGGCAATGCTCTTAACCACTGAGCCATCTCTCCAGCCCCGAGAAATTTTTTCAACAAAATCAATAAATAAATAAAAACCACTATTTATTATAGTGTTCTGCCTGCATGTATAGCTGTAGACCAGAAGAGGGCACCATATCTCATTATAAATGGTTGTAAGCCACCAGGTGATTGCTGGGAATTGAACTCAGGACCCTTGCTAGAGCAAGCAGTGCTCTTAACTGGGAACCATCGCTCCAGCTCCCTGTTTACCATATTTCGATATCTGAATTTGGATTGCTGAAAAGTGTGTACAAGCATTTGTCAACAGGCTACAACTGTGAAAGGAGCCTACAATTCAAAATCTCACCACCAGAGGTCAGCAGACATAGGAGAAACTGGTCCCTGTAAAGAGGGACTGTCCTAAACTGTAGTACTCTAAAATATAAAGTGAGGTCATAGGGTGTGTAGAGGCCATGTCCGTGTAAACAAAGAGGTCTGTGGCTTGTGTTGCAATAGAGACAGCAACGCAATCTCATTCTCCCAAGAGCAGGAAACCAGGCCTAGGTAATCATTTCATTTCCACACCTGTGAGCAGCTGGCTCCCCTGACCCCCTAGCTTCTATCCCCGCGGAAACCCTTGCTCAGTCAGAATGGCCGATCTTATTTTTTTTTTTTTTGTTTTTTTTAAGACAGGGTTTCTCTGTGGCTTTGGAGCCTGTCCTGGAACTAGCTCTGTAGACCAGGCTGGTCTCGAACTCACAGAGATCCGCCTGCCTCTGCCTCCCGAGTGCTGGGATTAAAGGCGTGCGCCACCATCGCCCGGCCAATGGCCGATCTTAGATCAGAGGTTGAAGGTACCGGCTCGCATGAGAGAAGGCCATAGCTGTGAGGCAGCAGCCGGAGAAAAGACAGGACTAGAGACAGATTCAGACCCTTCTTCCTTCTGGAAGTCTGCAGGCTGAGCTCGGAAGGAGCAATGCTGTGTTTAGTTCTGACGTCTTTTGTCTGGAGTCTCTGGAGACCCTTTTCTCCGGAGTGGGAGCAGGGAGGGATGCAGCAGAACGGTCATCTACTCAGCCGAAACTTGGGGTCACTACTTCTTTTGAAGACAGAAACAATCCGGAAGTAAAAGATGGCGGCTCATTCCTGCAGTCCCAGCATTTGGGAGGTGGAGGCAGGAAGACTGCTGCAATTCCGAGGCCATCTTGGGCTCCAGTCAATTCCAAGCCGCTGTGGATTAGAGTGAGCCACATGGGAGGGCCGGAGAGACAGAACCTGATGTCTGAGACAGAATCCCAAGCACTGACTGTGAACAGTGTCTATGCGGGTGTGAACACATGTAACCCAGGTTTATCCAGTAACGGTGCTTACTGCTTTTACGGGGGACCCAGTTCATATCTCTAGCTATAGCTCCAAAGGAGCCAACACCTCCTTCTGACCTCCTCCGACACCTGCGATCATATGCACACGCGCACACACACACATAAGTGTGTGTGTGTGTGTGTGTGTGTGTGTGTGTGTGTGTGAAGTGTCTGGGCTGCTGACACTGGCCTGTAATCTCAGTTACCTGATTGAGGCAGGAGGATTACAACTTCATGGTCTGCTGGGATACAGTGGGAGTTCAAGGCTGGCCTAGGCAATTTAGAAGAAAAAAAAAGCCAGGTACAGTGGCGCACACCTTTAATCCCAGCACTCAGGAGGCAGGAGCAAGCCTGTGTTCGAGGTCAGAGTTCCAGGACAGACTCCAAAGCTACAGAGAAACCGTCTCCAACTCAAAACCAAAACCGAGAGAGAAAACAAAGAGTTATGTCCCCTTTATCTATAAAACACTTAGATAAAATTGTCAAGCATAGAGGCTTCCAGGTCAAAAAAAAAAAAAAAAGACTGAAGATGTTCAAGCATGAGTTTAAATCTGAAGCAGATGTGTGCACCTGTAATCCCAGCACTGGAAAAGCTCTACTCCCTCAAGCAGAATCAGCAAGTTCCCTGGCCCTGCAAAGCTGAACTGCAAAGCTTCTGGGGCACTGGGAGACCCTTTTATTTATTTTGGTTTTTCAAGACAGGATTTGTTTATTTATTATGTATACAACAGGGCTGGAGAGATGGCTCAGTGGTTAAGAGCATTGCCTGCTCTTCCAAAGGTCCTGAGTTCAATTCCCGGCAACCACATGGTGGCTCACAACCATCTGTAGGGAGGTCTGGTGCCCTCTTCTGGCCTTCAGGCATACAGACAGAATATTGTATACATAATAAATAAATAAATAAATAAATAAATAAATAAATGTATAGAGCATCCTGTCTACATGTATGCCCACACGCCAGAAGAGGGCACCAGACCCCATTACAGATGGTTGTGATCCACCATACGGTTGCTGGGAATTGAACTCAGGACCTCTGGAAAAGCAGCCGGTGTTCTTAACCACTGAACCATAGGGTTTCTTTGTGTAGCTTTGGGACCTGTCCTGAAACTCGCTTTGTGGACCAGGCTGACCTTGAACTCAACAGATCCATCAGTGCCCAGCTTGACCCTTTTATTTTTTTATTTATTTTATACACATTAGTGTTTTGTCTGGATGGTCTGTGTTAGGGTGTGAGATCTCTTGGAACTGGAGTTATGGTTGTGAGCTGCCATGTGGGTTCTGGAAATTGAATCCAGAGGTCTGCTGAAGCCAGTGTTTCGTTTTCTTTTTTAAATTTATTTATTATGTATACAATATTCTGTCTGTGTGTATGCCTGAAGGCCAGAAGAGGGCACCAGACCCCATTACAGATGGTTGTGAGCCACCATGTGGTTGCTGGGAATTGAACTCAGGATCTTTGGAAGAACAGGCAATGCTCTTAACCATTGAGCCATCTCTCCAGCCAGAAGCCAGTGTTTTTAACCGCTGAGCTATCTCTCCAGCTTTGAGAGATCCTTTCTTAAGGGAATAAGACAGAGTGTGAAAGAACCAGACACCCAATGTCCTCCTCTGTTCTCCACGTGCATGGGATGCACAACCCCCCCCCCACACACACACACATAGATATTTGGGAGTCATCAATATGTATGAAAATAACTAATGAGCAGTCGGGTATGGCGGCACATGCCATTGGCCCCAGGATTTGGGAGGCACAAAGCAGTAATGGTGTGTGTATCTATGTGTGTTTGGGGTGGGGGACACTAGAGTGGATAAGACTTGTTTGAGAAAGATGTAAAGGGCCTAAGATGGTACACAAATGGTTAAGTGTCAAAGGAAGTAATCTCTCTGCAGCAGACACAAGAGTGTATTAGTGTCACTTTGTGTGACCAGTGTTGATTCTTCAACATGATACAGACGGGGGGGGGGGGGATTGAGAGGAGAGACAAGGGGAAGCAGCGTAGGCCAGGCTGTGATCTAACAAAGGCTCACCTCTCTGCTTCCTGAGTGCTGAGATTACAAGTGTGAGTCACCACACTTGTATTTAGTCTTTACACCTATGTGTGTTGTATACACACATGTGAAAGTCAGGGTCTGGTTCTCTCCTCCTACTATTTTGGATCCCAGGTTTCAAACCTCATCATGCTTAGGGGGAAAGTATCTGTTGAGCCATCTAGCACCCCCCACCCCGTTTTTTTTGTTTGTTTTTCAAGACATAGTTTCTCTGTAGCTTTGGGGCCTATCCTGGAACTAGCTCTTGGCATTGAACTCAGATTCACCTGCCTCTGCCTCCCAAGTGATGGGATTAAAGGTGTGCGCCACCACTACCGTCACCCTCCCTTTTTTAAGCCATTACTTTTTTTTTTTTTTAAGATTTATTATGTATAGTGTTCTGCCTGCATGAACGCCTGCAGGTCATAAGAGGGCACCAGATATCATTATAGAAGGTTGTGAGCCACCATGTGGTTGCTGGGACCTCTGAAAGAGCAGCCAGTGCCCTTAACTACTGAGTCATCTCTCTAGCACTCAACAATTAATTTTTTCCCAGCCCAACCAGTTTCTTCCCCAACATTCCCCCCTCCCAACCTCATCCATTCCTTCTCCTTTCCCTTCAGAAAAGTTCAGGCCTTGTGTATACCAGCCAGCCATGGCACATCAAGTTGCAGCAAGACTAGGCATCTCCTCTCCTGTAAGGTTGGATGGGGCAACCCAGCAGGAGGAAGGGGTCCTAAGAGCAGGCAACACAGTCTGCCAGGAGTCCCACAAGACCAAGCCACACAACCGCAACACATGTGGTGCAGATGGCCCAGGTCAGTCCCATGCAAATTCTCTGGCTGGTGGTTCAGCCTCTGAACCCCAATGAGACTGGGTCTCATTTGTTATCCCACAGTGTCCTTGGCCCCTCCTAGCCAGACCCCTTTTACATATTAAGATTTTACTTCTTAAAATTATTTAGAGACAGCCTCATTATGTAGCCTTAGGCATCCTTTTATTTTTTTTAACTGTTTATAAACCTTTGGTTATTTGTTAATGCAGTCTATTCATGTGTTTTATTTGTGGAGGTCAGAGAAAAGCTTGTAGGGAGTCAGTTCTCTCCTTCAACCACAGGGGTCCCAGGGTCCCACTGAGCCATCACACTGACCCAGCAGCATCACAATCTGCCATAAGAAAGCCGGGCGATGGTGGCGCACGCCTTTAATCCCAGCACTCGGGAGGCAGAGGCAGGCGGATCTCTGTGAGTTCGAGACCAGCCTGGTCTACAGAGCGAGTTCCAGGACAGGCTCCAAAGCCACAGAGAAACCCTGTCTCGAAAAAACAAAAAAACAAACAAACAAAAAAAAAGAATGCTTAAGATGCAGCAGTCACCATTCAGAAGCACTGGGCCCAACCAGGGGGCTGACAACCCTGAAAACTTTTAAAAGAACAAAGCGGTCTGTGGGGTAGAGAAAAATGGCTGCAAATCGCTTCCACTAATTTTGGGAATGACAATAATTATATTAGCAACCTGAAAAGGAAGCAGCTTTTTTTCAGAACAGGGTTGGGGAGAGGGAGACTGAGAACATGCATAGAAGCTAGGGAGGGAACCAGAGGGAGGCTGAAGATGAAAGGAGGAGATCACATCAAAACAAAGAACAAAGAGCAGCCAGATGAGAGTAAAACAGGGTGTTCTTCAAACGGAAAAGTTTTTCTTTCCTAGGAAGATGGGATGGGGCAAACTGGTGGGAAAACACACGTGATGAGGTGAGGGACAGTTTGAAGAAATTTCCGCTTCCATTTTCTCCATGAAGTACAAAGCTGAAAATGAGGTCAGGAAGGGAGAAAAAGCAACTGACAGCATCTGTCTCACATGCCCCACTTCAGAGGCCTTGGAAAGGCTGTCTCAGTTAGCATCTTGCCTTAGCTTTAGTACCAGATAAATAACAAAGGCTCAAAAACCATCTATTGAGTGAATAGACGATTCTACTCTGAGCTTGGTTTCAGGATGTTAAATACACATCTGGGCAGGCAGTAGTGGTGCATGTCTTTAATCCCAGCACTCGGAGGAAGAGGCAGATGGATCTCTGTAAATCTGAGGTCTGCAGAGGGAGCTCAAGGACAGTCAGGGCTACACAAAGAAACCCTGTCTCAAAACTCCTTAAAAACAAAACAAACAGGGCTGGAGAGTTGGCTCAGTGGCTAAGAGCATTGCCTCCTCTTCCAAAGGTCCTGAGTTCAATTCCCGGCAACCACATGGTGGCTCACAACTATCTGTAATGAAGTCTGGTGCTCTCTTCTGGCCTGCAGACATACACAGACAGAATATTGTATGCATAATAAATAAATGAATAAATATTTAAAAAAAAAAAACAGGGGGCTGGAGAGATGGTTCAGAGGTTAAGAGCATTGCCTGCTCTTCCAAAGGTCCTGAGTTCAATTCCCAGCAACCACATGGTGGCTCACAACCATCTGTAATGAGGTCTGGTGCCCTCTTCTGGCCAGCAGGCATACCACACAGACAGAATATTGTATATATAATAAATAAATATTAAAAAAAAAAAAGTTTAAAAAAAAAACAAAAAACCTCTGGCAGGGCATGGAGGCACTCACCTTTAATCATAGTACTGGGGAGGCAGATCTCTGAGCGTTGTTGATACCAGCCTAGTTTACATAAAACTTCAGACTAGACAGAGTTACATAGTATGACCCTGCCTCAAAAATAAGAAAGTAAAACGTAGGGCACACAACTGAGGAGATGGCTTGGTCAGTAAAATGCTCACCACAACAGCTTGAGCCAAGTTAAAATAGATGTGTGGCATGTATTTGTAATCCCAAAACTAGAGAGGCAGAGGCAGAGGCAGAGGCAGGGACGGTACATAGAGCTCCATCACCAAATAGGCTTGCTGAGCTGTTGAGATCCAGCAATCCTATCTCCCAAAGTAAGCATGGATGTGTACCCTGTAATCTCTGCACACAGGATAGGGATCATGCATACCCACAGGGGTGAACTTCCTTCCAATAAAGCCAAATGTTAAAATGTTCTATTTTAATGGCTACAAGAGGCAGGCAATCAAATGACTGAGTACTGATAAAGCAGACAGGTACACGAAGACAGATTATTAGAATGCTGTTAACTATAGCACAAACAGCTGACCAAAGATTTCCCGGAGAGGTGAAAGAGGAAATAAAAGCCACTGTTGGAATACAGGGAGACAGCACCTATTTAGAAGGACCCACAGTCCGTATTTACTGTTAGATACAGGCTAGGATAAGTAAATGTAAAATTATGGTAGGCTGCTAAGATGCCTCAGTGGGTAAAGGCACTTGCCAGCAGGTCCGAGAAGCCCACTTCAGTCCCTGGGACACATAAGGTAAAAGAACAGACTTCTTCAAGTCTAACCTCTATGTTCTCACTATGGTATATTTATCCATCCCTCCACACACAATTAAACAAATAGATCTATTAACATTTTTTTTTTAATTTTTGGTTTTGTTTTCCAAGACAAGGATTCTCTGTATAGCCCTGGCTGTCCTGAAACTCACTTTGAAGACCACGCTGACCTCAACTCAAGAGATCCGCCTGACTCTGCCTCCCAAGTGCTGGGATTAAAGGCGTGCGCCACCACTGAGCATTTAGTCGCCAAGTATGTACATGTACATCTCTAAACAAGGTGGAAGAGGACATTCACGTTTGTCCTGACCTCCACCTGCACTGACACATGCACACCTGAATTCACGTGCAGTTGTTTAGATGGATTTTTTTAGTACATACCTGTAAGGAGAACTTGGAAATCAGAGGCAGGATTGCCTTGAGTTTAAGGCCAACCTGGGCTTAAAAAAGAGGGAAAAAAAAATTAGAAAAATGAGGAAGGGGGAATAGGTTATATAGAAATCCTTTGCAACTTTTCTATAAATCTACAGATACACTATTACAAAATAAGCAGCTTATTTAAAAGGCAGATAAAGATGTATCTCAGTTGGTAGTATGCTTTTCTAGTACGCACAGGATCATAAGTACATGCTCGTAAACCTTGCACTAAGAAGTGGAAGCAAGTCAGGCGGTGGTGGCGCACGCCTTTAACCCCAGCACTTGGGAGGCAGAGGCAGGTGGATCTCTGAGTTTGAGGCCAGCCTGGTCTCTAATAGCTAGTTCTAGGACAGGACCCAAAGCTACAGAAAAACCCCATCTCAGAAAACAAAAATAAAAATAAAACATGGGGTGTAGTGGGAGGAACTGGAGGGATGACTCAGCAGTTAAGAGCACTGGCTAGAGGACCCAGGTTGATTTCTCAGCACATACATGGCAACTCACAACCATCTGTAACTCCAGTTCCAGGGATATAGAACACCCCCTGGCCTCCATGAGCACTGCACACATGTAGTGCACAGGCATATATGCTTAAAGGCAGACACAACACCCAAACACATAAAAAGGAATCTTAAATCCCAGCAGTTCGGCAGTGACCAGCAGAAGGCAGGTGGATCTCTATCTCTTAGAGGACAGCCAAGGCTACATAGACCTACTCTGTTTGAAAACACAAAAGGGTGGTGGTGGTGAAGATAACGCTTGTGCTGAAAGTCTGCTGCCAGTTTAATCATCTCAGTTTGAACCCGGACACAACATGGTGGAAGCACCAGCTCCTACAAGCTGTTCTCTGACCTCCAAAAGCATTATGGCAAACATGTGGCCTACCGAACACAAATTACAGAAGCTGGGCTACCCCTATTCTTCATGGTCTTTCAGTCATCTTTTCAGGGGTGCTGGGGAAGAAACTCAAAGCATTATGAATAGTATGAAAGTGTGTTATCACTGAGTTATGAAACCCAACTGTTGGTGTCAATCCCCCTCACCCCATTTTTGGATATTTTTGAGACAGACTACGACCTGGTCTGGAACTCCCTAAATAGACCAATCCGGCCTCTCAAATTCACACTATCCCAACCTTTTCAGCCTCCCCAGTGCTGGAATTATAGGCATGAACTATCAAACCTGGAAGTCCTCCACATTTCTATATAGTCAAAGCACACTGATCTGTTCATGAACCCTCATCTAAGAAGAGTGTAGAATAACTGCATTGATTAAAATGCATGTGAGCATAAGATAGTAGAGCTGCAACATCTGTTGGATTCAAAATAGGAAGTTATCACATACTCCCCATTCCCAACCCTCTCAATACACCAGAGACATGATTTATTAAAAAAATTTTAATTGGTTTACAAAGGAGCTACAGACTACATTGAAACTAATCTTTGTACAAAAGGCGGAGAGATTGAAATAGAGATATAGAGAAAGAGATATTGAGATCCCCAAAACACCCAGGGACAAAGTTAGGGGGAGAGAGACAAGGAAGATACAAAAGGAACAGGAAGACAAGATATTAGCATCATACACACACAAGAGTGAGGGTAGAGAACAAGGGGAGTGACTGCTTAGAAGTATTTACCCACACAGCCCTGGTGATAACTGGACTGGAACCCACAACAAACATAGCTTGAGGTTTAAAGGCAACAGTGGTATGGAGACTGGTTATTGCCAGCACTAAGAAAGATAAACTTGTTTTAGGCACCAAATTAGAGCACTACTCCTCTGTCCTGGGATGACAGACTCGGGAGAGGGAAGCAGGCCCTAGGACAGCTGCCTTTGGTTTCCTTAGATCAGTATCAGCATATTCTCTTCAGACTTCATGCCTAGTCTTTAGCTAAGTAAGGGCTATTAGGATGTTACTAGGAGAAAAGAATCATAAGAAATATGAAAAACTGCTACTATCCACATTTTTCAAGAGCAGTTACTGGAAAAGCTAGGTAAACAGAATCAATTCCCTAGTGGAAAAGGCACAGTGTGATTCCTGAAGGCAAGAAATAGAAAGCACATCAAATGGATGTGCCAACAGTTGTCTTCATCTGCAGCCCTAGCTAAGGTGTCATGTTCAGTCCCCATGAGCTGAAGGACAGATGAGTCCCTGTACTTTCTTAGCCAAGAAAAGGAAGGTTGGGCTGTTTGTTCAAGATGGGGAAGATGAGAAAAATACTTCACTTTCTCCAATGAGTGCTGTGGAGAAATCCTTTTGGGTTTGTAAAGTCAGAGCAGTGATGACTCAGGGAAGGAAGGGAGCCAAGGATTGCCCCTTTTCTCCCTTCCCAGTCTTCCATCTACAGCACATGAGCCAAATCTGGAAGAGGGAGTAGGAATTTCAGCTAAAGGCTGCTTAATGTCTTTCTGGGGAACGGTGTTTCAGGAAGACAGACACAGAAAAGAAACAGGTCAACCTCAAAGCTGGGCTACCCATCCTCCTAGATGAGATCTGGACCCCCGGAACAGAGCCAAGAGAGGCTCTACAGAGAACAGTCTTCCACACCAAAGTAATAACCTGCCCATGTTTTATCAGCAGCTTTCAAAGCAATGTTTTCCGGGGTTGGAAAAGTGCCATACCCTCCTCTTCCCAAAGCAACTGCTGCTGCAGTTCGTTATCCTTGTAAGTTACTGGCTCTTCTAAGAGAAGTTGAAACTCTGAGATTTCAAACATTTCTCTTTCCAACCCCAAGAGGTTACCCAACTTGGCATAGGGAAAGCAAAACCATGCAAAGACGCTCAACCGAGGCAGTCTCACTAGCCTCCTCTCCTTGGCACCTGATCTCTGAAGCACTTCTGATCTCATCCCAAGGTCCAAAAGGCACTAGGGCAATTAAAACTGAATCAAAACTTCAATCATGTAGCACCAGGGCTCCCTCAAAGTATAACAGAGGCCTGGTTAGGACCCCCAAAAGAAATCCTCAAAAAGTATCCAAATTTATTGCGGCCTAACAAAGATCTGCAGCTTCCAGTATTCACATACTGTGAAGTATTAACAATACAAAATATATCCTGAAAGTCAGACACCTGCAGTTCATAGTGCTTTCTCAGATTTGTTAAAAAAATACAATGCTTAGTTTTCTATATAGGATATACAAAAGCAAAAAATATATATGTATATAGTAGAAATAAAAATCAGCCATAGTAATTTACAGCTTTAGTCTCCAACCCTCCCCAAATTATAACACCTTCACCCCATACTTCAGTCTATACTTTCTGAGATCAAAGGTTCTATATTTATTCTGAAACCAAACTGAGAAATAGTCATTATATTGCATTTTGAATAGCACCCCAAAAAGAGTGCCTGTTGGGAGGTCCCCAAAGGAAGAGGGCGGGTTGGTCCTTTCTAGGAAAAAGGCGGCACAGTCAAATAGTATGTAGATGATATGAATGGGCAACCCAGGACAAGGGGATGAATGCATTAAGATTACTGTTTCAGCTGAGCATGGTGGCATATATCATCTGGAACCCCAGCACTTGAAAGGCAGAGGTGGTGGGTTTCATAGTTAAAGGTCAGCCTGGACTAATCATGAATTCAGACCAGTCAAGGTTATACAGACAGACCTAACAAGATTACTAAATTTGTGGTCACCCACCACCAGCAAAGCAGAGTCATTAAAAAAAAATAAGTAAAAGATCATGAAGGTTGGACATGGTGACATATACCTGTAATCATAGCACTTAGGAGCAGAAAAACTATCCAAAGTTCAAGGCCAGTCTGAGTTACATAGCAAGTTCCAGGGTAGCCAGGGCTACAGAATAAAACCCTGTCTTAAAAACAAAAAACAAACAAACAAACAAACAAAAAACAACAGCAACAACAGACAAACAAAAAAAAATCCCAAACAATAAATTTCAGAATCAATATGCAGGTTAATTATGTTAAATTCCAATGGCCAAAAATTTAGGGAAAGGTTATTTTTCAGTAATGAGACCTGGACTGGAGGAATGTAGTCTCTACCTATGAAAAAGGCCAAGTGGATCATAGATAGGAAAACAGAAGCAGAAACTGTTTCCATTTAAAAGTCAAATAAGACACTGGAGAACGAAATAGGAAAAGCAGAAAAAAATATGATGTAAATTAATTCATGGTAATGTTAATAAAGCAGATGTTGAGGATAAACCATCCAAAAGAGAAAACACCGTCAAACAACTTATTTAAAGGCTTACAGTCCTTGGCATCATTAAGTCAGCTTATCATCATCACTTCATACTGAAGAAGATTCTATTCCTTGAAAAGATCTAGCAAAATACTGCACACTCCAGTGAGTTATGCTGCCCCTTCCTCCAGAGATGCCATAGTACATGATTATTAGACATAAAACAACAAGGTTTGAGGTCTGCTTTTCTGTGGGAATAAAAAGGTGTCATGGTGACTGAGGACGGATACCTTTTGAATCACCATGTGATCTGTGATCTGGGAAAAGTCCTTGAAATATTTCCTGAGTCTTGATAAGAGTCTTAGTTTGCACAGGAAGGACCAAATAGAATAGACTGATGTTAGAGGATCAACGGCTCTTGTAATTCAGACTATCACCACCACAAACTTAGCAAGAATCTACTTTCGATGGAATTCACATAAAATGTATAATAGTATAATCTATTTGTAGCCAAGATAGAGAGTTTAGAACAAAGAGTCCACTATAGATTTGGATGTTGATTTCATTTTCAAACACAAAAATAATTTCTTCTTTAGAAAGTGCACTAGGATATCCCCCCACCCCGTTCATAATTGTAACTGATTTAGCATAAGCAGAGAACTGACCTCAGGAACATACCCAAGTTTTTTAACCAACTTCTTGGTAACGGGCCTGAAAAGCATTGTAATCTGAATTTATTTTCCAACAATTTCAAATATAAGTTCTCATCTGCACGTAGATATATACAGGCACAAACACCCACTCTCACACAGTCATACACAAAGTTTACTTTCTCTATCAGATCAGGGTAATTTTTTTATTGCAGATCTCTTTAAATATTGGCTAATAGAAAATCTATCCCCAACCTAATAGATTACACACATACACACACCACTTCCATACTACCTCACAGTGAAAGGCTCTCTGACAAGATACCAGAAGGTCAAGAGAGACAATGCTTTCTTTAATGGCTGGGCCTTGAGGACAATTCTGGTTGCATTTAAGCCTCAGTGTCAAATGCACTGAGTTTCCCTGCCGTTATAATTTTTGGATCAGTCTCTTCTGGAATCAGGCCATGGATAAAGCAGGATAATTTCTCCCAATCTCTCCTATAATCCCCAGTGGTAAGACAAGATTTCCCTTTGTTCTGGGCTTATCGTTCCCATGATTGTGTGTTTCCTTTACCCTTAGGAACCACCCAACTACATACAGAATTAAGGGGGAGATTATTTTAAAGAATTACTCTTGCCACTGGCACAAGCTTTGCATTCTACAGAATTAAAAGTTAGAACAGATTCACTGGCTGATGCTTCTTAACATGAAAACACTAACAGGAAGGAACTACAGAAATATTTAAAAGAGGAAGTATACTTCCTTTCAGTGTGGGAACTCAGAAGCCCAATACATTAAGGCTTAGAGCTATTTGGAAGACAATGATACTGAAATCCAAATAATTCCATGAATCGAGACTACGAGAACATCTTTTTCCTACTGAAAGCTGCTGCCTACTATTTGACCATTTTTTGACCGTTTATGCACATCAATCCAAGATTCTCTCCCTCAAAGGGCCTCTTAGACAATTTCACAGACTTCTGACTCCTGATGTTTACAGTAGCTAACAAAGGGAGATGGTTTTGACTCTCCAGCACTAAGAAGGTGCCTGCGTCAGTAGTAATTTGAACACTCCCCCCATAGCTACTTCAACCATCAGCCTGCACTTCAAGGTTTTCCATTCTGCTGCTCGAACTAAGCTCTTTAAAATATTGACCGAAGTGACTAATCCAGAAATCACTGTCATAAACAACACAGGAAGTGATCATGTGAGAGAAGGGGAGAAAAAAGACTGAGTCAGGAAAGGAGCGCAAGGAGCTGATCCCATATAAAATGACAAAATTAAGACACATATGTATATACGAACTAAAAGCAGAGCACATGAATGCTTACTCTGGTTGGATGCCAGGACATTTATAGAAAAGCTTGATGTGTCATGATAAGGCTCAGCCATTGAGAAATAAGGCAATATTAAAAAAAAAAAATGACCAAGGTATTTTTGGTCAGAAAATGGTCGTTTTCCTCCTCCCAGCCACCCCTATGAAAGCATCTCTATATATTTATTTATATATATATATATGTAATATAGAATCTGTTTTTGTTAAAAAGTATTTCAATGATCATACATATTTATCAAGGCATGATGGCTTTGGGGGTGGGATCCATCATGGGAAAGCTTAGAGGTTCAGAAATGCAGGAAGAGGAGGCTGGGGTAAGAAGTGTAAGAAGAACCTGGGATGAAATAAATGCTTATCAAAAGGGTGGCACCAACACAACTTTCACTAATATTTTCCATTTTCAAGGAGTCACCAGTAACAGATGGGTGCCACAATCCCATCTCTTCTCCTGTACCCTCCCTCAATTCTTCCCTCCACCAAGAACATTAATGCTTCATGGCTCGCTCTTCCACAAGTCTCTTGGACCCATGCTATCTTGCATCCCAGGCTTGGTGGGTAATGGCCCATGTCTCTGGCCCTAGGTGTCTAATCTCAGAAACCATTGCCACTGATATTAATGGACTGTAGCTCTGTCACCTGCATGACGTTGATGCCACTGTTGGCAAGACGGGCAATACCCTCGGGACAGATGGCCTCCATGGCTACCATATTGGTGGTAATAAGGGCTGAAGGAGTGGCAGTGCCACTGCCTTCTGAACCTGCCCCACTGTCCAGGGGCAAAGTGCCCACACTCAGGGCGACCCCTGGGCCTCCCTTTTTGTTCTGGTGGGTCTTGATATGCTTTGACAGGTGATCACTCCTCATGAAACGCTTAGGGCACTCAGGACAGGCAAATTTCTTCTCACCTAGATAAAAAAGCAAAAGATAACTTAATCCAAAAACAGTCAGAACAAAGATGGGGTTGATGTGTGTTCTTCAAAATCCAAATTCAGGAGTCTCTTCCAGAGGTCCTGAGTTCAATTCCTAGCAACCACATGGTAGCTCACAACCATCTGTAATGACATCTGGTGCCCTCTTCTTTCAGCAGGCATACATGGAAGCAGAACACTGTATACATAATAAACAGACAAATAAATCTTAATGGAGCTCCTTAAAATCTTCCAGAGTAATCCAAGTGCTCTTTGAGACACACTCAATTTCACACATAAGTTGTTCAGGATGTTCAGTTACTTCAAAGGCAAATCATGTCTTCTCGTTTTGTCTATTACTCATTTTCTCTTCCCCTGGGTCTCACTCACCTGTATGTGTGCGTTTATGTCTCTGAAGCTCATCTGAACGTGTGAAGCGTTTCCCACAGTATGACCAGTTACACATGAATGGTCTCTCTCCTGTATGCCAGCGCAAGTGTGCCCGGAGATGTGAGGTCTTGCCATATACTTTGCCACATCCTTGGATATGACAAATGTGCTGTTTCTTTTTACCAGGATCTCCAGAGCCTCTATGAATGAGAACATAATGATTTATCATTCTGGAGACAAAAATTAAAGAACCAAGAAGTGTTAGTAATTACCTAACCCATTCTTTTGTTTGTTTTGGATACAAGTATCTCTGGCTATCTTGGAACTCCATAAATTGACCAGGCAGGACTTGAACTCAGAAACCTACCTGCCTCTGCTTGCTTAATGCTAGGATTAGAAGTTTGTGCCACCATACCTATCACTGAAATTGACTTTAAAAAAAAATTTAATATTTACTTATGAGTAGTTTGTCTGCACATATGTACGCCTCAGCATGTCTGGTACCCAAGGTCAGAAAAGGATGTGAAATCTCCTGGAACTGGAGTTACAGATGGTTATGAGCTACCATGTGGTTGCTGGGAATTGAAACAAATCCTTTGGAAAGGCAGTCAGTGCTTAGCTGATGAGCCATTGCTTCCCCTCCAGTTTTTCTTTGTTTGGTCTTTTTGAGACAGGATTTCCTTGTGGAGCCCTGGCTGTCCTAGAACTCAGAGATCTCTCTGCCTCAAATGCTGAGATTAAAGGTGTGCACTATAGCACCCAACTTGTGGGGTTCTTTTGTTTTGTTTTGTTTTTTTGAGACAGGGTTTCTCTGTGTAGCTTTGTCTGTCCTGGAACTTACTCTGTAGACCTGGATGACCTTGAACTCACAGAGATCCGCCTGCAGCCTCTGCCTCAGTAGTTAAGAGCACTGGTTGCTCTTAACTCTTGAGTTCAATTTCCAGGACCACATGGTGACCCACAACCATCCTTAATGAGATCTGGTGCCCTCTTCTGGCTTGCAGGCAGAACACTGTATACATAAGAAATATAAATCTTTAAAAAAAAATAAAAAAATATTTGTGTGAGTTTGTGCATATGAGTACATGTGTCTGAGGCATGAGACCCCTGTAGCTGAAGTCACAGGCAGTTAAGAGCTACCTGATATGGGTGTTAGAAACTAAACTCAGGTACTTCAGAGAGTAACAAGAGCTTAACTGTTTAGCCATCTCTGCAGTCCCCCATTTCTTAAGGCTTTGTCTTGTTTTGTTTATTTTTGTTTTTGAAAATGTCTTATGTAACATAACAGGCTGCCTTTGAGATCCGGATCAAACAGACTAGGCAAGCTCTCTTTATCATTACTATTATTTTTATGTGCATTGGTGTTTTGCCATGAATTTTGGGTTCCCTGAAACTGAAGTTACAAACAGTTGTGAGCTGCCATGTAAGTACTGGGAATTGAACCCAGGTCCTCTGGAAGAACAGTCAGTGCTCTTAACCACTGGACCATCTTTCCAGCCCCAAGCTCTCTTCTATTAAAAGTTATAATTTCTGTCTCGAAAAACCAAAAAAAAAAAAAAAAAAAAGTTTTAATTTGTATCCCCTCCAACCCTGTGCACATTTTGGGGGGGAGGAGAAAGAGCTTTGAGACTGGGTCTCATATAAGCTCAGGCTGGCCTCAAACTTACTAAAGAGTTAGCCAAGACTAATTTTGATCTCCTGATCTCCTCTACCTTCTAAGTACTGAAATCATATAGGTAGGAGCAACTATCACACTTGACATCAAAGATAAATCTTCAGCTGATTTTAGTTAATTAGCTTCCAAAATCCAAGTTATAGATTACCTTCCTCAGAGATGTGGAGGCGCATGTCATTAATCCCAGCACTTGGGAAGCAAAGGCAGGTGGATCTCTGTGAGTTTAAGGCCAGCCTGGTCTACAGAGCTAGGACTGGTTCCATAGTTACTGAGAAACCCTGTCTCAAAAAACCAAAGATAGAGAGATAGAGATAGAGATAGAGATAGAGATAGAGATAGAGAGAGAGATAATAAAAAAGGGGCTAGCCAGGTATGGTGGTGCAATTCAAGGCAAGCCCTCTCCTGGGTTCCATAGGTAGTACCTGCATGCACAAGGCATACATAAACACATGGAAGAAACACTCAGAAACAAAAAACAAAGATGAGTAAATCTTTAAGGAAAAAATTTAAAGCCGGGCTGTGGTGGCGCACGAATTTAATCCCAGCATTCACTCGGGAGGCAGAGGCATGTGGATCTTTGTGAGTTCGAGGCCAGCCTGGTCTACAAGAGCTAGTTCCAGGACAGGCTCCAAAGCTACAGAGAAACCCTGTCTTAAAAAACAAAACAGCCGGGCGATGGAGGCACACGCCTTTAATCCCAGCACTCGGGAGGCAGAGGCAGGCGGATCTCTGTGAGTTCGAGACCAGCCTGGTCTACAGAGCTAGTTCCAGGACAGGCTACAAAGCCACAGCGAAACCCTGTCTCAAAAAACCAAAAAAAAAAAAAAAAAAAAAAAATTAAATGAAAGAAAAATCCTGGTGGAAAAATATTACATCTTTAGTAAGAGATGGACGATAGTGGTATACACCTTTAATCCCAGCACTTGGAAGGCAGAAGCAGAGGCAGGCAGTACTCTGAGTTCAAGCAAGACCAGCCTGGTCTACAGAGTGAGTTCCAAAACAGTAAGGGCTACACAGAGAAACACTGACTTGAGAGAAAGTGAACAAAAATAAAAACAAAAAGCACCTGGAAAAAGTATTGTCTTTTTGAGTGATAACATAACTGTGAAAACTAGTGTAATTTTCCTAAAGTTACTGTAAAAAAAAAAATCATTGGGGGCTGGTGAGATGGCTCAGTGGTTAAGAGCATTGCCTGCTCTTCCAAAGGTCCTGAGTTCAATTCCCGGCAACCACATGGTGGCTCACAACCATCTGTAAAGAGGTCTGGTGCCCTCTTCTGGCCTGCAGACATACACACAGACAGAATATTGTATACTAAATAAATAAATAAATAAATATTAAAAAAATCATTATAAGAAGTAGGTTTAGCGCTAGGGAGATGGCTCAGTGGTTAAGAGCGCTGACTGATCTTCCAAAGGACCTGGGTTCAATTCCCAGCACCCACATGGCAGTTCACAACTGTCTGTAACCCCAAGATCTGACACTCCTCACACAGACATTTATGCAAGCAGAGCACCAATGCACATAAAATAATAAATAAATTATTTTTTAAAAAAAGAAGTAGGTTTAGCCGGGTGGTGGCACATACCTTTAATCCCAGCACTCAGGAGGCAGAGGCAGGTGGATATATATGAATTCAAGGCCAGCCTGGTCTACAGAGAGCTAGTTCCAGGACAGCCAGAGCTAAACAGTGAAGCCCTGTCCATAAAACCAAAAAAAAATTCTATATTCAAGAAAATGACCTCACCTTCCTTCACTGTCTTTACAGTAGGGGCATGTACATGCTTCCCTCCGAGTCCTCCGACCAGCTTGGGGCTGGGGATCAGTACTGTTCTCTCCTTCTCCACCTGCTGTCTCATCATGCATCCCATCACCACCAGATCCATGGAGGCCAAGCTGAGTGCCATGATCACCTGAAATAAAGAGAGAGGTTCAAGATGCAGTGGGTAGGACAGAGAGCTACAGAACCTCACAGACATCACACTCATAGCACCAACTTTTCATTACAGTTCCTTCTTCAGTGTGATTGTCCAAGCCAGAGGACAACTTGTAAAAATCGGTTCTCTTCCACCATATCAGTTTCAAGGGAAAAGTTTCTGCGCCCCAAAAAGCCTCTCCACTGATGCAACAATCCAAATCAGACAAAATCAAATCAAATTAGAAAAAGCCAGGTTTAATGGATACAACGCTCCCAGATGATTTTCCAGCCCTCCAGAGAGGAGATGGGAAAGGAAGATCAGAAAACTGGGGAGCAGTTTAAGTACCCTGTGGGAGTGGTCTTGAGCATCTCTCGAGGAGGGGAAATAGTTTGGTGGGCTTTCTGAGATGCAGCAGGGTTTGGGGAGAGGGCTTGGAGTAGAACTTTTATCAGAACATTCCAGACTCTGAGTATGCCAGGGACTGAGGGTGAAGATTCCAGCAGAACATCAAAAACCAATCTCAGACTCTCAGCCTTGGCAGCAGTGCCTTTACCTGCTGAGCATCTCACTGGCCCATATGGCAACATTTCTTCAAGATCTTATTTTATTTTATTTAAAGATTTATTTATTTATTATGTCTACAACATTCTGCCTGCACACCAGAGGAGGGCGCCAGATCTCAGTACAGATGGTTGTGAGCCACCATGTGGTTGCTGGGAATTGAACTCAGGACCTCTGGAAGAGCAGTCAGTGCTCCCAATCTCTGAGCCATCTCTCCAGCCCCAAGATCTTTTTTTAAAATATGACATAAGGTCTCGCTATATTTGCCCGGGTTGGCCTTAAACTCCTAGGCTCAAGCAATCTTCTGACTCAAGCTCCCAAATTGTTAAATTAAAAATAAAATTAATTTAGCCGGGCGATGGTGGCGCACGCCTTTAATCCCAGCACTCGGGAGGCAGAGGCAGGCGGATCTCTGTGAGTTCAAGACCAGCCTGGTCTACAAGAGCTAGTTCCAGGACAGGCTCCAAAGCCACAGAGAAACCCTGTCTCGAAAAACCAAAATAAATAAATAAATAAATAAAATTAATTTAAAAAAATAAAATTTAAACTTCCTAAGGGACTACCAAAGGACTACAGATTTAAGTTTATATAATAGTTACAGGCTAACCTTGGCTAAAGATTAAGACCCATGTAAAATACAAAGGCTTACATGACATCAACATCATATTGGAATTTGTTCCCCACCCCCTTAATAATAGTTTTAGAAAGGAACAGTTCAATCTTAAAACATGGTGCTAGTTAAGCAATGAGATAAATTAAAGATTGGTCTTCCTGTGATGAAAATAACTAGGAAACCAGAAGCAGTTTAATGACAGTTTTGGGCAAACCCAGTTGCTGTCTCTAGCATCAATTTCTGAAACAACTACAAATGTCAGACCTTTTCAGTTTCTTCAGAGTAAAGAAGTGTGGCTAAACCCATGATCTTCCAAGAAATCACTAAGAGTCAAAACTTTAGGAATTACTAAAGCATGATGAAATTAAAATGTCAGTAACTATAAAACAAAACAAATCACCATTCTAGGAACTGAGCCAAGGGCCTCCACACAATACTCAAGTATTCTACCATCCAAAGGCTAATTTCCATATATTTCCAAAAACTGTGCTTAGGCTTCCAGGTTCCTGTCTGTCACCTCACTGTGATAAGTACCATGTCCAAAATAATAACAACAATAAAACAAACAAACAAAAAAAAAAGACAAAACAAACCAACAAGGGAAACAAAGGGTTTATCTCTTCTTACAACTCTTATGTCATCACAAGGGAAACCAGAGCAGGAAATTGTGGCAAGAACCAAGAGGCAGGACTGGCTTAATCTCCACGACTTGCTTATTCTGGTTTCTTACACCATCTAGGACTACCTACCCAAGAGAGACCCAGTTCCCAGTATGCTGGGTTCTCGTAACAAGCATTAATCAAGAAAATGACCTACAGACTTGTCTACAAGCACTTTGATAAAGGTATTTTATTTTAGATTCATTTATATCTATAAGTGTATTGCATACATTTGGGATGCCTGAGAGATCAGAATATAACATGGGCAACTTAATGAGAACCTCCCCCATCCCCAAATGTGAAAAGGGTTAAGGATATATGGCAGACCAAACAGAGCTCTGGGGAAAGCAAGAAGAAAACACTGGGCATCCTAGGGAGAAAGAAGCTAGACATGTGAGTTGGAAAAATGGGCCAACAGAAAAGTGTAGTAACTGCTTACAATTGTCTGTAACACCAGTTAGGCGGTTGTGGCACAAGCCTTTAATCACAGCTCTTGAGATGCAGAGGCAGGTGGATCTCTGCTGAGTTTGAGGCCAGCCTGGTCTACAAGAGCAAATTCCAGGAATTCCAGGACAGGCTCCAAAGCTTCAGAGAAACCCCTTCTCAAAAAACAAAACAAATCAAACAAACAAAAAAACTGCCCCTGAAAATGGGTAGAGCTAAGCGATCAGTAAAACAGTATTAATGGCTTTCACCACTAGATGTCACTGTGACTAAGTAATATACCACCCTCTTCCATAGGTTTAAGACGAAAAGGAAAAAAGAGAAATCTGCACAAAATTTAGGAACATAGAAGATATTTTGGAAGTCTCTCCATCAAATCTAAATATCAATTTCAGTTTTGATAATGTTCCCTATCAGCGTTGGTAATGTTCCCTGTTAAGGCTTGAGTTTTGCCATTCATTATGAATCAAAAGGTACAGATTAGAAAGGTCATGATGCTAAATGCCTAATTTCAGCAGTCAGAAAGTGCAGTGGCAGGAATATGGTCAGTCTGAGGTCTCTGCCACATAACGAATTCAATGACAGCCTGAGCTACACTGATAGTATCAAAAGCAAAACAAAATAAAATAAGCAAAGACCTGCCTCAACTTCCCAACTGCTAGGATTTTAAGTTTGAGCCACATTCCTAGCTATTGTGTACTTTCAGCATCAATTCATTCTCTATCACAACAGCAGAGCAATTAAATAGAAGTAGAAATAGTACTCAAAGCTGGGTGTGGTGACAAATGCATTTACTCCCAGGACTCAAGAGGCAAAGGGCAGGTAGGATCTCAGTGAGTTCAACACCAGCCTTGTCTACATAGCAAGTTCCAGGACAGCAGTGCTACAGAGAAACCCTTCCACAAAACAAACAAATGAACAAATAAATGATAAAACAAACTATTTCTATCACTCAAGAGACAGAGCAAGGGCTGGAGAGATGGCTCAGAGGTTAAGAGCACTGACTGCTCTTCCAGTGAGTTCAATTCCCAGCAACCACATGGTGGCTCACAGCCATCTGTAATGAGGTTTGGTGCCCTCTTCTGGCATGCAGACACACACACAGACAGAATATTGTATACATAACAAATAAATAAACATAAAAATAAATAAATAAATACACGCAACTGGGCGGTAGTAGTGGTGCACACCTTTAATTCCAGCACTTGGATGAGAGAGACTGGCAGGTCTCTGTGAGTTCAAGGCCAGCCTAGAGTTCCAGGACAGCCTCCAAAGCTATAGAGATATAGAGAAACAGCGCCAAAAAAAAAAAAAAAAAAGGTGTGTGTTATTTTATGTACACATTCACACACACACACGGGGCAAGAGAGATAGCTCAACAATTAAAAACACCAATGTGATACAGGTAAAGAACCTGCTTTGGCCTATGGCAGACAGTTGCTCTGTGAATCTATCTGGCTTCTGGGAACTTGCATGCACACCCACATAGGCATGTCTGCCTGCCTGCCTGCCCGCCTGCCTCCCACCTACACACACACACACACACACACACACACAAATAAACATTAGAAAAGAAAAAGAGGCCAGGTGGTGGTGGCGCACACCTTTAATGCCAGCATTTGGGAGGCGGAGGCAGGCGGATCTCCTGGAGTTCAAGGCCAGCCTGGTGAAAAACAAAAGAAGGAAGGAAGGAAGGAAGGGAGGGAGGGAGGGAGGGAGGGAGGGAGGGAGGAAAAGGGGCCAAGCGCATTGGTTCACACCTTTAATCTCAGCACTCCTGAGGCAGAGGCAGCTGGATGTCTAAGGTTGGGGTCAGTCCACTCTAGAGAGTGACTTCCAGGACAGTCAGGTATACACAGAGAAACCCTATCTCAAAAGAAGTAAATGAATAAAAATAAAATAAAAATAAAAGCTGGGCAGTGGTGGATCATGCCTCTAATCCCAGCACTTGGGGGAGGCAGAGTCTGGTGAATCTCTGATGAATTCAAGGCCAGCCTGGTCTACTGAGAGAATTCCAAGAAAGACTTCAAAACTATACAGAGAAATCCTGTCTTCAGCCCCACCAAAATTATAATTATATAATATATATTTATATATTTTATTATCTATTATATAAATCAGGCCTGATGGAGCACGCCTTTAATCTCAAGCAGAGGCAGGCAGATCTCCATGGGTTTCAGACCAGTCTGGTTTACACAGTGCATTCCAGACTAGAAACCACCACATAGTAAAATTCTGTCTCAAAAAAAAAAAAAAAATTTTTTTTTTTTCCGAGACAGGGTTTCTCTGTGGTTTTGGAGCCTGTCCTGGAACTAGCTCTTGTAGACCAGGCTGGTCTTGAATTCACAGAGATCCACCTGCCTCTGTCTCCCTAGTGCTGGGATTAAAGGCGTGCGCCACCATCGCCTGGCCTGTCGCAAAATTAAAAAAGAATGTGAAAAGCACGCTGCTTCATGTGGGCTCATGATTCTGATTCTAGCATTCAGGAAGGTGAAATAGAATATAGAGGCCAGCCTGGGCTATAGCGTGAAATACAGTCTCAAAAACAAGGATAAACACTTCAGGCAGGGTGGTGGTGGGCACACCTTTATTCCCAGCACTTGGGAGGCAGAGGCAGCAGGTGGATCTCCATGAGTTCGAGGTCAGCATGGTCTAAGGAGTAAGCTCCTGGACACTGTCTGGAAACAACAACAACAACAAAACAAACAAACAAACAAAACCACTCAGAACAGTCTAGACACCTACAATCAGTGGTGGTACACACTTGGGGGGGGGCAGGTGATCAAGGTCATCCTTCACTATATCTCAAGGCTAGGCTATGAGACAGCCTCAAAAGTTAGGAAAAGCAGTTGACAGCACTGGCTGTTCTTCCTGGCTAGAAAGATAGTTTATTAGGTAAAAGAGTTTATTATGTAAACATGAGTTCAAATCTCCAGTACCCTTATGACAGCTCTGGATGACTACACATGCTTGTGTTCCTAGCCCTAGTATGCGGGGAGGGGGGACAGGGAATAAAATGGTCAGGCAGCCAGCCAGCTTAACTGAAAATGTTAATTTCTAGTTCAGAAAAAGACCCTGCCTTAAAGCCCTATGGCTAACAGAGATAGAGACAACTGAGACACATGAGCACACAAACCTGCATGTAAGAGCAGGTACACTTAACACACACAAAGTTCAAGGTCTTTATCAGCTACATAGTGAATTTAAGGCTAGTCTGGACTACATGAGACCCAGTATCAAAAAAACAAAATAATATAAAAAGAGTCAAAGGCAGTCAAGATGGCTCGGTGGCTAAGAACACTGACTGCACTTCCAGAGGACCTGTATTCAATTCCAAGCTCTTACACGGCAGCTCACAACCATCCGAAACTCCAAATTCTGAGGGACCCGACATCCTCTTCTGACCTATGTGTGCACCAGGCATGTAAGTGCACAGACATACATTCAGGCAAAACACCCATACACATTAAAAAACAAAAACAAAGCTGGACAGTGGTGGCATATGCCTTTAATCCCAGCACACTGGGGGAAAAGGCAAAGAGATCGCTGAATTAAGAGGCCAGCCTGGCCTACAGAGTGAGTTCCAGGACAGCCAGGGCTATGAGGAGACCAGGCCTCAATATAAATAAACAAAACAAGAGGCTAGAGAGTTGCCTCAGTGGTTAAGAGCACTGGCTGCTCTTCCAGAGGATTCAGGTTCAATCCCAGCACCCATATGGCAGCTCACAACTGTCTGTAACTTTAACTCCAGTTCCAGAATATCTAGCAACTTCACAGACATACATGCAGGAAAAACATCAATACACATAAAATAGTTAAAAGAGAGAGCAAGGCCTCAAACAAAAAAATAAGTAACTTAGATTTTCATGTTCAATAGTGAGTAAGGAGAGGATAAAGATAAGAAAGATAGAAAACGAGCCGGGCGGTGGTGGCACACGCCTTTAATCCCAGCACTCGGGAGGCAGAGGCAAGCGGATCTCTGTGAGTTCGAGACCAGCCTGGTCTACAAGAGCTAGTTCCAGGACAGGCTCCAAAGCCACAGAGAAACCCTGTCTTGAAAAACCCAAAAAAAAAAAAAAAGAAAGAAAGAAAGAAAGAAACGTAAATTTCCTCCTCTCTCTCTCTCTCTCTCTCTCTCTCCCTCCCTCTCTCTCTCTCTCTCTCTCTCACACACACACATACTTTGTTGTTGTTTTTTTTTTTTTTAAGTCAGTGTTTCCCCATGTAGCCTTGGCTGTCCTGGAACCTGCTTTGTAGACCAGGCTAGCCTCAAACTCAGAGATATACACCTGCCTCTGCCCCTCAAGTGTTGAGATTAAAGATATGGCGGCCACCACCCGGCTAATCTCTTAAAAAGCAAATCTTTGGGCGCTGGAGAGTTGGGCCAGTAGTTAAGAGCACTTGTTTCCAAAGACCAGCATCCACATGGAAGCTCACCATCTCCTAGAGCACCAACACACACATGCAAACAAAACATCCATACAAATAAAATAAAAATAAATCTTGAAAGAAAAAAAGCAAATCTTTGGGGCTGGAGAGATGGCTCAGAGGTTGGGAGCACTGACTGCTCTTCCAGAGGTCCTGAGTTCAATTCCCAGCAACCACAAGGTGGCTCACAACCATCTGTAATGAGGTCTGGTGCCCTCTTCTGGCCTGCAGGCATACAGGCAGACAGAACACTGTATAGATAATGAGTAAATAAATAAATATTTTTAAAAAAAAAAAGCAAATCTTTGTCGTAACCTAGGTATTTCCTGTTTTAAAAAAACAATTTCAAAATAGTTCAGCTATCAGTTCTTTTGCACATAGGTAAGCAGACATGCACACAAAATTTAGATTATGCAACTCTAAACTGGAGTAACAAGTAATACCACCCAGTTTCCATAAACAATTCACAGTCCAAAAAACATGGAAGCACATGTCAAAAAAAAAAATCAAGTTATAATCCAGATTTGTAACCAATTCTCCAAGATTCACTTAATAGCTTTATAAAAGGGGGCTGGAGAGACAGCTCCCAGGTTAAGAGCACTGACAGCTCCTTTTAAAGGATCTGAGTTCAATTCTCATCACCCACATAGCAGCGTGCAACTATCTCTAACTACAGTTCCAGAGAATCTGACACCCTCACACAAACATACAAAACACTCGAGCACATAAAATAAAAATAAATTAAAAAAGAAAAAGAAAAAAAGCTTTACACAGAAACAGTTTTCATTAGGTGTTAAGGTCACACCTATAATCACAGCAACTTGAGAAGTAGAGGCCCTTGGATCAGGAGCTGAAGTTCAGTTAGAACTACACAGTAAGAGGCCAACCTTTGTTACCCTGGAAATAGAAGGGAAGAGGAGAGTACAGAAATAACAAACATTTTCTGGTCTTCAAAAAGGGGTTTGTTTACTTTGTTGTTGAAAACAGGGGTTGGTCTCTAACAACTCAGCTGAAGATTTTCTTTATTAAAGATTTGTGCCTTTAATCCCAGCACTCGGGAGGCAGAGGTAGGTGGATCTCTGTGAGTTCGAGACCAGCCTGGTCTAGAGAGCTAGTTCCAGGACAGGCTCCAAAGCCACAGAGAAACCCTGTCTCGAAAAACAAAAAAAACAAAAAAAACAAAAAAAAAAAAAAAGATTTGTTTATTATGTATACAGTGTTCTACCTGCTTGCCAGAAGAAGGCACCAGATCTCATCAATGATGGCCTTGAGCCACCAAGTAGTTGCTGGGAAGTGAACTCAGAACCTCTGGAAGAGAAGCCAGTGCTCCCAACCTCTGAGTCATCTCTCCAAGCACCTGAAGATGTTTTTATTTTTTTTTTTTTTTTTTTTGGTTTTTCGAGACAGGGTTTCTCTGTGGTTTTGGAGCCTGTCCTGGAACTAGCTCTTGTAGACCAGGCTGGTCTCGAACTCACAGAGATCCACCTGCCTCTGCCTCCCAAGTGCTGGGATTAAAGGCGTGCGCCACCACTGCCCGGCTCTGAAGATGGTTTTGAACTCCAAATCCTCCTGCCTCCCAAGTGCTTTGGATTGAACGCTGGTGCTACCACATCTCTACTCACTTAACTGAGTTAAAATGGCCATACTACATGCAAAACGCAGCATGACTTAACAATGATGTTATTAAAAAAAAATTGGAGCCGGGCCGTGGTGGCGCACGCCTTTAATCCCAGCACTCGGAGGCAGAAGCAGGCGGATCTCTGGGAGTTCGAGGCCAGCCTGGTCTACATAGCAAGTTCCAGGACAGGCTCCAAAGCTACACAGAGAAACTCTCTCTCTCTAAAAACCAAAAAACCAAAACAAAGTGTATTATTTTAGGAAAAGATTCAGAAACATGTTTCATTTGATAAACTATATTATTTTTAAATAGAAATATTTCTCAAAAGACTTTTTACATAAAAATGTTAACTCTGGCTGATCGAGGATGCTCATATCTGTAATCCCAACACTCACTGACTGAGGTAGAAGGATTGTCACAAGTTTGAAGCCAGCCTGGACTACATAATGAGTCTCAAGCCAGTATAAGCAACAAATTAATGCTCAATTTTTGGGGAGAAAAAAAGTAAAAAACATTTTTACAAACTAAACAATGACCTCTTCACATGCACTAGTTGAAAACACAACTTCTTTTCTTTTTAAACAAATTAGGTTTCAGCAATCTGACCCCAACTTTAGTGAGTCTACTGGCAAACCAATGCCAGCATCACATCCAACTTAACTGTAGACAAAACATTCTCTTTACCCCAGTAAAAATTAGCACATGTACAATTTTTAATTTTAGTGCCTGAAGCTTTATGAGTGAATTACAGACATCAGGATAGTCTGCTCTATTCTCATGCCGAAGCACAGCTCTGCATTCTCTATTAGAACTCCCAAGAAGTCAACCAAACTCAATTTCTCAAAGCTGTCCCTATGCACACCCAAGACAAGTTTTCAGTGTTTGACAGGGGATGAATACAAAACGACAAAGATACCGATAAAAAGACAAATGTATTGATTAAAACAGAAAAAGGATGCCCATCAAAATCTCAGCAAAGGGCTGGAGAGATGGCTCAGGGGTTAAGAGCATTGCCTGCTCTTCCAAAGGTCCTAAGTTCAATTCCTGGCAACCACATGGTGGCTCACAACCATTTGTAATGAGGTTTGGTGCCCTCTTCTGGCCTGCAGACATACACACAGAGAGAATAATGTATACATAACAAATAAATAAATAAATATTTAAAAAAAAATCCCAGCAAAATCCTTCAAAGACCCCGAAAGAAAAGTACTCAACTTCATTTGGAAAAGCAAAAAAAAAAAAGCAAAAAAAAAAAAAACAAAAAAAAAAAAACAGGACGGCCAAAACAATCCTGGGCAATAAAAAAACTGGAGGCATCACAATCCCTGATTTCAAACTCTACTACAGAGCTACAGTACTGAAAACAGCCTGATATTGGCATAAGAACAGACAGGAGGACAAATGGAACTGAACAGAAGACCTGGATATCAATCCACACATCTTCAAAACCTGATCTTTGATAAAGAAGCAAAAACTATCAAATGGAAAAAAGAAAGCATATTTAACAAGTGGTGCTGGCATAACGGGATATCAACATGTAGAAGAATGAAAATAGGGCTAGAGAGATGGCTCAGTGGTTAAGAGCATTGCGTGCTCTTCCAAAGGACCTGAGTTCGATTCCCAGCAACCACAACCATCTGTAAAGAGGTCTGGTGCCCTCTTCTGGCCTGCAGACATATACACAGAATATTGTATGCATAATAAATAAATATTTTTAAAAAAAATGAAAATAGACCGATCACCATGCACAAAACTCAAGTCCAAATGGATCAAAGACCTCAACATAAAGCCAGCCACACTGAACCTTATAGAAGAGAAAGTGGGAAGTACACTTGAACGCATTGGCACAGGGAACCACTTCCTAAATAGAACGCCAGCAACACAGACACTGAGAGAAACAATTAATAAATGGGACCTCCTGAAACTGAAAAGCTTCTGTAAAGCAAAGGACACGGTCAACAAGAGAAAACAACAGCCTACAGAATGGGAAAAGATCTTCACTAACCCCACATCAGATAGAGGTCTGATCTCCAAAATATACAAAGAACTCAAGAAATTGGACACCAAAAGATCACATAATCCAATAAAAAAATGGAGTACAGACCTAAACAGAGAACTCTCAACAGAGGAATCTAAAATGGCTCAAAGACACTTAAGGAAAAGTTCAACATCCTTAGTCATCAGAGAAATGCAAATCAAAACAACTCTGAGATTCCATCTAACACCTGTAAGAATGGCCAAGATCAAAAACACTGATGACAACTTATGCTGGAGAGGTTGTGGGGAAAAGGGAACACTCCTGCATTGCTGGTGGGAATGCAAGCTGGTACAACCCCTTTGGATGTCAGTGTGGCGATTTTTCAGAAAATTAGGAAACAACCTTCCTCAAGACCCAGTAAAACCACTTTTGGTATATATCCAAAGGATGCTCAATCGTGCCACAAGGACATGTGTTCAACGGTGTTCATAGCCTCCTGCCTCTGCCTTGCAAGTGCTAGAATTAAAGGCCTGTGCCATCACCACCTAGCGCACATGCCTGCCTCCCTCCCTCTCTCTCTTCCAAGCCAGGGTTTCTCTGTGTAGCTTTGGCTGTCCTGGAATTCCCTCTATAGACCAGACTAGCCTCAAACTCAGAGATCCGTAGGCCTCTGACTCCCAAGTGCTGACATTTAAGATGTGCACCTCCACCAGCAGGCTTTTTCTTTTAAGACGGAGTCTCATCATGTATATAGCTCGTATTATATAAATCCAGTTTGACCTCCAACTAAAAGATTAGCCTGCCTCTGCCTCTAGAGTACTGCAATTAAAGGTATGAACCACCAAACTTGGCCCAAAGCTATAGTTTCTAAGGCTACCTCATCTTAGAAAATTAAGATTGTGACGGGCGGTGGTGGCGCACACCTTTAATCCCAGCACTCGGGAGGCAGAGGCAGGCGGATCTCTGTGAGTTCGAGACCAGCCTGGTCTACAAGAGCTAGTTCCAGGACAGGCTCCAAAACCACAGAGAAACCCTGTCTCGAAAAAACCAAAAAAAAAAAAAAGAAAATTAAGATTGTTTCATATGCAGTGAGTTTTCTCCTACACTGTACTTTGAAGAGTACTGTTAATGCTTGAGTTCTCTAGTTCATAAGTAATACTGTATCAGAAAAGAGAGTAAAGTAAGATATTTTGTAGCAACTGAAGCTAGTCTCTAGGAAACTATACTTTTTAAGATAAAATATAGCCAATTGGTAGTGGCACACCACTTTAATCCCAACACTTGGCAGGCAGGGCAGGAGGATTTCTGTGAGTTTGAGGCCAGCCTGATCTATAGATGGTGTTCCAGGACAGCCAAGAATGCTATACAAAGAAACCCTGTTCCAAAAAACAAAAACATAAAATCTACTCAATTAAGAAGAAAAAGGAGGGTTTGAGAGATAGTTCCAACCGTTAAGAGCACTTAACCGTTAAGAGCTGTTCTTTCAGAGGTCCTGAGTTCAATTCCCAGCAACCACATTGTGGCTCACAACCATCTTTTTTTTTTTTTTTTTTTTTTTTTGGTTTTTCGAGACAGGGTTTCTCTGTGGTTTTGGAGCCTGTCCTGGAACTAGCTCTTGTAGACCAGGCTGGTCTCGAACTCACAGAAATCCGCCTGCCTCTGCCTCCCGAGTGCTGGGATTAAAGGCGTGCGCCACCACCGCCCGGCGCTCACAACCATCTTTAATGAGATCTGGTGCCCTCTTCTGGTGTTCATGCAGAACACTGTGTACATGGTAAATCTTTAAAAGAGAGAGAGAGAGAGAGAGAGAGAGAGAGAAAAGGAAGGGGATTACAAAATTATGACCAGTTTAACAACAACAACAACAAGGTCATTTATGAGCTAGGAATGTAGCTCAGTTGGTAGAGTGCTTAGCTGGCACTTGAGACTCAATGCCAGCAGCACCTAGTAAAATCCAGAACCGCAGTGCACATCTAGAGGTGCAAGTTAAAAAGATCACAAGTGGCCGGGCGGTGGTGGCGCACGCCTTTAATCCCAGCACTCGGGAGGCAGAGGCAGGCGGATCTCTGTGAGTTCGAGACCAGCCTGGTCTACAGAGCTAGTTCCAGGACAGGCTCCAAAGCCACAGAGAAACCCTGTCTCGAAAAACCAAAAAAAAAAAAAAAAAAAAAAAAAAAAAAAAAAAGATCACAAGTTCAAGGAGCCCTTCAGCTACACAGTGAGAAATCATGTCTTTAGGGAGAAAAAAATTGATCACATGTGTCTTCAAAAGCATGTTAATGAAGAAAACAATTCTTGACTTAAAAATGACTTTTCCAGTCAACCAGATGGCTCCAAAGTAAAGGTGCTTGTTGAGTGAGCCTGGTCACCTGAATTCAATATCTGAAGCCACCTAAGTTCACCGCTTGGAGCTTACTTAAACGTGGAAGCGAATTCCATGAAGCTGTCCTGACCTCCACACAGATGACTTTAAGGTTTCAGTATCTCATTCTCTTATCTGTTAATGTCAAACTGCCGATACATTACATACACCACACAGTTTGTAGAGTTCAAGACCATCAATAGCAACTAGGTAGCCCTAACTTATGACATATTAAATGGCAAACTTCCCCCAAAGTATGACTGGAAATGTCTCATAACTCCTCTCAAGAGCCTAAATTACAACAAACCTCTTAGAAATGGCAAAGATCCAAATTACTAACTAGTTGGAACAATTCCAAGATCTTGCTCTCCTCTAAATATTGAAACTCCTAAATAAAACTCATAATCAAAGAAAAAGCAAGCATGCTGGTATAGACTACTGAGAGTCTCATTTTCTAGGCTGTTGAACTCAGCTTTTATAAAACTTACCCTCATTAAATTTTAGCTAGCAGTTGTTGGAGGTTTAATCCCAGCACTCCAGAGACAGAGACAGGCAGAGCTCTTTGAGTTTGAGGCCAGTCTGGTCTACAAAGCAAGTTCCAGAACAGCTCAAGCTACACAGGGAAACCCTACGTCTTTAATCCCAGCACTTGTTCCTGTAGACAAGGCTGGCCTCAAACTCAGAGATCAGCCAGCCTCTACCTTCCGAGTGCTGGGAATTAAAGGTGTGGGCCATCACTGCCCAGCTTTTCTGTATTTTTTCACTGTATTTTATTATAGATTAATTATAGTGTTAGTGGCTTACACATATAAATGATGTTAGCCTGGGCTACAGAGTAAGAACCTGCACTGCTGGTGGAAGCAGAAGCAGGTGGAGCTCTGAGTTTGAGGCCAGCATCCTCTACAGAGGGAGTTCCAGTTCACACAGAATTACAGAGAAACCCTATCTATAGAAAACCCCTCCCCCCAAAAAACCCAAAGACCCCGAGTTTAATTCCCCCAAAATATATTGATGATATATAAATATCATGTTGATCTACATGATAAATTTTTTACCTTGGTTTTTTTTTTTTTGGTCTTTTTTGTTATTTTGTCTTTTTTTTTTTTTTTTTTTTTTTCTGAAGCTGAGGACCGAACCCAGGGCCTTGCGCTTGCTAGGCAAGCGCTCTACCACTGAGCTAAATCCCCAACCCCTACATGATAAATTTTTTTAACTTGTTTATGGATGATAAACTGGCACTGATCCTCTTGCCTCATCCTCCCCTGACAAGGATATACACTAGACTCACGATGTATTTTAAAATAACAAATTCTAAAAAGGCTTTCATTTTTACTGATTTTTGGCTTTCTAAAATCATTTTGTTGGTTTTCATGGGTTTTTTGTATTTTTTTTTTGTTTATTTTATTTTTTAGTTGTATTGTTTTTGAAACAGAGCCTCCTCATACAGCCAGCAGCTAGCTAGCTAGCCTAAGTGTGTGTGTGTGTGTGTGTGTGTGTTTCATTTGTTTGTTTTGGCAGAGAAAGTACTGTATGAGACAGAGTTTTCCTGTGTAGCCCTGGCTGTCCTGGAACACTCTCTGTAAACCAGACTAGCCTCAGACTCAAGAGATCCACCTGCCTCTGCCTCTACTTCCCAAGCGCTGGGAATAAAGTCACATGCTACCACTGCCAGGCCTTTGAACTCACGATTCTTCTCCTCAGTCTCCCAAGTAGAGGAATTACAAGAATGGGTCACCACATCTATCTGGCCAATGGTGACTCGACTCAGTTTGCACAGAAGGTAGGGTGATAAAGGCTAACTAGGGAAGTCAGGTCTGCTGGTGCACACCTCTAAACCCAACACTAGGAGGCGGGAGACAGGCCACCGAATCTCTGTTGAGTTCAAGGTCAGCCTGGTCAACACAGAGTTCCAGGACAGCCAGGGTTACTTATTGAGATCCTGCCTGAAACAAATGAACAAACAAAACAATACAAAAACATAAAGAACAGAAACTCATCTTGTTGAAAATCTTTCTGAGGGCTGGAGAGATGGCTTAATGGTTAAAAGCACTGGCTTCTCTTCCAGAGGACAAGTGTTGGGATCCCAGCACCCACACCAGGCGGCTTACAAACACCTGGAATTCCAGTCCCAGGGAATCTGATGACCCCTTCCAGCCTCCTGGAGCACCCATTCATCCAAACTGCATGAACATACAGACAGAAACACATATGCTTACGTAAAATTTTAGGAAAAAAAGAAAGAAAAAACTTTCTGGAATCTAGTAAGTCATTTTCCCCTCAATTTTGAGTTACAACCCATGAGAAAACTGTTCAAATTGAATCATCACATTCTGTAACCTATGTAGTCTATAAAGCAAAAGAAGGCCATTGATCTAGTTTCCTGAATCAAGATGTGAGGAGTTGCTTGCCTCCTACTCCTGTCAATAAAGGAAGGAGCTATCAGCGAGGCAGTGGTAGTGCACACCTTTAATCCCAGCACTAGGGAGGCAGAGGCAGGCAGATCTCTCTCGAGTTCGAGACCAGCCTGGTCTACAAGAGCTGGTTCCAGGACAGGCTCCAAAACTACAGAGAAACCCTGTCTCAAAAAAACAAAACAAAACAAAAAAAAAAAAAAAAAAGGGGGAAGGAGGTACTAACCCCAGTTGCCATGCCTTTTCCACAAAAATGTGGCATATTCAACACATTTAATCACAAAAAACTGTCAGTCAATAAACCTCTTCCTTAAAGGACAGAGGCAGGCAGATTTCTGTAAGTTTAAGATCAGTCTGGTCCATATGGTGAGTTCCAGGGCAGCTAGAACTATTATACAAAGAAACCTTGTCTCAAAAAAAAAAGTACTGCCTGCACTTCCAGAGGAACCAGGTTTGATTCCAGAACCCACCTGGCAGGCTACCAACTAACTCTGATGGCAGGGTACTTGAGGACTCCCTTTTCTGATCCCCAAGAGCACTACTAACTTATGTGATCCACAGACATGCATGCAAAACACTCATACACATAAAATAAAAACAAAAGAAACAGAGGAGGAATATGAGAAGAAACGCAACCCTAGAGTTAAAGAGTAATTTTACATTTTGGTTTTGTTTCCCCTTACGCAACAGTGAAAGGGCTTGAACATAGGGTCTTCTGACTCTCCTGCACACTAGCCCATCCCCATCCCCATGGTTTGCAGTTTGTTTTGCAAAAACACCCTTTTAAGAATGTAAAACCGAGGCAGTCTGGCAGAGGTAGTGCACTCTTTAGGCAGAGGCAAGCAGATCTGTTTCAGTTTGGAGTCCAGCCTGGTCTACAAAGTGAGTTCCAGGATGTTACACAGAGAAACCATGTCTTGAGAAAAAACAAAAACAAAAAAGAATTTAAAACTGGATCCTGGACTGGACGGTGGATCTCTGTGAGTTCAAGGCCAGCTTGATCTACTAGAACTAGTTCCAGGACAGGCTCCAAAGCCAGAGAAACCCTGTCTCGAAAAACCAAAAAGGTGCTCCTTTCAGCAGGGCAGTGGTGGCGCACACCTTTAATCCCAGCACTTGGGAGGCAGAGGAAGGCGGATCTCTGCGAGTTTTAGACCAACCTAGTTCCAGGTTAGGCTCCAAAGCTACAGAGAAACCCTGTCTTGAAAAACCAAAAAAGAAAAAAGTCCTCCTTTCTCATCAGATCAACTGAAAAAAAAAAATTTCTATTTAATCAGCTCCAAATGTCTTGAATAAAACATTTTACACTTGTCTGATTGATTAGTCCTTGAGGAAACATCTCAGAAGGTTCTCTTTCCCCCTTTAGATTCAACAGTCTTAGGGAAGTATTAGAATTAGTTTGTAATAAATGCAAAAGAATGGATGTCTTACCTGGGGCATTTGCTATAGCCAATGGCAGACCCGGAATCTGGTGCACCTGGATCCCTGAAGTACCCAATGCACTGAGGTTAATGGTCTGGAGGCCTGGCATGGAGGAAAGTTGAGCAGCATTCACAGTGACTGTGCCAGCAGGAATGGAGGCAGCTGAGGCAATGGGTGTAAGGGTGGTATTGCTGCTGCTAGTCTGCCCCAAGGAAACGCCCTGCATAGGGGCCAAGGTGATTGTCTGGGCTTGCGGGTTCTGAACTTGAAGATTCTGCAGCTGAAGGGTCTGCCAACTGACCTGTCCATTGGGCCCCACTGTTGGTGTCCGAATGATGATGGGACCAGAGTTCTGAACAGCCTGAAGCTGGAGGTTCTGGAGGGTCTCCTGGGAAATAGCTTGAGTTGTGAAGGTCTGCCCTGACAATGGTGCTGCCTGGAGGGCCTGAAGAGCTTGTCCCCCTTGAACTAACTGAGGCTGAATAAGAATTTGTTGTTGCTGTGTCTGCTGACTTTGCTCTCCCTCTTTTTGCTGACTTGCTTGAAGTGAGCTTCCTGATGCCTGATTCTGCTGGATGTTGAGAGAATCAGATCCTTGTAGACCACCAACCCTTTGGGGTGTCTGGCCTTGAGAACTGGTCCCTGATGATCCGCTGGTGGTAAAGTTCATAATTCCCATGTTGCTGGTGGTAGTAGTTGTTGAGTAGCTATTGGCATTGGTGAAAAAGGAACTGGAACTAGCTTGTGATGACACCAAGCTGGCAGAACTGATGGCAGTCCCTGAGGTGACAGGCTGTGAGCCGCTCTCCTGGGACCCAGAACTGCTGCTGATGGTGACTGCCTGAGAGCTGGGAGTCAAGGTAGCTGCAGAAACGCTGTTGACAGGTAACAAGGTGATGTTCCCATTCAGGGCCACTGGAACATTGGTCACATACTGAGTCTGTCCTGAGAGCACATTATTAGCAAGGCCTTGGAGGGGCACAGCCTGCTGGAGTAGATTTGGCATAGCAGCAATTATGTTGCCCCCACTTCCTCTATTTGTGATGATCTGTTGGTTTGCACCCGGTATGATCTGTATTTGACCAGAACCATCCTGCTGCACTTGGGCCCCAGTGGCAGCAAACTGCAGCTGCTGCCCATCAACAGTCTGGAACTGTGGGATTACTTGATACTGAATATTGGGCATTACTCCAGGTAGACCTGTCAGAACTTGCTGGTTTTGTAAGTTGGGGGTAGTAGCCACAACATACTGCCCACCAGAGACTGTGCGATTCTTGGAAGACTCGCTGCCATTGCTGCCATTGGTACTGTTGCCACTCTGTTCCTTTGAGGTAGGGGTAGCCCCAGAGGAGGAAGAGATGATCTGCCAGCCATTGGCACCCTGTGAAAGTTGTGTGGCTGTGAGGTCAAGTTCACCTGTGCCCCCTGACTGACTCGGACCCTGGGAGTTGTTGCTGTTCTCATTGGGTGACTCAATTCTGCTGCAGGTTGCTGCCAGCAGAGCCAAAGGAGATGGCTGGGATTCCTGGCCAGAAGAGAGGAAAGGAGTTAGTGGCACCCAATAGCCGGCCTAGGGGGCAGTATTCAGCAGACAAACAGCAACAATGCAGGCATAGAGCAAAAACCAGAAACAAAATGCTGACTTTTGTGTATCGTTCCAATTTCAAATTTGGGGACCCTCTAGACCAACTATCTTTCTGTGTGTACTTCCATACCGTAATTCTTCCCAGCATTTTTGATTAAGGAGTTTTCTAGGAATATTTACACCCTCTCAACACCTTCCCCATTTTTGACTGATCACTCACCTGCCCTCCTCCGCCACCACTGCTGCTGCTACTGCCTGTGCTGCTGCTTCGAGTCTGAGAAAAGGCCGCACCACCACCATTACCATTACCCCCATTACTGCCACCAACACCTTTTTCAATCTTCACCACGGCTGTCACTTCATCCATGGAGTGATCTTGGTCTAAAAATAATTACAAAACAATAAAGTAGAAGGGGGTGAACCTCCCTAAGGTTTAAAATAAGGCTTTGACAAAAAAACATCTTAAAATAGGGCCAGAATGTTGGCAGGCCTGAAATCCCAGAATTTGGAACTGGAGGTAAGAGCAGCAAGCAATATTTCAACTACATAGTAAATTGGAAGCCAGTGCCCTAGGTGTGCGGGACAGGCACATGGCTCAATGGTGTCCAGGATGCGTCACTATTTTCCCAAGTACAAAATTAAAGCCAGAAATAATTCAAAAAGGGCTTTGGGAACCAGGCATAGTGACACACACCTATAATCCCAGCACTTGAAGAATGAGGAGGGTGGCTCACCAGTTCTAGATCTATCTGGGCTACAGATAGAGAGAGACCAGGTCTTAAAACAAAACAAACAACACTTCTGAGGAAGAGAATCCGAGGGCAGTGTCTCAGGAATAACAAAAAGCTGCCCCTAGTAATGGCACACTCTGTAATCCCAGGACTCAGGAAGAAGCAGGAGGATAGCTAAAAATTAGAGGCCAGCTTGGTCTTCATAGTAACTTTCAAGCCAACGAGTATCAAGGAGACCCTGTCTCAAAAGGAAAAAGAAAGCATTCTGGGAGGAAGAGGGAACCCAACATGTGGGTGGATGGAAAATGTGCTAAAATTAGGATGAAGAAAGATGGGGAAAGATCAAGTGTAAAAAAATTAACCAAACAGGAAGGGAAGGAGAAAGAGTACATTCTAAGTACAGACGAGGAGACATCTGAACACACTTCAGGGACTAAAGTGGGCTAGGACTTAGAACCCAGGTTTGGGGCTGAGAGGGCGGGCCCTAGAAGGAAGGGGCGGTTTCGGGGTGAGGGGCGTGGAAAGGGCGGGTCAGATGGGGGAAGGGAAATGCACAGGGGGTGCGGGGGAGGGCCTGGGGCAGGCAGCGACCGGAGGGCGGACCGGGAAGGCGGTTGGCTCAGGCGGGGCCTGCACTGGTCGGGCCGCCCCCGCGGCGCCAGCCCCCGACGGGAGGAGCCTCAGGCGGCCGGCCGAGTCGTGGGGGGTAAGGCCCGTCCCCCGTGGCCGGGGCGGGCAGGGGGCGGGCGAGGCCACGCTGCCCCCTCCCCCGGGGCGGATGGCCCATCCCCCTCCTCCTCCGAGGCCCCGCCACTGCCCCTTCTCCCTCCCTTCCCTCCGCCCCGGGCGGGACCAAGGCCGCCGCCGCCGCCTCCCGCCCGCCCCCCCTCACAGCGGGGACCGCCCGGTCGGCCCTCGCGCGCGCCCCCTCACTCCCCTCCCACCCCTAGACGCGGAGTGGACTCATCCTTACCGCTCATGGTGGCAGCTGAGGGGCGAGCTCAAGGGGGTCCTGTCCGGGGGGGTTGGGGGGGGCCGGGAAAAACGCGGACGCTGACGAGGCAAGCGAACCCGGACCGGACAGGGAGGGGGGGGTAAGGAGGAGGGAGCTGCGCGCCACAAGCCCGGCCTAGTTTCCGCCCCTTATCTGCTGCCCCGCCCAATGAGGGAGGGAGAAGGGAGGGCCTTGCGGAAGACAGGCGGGCAGCCTACCCAATGGAGAGACGCGTTCCCCCGATAAGGCGTGTGAGGCCAAGTTGCGTGTCTGGTGTCCGCCCAGAAAGACCGCCCTCTCAGTTTTAGCAACCAATGAAAGGTTCAGGAAGTGAGGATGGGCGGGACGGGATGACGATCGACTTGCAGAGCAACCAGTGAAGCGCCAGGCGGGCTCCGAGACCGGTGGGGATAGGAAGAGCTTGGGTAGGAGTGACAGGACGACGACCAATTAGAGTCTTGGGCATGCCTGGGCAAAGTCCGATTAGGTGGAGAGTAAGAAATAGGCCGGAACGGGCCGTCTCAACCAATCAGAATTCAGGCGGGTAGTTAAGAAAGTTATGATTGGACCACAGCTGAAACGAGCAGGAACATGACGAATATTGACAGGAGCCGAAAGCCAATTAAACGCCGAATAAAAAGGTGCAGCCTGGAACTTGGAACGGGGAGAGGAGACCTGGCTTCCCCTCAGATACGCAGACCAATGAGGGGAAGGGAGAAGCCTGGCACCGCCCCTAGCTCGGCCAATGGTCGTTCTAGGGCCGCCCATCGTGAGGAGGGAACCGAGCTGTGCCAAAAGGCGTCCGTCGCCATGTTGGCCCTGTCGTAGTCCCGCGCCCGTCGTTAGGCCGTGCGCTCCCGCTGAGCCCCGCTCCGCGCCTGTCAGAGCCGGCGCGAGCGAGCGCGGTGTGGCGCCCCACGGGGTCGCATCCCGCAGGCGTGGGTGGGCGGCGCCCTCTCCCGTGGGTGGATGCCCTGCGGCGGCGGGCGGGCCGCGAGCTGGTGACGAGCTGGTGACGGCACTCAGATCTCAGTTCGGGGCTGACCAAATGGAAGGCTTCGGGAAACTAGCAAACGCCATTTTCTTCAGCGTTCCCAGGCTCGCCAAATCGAGGGCCAGGGTTCCCTTGTCCAGAACTCTTCTGTGAGACTAACGTACGCTGAGGAACTCCCAGGAGCGAAGCTCTCCTACTGAACTTCCATTTCCCCTCTTTCCTCGTAAACACCGCTTAAGCAGAAAGCACAGTAACCTAGTTACTTCCTTTTGCAATCACGGTGGTTAAAGATTTTGCCCGAGGCACTTGACTCCCTGGCCTCCATTTTGCCTCCTTTATCCTTGTTGGAGTGGCTAAGGCCTGGATAGTTTGTCAGGGACAGGGAGCACTTGTAGTTAATACAGCGTTGCTGCATTATCTACACCACTCAGCATTCCCGAATGCAGGAGTATTACCAGCTCGATTTAAAGCACTTTGAAGATGATAGAAACAGGCCTCTGAGCCGGGCGATGGTGGCGCACGCCTTTAATCCCAGCACTCGAGAGGCAGAGGCAGGCGGATCTCTGTGAGTTCGAGACCAGTCTGGTCTACAGAGCTAGTTCCAGGACAGGCTCCAAAGCCACAGAGAAACCTTGTATCGAACTGGTTCTGGAGGTACCAGTTAGATAGGCTTTTAGTACTACTTATGACAAGCTTATAAGAAATAGTGCGGGGCTGGAGAGATGGCTCAGAGGTTAAGAGCGTTGCCTGCTCTTCCAAAGGTCCTGAGTTCAATTCCCAGCAACCACATGGTGCCTTACAACCATCTGTAATGGGGTCTGGTGCCCTCTTCTGGCCTTCGGGCATACACACAGACAGAATATTGTATACATAATAAATAAATATTTAAAAAAAAAGAAAGAAAGAAATAGTGCATGGTGGTGCATGCCTTTAATTCCAGTCCTAGGAAGGCAAAAGCTGGAGGATCCCTGAGAATTCGAGGCCAACCTGGTCTAAATAGTATCCTATGCAAAAAGGTCGTGTATCAAAATAACGAAAATTAAGATAAAGCTAGGCGGTTGTGGTGCATGCCTTTAAATTTAGCACTGGGGTGGGGGACAGAGACAGGCAGATCGGTCTCTGTGAGTTGGAAGCCAGCCTGGTCTACAGAGAGAGTCCCGGGACAGCCAGGACTGTTGCACAGAGAAACCCTATCTCGAAATTAACAGACCAGCAGTGGTGGCGCATGCCTTTAATCCCAGCACTTTGGAGGCAGAGGCAGGCGGATCTCTGTGATTTCGAGGCCAGCCTGGTCTATTATACTTGACAGACTCCAAAGCTACAGAGAAACCTTGTCTCAAAAAAAATAAGTATCAGAAATACGTATTTTAAGGGGAAACATAGTGGCTATTTCTGTAATTGGAAGGTTGAAGCATTCGGGTTGCTGGAAGATTGAAACCAGCCTGTGTTTGCTTCAAAAAAAAAAATTAAAAATATACTTCCCTACAAAATCTTGTTGTTTTGTTTTGATCTCCCACCCCCACTTCCCGAGATGGTTTCTTTGTATAGCCTAGGCTATCTTGGAACTAGCTCTGTAAACTAGAGCTGGCCTCAAACTCACGGAGATCTGCCTACCTCAGCTTGCCAAGTGTTTGGATTAAAGCCTTTACTACACCTAGCCTTTTTTTTTTTTTAACTTTGTCTTACAGAATAGGAAACAGGGTGGCCTAGGTTGGCCTAGATCTCCCTTACTCCCTTAATCCCTGCGGGGATTAGAAAGTGCTCGCTGCCCCCCTCAGTGGGTAGAGTCCTTACTTTTATTACTATTTCTATAGGAGGTGGGTATTAGTCACTCTCCTTCTGGCGTACATTGTTCACAGGAAACACTCAGCCCTCCCACTGGCACCTGTCCTGGAACTCTCTTTGTAGACCAGGCTGGCCTTGAACTCACAGAGATCTGCCTGCCTCTGCCTCCTGAGTGGTGGGTTTAAAGACTTGCGCCATCACCATTGTTGTTCACAAACATCACCTCAGCTCCTTGTCACACCCCTATATCCAAAGAGACTGGAATGTAATAAGTTGGCAGTCATCCATGGAGCGCCACTGGAGCAAAAGGCGCGGACCCTCCCGCAGGGACTTGCCTTGGCCCAGACTCCAACTCCCAGCCAGCCAAGGCTAGTTAGGCTCACTCTGGGAAAAGGAACACGTGGTCTCCGGGTTTGGGTGGGCTCCTCTACCCACCATGCTGTCTTAGCCCACCCAAACTGTTATTAAACGCTGGCATTTTAATCTGGTCTAATTGGGGTTATTTGTGTCGACGGAGCGGCTTTTCTTAAGATTAAACCAAACAACCTTAACTTATGTTTTAAAACAGTGTCTGCTTGTGTAGCCCTGGAACTTACTTTGTGGGGCTGTTCTTTTCTTTGAGACAGGGTTTCTCTGTAGCTTTAGAGCCTGTCCTGGAACTCGCTCTGTAGACCAGGAGGTTGGCCCCAACTCAGATTCCCCTTCCTCTGCCTCCTGAGTCCTGGGATTAAAGGTGTGTGTCACCACCAGCTGGCGATCAAGCTGTTCTTGAATTTACAGAGGTCACCAATCTCTCTCTGCTGAGTGTTGGTGTTCAAAGCAGGAACACTGAAAATATTAAAACAAATTACAAATAATCTGGACAGGTACCCAGGCAATGTTGGCATACACCTTTAATCCCAGCATTCGGGAGGTAGGTGACTCTCTGGTCTACAAAGCAAGAAGAGCTGTTACACAGAGAAACCCTGTCTAGAGAGGGGAGAGAGATGGTTCCCCTGCCAACCTGCCAACCAAACCAAATACATGAACTTAGGAATCCAGTTGGTAAGAGAACGCCCAGTTCTCAAAAAACAGCCTCTCACCTACACACACTGTGACCTATATATCCCCACAAAATAAGTAAATGTAATTCCCAAAAGCTGCCCTCTGACCTGCATACACACACAGAGGTTTGTTCTCCCCATCTCCTCCGAAAAAAAATAAATGTAATCTAAAGGAAAAGGCTGGTGGGAGAGGGAGACTGGAGAGAAGAAAGCTTCAGGACCAAAGATACTTCCTGGAAGGAAGAGACTCCATTACTCATCCTTGTAAAGTAAGATCCTGACGGCTGTGAAGCTGTGTAAAGTACTGGGCACCAGGTCACACTTAACTAAAGGAGTGGGGAGAGGCCAGTGCTGGAGGTCAGCATTCTAACTTGTTTCCTTCCTTCTCACTGGGTAGATCAGGCTTTCCTACAATTTCTGCCCCAGAGTGCTGGGATTAGAGGTTTCCTCCCAGGCTTCCATGCTTCTGCCTCTGAAGTGCTAGGACTCACACACAGTAAAAGAGCATTGGAGACTGGGTGCAATGAATCCCTGTCATGCCAGCGTCTGGGAACTAGGAACAGCAAAGACAGAGCATTGGAAGTTCAAGGCCAGCCTGACCTACATTTTGCTGATTCTAGGTGAGACTGTGACTCCAGAAACAGAGACAGAAATTGAACTGGAGGACAAACTGGGCTACGGGATATGCAAATTTTGGCTAATGAAAGCTTGTCTCCAGCCAAACAGAAATTGAGAGACGAGGAAAGAAGAGAGGACAACACCTAAAGCCCTGAAGAACAAGAACGTTATAGCAAAAAGGACTGGGAACAAATCGGGTTTTTCAATCTGGGGATTCGAGTTCCAGGACAGGCTCCAAAGCCACAGAGAAACCCTGTCTCGAAAAACAAAAAACAACAACAATCTGGGGATTCGGGGAATGTATGAGAACTCTAGAACTGACTGTAGACAATCTTGCAATCGTCATTAAATGACCCATTCTGTGTATTTGCTGTCTTTGTTTCCTTATTAGAGAAGCATTGTCACACCAGGCAGCAGTGGCGCACACCTTTAATCCCAGCACTCAGGAGATAGAGGCAGGCAGATCTCTGTGAGTTTGAGACCAGCCTGGTCTACAAGAGCTAGTTCTAGGACGGGCTCCAAAGCTACAGAGAAACCCTGTTGAGAGAGAGAGAGAGAGAGAGAGAGAGAGAGAGAAGCATTGTGACTCATGCTAGCCTGGACAGTGAGTAGTACTTAGTACTATGCATGCATTCGGCCCTGCAGTTAGCTGAGTTAGCTGGTGGCTCTGGTGTTATTGATGGGCTCTCTAAAACTAAGGGCAGGGAGTGTTTGGAGTCAAGGTCAAGAAAATAATTTAAGGCCCAGGGTGATAGCACAAACCTTCTCTCTAAGAGACAGAAGTGGTTAGCTAGGACTGTTCAGCCCAGTCAAGGCTACACATAGTGAAAACCCCCAATAAAAGTAGAAAGAAAGAAAGAAAGAATTTAGTTCACACAGCTCAGAGTCAGTAGATTTCACTATCTAGAATTCACAAAGCCTTGGTCAGGGTCACAGCACTGTATGAACCGGTCAAGGTAGAGCCTGTAATTGTAATTTTATCCCTTGGGAGTCAGAGGTAGGATCTGGAGTTCAGGGCAATTCTGAGGAGATACACGCCTTGAGGTACCTAAGGGCTTGCATTAAAAAAGTTAAAACCCTCTGGGCAATGGTGGCATACATCTTTAATTCCAGCACTTGGAAGGCAGAGGAAGGCAGATCTGAGTTCAAGACCAGCCTGGGCTACAAAGTGAGTTCCAGGAGAGCCAGGAATACACAGAGAAACCCAGTCTCGAAAAACAAAAGATAAATAAATAAATAAACAAACAAACTAACTAACTAAAAACCCAGAACCGGGTATGGTGGCACACACCTTTAATGCTGTAACCCCTTCTCTAAGAGAGGGAAGTGAACTGAATTCAAGGCCAAAGCAAGTTCCATCCAGGCCAGCTAAGGCTGCGCAGCGAGACGAAAACCCACACAATGCTAGTTCTTTCTGTAGCTGCACTCTGGTATAACCACAAACAAACACTGCCTCTTCTGAGGAGGGGTGTAAGAAGGCTGTCCTGGTGTAAACTCCACAGATGGCCTCAGAAGTCAGAAGCCTGGGTATGGGAGACCCTGTGTCAAAAAACAAGAGAGGTAGGAGGTGGTTGTGTTGGCAGGCACAGCAGTCATATCAGCAATTGGAAAGAAAATTAAGGCAGGAAAATAGAAAGCCATTGGTTGCTGGTACGGGCTAAAAACAAATAGGGAGGCTTGAGGCACGCTGCAAAAGACAGGAGCTGCTTTCAATTCGACAGTCCATCTGCTTATGAGGGGGATGGGGGAGAGTTCTTCACGTAGTCTTGGTTGACCAGGCCATACCTTGAACTCTAACACTGGGATAAAGGCGTGTACACACACACCCACGAGAACTCGAAAGATCATGCAAAATTCCAGCACTGAGTGAGGTAGAGGGCGGCCTGGCCTGCTTTCCAGGAGACTGGGAACTGGGGAGAAGGCTAAGAAATGGTCTGAACCAGGAAGAGGGGCAATAATTTTTTAAAGTCTTTAAAAAAAATTTTTTTAAGTCTTTTAAAGTCTGTTCAGGGGTTCTGGCTAGGTCTATTACATAATCAAAGCGTTTTCCTTCCCCAAATACGGAGCTCACACCTAGAGGGAAGGAGCCCTCAATACCCTCTCGCCGCCGCAGCCTTCACCCTGAGGCCTGAACCGAGAAGGTCCTGCGTGACAGCATTTTTTTTTTTAAGTTCCACTTTTAACCAAAGCAGTTTCTTTCTCCTGGAACAAACAGCCCGGAGTCCTCTCCGGCAATTCAGGGCTGAGAGCAAGCGCAGCCACCCCCAGCCTTCTATCCGCACTACAGAAAAGTCCACGGGCGCTGACCAAGGGGCGTGCGTGGCTCCCCTTCTCTCGGACCACCCTAGACGGGAGCTGGATTTGTAAACAAACTCGTCCGGGCTGTGTGCTGCCAGAAGAATGGGGTGGGGTTTGCAGCCTGCTGTCTGGCTGCGAGGTTACTGGGGGCGGGGCTCGCACTCCATTTCCGGCTAGGAATGGGCCGTCTGGTCGCCCCAACCGCAGATCCTTCCCTCCGCTGGGCTTACAAAGCCAGCTGAAGTTCGCAGGAGGTGGACATCTGATTTCTCGGCTCTCCTTCCGGAAGTTTGCACAAGCCCCAGGGAACAGAACTGGACTACTGGGTGGTTCCAGTAGGGAAAAGGCCTTGAATCGCCACGGGAATTCCTCAGCGAGTTCGCTGGAGAGGAGGGGCCGGCCTGGAGCACTCCAGACTTCCCGCCCTGGTGGTTTTGCTTCCACTGACTCACCACTGACTCACGCCCTTCTATTTGCATTTCTATCCCCGGGGACAAAGATCCCCGGGAGACTTCAGTCTTTCAATGGACTAGGAGTCTGCGTCATCACTTGTTTTTGAAAGTTAGGGGCCCCGTGAGGTGGCACTCGCCTTTTTTTTTTTTTTTTTTTTTTTTTTTTTTGGTTTTTCGAGACAGGGTTTCTCTGTGGTTTTGGAGCCTGTCCTGGAACTAGCTCTGTAGACCAGGCTGGTCTCGAACTCACAGAGATCCACCTGCCTCTGCCTCCCGAGTGCTGGGATTAAAGGCGTGCGCCACCACCGCCCGGCCTCGCCTTTTTTTTTTAATTTTATTGGTTTTTCCAGACAGGATTTCACTGTAGTTTTAATATTTATTTATTATATATACAATATTCTGTCTGTGTGCATGTCTGCAGGCCAGAAGAGGGCACCAGACCTCTTTACAGATGGTTGTGAGCCACCATATGGTTGCCGGGAATTGAACTCAGGACCTTTGGAAGAGCAGGCAATGCTCTTAACCACTGAGCCATCTCTCCAGCCCCCTTCACTGTAGTTTTAGAGCCTGTCCTGGAACTAGCTCTTGTAGACCAGGCTGGCCTGAAACTCACAGAGACCCGCCTGCCTCTGCCTCCCGAGTGCTAGGGTTAAAGGCATGCTCCACCACCGCCTGGCGGAGAAACCGAAGTCTTTGCAAGGTTTCCAGACACCCTGGCTCTAGTCAGCAGGAGTCTGTGGCTTATCCTAAAACAAAGAAATAGAATTTGGCTGTTTGCTGGTGTTTTGCCCTCGGGGGAGGGTGGGAATGGGAAGGTATTTACTTACTTTTGGCTTGGGTTTTTTTTCTTTTGAGTTGGTTTCTCTGAGTAGCTTTAGAGCCTGTCCTGGGACTCACTCTGCAGACCAGGTTGGCCTCATACTCACAAGATCCACCTGCCTCTGCCTCCCTAGTGCTGGGATTAAAGGCATCTGCCACCACCGCCTGGCTTGGGGTTTTTTTTTTTTTTTTCAAGACCTGCACAAGGACTTACTCCCTTACCTGAGCCCCCAAAAGTAGTGGATACCCTCACTTGAGATCACAGGTCCCGGTCCCACAAGCCTGTCATCTGTCACCCAGTGTGGGCATCAAGGACTGAATTTTTGCTGTCCTGGGACTTCAGCTGGACTACAGGCCCCGCTATGGAGGCTGTCGCTCATCTGGGCCTGGCACTGGCATTACTGTCCCAGACATGCCCGGCAGGCTCATTCATCTCTGCTGCTGGCTGCTATACCTTTGCTCTCAACCCAGGCTCTCCTCTGACCTGACTCTGCTACGTCAGCATTTCTGAAGATTTCATTTTATTTCATGTGCCAGGTCTCACTTTGTAGACCAGGATAGACTGGAACTTGATAATTTGACTTGGGTCTGCCTCACCATACCTGGTGCTGATGGGTTTCTACAAGAGTTCAGTTCCCTTGGAGGGCAGAAAAGGGCATCAGAATACCTACTTCCTGAATGCAGTACATCCTTTGAACCACTAGCCATCTCTCCAGTCCCCTCCCATCTTCCTGTCGTGTTTTGTTTTTGATTTTTGAAACTGGCTCAGGCAACTCTGGTTGTCCTAGAACTCACTTTGTAGACAAGGCAACCCTCTAATTCAGAGATCCACCTGGGATTAAAGGTTTGGCTACCATACCCAGCTCTATTTGCATGTCTGTCTGACCACTTCTTGAACAGGCTGTAGCATCATTCTCTACAAATATGCATAAAGCTATATTCACACTGTGGAATGCGACGTGAGCATTGACATAAGTAACTAGATTGTGCTCACGAGCCTTTAATCCCAGCACTGGAAAAGCAGAAACAGGTAGACCTCGAAATTTGAGCCCATCTGGCATATATAACAAGATATAACAAGTACCTGGCAAGCCAGGGTTACAAAGAGAGACCTGGTTTCGAGAAAAGATTAAACACTGGGCGGTGGTGGCACACGCCTTTAATCCCAGCACTTGGGAGGCAGAGGCAGGTGGATCTCTGTGAGTTCGAGGCCTGCCTGGTCTACAAGAGCTAGTTCCAGGACAGGCTCCAAAGCTACACAGTAACCCTGTCTCAAAAAATTTAAAAGAGAGAGAGAGAGAGAGAGGAGAAAGAGAAGAGAGAGGGATTAAAGTAAAATTTGCATTCCCTTGAGCAGATGTCAGAGCAGTTAGTAATTAGCTGCCAAGGTGCTGTCGTTGAAACCAGTAAACTTGTTACTCAGTAAATTCTGAAGTCATAAAAAGAATCAAGGGGCGGGCTGGAGAGATGGCTCAGCGGTTAAGAGCACTGACTGCTCTTCCAGAGGACCCGGGTTCAATTCCTAGCACCCGGGTCACAACTGTCTGAAGATTCCATTGCAGGGGATCTGACACCTGCACTCCAATGCATATAAAATAAAGTTATATAAATCATTAAAAAAAAAAAGAATCAAAACCGTAGTATTTAGCTAATGTACTCACAACAGATTTCTTTTGGGCTGAGAGCAGGCCACTACAGCCCTGGCTGGCCTTTGCATTTATATCAAAGCATCCCTTGAGGGGGTTTGGATCCCCTGGCCTGTGCCTCAGGAATGTTGGACAACCAGGAATGACTTTTTGACCATCTTTACCTTTCTTTCTTTTTTACATTTGTTTATTTAGAGAGCATGTGAGTCTGCATGAAAGCATCCCAAGGCTCCCTTCCATCCTGTGGGCTCCCAGGATAAATCAGGTTTGGTGAAAAGCACCTTTATCCACTGAGCTGTTTTCAGACTCCTGAGCTAGGTCGCTTTGGGGGCTGGCAGAGGCAGCCTCAGCAGCTGATCTGTGTTTGTTTGTTCAATGACTAAGAAAAGAAAGAAAGAACTACACAGCAAGCCTATCATCTCACAAGAGATTATTGTGAGCAGGAAGGACAATAAGAGTGTGCTGGAGAGCAAGCTGGGTCTGATTGTGGTAGAAATGGTGAAGGCAGAATGTAAATGAAGTCTAGGGAACAACTGTTGTACATGGAGCTATTGAAGGATAAGGAAAAGAAGCTTCAGGAAGGGTGGACTAGCCTACACTATGTTCTCTGTCTTACATTTTATTTATTTTGTGTTGCTATGTGTTCTTTCGTTCTTTTCTTTTCTTTTTTTTTTCTTTTTTCTTGTTTTGGTTTTTCGAGACAGGGTTTCTCTGTGCTGCTTTGGAGCCTGTCCTGGAACTAGCTCTTGTAGACCAGGCTGGCCTCGAACTCAGAGAGATCTGCCTGCCTCTGCCTTCTGAGTGCTGGGATTAAAGGTGTGCACCACCACCACCCGGCCCCTATGTGTAATACTGAGTGTGTGTGGAGATCTAAGGACAACCTGCAGAAGTCAGTTTCTGTAGCAAGCTTTCTTGTCAGACTGTCTTTAGGCCGTCAGCCTACAAATAATAAAGTAGAGACTTATTAGGTATGAAAGCTTGGCCTTTAGCTTAGCTTGTCTCAACTAACTCTTTTTATTTGTTTGTTTGTTTTTTGAGACAGGATTTTGCTGTACCTTTGGAGCCTGTCCTGGAATTAGCTCTTGTATACCAGGCTGACCTTGAACTCACAGAAATCTCCTAACTCTTTTAACTTAAATTAACACATATTCTTTGTAATCAATGTTACTTCTCTTCCATCTTGTACTTCTGTCTTCTCCCTGTGTCTGGCTGGCAACCCCACCTTTTTTGCCAGAGTCCTCTCTGTCTCAGGAAGTCCTACCTAACCTTTTCCGGACTATCTGTTGACCATTCAGCTCTTCAATAAAGCAATCAAAAGATGCTTTGGGGGGGCTGGAGAGATGGCTCAGAGGTTAAGAACATTGCCTGGTCTTCCAAAGGTCCTGAGTTCAATTCCCAGCAACCACATGGTGGTTCACAACCATCTGTAATGGGGTCTGGTGCCCTCTTCTGGCCTGCAGGCATACACACAGACAGAATATTGTATACATAATAAATAAACAAATAAAAAAAAAAGATGCTTTGGGAAGGACACATCTTCACAGTGGAAACAAACATTGCACAACAGCTCTTTCTTTCTAACATGGAAAGCCTGAGGATCAGACTCGGGTTGACAGGCTTGTTAGTGACACATTTACCTACTGAGCCTTTTTGCCAAGTATAGATGACCCTTTAAATTAACTCCAGCACTAACCCTTGCAAGTCCACAAGCAAAGGCCTTTAATCCCAGTACTAAGTACTAAGGAGGCTTAGACAGAAAAATCTCAGTGAGTTTGAGGACAGCCAAGGCTGTGCAGTGAAACCGCATCTAAAAGAAAAAAAAAATACATAAAAGATTTAAAAACACCAAAAAACCAAACAAACAAAAAAACAAGGCCAGAGAAATAGATGGGTCAGAGGTTAAGAGCACTGGCTGCTTTTCCAGAGTCCTTGAGTTCAATTCCTGCAACCACATGGTGGCTCACAACCATCTAGAATGAGATGTGGTGCCTTCTGGTGTACAAGCATATATGCAGGTGGAACACTGTATACATAATAAAAAAAATTGAAATAAAATACCCCAGAGTATTCGAAAACACCATGAGGCTATATGAGTCCCCTTTTCTCTCTTTCTTTTTTGTTATTGTTCTTTTCTTAAACAGGGTTTCTCTGTGTAGCCTTTGCTGTCCTGGAATTCTCTCTGTACAGTAGGCTGAACTCAAACTCTGAGATCCTCCTGCTTCTGCCTCCTAAGTCGCTGGATTAAAGGTGTGCACCACCATAGCCCCACTCTTCTCTCTTCTATGAGATGCTTTCTCAGAAACAAATTTTTTTTTTTTTTTTTTTTTTTTTTTTTTTAATAAGACTCTTTTATCTTACATTAGATCTGGTCTCTTGATAATCTTTTTTTTCTTTTTATTATGTTTATGGTTTATTTAACTTTATTTTATGTGCATTGGTGTGAAGTATCAGATCCCCTGGAACTGATCTTCAGACAGTTGTGAGCTGCCATGTGGGTGCTGGGAATTGAACCCGGGTCCTCTGGAAGAGCAGTCAGTGCTCTTAACCACTGAGCCATCTCTCCAGCCCCCCAGAAACAAATTTTTAAAGGATTGAGCATATGGTTTTTGTTTTTTGTTTTTTCGATACAGGGTTTCTTTGTGGCTTTGGAGCCTGTCCTGGAACTAGCTCTGTAGATCAGGCTGGTCTCGAACTCACAGAGATCCGCCTGCCTCTGCCTCCGAGTGCTGGGATTAAAGGTGTGCGCCACCATCGCCCTGCTTGAGCATATAGTTCTGTAGCAGAATGCTGTTCTAACATCCTGAGGGCCATAAGCCCAGTCACCACTACCTTAAAAAACAACAACTAAAGAGGTGGTCTTCATGTTCCCTTGTGGAGAGTGCCAGACAGACTTTCTGATCGGGTCTTTAATGGCTCCATCTCTACCCTGGGAAATGGTGTTTGGTTTGTCTCCTCACCCCTACTAGTTCCAGAACCTAGCTGAAAAGAGGCTAGTTAATATGGGCAGTGATGTTCCAGATACTGACATCAGTTCAGACTTTAACCCACAGGCCACTGGCAGCAAAGGTCAGATTCTGGCTCATAGATTTCTGTCTGCATAAGTCCCTTCAGGCTAAATCACCTCCAAGGGCTTGAGAAATCAGACATTATTACATGTATGACGTTGCCCTGCTGTGCTGCAATAGGAAGAACACTGCCTTGCCTAACAAACACTCTTTGCAGATGACTAAGCTGGAATAGAGGCAACTTTAGATTTATATCCAGTGTGCAGCAAATACGGAGGCCACAAGAACAAGGTCATTGAAAATAGCCAAGCAGTGGTGGCACAGGCCTTTAATCCCAGCACTCGGGAGGTAGAGGCGAGAGAATCTCTGTGAGTTCAAGGTCAGTCCAGGCTACAAGACCTACTTCCAGGAAGGGCTACAGCGAAAACCGGTCTCGAAAAACAAAACACCAACAAACAAACAAACAAAAAAGACATTCGAAAAGAAGTTCAAAAACTAGGGCTGAAGGGCTGGAGAGATGGCTCAGTGGTTAAGAGCATTGCCTGCTCTTCCAAAGGTCCTGAGTTCAATTCCCAGCAACCACATGGTGGCTCACAACCATCTGTAATGGGGTCTGGTGCCCTCTTCTGGCCTGCAGACATACACACAGACAGAATATTGTATACATCATAAATAAAAAAAAATATTAAAAAAAAAAAACTAGGGCTGCTGGGCGGTGGTGGCGCACGCCTTTAATCCCAGCACTTGGGAGGCAGAGACAGGCGGATCTCTGTGAGTTCGAGACCAGCCTGGTCTACAAGAGCTAGTTCCAGGACAGGCTCCAAAACCACAGAGAAACCCTGTCTCAAAAAAAAAAAAAAAAAAAAAAAACTAGGGCTGAGAAGCTAAAATTGAGGCACCTTCTGGGAAGAGGGAGATGGAAAAGAGAAAATGACGCCATAGGTGGGTGTGGGGAGTATTATCTGAAAGTCAGGGAGAGATTCTAGAGAGTCAGGGAAAACACACTTAGGCTGTGCTAGGTATCTGAAAAATACATAAGGAACTGGAAATGTTACTAGAGATCGCTATTAAAGAATTATTGCTTGTTTTGAGACAGGGTCTCTCTATGTAGCTCTCCCGGAACTCGCTCTGTAGACCAGGCTGGCCTCGAACTCACAGAGATCCACCTGCCTCTGCCTCCCAAGTGCTGGGATTAAAGGTGTGCGCCACCACCGCCCAGCTCGTAGCAGGTACTCTTTAACCTCTTAGCCATCTCTCCTGCCCTACTCTTTATATTTATTGCAGAGAGAGTAGATACACAAGTGCCACAGTATGTGTGGAGATCAGAGAACAAATTTTGACAGTTGATACTCTTCTACAATGGTGGTCCTTGGCTTGACCACCATGTGTGGAGGCAAGCGCCCTTACCCACAGAGCCAACTTGCCAGTCTGTACTATGCTGTTGTAGTTATAACCCAGAGAAACCCCAAGCAGGTTTAGCTGTACTTCCTCCTGGAAGCTCTGCAAGCAACTGCGCAGGGCGGGGCTTCTGGGAAGTGCAGGTACATTATTCATGGAGGGATAATTATTCCTCCTCCATCTTCCTAGTGTGTCTTTGGGTGAATCAGCTTTCCTGGAGCCTGTCTCCCTGCTGGATTAGCTCTTAAGAAAGGAGATGATTCTACTTAACATTCTAATCTTTGAAGCAGATGGAATGTCACATCTCCACCCACGGCCAAAGGTCAAACTCAGATTCCATTCTTTTGACCAGGAGGAAATCTCTTTCCCTTGGCCCTACAACTTTCTATATGGTATTAAAATCTTATACCCAAGCAGTTGTGCTAGTTCCCTTTCTAATGTTACTGGGAAAACAGGAAATGGGATCCAAAACTAACCACAAGGGAAGTATCTGCTCTCAAAAGCCCCCATCTTAGACTACTTTCCAATGACTGTTTAGTGATCTAACATCTTTGCCCCAAGAGTTGGGACCCTTAACTTAGAAGAACTTCAGATCTGGACATTGAATTGATTTAGTTGCTATGGCTGAAAATGGGACATAAAAGGGTCCTTGTTGACTTCCAGACCTTGGAGGGTACTGGGGGGTGGAGTTAAATACCTGCAGGGCTCTGTCGATGTGACTGTAAAGAAGGAAGGAGGAAAATTAAGACAGAGCTAATTGAAGATCCAAAGATCTGTAGCATCTCAATTTAATATCTCATTCCCACCATGAAAACCCAGAGACACCAGGAAGCTGCTACCACCTAAGGAATACCAGGCAACTGTATAAAAGGAGAAGAACAGGCCGGGCGGTGTTGGCGCACACAGTTGGGAGGCAGAGGCAGGCAGATCTCGAGTTCAAGCCTCGCCTGGTCTACAGAAGGAATTCCAGGACATCCAGGGGTACAGAGAGAAACACTGTCTTGAAAAACTACTACTACTATTAATAATAGATAAATAAATAAACCAGAAAAAGGAAGCAGGCTGGTATAATGATCTGTCCTGTCACTTTAAGAGACAAGCCCTGCCCAGTCCCTCTCCATCCACTGATGCAGGCAGATCTTCCTTCCTGCCTCCAGCCTGATTTCTTTTCCGTCTCTTCCCCCAGCTTTGCTCCATTCTCTCCATTTTCAGGGGCTCCTGCTCTCTCTGGCCTCTGTAGGCACCTTGCACACATGTTGTGCACATACATATGTGCAGGCAAAACACCCGTGCACAAAAACAAAATATTTATTTATTTGTTTGTTTGTTTGTTTTTTGAGACAAAGTCTCCCTGTGTAATAGCCCTGGCTATTCTGGAACTCAATTTGTAGACTAGGCTGGCCTCAAACTCACAGAGATCTGACTGCCTCTGTTTCTGGAGTGCTGGGATTAAAGGAGTGTGCCACCACGTCTGGCAAAACTCCTTTTTGTTGTGGCTGGAGAGATGGCTCAGTGTTCCAAAGGTCCTGAGTTCAGTTCCCAGCAACCACATGGTGGCTCACAACCTTCTGTAATGAGGTCTGGTGCCCTCTTCTGGCCTGCAGACATACACACAGACAGAATATTAAATAAATAAATATTTTTATAATAATTAAATAAATAAATATTTTTTAAAAAACACCTTTTTTGTTGTTGTTGTTTTGTTTTTTTCAAGACAAGGTTTCTCTGCAGCTTTGGAACCTGTCCTGGAAATCACTTTGTAGGCCAGGCCAGCCTTGAACTCACAGAGATCTACCTGTCTCTGCCTCCCAAGTGCTGGCATTAAAGGTGTGCGCCACCACCATCCAGCCTCAGTGAAATCTTTATCTTTAAGAATAAATAAGAATGTTGGGCAGTGGTGGCACATGCCAGCGGTAGGATTGCTGAGGAGACAGAGGCAGGAGGATCACGAATTTGAGGTCAGCCTGGGCTACACAATTATACAAGAGGTGGTGGTGCACATCTTTAATCCCAGTACTTGAGAGACAGAGGCATGTGGATCTCTATGAGTTTAAGGTCAGCCTGGTCTACAGAGCGAGTTCCAGGACAAGGTCCATAACTACAGAGACACCCTGTCTCAAAAAAACAAAACAGAAACAAATTGAGCCAGGCAGTTGTAGTGCACACCTGCAATCCCAGCACTCAGGAGGCAGAAGTAGGAGGATTTCTGTGAGTTTGAGGCCAGTCTGGTCTACAGAGCTAGTTCCAGAACAGACAGGGCTACACTAAGTAGAGAAACCTTATGGGAGAAGGGTGAGGGATGGGGAGGGATGAGGCAGGGAGATGGGGGGGATACATGGGATACAAAAACAAAACAAAGGAAAAGCCGGGTAACTGACCTAAATATAGCTCACCGTAATAAGTTGGTACATGTTTTGTTTTTTTTTTTAAGAAAATGAACATTGTGCCGGGCGGTGGTGGCGCACGCCTTTAATCCCAGCACTCGGGAGGCGGAGGCAGGCGGATCTCTGTGAGTTCGAGGCCAGCCTGGTCTACAAGAGCTAGTTCCAGGACAGGAACCAAAAGCTACGGTTCTCCTGTCTCGAAAAATCCAAAAAAAAAAAAAAAAAAAAAAGAAAATGAACATTGTGTAAAACCGGACTTGCTGAACATAGTGGACAATGAGGACTACTGAGAACTCAAGAACAACGGCAATGGGTTTTTGATCCTACTGCACGTACTGGCTTTGGGGGAGCCTAGGCAGTTTGGATGCTCACCTTACTAAACCTGGATGGAGATGGGCGGTCCTTGGACTTCCCACAGGTCAGGGAACCCTGATTGCTCTTAGAGCTGATGAGGGAGGGGGACTTGATCGGGGGAGGGGGAGGGAAATGGGAGGCGGTGGCGGGGAGGAGGCAGAAATCCTTACTAAATAAATAAATTTAATAAAAAAAAGAAAATGAACATTGTAATGAATATTTTATTTTATTTTAATTTGGTACATGTTTTAAGTTCATTTCCTTCTTTGTTTTGATGTGTTTGAGACAGGGTCTTCTGGATCCCAGGCTGGCCTTGAACTCAGTATTAAGGGAAGGATAACCTCTAAGCCTCTACCTCCCTAGTGCTGTTAGGGTTACAGGCCACCACAAGTCACAGGCACACCTGGCTCCTTCTTAGAGAGGGAGACTTGACCTTGCTTAGTAACCTAGAATGGTTTACACTCCTTAATCCTGCCTGAGCTACCTTCCAGCCCCCACCCTCAGGCTGGGATTATATTCATGCCCCACACCTGGCAAAAACTGGCTAGAATTTGTGGATGGAATAATAATTATTAAAATGCCCACTGGTTTCTCGCTCCTACAGCTCCAGTCTAGCTCCGGCCTGCTTCTCTCTGTGCTAGAATTTAACCCCTTTGCAGGCATGCTCTCTTCTTAGGCCACATCTGTTTTAGGCTTGTGCCAAAGGCATGCTTCTTCTTGCCATCTGCCACAAGGTTTGATGACTGAGGAGAGACCAGAAGAGGAGAGCTGCTGGCGTAGTGTCTTTGAAAGCAGTTTCTAGGTCGGAGGAGGATGAGGAGGAGAGCCTTCCTTCACATTACAAATTGACCCTTCACACTGTGGCCAATCTGGAGAAAGAAAAAAATCCAGAAAAGAAAGAGTCCTCTGGGGACCCCCCTCCCTTATTTGACCATTTCCTCCTCCTGAGGCTGACAGTAAAAGGTCCAGCAATCAAAAGCCCCCATTGGCTCGCCTGATTAACACACCAATTAATTTTGTTTTGTTTTATTTTTTTTTTTTTTTTTTTTTTTTTTTTTTTTTTTTTTTTTTGGTTTTTTCGAGACAGGGTTTCTCTGTAGCTTTGGTGCTTGTTTTATTTTTTGAGACAGGGTTTCTCTGTAGCTTTGGAGCCTGTCCTGGAACTCACTCTGTAGAGCAGGCCAGCCTCAAAACCTGTCTGTCTCTGCCTCCTGAGTGGGTTCCAAGGCATGTGCCACCACCTCCGGGTTCTTGCTTTGTCTCTTTTTTTTTTTTTAATATTTATTTATTATGTATACAATATTTAATCTGTGTGTGTTTGCAGACCAGAAGAGGACAGCAGACCTCATTACAGATGGTTGTGAGCCACTGTGTGGTTGCCGGGAATTGAACTCATGACCTTTGGAAGAGCAGACAAAGCTCTTAACCACTGAGCCATCTCTCCAGCCCCCTTGCTTTGTCTCTTATTCCCTGCACTATGTCCCTCTGGTGCAAATAAATCTTTGTGCTGAGAACTTGGTCTTGGGTGTTGGTTTCTTTCAGCCTCATATTAAGGTAGCTTAAAGTTTGAAAAGGCAGGTCTTGAACTCCTGGTTTGTTTGTTTGTTTGTTTGTTTTTGTTTTGTTTTTCGCAACAGGGTTTCTCTGTGGCTTTGGAGCCTGTCCTGGACGAACTAACTCTTGTAGACCAGGCTGGCCTCGAACTCACCGAGATCCACCCGCCTCTGCTTCCCAAGATGTGTGCCACCACCACCCAGCTAAACTCCTGGTTTTAGGTGTTTGGTCAAAGACTTTGCCTTCCAGCAGGCTACTGTGTGCACTTCCACCTTAGACTAACACTAAGCTCCTCACTTGTTTATTCTTCTTGGTTTTGTTCACTTTGTTTCTGAATTAGGCTCTAACTCTTTGGCCCCAGCTGGTCTGTAACGTACATGTATATAAATGCACAAATAAGGGGGCTGGAGAGATGGCTCAGAGGTTAAGAGCATTGCCTGCTCTTCCAAAGGTCCTGAGTTCAAATCCCAGCAACCACATGGTGGCTCACAACCATCTGTAATGGGGTCTGGTGCCCTCTCTGGCCTGCAGGCATACACACAAACAAAAAAATACTGTATACATAATAAATAAATATTTAAAATAAATAAATAAATAAAAAAATAAATGCACAAATAAATAAATGCCATATAAAAAATGCAATAAGGAAAAAAAATTTTCTTTTTTTTTTTTTTTTTTTTTTGGTTTTTCGAGACAGGGTTTCTCTGTGGCTTTGGATCCTGTCCTGGAACTAGCTCTTGTAGACCAGGCTGGTCTCGAACTCACAGAGATCTGCCTGCCTCTGCCTCCCGAGTGCTGGGATTAAAGGCGTGCGCCATCACCGCCCGGCTAGAAAAAAAAATTTTAAATGAGCAATAATGTTTTGCCTGCGTGTATGTCAGGGTGTGCTGGATCCCCTGGAACTGGGGTTCCAGACCATCCTGAGCTGCCATGTGGATGCTGGGAGTTGAAACTGGGGGTTGGTCCTCTGGAAGACCTACTAAGCTGTCTGTCTCTTCAGCACCCAAAAGTCTCTTAAGGCAACGTGGTGCTACCAACATTTAATCCCAGCACTCCAGAAGGGAGAGGCAAGGGGATCTTGGTCTGCCTGGTATAAAGGGTGAGTTGAAGTATTGGGTATTACTAGTGAGTGTCTGGAGGGAGTAAGAGAGAGGAGTTGGGTGGTGGTAGTGGTTCAAGTCTTTAATCCCAGCACTTGGGAAACAGAGGCATGTGGATCTCTGTGAGTTTGAGACCAGCCTGGTCTACAGAGAGAGGAGTTGAAGGAGGATCTGATCCAGATAAATTGTATACATTTATGGAATTGTCAAAGAAATTAAAGGTAAACCAGGTAGTGATGGCACACACCTTTAACCAAGCACTTGGGAGGCAGAGACAGGAGGATCTCAGGGAGTTCGAGACCAGCCTGGTCTACAAAGTGAGCTCCAGGAAAGCCAGGACTGTTGTACAGAGAAACCCTGTCTCAAAACAAATAAACAAACAAACAAACCAACCAACCAACCAAATAAATAAAACGTATTCTAACAAAAAAGCTTCGACTCATTTATCTTTGTATGAATCCAGTCCAGTGTTGCTTGCTTTAATTTATTTTTTTCTTTCTTTTCTTTCTTTTTTTGTAATATTTATTTATTTATTTATTTATTATGTATATAGTATTTTATCTACATGTATTACTGCAGGCCAGAAGAGGACACCAGACCTTATTACAGATGGTTGTGAGCCACCATGTGGTTGCTGGGAATTGAACTCAGGACCTTTGGAAGAGCAGGCAATGCTCTTAACCACTGAGCCATCTCTCCAGCCCTCTCTTTTCTTTCTTTTTTAATTTTTTTAATTATATATTTTTATTTTATGTATGTTGGTATTTTGCCATGTATGTCTGTGTAAGGGTATTCAAATTCCCAGAACTGGAGCAACAGACAGTTGTTAGCTGCCCTGTGGGTGTAGGGACTTGAATCCGGGTCCTCTGGAAGAGTAGCCAGTGCTCTTAACTGCTGAGCCATCTCTCCAACCCCCTTAAAGTGTTGTTTTAGTAATGGTTTGTATTGGTGATTTTTTTTTCTGTTACGGTGAAACACCATGACCAAAGACAACTTGAGAAAAAAGTTGATTTTGGCTTATAGATTCAGAGGGATATGAGAAATCTATTGTAGCATCCAGGTTGAGAGCTCACATCCTTTCAAAAGCAGAGATGGGGGCTAGAGAGATGGCTCAGTGGTTAAGAGCTACAGCTGACAGGGCAGTGGTGTTGCATGTCTTTAATCCCAGCATTGGGGAGGCAGAGGCAGGAGGATCTCTGAGTTTGAGGCCAGATTGGTCTACAGAGGGTGTTTCAAGACAGTCAAGAATATTACACAGAGGCCGGGCGGTGGTGGCGCATGCCTTTAATCCCAGCACTCGGGAGGCAGAGGCAGGCGGATCTCTGTGAGTTCAAGACCAGCCTGGTCTACAAGAGCTAGTTCCAGGACAGGCTCCAAAACCACAGAGAAACCCTGTCTCGAAAAACAAAAAAAAAACAAAACAAAACAAAAAAAAAAGAATATTACACAGAGAAACCCTGTTTCATAAAACAAAAAGAGGGGCTGGAGAGATGGCTCAGGGGTTAAGAGCATTGTGTGCTCTTCCAAAGGACCCAAGTTCGATTCCCAGAAACCACATGGTGGCTCATATGTAATGAGATCTGGCGCCCTCTTCTGGCCTGCAGGCACTCATGCAGACAGAGCATTGTATACATGAAAAAATAAACCTTAAAAAAAAAAGGAGGAGAGAAAGTAAAATAGAAAGAATGTGAGAATGTGAATCAGCTCCAGAAGAGGCAGCTGCTGCTTTTGCTCCTCTCCTCTCTCCGTCTCTCTTCCTTTTCCCTCTTCCCACCTTCCCCTTAACCCATTAAATAAAGACCCGACCCACTTTCTCTGCATGGAGCATCTGTCTCTCACTCACTGTGCAGCTCCCTGCCTGAGAGGCGAATGCCCTCAAGAATCCGCAGCATTTTATTTTTACCATAACAGATGGCACACACCTTCAATTCCAGCACTCGGGAGGCAGAGGCAGGAGGATCTCAGTGATTTCGAGCCAAGACTGGTCTATGAGAGAGTTCCAGGACAGCAAGGACTACACAGAGAAACCTTGTCTTTAAAAACAAAAAAGAATTTATTTGTATAGTTGAAATCTATCATTTGAAGTGTAGTTCCTGCAGAGATCAGAACTAGTTTCCTGACAGCACAGAGCTGTCAGTAATACTTTCATTTTTTTCCTGTTTGTTCTATTTGTTTAGTGACCAGAGGATTTTATTCAGGGGCATGGTAGGAGGAACTGAAGAGGTAAGATCTGACTTCCCTGGCAAGGCAGGTTTCCCTGGCCTCCTCTTTACTGAAAATAGAAACTAATTTTGTATATTTGTTTTTGAGACAGGGTCAGATTATGTTGCTCCAGCTGTCCCAGCACTCACTGAATAGACCAGGCTGGCCTGGAACTCGCTTTGTAGACCAGGCTGGCCTGGAACTCACAGAGATCTGCCTGCCTCTGCCCCCATACCTTCTGGGATTAACAGTGTGTGCACTACCCAGCTATAGTAATTTGTTTTTGAGACAAGGACTCACATATCTCAGATTGGTCTCAAACTTACTATAATCTTAAAAGTCCCAGTCTCCCAAGTTGAATAATGTTTTCTTTTGGTAATGCATTTTATAAAAGCAGAGTTGAGGCCTAATACAGTTTAATGTGACCTTTAAAGTTGATAGTTAAGAGAGAGAGACACTCCAAAGGGAAGACACACCAAGGGCATGAGTGTTGTCTATGAGAAACGTATTTTTTCTTGTTTGTCTTACTAATTTATATGTTTTTTAGACAAGTTCCCACCAGGTATCTCTGAGTTGCCTGGAACTTACTATGTAGGCCAGGCTGGCCTTGAATTCTCAGAGATCCACCTGGCTTTGTCTCTTGAATGCTAGAATTAAAGGCATATACCACCACACTCCACTAAGATTTTTAAAACAAACAAACAAACAAAACAAGGTCTCTTGGTGCCTCAAACTGTGCCCAGGATGGCTTTGAACTCCTGGTTCTCCTGACTCTCTAAGAGCTGATAATTACAAGCAAGTGCCATCCACTAAATTGGAACCCAACCCAGGGCTCCCTGCAGTGTTATAGGTTATCATTCTACAGGTCCCAGTCTTACAACTCTGGAAAGAAACTCTGATGTGCGATGCTGGCCTTCAGTTAGCCTCGTCCCTGTCCCCATATCAGGTGAAGCAGGGAGTGTTTTTCTTTGTTTCCTGAGTTATCTGCTTTACTCCTTCCCCGTCCTGCCCCATTCTCTCCACAGGATCTCTCTGTGTGTAGTCCTGGCTGTCCTGGAGCTAGCTGTGTGGACAAGCTGGACTCAAGCTCACTGGGATCTGTTTGCATCTGCTTGAGGAGAGCTGAAAGCTTGGCCTCAGCGCTAGTACAGCCAAATCCTTCCCTCTGTACTCTGGTACATTTTCAGGACTGAGCTGGTGATTGTATGTATGTGGTCGTCCCAGGAAGTGAATCTGTGCCTTGTGCATGCTAGGCAAGTATTGTTCTTCCCCTGAGCTGCAGCCCGCTGGTGGCCATGGAGGAAATGCCTCATCATATGGACAGAGCCTAAGAGACTAAGTGTGTTACCTGACTCCCAAGGTGCCTGCTGGAGTCATCACCGGAGCAGAGCTGCTTTCCAGGCTGTCTTCCACTAGTTTACACACTTTCCCTCCCGTACTTCTAGGATACCCCCTGGCACACAATAAAGGCCCTAAGAAATGTCTTTGAAAGAAAACCAGGTGGGGTAGGAAATAGGTGGAAACTTTGTATTCTGACCTCGGGAACAAGACACCTTTGGACCTTTGTCAAGTGCCTCTCTCCGCCAAGACTGTGAGCAGGGCCGGAACACTACCGAGGACTCTCCCGCTCTAGCCTTTGCCTCAGTACTCTTGCCGCCTACAGAAAAGGGGCATACGGTATGCTGGAGGAGGATCCGATGGTTCGCTAGAGCTACAGGTGCGGCTTCTGAGCAGCTCACTGCTGCCCCCTGCTGGTACGGGACACCATTGCTGACACTTTTGCTACCTAGGAATATCTCTTTTGGAAAAAGTTCTTAGCACACTGCTCTGCGCTCCAGGACTTACTTTTCATGAAATCCCTTATTATTCTCACTCACAGAATAAATACTTTAACATTCCTGATGCTCCAACACACTGAGCTTATCTGGGCCAAGTAAAGTTTTTGTTTGTTTGTTTTAAGATTTATTTGTGTATTTTGTGTGTGTGTATACATGCATTTGCTACCATGTCTGATGATCTGAGTTAGATCCCAGATGGAAGGAGAGAGCAGAGGTGTAACCCTGAGTTCCACATGTGCATCTTGGCATAAATACATACACTAAATAACTGAATAAAATATAAATCTTTTTATTCCTGAAAAGAAATATCAAGTAATTTCTTTTAAAATTTCTGTAGGGACTGGAGAGATAGCTCAGCGGCCAAGAGCACTAGCTGTTTGTTCTTCCAAAGGTCCTGAGTTCAATTCCCAGCAACCATGTGGTGGCTCACAGTCATCTGTAATGAGATCTGGTGCCCTCTTCTGGTGTGCAGGCAGATATGCAGATATAACACTGTATAAATAAATAAATAAATAAACAAACAAACAAATCTTTAAAAAAATAGTTTCTGTGGTTTAATTACCCCTGCCTTGCTATTCTTCAAGTTTAGCACTGGTGGGCACCACTAGGAACTACACTGAAGGGTAGGAATAATACAGGTGGAATAATACAGTCTGTCCCCCCGGAACAAAGAATATTTCTAATATAAGCCTACAACCCCTAGCTCATCAATGAGTCACTGTATTATATGAATTGGTCTTGCCTAAGATTCTACAGTTCAATAACCAAAAATAATAACTAATCCACCACCCACACTTACTTTTTTTGAGGAGTCTCAGGCTGTAGTCTAGCTTGGCTTTGAACTCCCCGTACTTCTCAGTCTTGGCCGTCACCAAGCTCTACTGTTTGTTTGTTTTAGTTTGGGTTTTATTTTCTTTTTGTTGTTGTTTTGTTTGTTTGTTATTTTGACATAGGGTCTCACAATGTAGCCCTCCCTGGCCTGGAGCTCAGTTCCACTCAAACTCAGAGAGACACACCTACACTTTTGCCTCTGGGGTGTTGGGATTAGAGGCAAGTGCCCCCAAGCCTGGCTTCTTGTTCTTGAGTTTGAGATAGGCTCTCAGACTGGCCTCCACTGAGATCCTCTTGACTCAGCCTCAAGAGCACTGGAATTCTAGGTATGTGCCACTAAACACTGATGGTTTTCTCTTTTTTGCCTTTTACCTGAAGGGACGAGCAGGCAAGCTTGTTGTCAGGGTGCTTGGTAGCCCCTGTCTACCTCGTCATAGTTTTGTTGAGTCAGTGAGACCTGACTGTGAACTTACCTTTTGACATCCATAGTCTCTTTCCTTTCTTCTCCTATTTTATATTTGTTTTTATTTATATTATTATTATTATTATTATTATTATTATTATTTTGAGGCAGGGTTTCTGTAGCTTTGGAGCCAGTCCTGGCTCTATAGACCAGGCTGGCCTTGAACTCGCAGAGATCCCTCTGCCTCTGTTTCCCAGGTGCTGGGATTAAAGTCGTGTGCCCAGGGCTGGAGAGATGGCTCAGAGGTTGAGAGCATTGCCTGCTCTTCCAAAGGTCCTGAGTTCAATTCCCAGCAACCACATGGTGGCTCACAACCATCTGTAATGGGGTCTGGTGCCCTCTTCTGGCCTTCAGGCATATACACACAGACAGAATATTGTATACACAATAAATAAATAAATAAATATTAAAATAAATAAATAAAGTCGTGTGCCCAGATCACGGGGACCAAATCCATATGCGAAAGTAAAGGCCTTTATTCCAGCTCAAGCCTGGACTCTTTTTCTGTCCATTGCAGCAGACAGTGCCTAGCCCAGCTGAGGTAGGGTTTTCTATGGAGGTTGGGGATGAGAGGATTTTTTTCAGAGCTCAAGGCCCTGATTGGCTGACAGTTGTCAAGGGATGTCTTGGTGACAGGACTGCCTCTGGGTTCAAGGACATCTGGTGATCTTATCTAATCTTATCTAAAGGTTGGGTGTTTAGAACGTCAGGTGCCTCCCTTTAGCTGCTAACCCTCCCTGGGTGTGTCAATTTATACCTATTCCTGAAATCAGTGCTGCCTGCCAGTAAAACTGAAACTCAGGCCAACTTTTTAGCTGTTTTTCAAGACAGGGTTTCTCTGTAGCGCCACCACCGCTTAGCTGGTTTTTATAATCATGGCAGCAGTGTGTCCAAGCTATTCTGGGCCCCACATACAGGACGGAAGAAAAAGTAAAAATCCCCACGGCAAAAGTTCAATAAAGAGAAACAGGTTGCCAGGTAGTGGTGGCGCAAGCCTTTAATCCCAGCACCTGGGAGACGATCTCAGTGAGTTTGAGGTCAACTTGGTCTATAAAGCAAGTTCCAGGATATCCAGGACTGTTACACAGAGAAACCCTGTCTCAAAAAATAAAACAAAAACAAACAAAGCCCCCCCCCCAAAAAAAAAAAAACAAAAAGAGAGAGAGGAAACAGGTTAATTTAAGTTTTAACGAGCTAACCAGAAACCAGCCTAAATTAAGGCCGAGCACTCAAAATTAAGTTTCTGTGTCTTGATTTGGTTGATGGCCCAAAAGAAAAAGTATCTCTTTCCTTAACTTTTCTGAATCTCTGCCCAACTACAACCAACTTGCACCCTTCCTGTAAGAGACAAAGGGATGAAAGGCAAGTGGCACACACCTGTAATCCTGACAGAGGCTGGAGGATAGGTGTGAGAGGCCTGGCCTCTCACCTGGGTACCCTGTCCTTTTCAGAGACAAGCCCCGCCCATTCCCCCACCCTCCACCCGATCTCTGCCTCCTCCAGCCTGCAGGCTGAAGTCCCTCTTCTGAAGTAGCTCTCTCGCCCTCTCTCTTCTCTCTCTCTCTCTCTCTCTCTCTCTCTCTCTCTCTCTCTCTCCATTCTCCCCTCCCTCTCTCCATTCTCCCCTTCCTCTCTCCCTTTCTCTCTCTCTCCCCTTCCACTTCTCTTTCCCTTTCATAACTCACTAAATAAACTCCATACCCAAACTCTCTCTCTGCAAGGCCCATCTGTCTGTCTCTCATCTGCTGCGGTCTCCCCAAGGGGGACCCATCAAGTTCTCTGGGGACTAGACCTACCCCCCACATGTACCATGTGCTTAAAAAGAATAGCAGGATCTGAAATTCTGTCATCCTTAGCCGTACAGTCATGGACAGGAGGCTCTCTATCAAAACAAAACAAATACCTGCTGATGTCATGGGGTTGTCTATGCCTTTAATCCCAGAAGGTGAATCTCTGAATTTGAAGCCAGACTGGTGTACATAGTCCTAGGACAGTCAGAGCTAAATAATAAATGTGTATCAAAATGAACAACAAAAAAAACTGGGTGCCACATGCCTTTTCTCTTTTAACAAACTATATTTATTTGTTTTTTGTCCTTTGAAACAGGATTTCTCTGTAGCTTTCAAGCCAGTCCTTGAACTCCCTCTATAGACCAGGCTGGCCTTGAACTTGCAGAGATCTGCCTGCCTCTGCCTCCCAAGTGCTGGGATTAAAGGTGTGCGCCAGAACTGATAGGCAATTTTTTTAATGTGCATTGGTGTTTTGCCTGATGCACATCTGTGTGAAGATGTTTGATCTCCTGGAACAGGAGTTACAATTGTGACCTGCCATGAGCTGCCTTGTGGGTGCTGGGAATTGAACCTGGGTCCCTGGAAGAACAGCCAGCCTCCTAACCTCTGAGCCCTCTCTCTAGTCCCAGGTGACTCGTACCTTTAGTATCAGCATTAAGGAGGTAGGTGCATGCTGATCTGACAGATCTCTGAGACCAGCCAGGGCTGGTGAAACCTTATAAATCTCAGAGGAGCAGGAGCAGAGAGGAGGAGTGGTCTGTCACCAGGGAGGTTTCTTGATTTCCCATCTGTCCTTGAGAGTCAGGCTAGTGTTCTCCCCCAGACCCTACAATTGCTGCAGCTGCCCAATTTTGCTCTCTCTTGGCTCTGGCTGTCCTAAATACTAGACACTGTGCAGTAGGGCACATCAGAGGTCCCAATCTGGCCCTTTGTAACCTAATAACTCCTGCAGCGCTGTCCAGTATTTTTGGATCCCTAAGGTCTCCTTTTGAGGCAAGAAAGGCCCAACGAGTGGTTCAAGGGGTGTGGGGTAGGGCGGAGATAGCTGTGGTGATATCTATGGGTGTGTTGGCTCTCTAAGACTCAGCCCTGTGGTTCCTGTGTCGCCATGAATGCCCATGGGTGTATGACTGTGGCATGTGGTGTATGCCTATGTCAGTGTGTGTGTCAGGGCAGGGGCTCCCTGTGGTGTGCAAATGTATTGGGAGGGGGTAATGGTAAGAGTCTGGCTCTTTTGCCTCCACCCCCATCGCTGCTCCCATCTGGCCTTGATCAGTGGGTCCCTGGGGAGGGAGTCGCGGTTTCGGATACAGGAAAATGTTCCAGGAAGCGGCCACTGTGCTGAACCCTGCTCGGGCTCCCCCAGCGGAAATTGTCCAGGAGGGAGGAGGAGAGGGAGTGTTGAGATAGGATGAAGGATGGAGGAGGGAGGCTCTTGGCTCCCCTTTGGATAGGATAAAACTGGGTAAGTGGATGGGAGACTCGGGTCAGATAGCAGGATCCTACCTCAATCATTTAGTGAAGAACTGGGATCGAGGAAAAATGGGTCCCCTTCACTATTTATTCTTTCGAGATCCTTTTTTATAGCTCTATTATCATGAACACATACTGGGAACCCGGATACCAGTGTCTTGCCTGAAAATGACTTGGCTTGGCGAGGGGCGAAAGAGTCAACCCCTTTCCTCTCCACTCTGAAGGGGGCTTTGAAGCTCGTGTCCAGGACTGGGAGGGATGCCTAATTGGGATAATGGAGGGTAATGGGGCGCCTGGAGCGGGTGGCCACGCTCCTAGATCAAAGAGGCCAGCTCTCCCCCCCCCCCACACAGCTGGAGGGGGAGGGGTGGGGCTTAGAGCCAGCCAGCAGGGGGTGCTCTGGCCTCGGAATGATTGTCCGGTGTCTCAGGCTCCTTGGATCTACTTTGCCTAGAGCGCTTCCGAGGAAAGTAGGTTAAGACAATCTGGAGTCCTGAGCTTCTGAGTCCTCTTTCTCCGGTGTTGGGGAAGAGGGAGAGGCAGGCAGTCAGCCTCGGGGTAACTCGATGTCAGCACCTTCAGATTGTTGTTGCTGGTTCCCAAAGCGCTAGCTTTAGATCCAGTTTGGATAAAGCCAAGGCTGAAAGGCTAAGACTCCTATGCTGTGTTTATAAGGGAGGCTGAGAAAGACCCTGCTGGGCATCTGGAGGTGCTGGCTAGGACAGAGGGAAAGGGGCACCGGTACTCCCTCGCCCCCCTCCCTGGGTTGGCCCTCCCTCTCGGGCTCTAATCGGCGCGGCGGCCGCAGCGGGCAGAGTCAGCGCCGCCAGTCTCCGGGACGCGACTCCCAGCAATTGCGGTCAGGACCGCAGATATGCAGCTGCCTCCTGCCCGGGCGCCTGGCCCGGCCTGCCCCGCCTGCGCCCCGCCCCCAGCCGTCCCGCCCCTCGCCAGCCCGCGGAACCCGGACACTGAGGCATGCAAGAGGTCCCTGGCGGCCAGCGTCAGCGCTGGGAGATGCCCCAATCCAGACCTCACTGCTTTGTCCCTCTGGCTGCAACTGTTTCTCTAACACCCTTAGCTGGAGGCTGAGACTCACTCACACTTTCATTGTATGTACATCTTGCTTCGAGCCTCCACGTGAAAAATTGGAACGGTGCTTTGAAATCCAGGGGGATAACCGGTTTACTGAGGCTGGTGGAGATGGGAGTGGTGCCAGACTCCTAGGGACTCTCATTAACAATGGTAGTGGGGAAAGTTTCTAAGCAGAGGAGAAAAGGCAGGAACGGGAGAAGCAGGAATGATCGTCAAAGGGTCGGGAAATAGTTCTTTAGAAGCCCAGTCGAGTTCAGGGGATTCCTGCTAGAATGCTGAGGGAAGGCCTTCAGATAGGGCGCTAGCCCCTCACTCACTCTATCCACCAGAGCCGCTGGCTGTCCAGGGCCATTCTCAGAATTGAATTCAGAGTTAAAACCTGCATGCCTGCTCGTTCCTCCTGACCAATCAGGCTGGCTCTCCTTTCCACGTTACCCCCCCCCCCCCACACACACACTTTGATACAACCACTCTGTTGCCTCAAACACAATTGGTTTGCTCGTTTCCAGCTCGTCCTCCACCAACGGCTAGAGGTGTCGTCCCGCCCAGTGGTTGATAAAGGTGCAGTTCAGTAGTACGGTGCTTGAGTTCTAGCTCAGGTGGGCGGCTCGCACGTCTCTAGGTTTTGTGGATTTTTAAACATTATTTTTATTTGGGGTGGTTGTATTGTACCACAGCGCCTGTGTGGAGGTCAGAGAATAATTTTCAGGTGTCCATGGGTCAAAGGGGAGGAACTCTGATTTGATGGCAGGTACCTTTACCCACTGAGTCCTGTTTCTAATTGTAACAACCCTGGAACTTGAGTGTCTTGATTCCCCTTTGTACAGAAGAGGCACATTAGACATCATAGGTTAAACAGTTTGCCCAGGTTTGCACCTCACTAAACAGCTGATTGACCCGGAATATCTGGCTCTAGACTTACTTCATTCCCATCCCTGCAGGCAGAGCCGTCTTTCTAATAGAAGGGTATTTCTCTTTGCTGTCCTTGGAATCGAGTTCAGAAACCTTGCAAGGCTGATGAGACATTTTCCACCATACCCCCACGCCCACCCCCACTTTTCGCTCTCCAGGCCTGGGGCAGGACCCAGGGAATTTGCACTTGTGAAACAACTACCATGGACCTACAGCAAGCACCCACCACCACCCTTTGTGTGTGTGGCAGTTTTTCACAAAACTGCCTAGGAGCCTGGTGACCCTCCTGCCACAGTGTCTGGAGTAGCTGGGAATACAGGCTTGTGCCACCAGCCCTAGCTCAGCCTCCTTGATGCCTCTGTTCACATCAGCATCTCAACGGCGACCCTGGGACTCTGTGCATTTGCAATCTTTCTACTTTGTTGATGTTGTTTATGGGATAAAAGTTTGTTGATGTTGTTTGTGGCCTGGAATTCAAAACCATATTCTTTTTTTTATATTTATTTATTTATTATGTATACAATATTCTGTCTGTCTGCCGACCAGAAGAGGGCACCAGACGTCACTACAGATGGTTGTGAGCCACCATGCGGTTGCTGGGAATTGAACTCAGGACCTTTGGAAGAGTAGGCAATGCTCTTAACCACTGAGCCATCTCTCCAGCCCACTCAAAACCATATTCTTGCCTCTGCCTCCCATCCCAAATGTTGGGATTACCAATGTATTCCACCGTGCCCAGCCAGACCAATCCTTATTTTTATTTAGCCTTCCCTTCTCTATCATCACCTTCTTCCATTTTTTTCCTTCTTTCCTCTGGTAGATTTTTTTTTTTTGTCTTGTTTTGTTTTGTTTTCAAAGTCAGGATTTCTCTGTGGCTTTGGAGCCTGTCCTGGAACTAGCTCTTGTAGATCAGGCTGGCCTCGAACTCACAGAGATCCGCCTGCCTCTACCTCCTGAGTGTTGGGTTTAAAGGCATGCTCCACCACCGCCCAACTTCCTTGGTAGAATCTTACCACATAGTTTAGGCCAGTTTTAAAGTCATGGCACTCCTACTTCAACCTCCTAAGTGCTAGGATTATAGATCTGAGCCACGACATCCAGTTTTTTTGGTTTCTTTATATGGTTATCTTTTCTTTCAGCCACCTTCCTTGATTCCCGCAATATGGACTTAGATTAACCCTGTCTCCTATAGCATCCCATACTCACTCTAATTAAAGTGATTCCTTTTCTTTTGTTAGTTACTGGTTAGTTTGTGAGACAAAGAGCTGGACAAGCCATGTTTATGGTTGCAGGATTAAGCCTAGTTCTTGTGTCTCTGCACACAGTATATGCTCTTTCAACATTTGGTGAATGTTGACCTCTGCAGACTCATCTCAAATTTCATACATCTGTGATCCCAACCATTAGAGCAGGGTTATGCTTGTTTGGCAAGCAGGAAATTCCGGGTTTAATCCCTTGCCACACCACAAATAAAAAAGAGAGAGAAAGGTAAAAACTGGGATGTATCTCAGTTGACGAAGTGGCATGCACGAAGCTCAGGGTGTGATCCCTAACATTGTGTGGACTGGACACCGTGGTCTACATCTGGAATTCCGGCACTTTGAAGCTGGAAACAGGAGCGTTGGGAGTTCAAGGTCAAGAAACCCAGACTGGCGTGAAACTCAAGTATTGAATAGTCCAGGCTGGCCTTAATATCAGATGATCTTAAGTTACCTCAGTCTCCAGAGTGCCTGAGTTGTATTCAGAACTGAATTTTCTTAAGATTTATTTAATTTAATTTGATTTTTAAAATTTGTTTTGTTTTGTTCGAAATAGGATTTCTCTGTGTAACAGCTCTGGCTGTCCTCTGTAGATCAGGCTGGCCTCGAACTCACAGAGATCCGCCTGCCTTTGCCTCCTGAGTGCAGGGATTAAAGATATGTGCCACCACCACCCGGCTTATTTTTATTTTATATGTATGAGTGTTTTGCCTGCATGTATGTCTGTGTGCCATGTGTATTTAGTGCTTGAAGAGGCCAGAAGCTCAGATCCACTTGAATGAAACTGGAATTAGAGATGGTTATGAGCTTCCAGGTGCCGGGGAATCAAACTTGGGCCCTACAAAAGAGCTGTCAATGCTCCTAACTGCTAAGCCATCCCTCCAGGCCTGTGTTCAGGATTTCGAAGTGTCATTTCTTAGTTGGGCATGGTGGCATACTTCTTTGATCCCAGCCCTTGGGAGGCAGAGGCAGGTAGATCTCTGTGAGTTCAAGGTCAGCCTGTTCAACCAACACAGTGAGTTCCAATAGAGCTAGACCTATGCAGAGAGACCCTGTCTCCAAACCCAAACAAAAATGTGGATACATGCGCTTTTATTACTGTGTGTGTGTGTGTGTCACAACAAGGACAGTTGGCAGGAATCTTCCGTTATGTAGGTCTTGGGATTGAGTTTAAATTAGTAGGTTTGGTAGGAATTGCTTTAGCTCACTGAACCACCTCACCCTCGCTAGCCCTCTCAAAAGAAAGATTTATTTTATTTTTAACTATGTGTCTGTGTGTCTGTGTGTGAACATGAGCGCAGGTCAGAGACATCAGGTCTGGATCTGGATTTACAAATGGTCGTGAACTACCTGACATAGCTATAAAGAACCAAACTCAGGTCCTCTGACCACTGCCTCTCCAGCCCTAAAGATGCTAATAGATTTCACGTAGGATTCCAGGGCATACTTTTCCTCTACAAATAAAAATCTAGAATACTTCGTAAGTTTGTGGTCATCCTTGTACAGGGGCCATGCTGATCTCTGTGCTGTTCTAATTTTTAATATGTGTGTTGCTGAAGGGAGCACTCTAGGGACGCTGAAGGGAGCACTCTAGAGACTATTTTAATACAAGGGCGTTTCCTGGGGACCTACAGGGTCTTAGTTCAATGCTTACCTGAACATGATAGACACCCAAGCACGGAAGGCTCCTGTGTTCCAGGGCTCCACCTGCTGTCCTGCCCCTCTCTCCCCATGGTCCTCTCTTTCCCTGCTCCTTTTCTGTTCTCATAGGCCTTCTTTCAGGTTCTGATCTGTCTCCCCTGAAACTCCTGTTTCATTTCAAGGCTCAAATGTCAACCAAGGAAACTGAGGTTCAGAGAAGAGGGAGAACCAAGACTAAAGCCTTGCACTGTTAAAAGGCAGAAATGCAGCCGGGTGGTGGTGGCGCACGCCTTTAATCTCAGCACTCGGGAGGCAGAGGCAGGGGGATCTCTGTGAGTTTGGGGCCAGCCTGGTCTACTACAGAGTGAGTTCCAGGACAGGCTCCAAAGCTACACAAAGAAACCCTGTCTCAAAGAAACAAACAAAATATCAGACAGGAATACATATTTGTATAAGTACTTGTTGGGGTGGGGGGGGTTTTCTTTTCTTTATGAGGAAGGGGCACGTGCTCTAGCACCTATGTGGAGGTCATCGGACAGCTTGCAGGAGTCAGTTCTTTCCATTAATCATATGGGTTATGGGGTTCAAACTCATGAGTATCAGGGTTGGTAGCAATTGTCCTTCCCCATTGCACTATCTGGTTTATCTCTGTTTTTGTTTTTCAGGTAGATGCCACATTGACTCATATTGTACCAGAACTCAGTATGGAGCCTAAGCTGATCTAGAACTCACGGCAATCTTCCTGCCTCAGCTTCCTGAGTGCTGGGATTGCAAATGTGTGCCTGTCATCTTTTCTTTCTGAGGTGTGGTTTCACAGTGTCACCAAGGCTGCCCTCAGCCTCCTGGTGCCAGAAACGATAGTCTCCCACCCTGTGTCTTCCTGTTTTCTGATTTCGGGTGCCTTCTCTCTCCTATCCCTATAGACTGTCTGTCACTGGAGCTTGCCTCTGAAGAGGAGGGCTGGGCCTGGGTGCTTGGGGACGGGCAGTGGCCAGACCAGGGGCCCGGGACATGAGCGCAACTTTCCAGGCTTCTCTTCCAGGCCCCTGTGGTTGGGGAGCTCCACGCAGGGAGAGTTGAGTCAGCAGGGCCACAGAGCAGGGGGGCAGGGGGTGGGGGTAGAGATGCCTGGGGTTCCCCAGGGCCAAGGAGTCTGCTGAGGCCATCTGGGTATCTGGACTCCTGTGGGTGTGGGCAGTAAGGGATCAAAGGTCCCTGGTGGTTCCTACCCTAGTAGGAGGCAGAGAGAGCAATGTATAGGGCTGGCCATATCCTGCCTACTCTTAGATTTGTTTGTTCACTTTTTGAGACAGTGCCTCATGTAGCCCAGGCTAACCTTGAATTCTCTGTGTAGCTGAGGATAACTTCAAACTTCTGATTCTTCTGCCTCTACCTCCCAAGTGATGGGACTGTGACATTTGCCTGTGTGGAGCTGCTATGTTGACATGAGTCTACATGGGTCCACAAGACATATCAAGGTCACCGAATCTGTACATGCGTGTGTATACCTGTGCGTGTTTGTATGAATGAGAATCAGGGAGCCTTAGCGTAAGCATGGTATGTATAGGACGCCTCTGAATCAGTGTGCATTAGTGTGGATGTCTGCACACTACATAATGTGAATGGGTTCTGTGTTCTCTAGTGTGCTAGTATGTGTACCTGATTGTGTGTTATTCATCAGGCTTGTGGGGTTATGTGTCAGTTTAAAGGGTTCCATTTTCTCCTTTCTGGTGAGTCTCTCTAAGTGGTCTAATCTGTAACAGTTCCGTGGGAAGTGCCTAGCAGTCCCCTTGATAGAGATTTCAGAGAGAAATCCTGAACAGGTGAGCACAGGCAGAATTAGCTTTTCCACCCCTCCAGGAACAGGGGGTAAAACCTTCCATTCTCTCCAAATCTCGTTCTCCCTCCACCTTTCCAAAAGATGCAAAATCATTAGAACTGAAGGCAGGTTCCAAATTTAACCCCTCTAGTCTAGGAAAGCCCACCCTGAACCTCTCGCGCGGGAGGGAGGGAGGGAAGGGAGTGGTCCTTGCGGTTCAGCCCAGTGCTGGCTTTGGGAGATCAGAAAGGCGTCGAGGGACGTCCATCTCAGAGCTCAGTGTCTGGGTGGCCATGGGCGGAGGCTAAGGGGCCCCCAGGGTGGTGGGGGTGGTGGATAGAAACCAGATGCCTAGGGGGTTTATACTGGAAGGGCCAGAGCCGCAGCCTTTACCCGCCGCTGCCACATGGCGCCTCTGCCTGGGCTGCCCCACCCCCTGGGAGGTTGGGCGGAGGGAGGCCTGTGACGGTGGAGGAGGTCCTTGGAAAGGGATTCCAGTTGCTGCCCCCAGCTGCTGAGGGTACTGGAGGGGTGGGTGGGGAACAGGACCCAGGAATACCAGATCCACAGCTGGCTTGCAATGCTGTCTTAACTGGAGTGGGAAAAAAAAGTCGGAAATCAGAGCCTGAGGGCTGTGGGTACCCCTCACCTGGCTGACACAGATCCTTGTCCAGGAGGCTTGTTGGTGTGGAGCGGCTGCCCATCTGGGTTCCGACCTCAGGCCCTGGCTCTAACATCTTCCTGGATCCTGCTCCTTCTGTTTCTTTTCCTACCATTCTTTGGCTTTGAGTGCATCTACCCCTTCCCACAGGGAGTGGAAAGGCTGACCCTTGGCATCTACCTGCCTGCGAGTCTCTACCTTCTCCTCCTCATCCATCCTTTACCCTTTCATTCTCTTTGTAGTCAGGGTTGGATCCAACTCCCTCTCTCGTTTCTTTGTTCTTAGAATCTAGATTTCCCTGCTGCCTCAGTTTCTTGTTTGATCTACCCTCTGTTTCTCTAATGATACAGGAATTGCCAGAGAGCTTCCTTTTCTTCTTCCCAGTCTCTTAATTAAAACCCTAGAAATTCAACCAACACTTTGTCCTTTGACTTCCCCCCACCATGGAGGAAACTATGAGGTCGTAGGAACGGCCCCCACCACCACCATAGAGGAGACTACGAGGTCATAGGAACGGCCCACCACGGGCACTTCCTTCTGGGCAGACGGGTGGGGTGGCCCATGTAATCATCCAACACAATTATGCCCTATTTATACCCCATCCCCGCCCCCCACCTGCTGGCTGCGTTACCCTTCACCTCCTCCAGACCTGGCTATGCCTCTAGCTAGTTCCCTTTCTTTCTGGCCAGTGTGTCTATCTTTGTTCCTCTGTGTCTGTTTCTTTCTTTCTTTCTTATTTATTTATTTATTTTGTTTTTCGAGACAGGGTTTCTCTGTGGCTTTGGAGCCTGTCCTGGAACTAGCTCTGTAGACCAGGCTGGTCTCGAACTCACAGAGATCCGCCTGCCTCTGCCTCCCGAGTGCTGGGATTAAAGGCGTGCACCACCATTGCCCGGCTTTCTTTTTTTTTTTAAAGGCGGTTTTGTTGTCATTGCCTTTTCTTTTCTGCTTTCTCTAGATTTTGTTTTGTCTCTTTTTTGTTGTTTTGTTTTGTTTTTCAAGACAGGATTTCTCTGTGTAACAGCCTTGGCTATCTTGGAACTCTGTAGACCAGGCTGGACTCAAAACTCGCAGAGATCCGCCTGCCTCTGCCTCCCAAGTGCTGGGATTAAAGGTGTGTGTAGCACTACGCCCAGCTTTATTTATAATGACACAGTCTCAGTAAGGATCCTTGACTAGCATAGAACTTGGCCATGTAGACTAGGCTAGCCTCAAACTCATAAAGTCTAGATAGCTTGCCTCTGCTTCTCAAGTGCGGGATTTAAGGAGTGTACCACAACTGCCCAGTTTGTATTTGCTAATCTTTAATCCCGGCCCTCCCCAGGGAAATCAAATTTGAGAGTTGGGATCCAGAACTCAAGTCCTCCGTGAACTTGCCTTCTGCTTGCAACTTAAGCTACCATGAAGGTCCCTACCATCCATTTCTTATTTTTTTTCTTTGAAAAGCTGTGAGGACAAAAGGAACAGGAAGTGGGTTCTCCCCCCACAAAGAGAAAGTGGGGGCTGCTAGAGAGTGGGGAAGGGCAGGCGAGGTTGAGAGCAGAGGGATTTGCAGGTCCCCTTCCAGGCAGGTCTCCTTTTGGGACATATGTTATTTAAAAAAAAATTATTTATTTTTTTATTTTATGGGCGTTGGTGTTTTGCCTGGATGTATATCTGTGTGAGGGTGTTGGTGGGTCCCCTAGAACTGGAGTTACAGGCAGTTGTGAGCTGCCATGTGGGTGCTGGGAATTGAACCCAGATAGGTCCTCTGGAAGAGCAGCCAGTGCTCTTCACCATTGAGCCATCTCTCCAGCCCCAACAGATGCTATGCTTACCGCTTGGCTGTCCAGTCTTTCCCCATGAACTTATCCCTAGAGACAAGGCATGAGTTAATACTTTAGATCTACCTCTCTGTCTTGATCGACATCCCTTCTCTTTTTCATCTGGATGGGATATCAGAGTTGGAAGTCCTGATCAAGCACTAGCATAACTTCTTTCTTTTTTTCTTTCTTTCTTTCTTTCTTTTTTTTTTTTTTTTTGGTTTTTCGAGACAGGGTTTCTCTTTGGCTTTGGAGCCTGTCCTGGAACTAGCTCTTGTAGACCAGGCTGGTCTCGAACTCACAGAGATCCACCTGCCTCTGCCTCCCGAGTGCTGGGATTAAAGGCGTGCGCCACCATCGCCAGGCATAAATTCTTTCTGCAGAGGGAACTTCTGCATGGCCACTGAGAAGGGAGCCGAGAAGCCCCACCTCGGAAGCAAGATGACTTCCGAGAGAGACCACCTACTGAAGGAAGAACATTAAAACCCTAGCCAAGTAAATAAAAATAAAAAGCTGGGCAGTGGTGGTGCATTCTGTAGGCAGAGGCAAAGCAGATCTCTGTGAGTTCAAGGCCAGCCTGGTCTACAGAGCTAGTTCCAGGACAGGCTCCAAAGCCACAGAGAAACCCTGTCTCGAAAAACCAAAAAGAAAAAGAAAAAAAAAAAAAAAACACCTAGCCAAGAAGACATCAGGGATGGCAACTGGTGCATCAGAAATGAGAGAAGCCGGAATGTTCTTTGAAGGGGGAGATTAATCCCAAGAGGCTAAGTATGGGCATGAATCAGTTGACCCAATGGCCTTCTGCTCTGACCCTCGCTCCTGCGTGCCTGAAATCTCAACTTCCAGCTTCTGTCCTACAAACTTAGGTGGGCCTAGGTCTCATTGAGGATACCCTCCTCTGCAAACTGTGCCATGGTCTTCCCACACCCCATAACTTGCTCCAGGCTAACTCATTGACACTGACAGTTTGGGCAGAACACACAACCACAAAGAGCAGATCATCCCTCCTATTCCACACAACACACACGCACACACACACACGCACAGTGCCATCCTGATTTTATGTGGCTGAATGAACAAGAAAGCATCTCCATTGCCAGCGTTGGGGGGTGGTGGGTGGTAGTGTAGGTGCCCCATTGTGTCATCATATCCATTGTATGTGAGTTTGTCTGTGTTCATTCACCACAGTGACAGTCCCATGTGGGTATGTGGGTAGCAGTATGTACGTGTGCATGCATCATCCCTGTGTTTGTCCATGAGTGTGTATGTCAGTGTGTTCCAGTCTTTCTGTGTGAGTGTCGTCCCCAATCCCCCATCCCCCCCCCAGATCTCTAATTAGTGGTTTGGGGTTTGTTCCTTTTCCCTCCTGTTCTTTCCTTTAGCAGAGCAGCGGCGGCAGCAGCAACCTCGGTAGCAGCAGCAACAGAAGCTGCCGCGCCACTGAGTAGCCGTGAGGACTCCCAGTAGGATTGGATCTGAGTGGGAACAAGAGCGAGCTGACCTGAGAGAAGAGTGGATCCCTCCCAGCGCCCTCAGGCCACCCCTTGCCAGCAGTCTTCCTGCCAGACCTCTTGAGAGGAGACGGGACAGCCAACCCCAGACTCCCCAGGTACAGATGCCGAGCAGCTCTGGGGACTGTCCACAGATGCCTATTGGATTTCTGGGGTATGTAGGACACCTAGGTCTACCAGCCTTTTTCACCTTTCCCGGTAGCACCCCCAAAGAAGCTCTGACAACTTGCCCATATTCCTGCTTCCCACCCGCTCCCTGGGCGCCCCCTTTTTTCCTCTCCCTCCCAGATCCCTTCTTTGGGGAGCTCAGCAAATGAAACAGGAAATTTGGACCCTCTGCCTCCCTCTCTCGCCCTCCTCATTGGATCCGGAGTCTTCTCCGCTGGGAAAGCTGTAATTAGGAGGGTGGATCCCTACAGACAGAGAGCAGCCCCCCCACCCCCACCCCCCAGTCCCTTCTAACTTTAGATCTCTTCTCTCCCATTCTCCCTCCCTCTCCCCTTTCCCTCTGGCTCCTCGATTCTCTCCATCTGCCTGGCTCCTTGGGACCTGATCCCCAGCCTGAGGATGGCGTCCTCTCTGCTTGAGGTAACTGTTTCCTCCTCTTCCTAGGAAACCAGCTACAATCTTCCTGGTCCTAACCCATGCCTACCCCACCCCCTCAGCTCACAGAGGCGGTAGCTGCAAAGCCAGTCACTTCCAGGATCCTTCTGGTGATGAGTAGTGTCCTAGGAGGAGCGAATAGGGGGTAGAAGCAAAGGGAGGGGAAAACAGGGCCAGGGGTCGGAGGGCAGTTAAAGAAGGGGGAGAGAGAGTTAGGTAAAAAGAAAGTGAGGACCCCTAAGGTCACCTAGGCACTAACTGTGAGGAGTGCAAGAACACTGGGGGTGGGGGGAAAATGACAGCAGGGAACAGGTAGGCTGACAGCGGATAGTGTCTGAGCAGGCATGGAGGAGCCTTCAGCTAGTTCTTTGGCTTGGGAGGGAGTCCCATGTCTAGGGCTCCTACACTAAGCAAGATTTGGTCAGGTCTGTGTTGAGGAGAGAGCCTGGACTGGGAGCTGGTGTGTGGGAGAGGAGGGAGGCTGTGGGAGAGAAGAGGAGAACAGCCCTGCATGTGGGGGGCTGACCTGAGAGGGAACCAAGGAGGAGGGACAGGGTCTGAGGCCGCTTGCCCGGCGGCTCACAAATATTTAGCTTTCGGCCAAAGACAAACTGAGCTCTATTTTGGGAGTGGGAGGTGCCAGGGAGGACTGGGCCACTCCCCTCAGGCTGAGACCCCAGTATCCCTTGCCTCTGGTTCTGATGACAGAGAGAATTAGGGTACCATATGAATTTGGCATCTTGAGAAATCACTAACTTTGCCATGGCTTCTGGGGGACCCAAAGCACAGAGTCGGACAGGGAGGACTTACGGTCCTCCAGCCACTTGATGCTGTTTCAGGGTCCTTCTGGAGGAATCTGGGGTGAGATGATCCTCCTTGGATGTCTGTGCCCTCCAGCAGCATCGACTTGTTCATGTTTGGGGGCCTTCAGAAGCCACATCTCAGCCTGGAAGTAGTGGCACACACCTTTGATCCCAACACTTGGGAGGCAGAAGCAGGTGAGGCCAGCGCAATCCACATAGAGAGTTCCAGGACAGCCAGAGCTACATAGAAAGACCATGTCTCAAAAACAAAACAAACAAAATCTCTGTTCTGGGTGCGCTAACTCAGGTCCCAGGAGTGACGAGTCCTTGGTGATTGATTGATCAGAAAGTCACCTGGCTAAACCTGTGGGAGATGTGCATGCGTGTCCACTGGCCTGTGTGTAAGTGTTAGAGTTGCCTACATTGCTGCCTTTGTGGGCACAGGTGTGTGTGTGTGTGTACACAAGAGTGCGTGTGTACTAGAAGCTGGATTAGTTTAGTAAGTACTCAGTCCACATGAGGAGTGGTGTCCATAAGGTTATGAGATAATGACTTTGTGACTGAGTTTGAGGTAATGGCCTACAAGCCAGTAGGGCGGGACACACTCTATAAGCAGATAGGAATCCCGATACAGAGACCTATTCTCAACAGCACTGTGTACCGATTGTTCTCGTGGCCCCTTCCCCAATAGAGTCTAAATTTCTTTATTTATCATTATGTATATGTATGACTATGGGCACATACTTCTACTCAACAGACTATATTGAAACAATGGTTTTGAGGAAGCAGAAAAAAAAGGTGCATTTGAGTCCTGGGTCTGCCAGGGCAAGGACAGTGTTGTGGGCATGCATAGCTTCCCAGCCTTGCCAGCGTGGCACGCGTGCCTGGGGGAGGGGCATCTGGGAGAATTTCTGGAAAGACAGAAGCATTTGGGAATAAGAATGCATGCTTCTGGGTGCTAGGCTTGCCGGTGTCCAGCTCCCTGTGATCAGGACACACCTAACCCAACCATGGACCAATCTCTCTCTCTCTCTCTCTCTCTTTTTTTTTTTTTTTTTTTGAGACATGGTCTCTCTACATAGCTCTGGCTGTCCTGGAACTCACTCTATACACCAGGCTGCCCTCAAACTCAGAATCTGCCTGCCTCTGCCTCCCAGGTGCTGGGATTAAAGGTGTGCGCCACCACCTAAGGCAGTCTTTCCATTTCTATACCTAGTTTTTAGGGTCTTAGGTTCTTCTGCAATGCCCTGGGAATCCCTCTGAGATGAGTAGCTTCTCCAGCAGTGGAAGGAACTTGGGGTTCAGAGAGGGAAGCGACTGCTGTGGTAAGGACACTTAGCTGAGCTGAGGGGAGCTGGGGAGGGGAGGATACTAGGCATGGAGTTGGGAAGCCTGTGCTGTCGGGATAGGGCTCAGTGCTGGAGTGCTTGCTTAGCAGGGATGAGATAAAAATATTCATAATAAAAAAGTTTGGTTTGTTTTTCAAGAAAAGACTTGTGTATTCTCTCTGTAGACCAAGCTGGCCTCGAACTCACAGAGATCCGCTTGCTTCTGCCTCCCAAGTGCTGGGATTAAAGACATGCTCTACCACTGCCTACAAGAACATTTTTAAAAATTATAAAGCTGGGTGAATTAAGAAAACTCGGGAGAAAGCTAGAAGTAGGACCAGGAAGCCAGGGTGCTCAGCCTCTGCAGCTAGTCCCAGCTGTCAGAAGTGTAGTAAGCATTTCCACTGTGAGTTACTTGGAATCAGGCAGTCCCTTCACTTCACTTGACATCAGAGAGAAAGCTTATCTTTCTTCTTCTTCTTTTTTTTTTTTTTGTTTTTTGTTTTTTGTTTTTTCGAGGCAGGGTTTCTCTGTGGCTTTGGAGCCTGTCCTGGAACTAGCTCTGTAGACCAGGCTGGTCTCGAACTCACAGAGATCCACCTGTCTCTGCCTCCCGAGTGCTGGGATTAAAGGCGTGCGCCACCATCACCCGGCTCAAGCTTATCTTTCTTTAGAAGCTCCTCATTCAGTACTTTAAATCTTTTATTTTGTTTATTTTTTTTCCTTTTTTGAGACAGGATCTCGCTATGTAGACTGTCCTGGAACTCACTACGTAGAACAGACTGGCCTCAAACACATAGAGCCCTGCCTGCTTCCCAGTGCTGGGACTAAGGGCATATACCACCACACCTGGCTAAGCCTTTTAGTTTAAAGGGTGGTGGGACAGGGATGAAGAACAGGGAAACTGGAAAATGGGTATCTTGGTTTCTACAAGGTAATGCATATGAGCATACATAGGAGCTTGAACCCTTTCCCTCAGCTCTTACAGAGCGAGCAGCGCTGGGGTGGAACTTCTCCAGCGCTTGGCTCCCAGAGCAGGCCGGTACTTTGCTTTTTCTTTCTGACCTCCACGGCCCCCATTGGCCCTTCCTCCCAAAGTCGGGGTCTCATGTCAGCCTAGGGTTGGCTGTCTTTTTTACCCCTCCCTACCTCCCCACAGCTGGGTGGGGTCCCTGGGCTTGGCTGAGGCCCTTGTGGCCACAGTGTGAGGGCCGGGCAGGCGGGGGACCGCATCGGCGTTTTTAAAAATAAACCGACCGCAGGGAAGCCACCGGAGCCGGAGCCGAGCAGGGCCATGCTGGGCAGAGGGGGAGGGGCAGCAGCTAAGGGGGAGAAGGAGGGAGGAATGACCTGCTCTGGGGTTGTCTGGGGCCCATCGCCATGGTAGGTTTTCTTAGGTGGGAAGTGTATGCCTTTCTCCTCCTCCGGCTTCCTTCTCCTGTCTTTTCCTGGCCCGGGATCCCTGACCACCTTTCTTTGCTTATTCTGCTTTCCTTGCTGTTGTTTTTCTACTTTCCTGTCCATTTCTGTCTCTTAAAGCAAACATCTCCCTTTGTGGTCCCCTGGTTCTCTGTCATTACCATAGTGGCATACCACAGCTTTGCATGGCACAGTGTCCTTTGTGTCCCAGGTTTCTGTATCTCCACAAGTCTTTGAGTTCCTATGTTGCCACCTCCCCTTCATGCTAAATTTTACTCCTGTCCCACCAGCTTTCCTGCCCTAACCTCTCTGCTTGGGCCCTTAGAAGCTTCAGGGAGCCTGGTGGTAGTGGCTGTGCGCCACCATCGCCCGGCTGTCTGTAGGATGTTTGTTTGTTTTTTGGTTTTTTGAGACAGGGTTTCTCAGTAGCTATGGAGTCAGTTTGGAATTCTCAGAGACCTGCCTGCTTCTGCCTCCTGAGTGCTGGGATTAAAGGTGTGCACCACCACCTCTGGGCAGGAGGCTGTAGAATTAACAAGACCTTACACAGTTGGGCAGGGGTGCAGTATAGCTAAGTCGTGATCGCAAAGCCCTTCACTGAGATGTGGAGACACTAGCCTCACCTCTAGGACTTGGCATCTCATCTCACACCTGCACACTGAACTAGGGGCCACCAGGCAGCTCTGAGAACCCTGGATTCTTGCCTTCCTTTGTAAGATTTATTAGGAAGACATTAGACATTGATTTTTATTTATTTCTTCCTTTCTTTACTTTTCCTTCTTTTTTTCCCTTTCTTTTTTCTTTCCTATCCCCCCAACCCCCACCCCATAAGGTTTCTTTGTAACTCTTGCTAGCCTGTCCTGGAACTCACTTTGTAGACCAGGCTGGGCTTGAATGCAGAGATCTGCCTGCCTCTGCCTCCTGAGTGCTGTATTTAAAGGCATGTACCACAACTAGCACTTTTTTATTTTAACTTTACTTGTATAGGTGTTTTGCTACATGGATGTATGTGCACCATGTGTGTTCCTGGTGCCTGCGGAGCCAGAAGAGGGTGTTGGAACTGCCATGTGGGTGCTGGGAACCTAACCCCAGCTCTCTGGGGGAGCAGTAAGGGCTTTTCACTGCCAAACCATCCCTCCAGCCCCAATAACCAGGTTTTAGAAAAATGTGTGATACACGGACACACGAGGGGAGGGGTGTATCTATGTGAATGCCATGGGAAGTGTGGAAGCCAGAGGACAGAGGACAGCTGTGGGAGGTCTCTCCTGTCATTTTGGGTTCTGGTGCGGGGTGGGGGCTTGAACTTAGGTCATCAGGCTTGGTAACAAATGCTTTTACCCACTGGACCATCTCACTGGCCCCATATGACCAAGCTTTTGTAGGATCTCTCATTTTCTCTCTTTGTTTGTAAGGTAATTGGGTTGAACCCAGTATTTTGTACATACTAGTCAAGGATGCTAGATTGCATCTCTTCCCATGAGATTCTGAATGTGACCTAAGGAGGGGTACCAGGAGCTCCTGAGGCAGGACAGTCACGAGGGTGCTCAGATTGGTCATTCAAGAAAGGGTTTCTCTGTGTAGCCTTGGGTGTTCTGGAACTCGTTCTGTAGACCAGGCTGGCTTCAAACTCACAGAAGCATGCCTGCCTCTGCCTCCCGAGTGCTGGGATTAAAGGTGTGCGCCACCACCACCTGGATACCTCTGTGAATTTTTTGTTTGTTTGTTTTTTCGAGACAGGGTTTCTCTGTAGCTTTGGAGCCTGTCCCAGAACTCACTCTAGACCAGGCTGACCTCGAACTCACAGAGATCAGCGTGTTTTTGTTTTCCAAGTGTTGGGATTAAAGGCATGCACCAGCACCGCGCAGCCACTCCCGTGTTTCTAAAAGGCCTCCTCAGTCCACTTTTATGTCTTCCATTCACTCGCTTGAACGGTTTGGTGTGGACCAGCCCATCCATGGACCACATGTTAGGGGATACTGAGACATGGAAGAGAAAGGCTGTAATTCAGTGTCTTAACCAGCTCCCTGTCTTAGAGAGTCTTGATGACATTGGACGCTTCCATTGCTCAGAGGAACACTAGCTAGTACCAAGAAGCAGGAGGCGCCCAATGCCTGTTTGAAAACCATTCTTGCTTCATCAGTGTAGGCCTGGCGGCAGCCCTATTCCCTCTCTGGGTTCCGACAGTGTCTCTGCTGTCCTCTCCTCTAGCTTCCCAGCTCCAAAGTCCATGCCAAGAGATTCCTTCCCAGGGCCTTGTGGACTTGACTTCAGGGAGATGAGGCGGTGACTCTTCAGTCATGGACTGAAGCAGAAATAGGAAATGGAAGTGAGGTGAAGCCAGGGAACTCTGGACTGGGGTCCAACATGGTTCCCCAGTGCTTTTGCTTCCCTCTGTGCCCCCATACTGCTTCCTGTGGAGAGGCTATGGAAGACAGTGGCCTTGCTGTGCGACCAATCTCATCTCAGAGACTCCTGGGCTCAAGTGACCCTCCTGCCTTGGTGTCCTAAGGAGCTAGGCTTTTTAGTTTGGGTTTTTAGTTTCAGTTTTCCAAGACAGGGTCTCTCTACATAGCCCTGGCTGTCCTGGAACTTACTATGTGTAGACCAGGGTAGCCTTGAACTCACAGAGATCCTCCTGCCTCTGTTCAGAGTTCAGGCATAAAGTTATGCGCCACTATTCCCGGCCTGTTTGCTTTTGAGACAGGGTCTATGCTGCCTGTTCTGGCCTGGAACTGCTGTGTAGCTGAGGGTGACCTGAGCCTCTGGTTTTTCTTACTTCTACCTCCTAAATTATGGTGTGAGCTACCACATTCAGGTCATGCTCTTCTTTGAGGGGCATCCTTTTTGAGTCCCTGGCCATGGCTTGGCTTTTGTCTGCTTCAAGTCCACTTTCCTAGGTCAGGGCCCCAATTCTCACCTCAGCCAGCTCTTCCTCAGACTCCACAGTGGGCACTTCCTGTCTGCTGGACTAGAGTATCAGGTCTGGGCCTCTCCTGTTCTGGCTCCAGGGGTCCAGGGGTCCAGGGCATTGCTGGCATGCCACTCTTCCCTCTAGCTCCCCTCTCTTTAGCTTTCCCTAACCTCTGTGCGTGTCTGTAGGTCTCAGTCCCATAGCTACACTCTTCCCACTCTCATCTTCCTCCTAAGTGGTTCCTTTGGCTCTCTCTACAGGAAGAAGCTCACTATGGCTCCAGTCCCCTGGCCATGCTGACAGCAGCGTGCAGTAAATTTGGTGGCTCCAGCCCTCTGCGGGACTGTGGGACAACAGTGGGAAAAGGAGGCACAAAGAAGCCATACTCCGACCTTTCAGCCCCCAAAACCATGGGGGACGCCTACCCAGCTCCCTTTTCAAGCACCAATGGGCTTCTCTCCCCTGCAGGCAGTCCTCCTGCCCCAGCCTCTGGCTATGCCAATGACTATCCACCCTTTCCCCATTCATTTCCTGGGCCCACTGGTGCCCAAGACCCTGGGCTACTGGTGCCCAAGGGGCACAGCTCTTCTGACTGCCTGCCTAGTGTCTACACCTCTCTGGATATGGCCCATCCTTATGGTTCCTGGTACAAGGCAGGTATTCATGCAGGCATCTCACCAGGTCCAGGCAACACACCTACTCCTTGGTGGGACATGCACCCTGGGGGCAACTGGCTAGGTGGTGGCCAGGGCCAGGGTGATGGGCTACAAGGGACACTGTCCACAGGCCCTACCCAGCCTCCACTGAACCCCCAGCTGCCTACTTACCCATCTGACTTTGCCCCCCTCAATCCAGCTCCCTACCCAGCGCCCCACCTCCTGCAATCAGGGCCCCAGCATGTTCTACCCCAAGATGTTTATAAGCCCAAGGCTGTTGGCAATAGTGGGCAACTGGAGGGGAGTGGTGCAGGCAAACCCCCGCGGGGTGCAGGCACTGGGGGTAGTGGTGGATATGCCGGTAGTGGGGCAGGCCGTTCTACTTGCGACTGCCCCAATTGTCAGGAGCTCGAGCGGCTGGGGGCAGCAGCTGCTGGGCTGCGGAAGAAACCCATTCACAGCTGCCACATCCCTGGTTGCGGCAAAGTGTACGGCAAGGCTTCCCATCTGAAAGCCCACTTGCGCTGGCACACTGGCGAGAGGCCTTTCGTCTGCAACTGGCTTTTCTGCGGCAAGAGGTTCACCCGCTCCGACGAGCTGGAGCGCCACGTGCGCACTCACACCCGGGAGAAGAAGTTCACCTGCCTGCTCTGCTCCAAGCGCTTCACCAGAAGCGACCACTTGAGCAAACACCAGCGCACCCACGGGGAACCAGGCCCGGGGCCGCCCCCAAGTGGCCCTAAGGAGCTGGGGGAGGGCCGCAGCGTCGGGGAAGAAGAAGCCAGTCAGCCTCCCCGATCTTCCACCTCGCCTGCACCCCCAGAAAAAGCCCCTGGAGGCAGTCCGGAGCAGAGCAACCTGCTAGAGATCTGAGCTGGGTAGAGGAAGGTCTCCAGTTCCAGGGTCCTCTTGCCAGGCTCTCTTGGTGTGGTGGGCCACTGCTTGCCCCTCACTCTTTCCTATGCATGCTATACTTGGGGGCTTTCTCCGCCTGACCCCTAGACATTAACCTGGCTATCTCCTTAGCTCTTCTCCCTTTACCCACTTAGTCAAACTCCTCTCAAGCCCTTGCCTGTGCCTGTGCTCTGGCTTCCTAAACTCTCTCGTCCCTTCCGTGTTCACAGCCTCTTACTTTTTTCTTCCATTTGGACTCCCATCGCCCTCATTAACTCTTTGCCATCGAATCTTTTTGCTTCCCAACCCTATTCGCGACTTCCCCAGCAGCTTCCGGCTGAATTCAGGCTTCTGCTGTGCTTCATTCCCTTGAGCCTTTTTTAAAAAAAGCAAACACAATGATGATGATAATTTATTGCCCCCTGGTGGTTCTTCATTAGGAAGCAGAGTTAGGGAAATTGGTGTTAGTTACCCGGCTGGGAGCATAGTGCCAAGAAGGGGGCAGACCAAGGGGGATCTGATCCCCAAGATGGGGTGACCCCAGGGTCAGGGAGGCTGCCCCCAGCCTTGAGTACTTAACCCCTACGCACCAGGAGTAAACAATAGTAATAATAATAATTCTATTTATCTAAGTTATGACAGGTCAGGTAGAGTGAGCTGGAGAGGGAAGGGGATTTTCCTTTTTCTTTTTTGCTAAGGAAATTCTAGTCAAATGCATTTCTGTATAGACAAAAAACGGTAGTGGAGATCTTGTTCATAGATCTCTATCATCAAGGTCTCAGTGGGGTTTTTAAAATTGGGTTGTTAGTTAGAGTTTATGTGGGTGTCTCTCAGTAAGGTCACTAAGATCCCCAGCCCCACCCAGAAGCTGTGAAACTTCAAGTCCTGCGGAGGGGAGGACTGGACTGCCTGGATCCCAGCTCTCTGGACCTCAGCGCAGGTTCTTCCACTACCCCTCTCAAACCCTGTGACCGCTTCAGGCTAATAACCCCGTTGTCATGGTTACCGAGAACTTGCAGTTGCCGTCTGAAGCTTGTCCTTTGGGGAAAGTCCACCTAACAGGACTTTGGTTTGGAGGTGCCCCTTCTGAAATGGGGGGAAGGCTTTCTCTGGGAATAAGTTCAAGTGAATCAAGTATTTATTGAATGCCTACAATGTTCAAGGCCTAGAAGCCATGAGAAGAGTTTATTGCAGGACAGAGGTCCCTAAACGGATTTGGGGTTACAGCCACAGGCCCCCAGTCTGAGTTTCCACTCCATTCCAGTGACTTTTAAAAGCCGCTTTGTGCCTTTGGACGCCTTTCCTGAGACTATTGGGTCTTCCGGTTCTGTCCCCTGCTCCTTCTACCAAAATAAAGGGTAAAGCCCGTGGAGTCTGGGAAGAACATACATCGTTGAAAGGATCATCCCCTTGTGGAGTCTTTTTTTTTTTAATTTAATAAATAAAAGTTCGATTTGAAATTGTGTCTGGTGAGAAAAGGGGAAGAGGTGGGGGATGGATGGGCCATGGGACATTTCTTTTTTAAAAAAAAAAATATTATGGGGCTGGAGATATGGCTCAGTGGTTAAGAGCATTGCCTGCTCTACCAGAGGTCCTGAGTTCAATTCCCAGCAATCACATGGTGGCTCACAACCATCTGTAAAGAGGTCTGGTGCCCTCTTCTGGCCTTCAGGCATACACACAGACAGAATATTGTATACATAATAAATAAATAAATAAATAAGTTTATTTATTTGCTATGTATACATGACATTCTGCCTCCATGTATGCCTGCATCAGATCTCAGTACAGATGGTTGTGAGCCATCATGTGGTTGCTGGGAATTGAACTCAGGACCTCTGGAAGAGCAGGCAATGCTCTTAACCACTGAGCCATATCTCCAGCCCCATGGGACATTTCTTTAGCAAGGTGGGGATATTTAATCCGGCGCGATTGCGTTTCACGCTGAAACTTAAAAAAAAAAGAAAAGCAACTTCGTTGGTCATGCTCTCTAACAAAGTTGAATCTATCTATCTATCTATCTATCTATCTTTCTTTCCTTTTCTTTTTGGCTTTCTCAAGACAGGGTTTTTCTGTGTAGCCCCGACTGTCCTGGAACTCGCTCTGTAGACTAGGTTGGCATCGAACTCAAAAAGATTCGCCTATTGCCTCTGCCTCCCAAATACTGGGATTAAAGGCCGGTAGGAGTTGAGTTTTTAGTTTCCTATTGCTATTTGAAGAGTTGGGAAGGTCGAGTGCTTATCATCCACGGCTTTTTCAGTCGGTACCATTGACCTTGTTCTGAGCAGTGACCCGACCGGAGTATCAACTGTGACCACCGCAGGGAGATCTCGCAGCGCAGCCTCCGCGCGTCGATGGTGAGACTCCCGTCCGGCTGACCCGCCTGGCACGTAACCCGCCCCCTGCCCGGGGCCTGCAATCAGTCGTGCCTGCCTCGAAGTTAGTGGAGGAACAAAAGCCACTCTGTGGCGGCCGTCCCCAAGCCACAATAGGGCTTTGTGCAGCCCCTGTCCCCAGGGCTCCCCCGCTGGGCTGAGGGGTTGCATAGGGTGCTTTCCCGGGCAGCGGCGCCCGGGCCGCGGTCCACCCCGCCGCCAGAGTGGAGGAGCGGGACCCGAAGGCGACCCCACCCCGCTCCACCCGTGCCTTTGCCCAGGTGCAAGATCCCCAGCCTTCTGGCCAGGCACGCGGCTTCAAAGGCGCTTTGAAGAAATCCGAGTTCCGAGGATTTGTCGCGTGGGCTGGGGGCTGTGTCGAAGGAGACCCGGAGAGTGGGCAGGACGTGGGGGGCGCAGGGGAGCATACCCAAGGCGGAGGGAGACAGCAGACCCCGGCTTCGTGGCGCACAGGGTCCCCCCAACCCCCACCCCAGTGGCTGGCCATGTCGCCTCCCGGGCTCCGCCTGTCCGGTGCCAGCTCCCGCTCGCCGCAGCCTTACAGTCCTCCCATCCCAGGCCCCTCGGCCCCTTTCATCTTCCTAGACTCGGCTTGGGGTTTTGCTGGTTTCTGGGAGATAAAAACCGCCTCAAATAGCGGCGGCGTGCTGCCAGGACAAACAGGGCCGGGCGGGCCATGTGCGCTTGGTTACCGGCTCGCGGCGCCCAGCTCAGGAGGGCGAGCTCAGGCCCCGGCGATGCCTCCCAGACTGTGTGGGGCCCTTAGAAGTCTCTGGCCGCAGCTTCAGCGCTGCCCGGGTTTTCTCGCTCAGGTCGTAGGAGGAGCGGTGGTAACCTACGGCCAAACGCGGGGAGCCCTAAGGGGGTGGGTGCCGCTGGGCCTCAGTCGCTGCGTCGCCCGGGCCGTCGCGCCCCCTAGCTAAGTTAGTGGGGGAGCGTGCTAGGCCTGCACTTTGGCCTCCTCTGAACCCACAAATTGTAAAAATCATTTTTTTTTAAACTTTTTTTTTTACTTATTTATTTAACTTTATTATGTTTGTTGGTGTGAAGGTGTCAGATCTCATGGAACTGCATTTTCAGACAGTTGTGAGCTGCCATGTGGGTGCTGGGAACCGCTGAGCCATCTCTCCAGCCCCCTAAGAATCATTTTTTAAAATGTTAAGTTAGCAGTGTGGAAGAGGAGAGCTGTACTTGAACGAAGCTGATCCGGGGCGGAGTGGCAAAATGGCACTGTAGCTTTGTACGGGGCAATATGAAAAGTTGATTCTCAGCGGTTAAGTTAGAGCACTGACTGGTCTTCCAGAGGTCCTGAGTTCAATTCCCAGCAACCACATGGTGGCTCACAACCATCTGTAATGAGATCTGGTGCCCCCTTCTGGCGTGCAGGGATACATGGAAGGAATGCTATATATATAATAAATAAATAAATAAATCTTTAAAAAAAAAGTTGATTCAAACATTCAGAGGAGGAAGGTGGGGGCGACAAAGGTGCTGGAAGTTATAGGTAGGAATGATGTTTGGGGTTTTGGGGGAGCTTTAGGGTGTTGGATGGTGATGGAAGTTCAAACAAAAACTGCCCGTGGTTTGTCTCAGCAATGTCAATTCTGTTTTTTTTTCAAGTCTGCCTGATTCCCCTTCTCTCAGGCAGCCAGGTGCCCGTTAAGTGACTTCTCAGATGACAAATTGATTTGTCAAGGATTAGCCTGGCTAATAGGAAAAGGTTAGATTTTGGTCACTTAAAACAAGACGAATACATGTAACTCTAGCACTTCGGAGTTTAAGGTTAGCCTGAGCTACTTGGTGTGAAGTCACCTTGGGCTACATATTAAAAAAAAATAAAGCTCTGAAGAGAATCTAAGGATTCTCTGGAACTATAATTTTGAGAGCCTAGAATTTGCAATTTTTTTTTTTAATTCAGGAGCTGGAGCGATAGCGCAGTGGTTAAGAGTTCTTACTGCTCTCGCAGAGGACTCAGGTTTGATTCCCAGGACCAGCACACATGTGGAGGCTCACTATAACTCCAGATCCAGGGGATCCTGTCCCCTCTTCTGCATCAAGCAAAATATCCACACACATAAAAAAATAATAAGATAAACCAGGTGTGGTGGTGCGCACCTTTAATCCCAGCACTCGGGAGGCAGAGGCAGGCGGATTTCTGGAAGTTAGAGACCAGCCTGGTCTACAAGAGTGAGTTCCAGGACAGCTAGGGCTGTTACATAGAAAAACCCTGTCTTGAAACAAACCCCAAACCCAAAAACCAAAAGTAAATATAAATGTTTCTTTTCTTTTTTTCTTTTTTGAAACATGCTCTCTCCACGTAACTGGAAATGAATATGTACAGGAGCTGACCTCAAGGTCACAGACCTCTGCCTGCTTCAGCCTCCGCAGTGCTGGGACTAAGGATGCCTGTTACCGCATCCAGTAAAGTTTTTTTTTTTTTTTGATTTTTCGAGACAGGGTTTCTCTATAGCTTTTGGTTCCTGTCCTGGAACTAGCTCTTGTAGACCAGGCTGGCCTCGAACTCACAGAGATCCGCCTGCCTCTGCCTCCTGAGTGCTTCCAGTAAAGTTTTTAAGGATTTGTTTATTTTTGTTTTATGTGTTGGAGCTGGAATTACAGGTGGTTGTAATCTGCCTGATGTGAGTCTGGGGAACAGAACTATGGGCCTCTGGAAGAGCACCAACTGCTCTGAACTGCTCTTCTGCTCCACTCACAAATTTATTAAAAAACAAAATAAAGGGGGGGGGGCTGGAGAGATGGCTCAGCAGTTAAGAGCACTGACTACTTTTCCAGAGAACTTGGGTTCAATTCTCAACATCCACATGGCAGCTAACAACTGTCTCTAACACCAAGATCTGACATCCTCACACAGACATGCATGGAGGCAAAAATACTAATGCAAATGAAATAAAAGTAAACTATTAAAAAAGATAGATTTAAGGGCTAGAGAGATGGCTCAGAGGTTAAGAGCACTGATTGCTCTTCTAGAGGTGCTGGGTCCAATTCTCAGCAACCACATGGTGGCTCACAACCATCTGTAATGAGATCTGGTGCCCTTTTGTGGATGCACACAGTCAGAACACAATATACATAATAAATAAATAAATCTTTAAAAAAAGATACATGTAAAAAAATCAAAATAAAGAAAAGAAAATCTCAGGTGACTCCCACATCCCTTAAGTTTGGTGGTGCAGGACTCTGGACACAGAGGACCGATCACTGTGAGTTGAAGACAGCCCCGGAGCTCCAGGTCAGCCAAGACTGCAGAGTGAGAGCTGAAATAAAGTAAAATAGAGGCGGACCAACTGCCTAGTCTCAGGTCAAGTTTTTTTGTTTTTATGTTTGTGGTCATCTTAGTCTTCTGACCTAGAAACCTCTCCTGGAAGCACGTTTTCGATAGGAGAGGCAGACACAGACGACACAAGAAATCCAATCCCATCCTTGCTCCTCTGTCCTCAGTGAGACTGGAAGTTCTGACACATGGGACCTGAGCCTTGGATTATTTGTTTATTTTGAGATGGGGTGTTATGTGTACCAGCTTGACGATCAAGGCTAATTAATCACCATTGTTAATTCTCAACACTGAAGAGGCTGAGGCAGGAAGATCCCAGCAAATTGCAAGTCAGCCTCAGCCTGTTTCGAAAAAACAAAATTAATCAAGTCCTTAATTGTAACCCTCCCATTCTTCTTTACAATCCAGCTTTAGTTCCATCCTGTAGATTTTTTTAAGACAAGGGTTTTTGTTTTGTTTTTGTTTCTGAGAGAGGGTTTCTTTATGAAACAGTCTTGCTGTCCTGGAACTCACTACACACAGTTGGCCTCAAACTCAGAGATCTGTCTGCCTTTGCCTCCCAAGTGCTGGATTAAACGTATGTGCCACCACCACCTGACAAGGTGTTATGCAGCCAAGGCATATGAACTTGCTTCAGAGGATGACCCCGAATCCCTCATCGCCAGGCATTTTGTGTGCTATGTTTGTGTTTTGTTTTGTTTCATTTGTTTTACAAGACAGGGTTTCTCTGTAGCTTTCAAGCCTGTCCTGGAACTCGCTCTATAGCCCAGGCTGGCCTCGAACTCACAGAGATCTGCCTGACTCTGCCTCCCGAGTGCTGAGATTAAGGGTGTACGCCACCACCCGCCATCAGATGTCAAATATACACTATTCACTGGGTTTGTAGCCAAGCAAGAGGAATTTAGGAGACTTGGAAGTCAGCTTGAGCTACAGAATGAGGTCCTACCTCAAACAAAAACAGAAAGTAAAATATACTGTATGACACATTATAAGTGATCGAAAAACATGTACTGGGTAACAAAATATTTGTCTGACCTCAGAAAAAGTGTCTCACAGTAGAGTTCACCAAATGGTAAGACTTGGGCAGCGGTGGAGAGTAGTAGAGACAGCGCAGAAGCTGAGTGTCTAGCATATGCCCAAATCCGCGAAGTTGCCCAAAAGCCAACAAGGAGACCGAGTCCTGTATGTAAAAGCAAAGAGCCTTTATTTTATGCAAGTTTGCAAACTCAGTCTCTCTGTATGGCCAACATATTGGAATAAACAAAGAGCCCCGAGTTCAGTTAGAATTGGGTTTTTATAGTAGTAAAGGTGGGGGTGAGGAGTTTCTGAGGTTCAGATTGGCTCACACTCACCAGGACTATAAAACCCTATTCTAGGGGGCTGGAAAAATGGCTCAGTGGTTAAGAGCATTGCCTGCTCTTCTAAAGGTCCTGAGTTCAATTCCCAGCAATCACATGGTGGCTCACAACCATCTGAATGAGGTCCGGTGCCCTCTTCTGGCCTGCAGGCATACATGCAGACAGAATATTGTATACATAATAAAGAAATTAATTTAAAAAAAGAAAACCAGCCAGGTGGTGGTGGCGCGTGCCTTTAATCCCAGCACTCGGGAGGCAGAGACAGGTGGATCTCTGTGAGTTCGAGGCCAGCCTGGTCTACAAGAGCTAGTTCCGGGACAGGCACCAAAGCTACAGAGAAACCCTGTCTCAAAAAACCAAAAAAATAAAAAAATAAAAAAAAACCCTATTCTAACAGAGCTTGGCGCTTTCCATTTATTCCAATTCGTTGGAGACCGAGTTTGCAAATTTGCATAAAATAAAGGCTCTTTGCTTTTACATATAGGACTCAGTCTCCTTGTTGGCTTTTTGGGGAACTTCGCGGTTTTGGGCATAACCTTTGAGTTGTAGCTAACAACTAGTTGGCTATAGCTTTGTGGAAGACTCTGGATACCTTTTGCTGTTAAACTGACATTATAACTGCCCTAGCCATTAATACTATCAGAGATCTCAGAAGGATAAATAAAGTATATCTGAGTCAGACCAAATACTTCCCAAATCTATTAAAAATGACAGGGACCATAGTCCATATGCAGTTAGTCATACCCAGGTCTCCATAGCATCAGAGACAGAAATACCCAGAACAGCAGTCTTACTGTCTAAGCCAGGCCCATAGGGTGAACTTTTCATTTTCTGTGGAGGAGGGACATGGAAAAGACTGACCTTATTTTGTCTAAGCAAAAGTGGTGCAATCAGTTCTCCAAGGTCCTGCTGTTTGTCCACGGTCTGGACCAGGTCCTGGCAGCCAGTGTTGCCCTGGGGCATCTCGTCCAGCGGTCAGCGTCGTCATAATCCAGGTGGAGACATCATGGTGTCCATAATCTTCTTTGGAGACCTTGGGTTACTGTTAGGATATGGGACTCTCTGTCTAATATAATAAGCTTTTTTTTTTTTTTGGAGCCTGTCCTGGAACTAGCTCTGTAGACCAGGCTGGGCTCGAACTCACAGAGATCCGCCTGCCTCTGCCTCCCGAGTGCTGGGATTAAAGGCGTGCACCACCACCGCCCGGCTATAATAAGCTTTTAAATTATTATTTTAAATGCCATATTCTGCAGATCTATGAAGTATGAGGGCTGCCTAGGTGTGTTTGATTAGACAAATTTTGTTTCTCATTATTTAAGTTTGACTTTGAAAGCATATACAGGGAACTAAACTAAATAAGGCCTATTTTTATAACTAGTTATATTAGTATGTTAAAGATGACTGACTAAGCCGGGCGGTGGTGGCGCACGCCTTTAATCCCAGCACTTGGGAGGCAGAGGCAGGCGGATCTCTGTGAGTTCGAGACCAGCCTGGTCTACAAGAGCTAGTTCCAGGACAGGCTCCAAAACCACATAGAAACCCTGCCTCGAAAAACCAAAAAAAAAAAAAAAAAAAAAAAAAGATGACTGACTAACTTGTATTTCCTAACAGTCTATAATGCGTTAGCAGCTTTCACAAGACTAGAATTCCACACTCTGTAATGATTTTGAATTAAAGCTAATAAAGAAAACGAATTAGTCATTCCGAGGGTAAACACAGAACAAATTTGTATCTAGCTGTTAATGTTGTCTCCTGCAAAGGCAAGGAACAGGTCCCAGAGTAAAATGGGAACGGGAGGGAATCTAAGAGCTGGCATTGACCTAGGGCATACTGAGACTCAGGTCTTCCTTCCTGCTGATCTACAGAACCCATCTTGGCAGGTGTGAACCAAGTTGCCCTGGGAAAGCTGCCCTGGGCCCAACATTTTTCCCCCTTTACAAGTACCAATGACAGGATTCAATCTTGGGTCCTGTCTGTCCAGGGGCTCAAGGGAATACTGGAACCTCAATACCATCAGTCGAACAATACTGACATGTCTCAAACAAAAGCCATCAGTCTGTTGATAAGAAGAAGCAAGATGGTGGCTGGAGAGATGGCTCAGAGAGGTCAAGAGCATTGCCTGCTCTTCCAAAGGTCCGGAGTTCAATTTCCAGCAGCCACATGGTGGCTCACAATTGTCTGTAATGAGGTCTGGTGCCCTCTTCTGGTGTGCAGGCATACACGCAGAAGGAATATTGTATAATAAATAAATAAACAAATAAATGAAAGAAGCAAGATCATTGGGGGATCTGTTAGAGCTGAAAGTAAGGTCTTTAACAAGGAGACCAGTTGAACAAGTTTTTATCCAGCTTCCTGTGAGTGTTTTGTTTTTTATCATCAACAAGGCTATTGAATCTCTAATTACCCCAGAGTGATTGACATAGAAACAACATTTTTCCCCCAGAAGAGGAGATTAAAACCTCTTAGTTTTGATACAAAAATTTATGACTCAGTTTATCCAAATAGCTTAAACCCAACAAAGTTAGCAAAGATAAGGAGGCTAAACATTTATTTTAAAACCTGAATAGACCTTGAACAAGGAAATATATTTTTAAACCACTAGTTAATATTTTTATTTTTATTTTATTTTATTTTTGGTTTCTCAAGACAGGGTTTCACTGTAGTTTTAGAGAGTATTTTTAATGCTTTTACCTTTTAACACAGTTTTTTATATTACAGTGATCTTCCTACTACAGAATTTTTCCATTGTTATTTTGCAACTGCAGTTTTGCCTATGTTGTGAACCTCAATCCAAACGTCTGACATGCAGGTGGTCCTAGATTGCCCCTGTACAACAACCCCCAAAAGATTGAGATTCATAGGCGTGGACACTGTTCCAAGCCCTCTATCAAACTGCTTAGGTCATTGTCTTCTGCATCACAAGAAATGAACATTTCTGTTTCTGGCTAGATTTTGGTGCTTATGGCTCTGACACTAATTTTTAGCCTTTTATTTTAAGTTTAAATAATAACAATATTAACTCTAGTAAAATGGCAGTTCAAAATTTAAAATGGAATTATGCCTTATGTTTTTTTTTAGTTACCCATGCATAAATTTTTTTAATTATTTATTTATTATGTATACAATATCCTGTCTGCATGTATGCCTGAAGGCCAGAAGAGGGCACCAGACCTCATTACAGATGGTTGTGAGCCACCATGTGGTTGCTGGGAATTGAACTCAGGAACTTTGGAAGAGCAGGCAATGCTCTTAACTGCTGAGCCATCTCTCCAGCCCCCCATGCATAAATTTTAAGTAAATAAAATGTGGATCTAACAAAGGAAGAGCCATAATCCAGTTCTAGAGCCAGCTTTTTTTTTTTGTTGTTATTGTTTTTGTTTTGTTTTGTTTTTCGAGACAGGGTTTCTCTGTGGCTTTGGAGCCTGTCCTGGAACTAGCTCTTGTAGACCAGGCTGGTCTCGAACTCACAGAGATCCGCCTGCCTCTGCCTCCCAAGTGCTGGGATTAAAGGCGTGCGCCACCATCGCCCAGCTAGAGCCAGCTTTTTAATAAAAAACAGCGTACAGCAGTTTTAACATTGTCTATACCAAAAAGTCATCTGAATTTCTGCTAACCCAAATCCAGTAACCGGAGCTCAGTGATAAATTCTGTGGTCAGGGCCAGTAAATATGGCCACAGCAGTGATGGGTGGCAGAGACAGCAAAAATAGCCAGACCAGTTCGTCTCAGCTCCATGTTTGTAAGCAAACTTTCATAGACAAACTTTTTTACAAAACAAGCATATTTAGTATTTGCATGTATGAGAAACCACAGCAAACATAGTTTACATCCCCTTCTGACCTTTTATAACTTTTTATATTGTATGACTACAATATTGTAAACAAGAACAGAAACATGTATATATTATAATAAAAAAACCTTTAAATTTACATCACATAAAATCCTGTACCAGCATGAAACATTTGAGACATTTTTTTTATACACTAACCAATAATAATTTATACCCAGCCCCTATAAACGATGACAGATATTATAACACATTGGATCTGAATGAACAAAGTAGCTCTGGTGGAGGGAAGTCTGGCTGTAGCATCACAACACCTACAGCCACAGTCCTTGACCCGCAGAGCCAAACCTTGGAGAAGTTGAGGCGTGCAGCCCCCAGGGCAGGCAGAAGGAACTCATCCACCAGCATGAGATGGGGCAGGGTGGTGTGCAGCATGCGGGAAAAAGATCATTGACCTCTCTAAACCAGAGCAATTAACCTGAATCTCTGTTCAGTGTTTGAAATCCTATTGGGATACAGCCTCCCTCCCCCAACTGTGGCTGGCAGCCTTGCTACATTATAACAACAAGGCTGCACAGCCCGGCCACCCATTCACACAAGCTGCCCCACAGCCTGCAGCCTCATGCTTGGGGACAAGGCTGACTCCTTTTCATGAAATATTTAAGGTAGAGGTTATTTGTCTTATCCTTTTAGGAAAATATACCCCTATGCTTATGGCCCTATCTCTTGAAAGACCCTACAGACCCCCTCCTCAAAACCCGCAGCTAGCATGCTCCCGGGGGAACGTCCTGTTTGTTTAAAAAAAAAATTCTCCGGATCAGCAGCCAGCCTGCTCTCATAAGAACATCCCATGTGGGGGCTGGAGAAATGGCTCAGTGGTTAAGAGCATTGCCTGCTCATCCAAAGGTCCTGAGTTCAATTCCCGGCAACCACATGGTGGCTCACAACCATCTGTAATGACGTCTGGTGCCCTCTTCTGGCCTGCAGATATGCACACAGATAGAATATTGTATGCATAATAAATAAATAAAATATTTAAAAAAAAAAAAAGAACATCCCATGTGCTTGAGAGAGAGAGCAGGATGTCTATGAGATAGGAAGACTGCAAGGCAGGATATCGATAAGATAGGACATCAACAAATTAGGTTGACTGCAAAACAGGATATCTATAAGTTAGGAACAGGATGACTGTTGCCAGACATCCATGCTGAGAGAGGAAACCATTCATGCCCCCCGCCTCATTCCGATAATCACGCTTATGCTTCTGTAAACTTGCTTTTTGCTCTTTCCTATAAAAAGCCCGCCCTCAAGTTGGCAGGCACGCAAGTCTTCCAAGAGATCTTGCCACCTGCAGGTACCTGTGTCTACTCAATAAACCTCTTGCTAATTGCATCTTGTGGTTTGGTCTCGGAGTGTCCTGGTTCTGGGGTCTTCATCATCGGAGGAAAGGTCCTCTCTGAGGGTCTTTCATTTGGTGCGTTAGCCGGGAATTGAAGACCCCCCCCCCCCCAGGAACTACCGACCCACCACCGGGAGGTAAGCTGGCCAGCACCGATTCGTTAGTCTGTGTCAGTGTCATTTGTGTTCTTTGTTAAGCTCTGTACACTCAGATCTGAGTGCTCTGAATCTGGCGAGGAAGAAAGGGGCTGACGAGCCCGGACTTTCCCTCGCAGCCCTGGAAGACGGTCCAGGGGTGTCTGGAGCCTTCGGGGCTCAACCCATATTGGAAGGATATGTGGATCTGGTTGGAGAAGGGAGGTCCGGACTCCCATAGTCTCCGTCTGAAATTTTGCTTTTGGCTTTACGCCGAAGCTGCGCAGCGCGTCTGTGTTGTCTGTGTCTAATTGTTGTATTTTTTGGGTTTAATATGTTCTTTGTTTTGTATATCTGTTTGTACTCGAGTCTAAATCTGGTACCATGGAGCAGTAAGTAACCATCTCTTTGACCCTAACTCTATGAAAATCCAAAAGGAACGCTGACAGTCTGCCCCTCCTTTACTTCTCTAGGCTGTGCCTTGCTGAGGCTGTGCCGCAGAACTGCCCTGCTTGCTGTTGCGGGGGGGGGGGGGGGGGGGGGGGGGGGGGGAGAGCAGGACTGGTGATCTCCTGCAGCACAGCCTGGAGCCAGGCCTAGGCGGGGCAACCAGCTCCAGCTCTGAGCAAACTTCTCAGCAGGACACAGGGCGGGGCATGGCAGCAACCCTGGCCGGAGTCAGAGAAGGGGGCAGCCGTGGCCCCCCTGAAATCCCTGTGCTGAGAGTGACGTCCTCCCTTGCTGACCTGAAGTCCACCAGCACTGCACGGGAGGACTGGGGGAGGAGGGCTGCCTTAGACAGTCCAAGGTGTCCCCCTACAGCCAGTGCAAAGGTCTTCTCAGCTGCTACTGGCAGTGTGAGGGCTAAAGAGGAGCCAATGTGGCATCCCTGAGGAACTGAGTTGAGGCTTCCAGATGGCCGACCAATCCTGACCTCACAAGTTCCCTGGAGGGAATGCCTCCTGGGGCCTCTGGAATCCCATTCAGAGAAAAGCTGCTAGATTGCTGTGAGTACTGAGGTGGGGTGTGAGAAGCTTGTGCTATACAGCTAGGAGCTCACTGTGGACGGAGCTGAGGCTGAAGCCAGGTCCTGGGAGGATCCCCAGTGGGGTTCCCTGTGGAGAAGGCTTGTTTTCCTTAGAAAATAAGGTGCTAGAGACTGAATGGCAGCCCCCCATCTGCAAATGCCATGTAAAGCCTTGTGCCAAAGATCTGTGGCCCTTGCCCAGGGGAAGTAGCTGGTGCTAGCGCCAGGGTCACGGAACTAAGGCCTCCTGTGGAGACACATGCCAGCCAGTAGGGTCCAAGCTGGTGCTAATTCCTCCCCACAGGACCCAGTAAGCCTGGGAACCTGCAGTAGGCTATTTCTCTGGGGTCGGATACCCTATTAAAAAGCAAAGGTCCCCTAAAGAACCTAGACCTTTTCGTTTTGGCAGTAGGGCAAGAGATTGCAAGTAAATATCCCTGTGGCTGTTGGTAAATGGTGAATGTGGATTCAGGAGTGGCAGGTAGTGGAGTAAGCTGACATTAAAAGGGCCTACCAGCCCGGATGCAGGACTACACTGTCTTCAAGAACTATTGCTGTAAAAGCCCTGGCACAGGGCCAGGGCCATATGAACAGCCCAGCCGAGCTTCTAAGCCAGCCCATGTTTAGATCTGAATTTAACACTTGTCTGCTCACAATGCTTGTGATAAGGTGGGGGCCCCGAGTTGCCCCACATGGCAAAGATCTGCTAAAGCCTCTCACCTCACTACGATGGCAAAGGTGGTGTTACTAAATGATGAGGTTGAGTTAAAATGGCCCTTTTGACTCTTTATAATGTTTATGGCTATTTTAAAAAAACATGGCGAAGATTCTCATTTATTATTAATATAAAAAAGGTGCATTTTGGGTTGTTTTCAGATTCTGTCTATGATAATATGAAGGATGTCGCTAAGTTTTTAAGGTAATATGTTATCTAATTCTGAAAATCCACCATGCTAATGTTCAAAGTAGCTGTAAGCATAAATTGTCAAATGATATTTTTAATCTTGGTCAGTTTTACAGGAATAAGATAAAATCTCAGAATTGTTTAATTTGCATTTCCCCAATGATTAAGGATGTTATATTTAAGCAAAATTTAAATATCTTTCAGTCATTTCAAGTTCATTTGTTGAGAATTTACAGTTTTGGTCTGTGACGTAATTGTACTGAAATATTTGTTTTTATGAGGATTAAGTTCCTAAGTTCCTTATATGTTTCATGATACCTCCCCATTCTACAGGTTGATATTATGTTCCGTTGATTATATCCTTTGCTATACAAAAAGCGTCTCAGTTCTAAAAATCTTATTTATTGATTGTTTCTCTCAATGTCTATGCCACTGAGGCTGTGTTTGAAAATGAATTTTAAACTTTTTTTCCTTCTATAAAAAGTTCAATATTGTTGGTTTTATGTTAAGGTCTTTAATTTGTTTGGATTTCAGTTTTGTGCATAGAGATAAATATGGATCTATCTTCATTCTTCTACATGATAATGTCTAATTCTTTTTTTTTTAATATTTATTTATTTATTATGTATACAATATTCTGTGTGTGTGTGTCCGCAGGCCAGAAGAGGGCACTAAATCTCATTACAGATGGTTGTGAGCCACCATGTGGTTGCTGGGAATTGAACTCATGACCTTTGGAAGAGCAGGCAATGCTCTTAACCAGTGAGCCATCTCTCCAGCCCCTAATGTCTAATTCTTAAAGGGAGAAACTGACAGTCAAAATGCTGGGCTCAGGGCTGGAGAGATGGCTCAGTGGATAAGAGCACTGCCTGCTCTTCCAAAGGTCCTGAGTTCAATTCCCAGCAACCACATGGTGGCTAACAACCATCTGTAATGAGGTCTGGTGCCCTCTTCTGTCATGCAGGGATACATACATAATAAATCTTAAAAAAAAAAACAAGTCATTGTAAAAAAAAAAAATGCTGGGCTCATGGCAAATCTCAGGGGGGGCTGCAAGGCACCCCACTAATTCGGCCAAGGTAAGAGAGGTTCTCCAGGGGCCAGTTAAAATCTGTGTTCCTTAAATGATTAATAAAAGTTTACAGGCATTTTACCCAACCTCTGAAGGTCAGCAGACAGCAGTAGCCATGGCCTACATAGGACAGGCAACATCAGATATAAGAAAAAAGTTACAGGCCGGGCGGTGGTGGCGCACGCCTGTAATCCCAGCACTCGGGAGGCAGAGGCAGGCGGAGCTCTGTGAGTTCGAGACCAGCCTGGTCTACAGAGCTAGTTCCAGGACAGGGTCCAAAACCACAGAGAAACCTTGTCTCGAAAAAACCAAAAAAAAAAAAGAAAAAAAAAGAAAAAAGAAAAAAGTTACAGCAAGTAGATGGGTTACAAGATTATACCTAGTAAAATTTGGAGAGACAAAAAAAAAGTGTTAAACAAGGGACAGAGAAAGAAAAGCGAAAGAGAGAGAGGCGGGAAGCAAAAGAAAGACAGGACTCAGACAGATAAGGAGCCTGGGCAACAGAAGATCAAAGACAAATGAAGAGGAACACTGGAACTGAGTAAAGAATACAAACTGGACACCTTATGAACTAGAAATTTGGGAAAAAGACGAATAAATGACTCGTTCCTCCCTGGTCACTTCTAAATGTATGACCAAAGCCTTTTGTTGACCAAAAGAGGGACTTTTGCTTTCGCTGCTGTTTTCAGTTCTTCAGGAGACACAGGCTGCTTGTCTGCCTCTGCCTCTACCACGCCCTCCTCACCAGGATGACCACCTCTCCCTGCCTTCACCGCTGAAGAAATCCTCACCTCCTAGCAACAGCCTTGGTGCTGTGCTTGCTCTAAAGCCTACATGAGCCCTGACTGCTCACTCTACAGTCTTGCTCCCCTCACCCATGTCAGACTGCGATACAGCAATCACAATGCTACCACAGGTGCCCTCCTGTGCCAGACTACTGCTCCTGTGCTGGGCTGACGTCGATGGACTGTGGATCCTACCAGCATCTGCATAAAGGACAGGCGAATGGCAAAATGGCAGGCTAAGCTGTGCCAGGCAGAGCCGAAAATGAGGGCGAAGCTTGCCAGGGGCACAAGGCTGGCGGTCCGAGCTAAGCAGGTACACAAGACTGAAGGTAAGCGGAAGGCGGGGGCAACATTGGTGGACAGGAAGCAAATGATCTGGGCCAGTAGCCTCCCTTCAGGGATGGCGGCCCGACCAGAACGCTGAACTTGTAGCTTTGATACAAGCTCTACAGATGGCAGAGGGAACGTCTATACTAACAGCAGGTATGCTTTTTGCCCTCACCTATATACGCAAAGCACTATACAGACAAAAAGGACTGTTGACATCTGCAGAAATTTTGAGCCTCCAGGAGGCCACACATTTGCCAAAGAAGATAGCCATCATACATTGACCAAGACTGAGACACCCAATGTAATGGCTAAGAAGATCATAAAAAAAAAAATCATCCTAAGGTTTGGGATGCCCAAGATAATCATGTCCCATAATAGACTTGCCTTTGTTGCCCAGGTAAATTAGGGTGTGGCCAAGACATTGGGGATCAATTGAAAATTGTGCTTACCAACCCCAAAGCTTAGGTCAGATAGATAGGATATATAAAATTCTAAAAGAACAAATTGACATAATTGGCCCTGGAGACCAGCAAAAATGACTGGACAGACCTCCCTCCCTCCTGTCCTGTTCTGGGTTCAAAACACCCCGGCAATCGCTGCCACTAGTTCTGTTGCCTGGCTAGTTAGCTGCTGCTCATGTATCCGCTGACAGTGGCTGACCCTGGTGATGAAATCCTGAGCTCAAGGCTTACACAGGGCAGGCACATCTGCTATAAGGTGTGCTTACATCACCTTTAAGGCTCTTCTTTCCTAGAGTCAGAAACCCACAGGGCTCTGATAATTTTTTAGTGTCTTTTGAAGCACAATATCAGACAGCAGAAGCAAAAGGCAATTCTGTTCTGTTCCTCCACTGTGTGTCTGGGACCTATTGACAGAAATTATTTTGTACAGTTTGAGATTTTTCCGGATCAGACCATTTTGTGCAGATAACTGCAGAGAAAAGCAAACACACCTAAAGCTTCCTTACCTCTTGACAGGTTTTGTTTTTCTACAGGAAAATCTTTCTTTAATCTGTGGGGTTATGAAATGATATGGCTTTCAAAAGATAAATAGATGTGGTTTAGTATATGATAAAATAGATGTCAATGGGATGTTAAAACTTTTTTTAATGCTGTACCTACAAATGTAAAGCCTGGGTAAGGTCAGTCTCAAAAAAAAGATATTTATGTCCTCATTGGCTGTCCTCTGGCTTTAGGGCTTTTTGTTTTGTTTAAAACATTTGTCATCCTATATTGCATTTTCTCTCATTGTTTGTTAAAGTTCTCACAATGGACACAACCCTGTACATTTGGATAAAGCTGATGCTACGGGATGCAATGGAAACCCATAAATGCCATGTGGTGCCAGCTGGACCGAAACTGACCTCTCCGGCACATTCTCTGGAGTTGAGGACAACACTCCCGGTGTCTACAGCAAAAGAGATTTGTCTTCATAATACTGAACTTGCCTCTTATGAGAAGGCATCCATGTGTTTCTTAGGACTGAGTTAAGCTCTTTGTAGTCAATAGACTATTATTGCCACAATGTTGGGTGCTATTCTCAGGTCTACAGTGGTTCACAATGTCTACCATGTAGTTACTTTCAAGCCTCATTCAGATAATTTTGCTAAGAGCTATTCTGCACACCCTAGAGATGTTCTACTATCATCTCCCAATACTGCTCTGCAAAGTATGAGTTATTTTGTCCCATCAGTTGTACTAGTTTTCATGTGGCTATTGTCTGAGCAAATCTTTCAGAGGTGGTGCTCCATAACAGGAGGGGCCTGGATCTGTTGTTTTTAGAAAAAGGGAGTCTTTGTGCTACACTCAGGTGTTTGAAGATGTGTGGATTGATATCTGGGTCTTCTATTCGGTTCCATTGGTCCTCCTGTCTGTTTTTATGCCAATACCAGGCTGTTTTCAGTACTGCTGCTCTGTAGTAGAGTTTGAAGTCAGGGATTGTGATGCCTCCAGAAGTTCTTTTATTGCCCAGGATTGTTTTGACTATCCTGGGTTTTTTGCTTTTCAAATTTAGTTGAGTACCGTTCTTTTGAGGTCTTTGAAGAATTTTTCTGGGCATTGCGTTGAATCTGTAGATTGCTTTTGGTGGAACTAGCTTTTGTAGACCAGGTTGGCCCCGAACTCACAGAGATCTGCCTGCCTCTGTCTCCCGAGTGCTGGGATTAAAGGCGTTGTGTGCCACCACTGCCCAGCAAATGAGTCTTTTTTCAAGCCTTTGCTATTGACATAATGTTTAAAATGAAATTCTGAGGCCTTTAGCATATTTCCAATACATAATTGATCAATTTCTGCATTCCCTTATGCTAGAGGATCTGGCAGTCCTGTCTGGCATCAGATGTGTATGTATATGAGACAATGCCTATTTTGGATACTTCTGCCTCATTGGCATTGCCAGGCAGGATCTTGTCATGTAGCCCATGCCGACCTTGTATTTCCTTTTTCCCATCTCCACATTCTACAGGCCGTTGAGTCAATATACCTTACCAGTGTCTGGCTTGGGTATATCCAGATCGTGTGTCATTTAGTACTGGTAGTTCAACAGTGCATTTGGGGGTTATTGTAAGGATTAGAAAAGCGTTTACAGTACTATACGCAGGAAAGTTTACTGCTTCTCCAATGTCTGTCTTTTTCTTTTCGGACTCCTTTGCTTGTGGACACTTGGTTCTGCAGGACCAGCACTGTTTCCTAAAGCCCGTTCTGACTGTCCTGGGAGGTTTTTCCTGAGTGCAGTGACGGGTGACAGTTCATATTTTCCTCGGACTATCCACGGCGTTGGAGGGTTTAGTTAAGTACTTTCCTAAACCTGGCTTATTTTGGACATTTTCCTTATTGAGTGGGAGATGCTGTTGGGGCTTTGGAGTTGGAAAAAAACAGTAGTCTGACAGGAACTAAACCAAAACCAAACCGCAGCCCTCTTTACTACAAGCCGGCCCTGCGACGTGTCCCCTCCGGGCCGCTACTTCCGCTAGGAGTCGCGCCAGGAAGTTCCGGATGTCCGTCCTGAAATCTCACACGGAACTTTCTTCATTGCACTTCCGTTGAGCTTCGCGCTGTTGTTTGTCCTGTACGACTACCCGTCCGCAAACGAATCTAGCCCGGGAACTAAGAATCCAGGGAAAGCAGTCGCCAGCCGGGAGCTTTCGGTTCCACACGCCCTCCGGACTGGCAAGATGTGTTCCCTGGGGCTGTTTCCCCCGCCGCCGCCTAGGGGTCAAGTCACCTTGTATGAGCACAATAACGAGCTGGTGACCGGCAACAGCTATGAGAGCCCGCCTCCCGACTTCCGGGGCCAGGTGGTCCGAGTGGGGATGCAGGGCTGCGTCTGAGGAAAGTGGGGCTCCCACGGGAGAATAAAGAGAACGAAATGTACTTTAGGCCTGTAGGGGATGCCAAGGCATGTGAGGAGGTCCTAGAAGTGGTAGAGAGAAGGAAGGATGCGCTGAGCCAGGTCTCTTCTCATATCAGTCCTGTGAAAAACGGTTGGGGTTGCAGATAAGGGCTAAAGTTTGTTTTTCTGTTTCACAAGTGTTTCATTTGGGAATATGGGAAAGGGGCCGTGAAATCTCTTAGCCAAGGCCAGCTATGGATTGGAGGTGGCAGGGGTTACCGGTAAGATCTGGGGAAGAGACTGACTCTTCTCCCATTTCTGAGGTATAGTGGATCAATCTTCCTGTCCTACACCTGACCAAGGATCCCCTAAAAACCCCTGGGAGGCTGGAGCATGGTACAAGAACTGCCTTCATCCATCACCGGGAACAAGTGTGGAAGAGGTGCATCAGTGTTTGGTGAGGCGAAGGGGTGCGTAGGCTTGGTCTCCAGAGCCTGGAGGAGTGGGAGGCATAAGGGGTGCATAGGCTTGGTCTCCAGAGCCTGGAGGAGTGGGAGGCATAAGGGGTGCATAGGCTTGGTCTCCAGAGCCTGGAGGAGTGGGAGGCATAAGGGGTGCATAGGCTTGGTCTCCAGAGCTGGAGGAATGATGTCACCACACCTCTGCTTTGGGCTGCTCTTGAAAAGGCTGCTTTATTCAATCTCTATCTTCCTATCAATAACAGCAGAAATCATATCAGTTAGCCCATCTAAAACCCAAGGCTTTATCAGAAGCTTCATCTATTCCGAATGGCTTGCCTTGATTTCTGGTGGTGCTCTCAGCACCCACCTCATGCCGTTCATTATTTGTTTTGAGCTTTTATCCGAAGCTCAGAAAAGTTAGGTAAAGGCTGTATTGGTTCTTGCATACATAGGTCACATGTAAGAGCTGAAGCTGTGTTTCCTGGCCACCATTTTTAGCTGTGTAGCCTTGGAAAATTTACTTAACTACTCTGTCCTTAAGTGAAACCTGTGTAGTATTAAATAGATGCCAAGATGGGCTGCAGAGATGGCTCAGGAGTTAAGAGCACTGACTGTTCTTCCCGAGGACCCTGGTTCAATTCCCAGCTCCCACATGGCTGCTCTTTGCTGTCTGTAACTCCAGCTCCAGGGGACCCGACACCCATGGCCAAACACAAATGCGTGTAAATTAAAACAGAGCCCCCCAAGTTAGTTGACATTACCAGATTGGGTTACAAAGCACTATAAAAAATAGATGCAAAACACTTAGAGGCCTGTCCTGGCACATACTAATCCCTTGAAATGTTTGCTGTCACTGTTGTCATTTCCGTTACCTGTAAGGAGTTACCACATAAATCGGGTGTGGTAGTGCACGCCTGTAGTCAGACACATAAACCCGGTGTGGTAGTGCATGCCTGAAGTCAGACACTGGGCAGGGGACCAACATGTCCTTCTTAGCTGTAATGTAAGATTGAGGCCAGCCCGGACTCCATGAGCCTCTCAAAACAGCCAACCAAATCAAAAAGTAAACAAAACAGAAGCAGTAGGATTGTGGTGATCGTTAAATTGGACTCTGGCACATTACAGGCATATTTACTGATCAGTTACAGCCAGCTTTCTCAGGTTTGCTCTTCCCCTTTTGCTGTCCTACTTGCTCCTCAAGTCTTACTCTGCTCCCCGGGTCTCTTCTCTATTCTGGAGGTTCAGGCTACTCCACCATTTTTTTTTGCCCTGGAGTCCTTAAGTAGCTTCTTAACTAATTCCTTTCTCCATTATGGACTATTCTAATTTCAAATTGACCTTTCTGAAATGCTTAAGACACTTGCTTAAGACACTTTGATGGGGGCTGGAGAAATGGCTCAGCGGTTAAGAGCACTGACTGCTCTTCCAGAGGACCCAGGTTCAATTCCCAGCAACCACATGGCAGCTCACAACTGTCTGAAAAACCAGTTCCAGGTGATATGACACCTTCACACCAATGCACATAAAATGAAGATAAATAAATCATAAAAAAAGACAAATGATGATTTGTCATTCACTGAAAGTAAGGTTGATGCTCTCTTTCTCTCCCTTCCCCCTCCCTCCCTCCCTCCCTCTTGTCTTTTTGAGACAGGATCTCATCTTAATCAGTATATAGCCCTGGCTGGACAGAACTCACTATTTAGACCAGGTTGGCTGAGGACTCTCAGGGTTCTTCCTGCATGCTGGAATTAAAGTTGTGAGCTACTACACCTGGCCAAGCCCCCAATCCCCACCACCCCCAATCCATGAGATTTAGTTGCCTCACCTGTAAGTGTGTAAGTGGGCAACCTGTCATTTAGGTTATTCTGAGAAATGAAAGGGCCAGCCAGATTGGGAGGCAGAGGGTAGGCCAGGCATGGTAACACACCCCTTTAATCCCAGCATTTGGGAGGCAGAGGCAGGTGGATCAAGGCCAACTTGCTCTACAAAGTAAGTTCTAGGGCAGCCAGGACTTTCCACTGAGAAACCCTGTCTTGGGGAAAAAAGCAGTATGTGAAGTGCTTGCTGCTTAGTTGCACTCATTAAACATACAGTACCTCCTGTAAAAAACAAAAGGAGGCCTCGTACTCACTGTGCTGCTAAGAATCTTGAAATTCTAATCCTCCAATTTTTACCTGCCCGGTACTGAATTACAGGCCTGTGCTACCACGCCTGACTCGTGCTGGCAGGGGCTGCACCAGGGCTTTGCTGATGCTCGGCAGGTGTGCACCAGTGCCACACCCACCCTCTGTGTGTGTTTGCTGAGTGAGACCTGTTAGGGGACTTGTGACAGGAGGAGAGTAACTGTTGTTTTTTTCTACTTATGAGGCGTGATGTGGGCCTCTTTGGAGTCCTGAATGAAATTGCAAATTCGGAGGAAGAAGGTCAGTACCCCTCCAGTCCCCTGTACTTGTAAGCTTGTCTCCTCTTCATACTTTCCCCAAACTCACCCTGTTAGCCCATCTCCCGTAGCCTGCTGTTTTCTTTCTCTTCTGTGTACCCTGGTGGGGGCCCCAGAGTAGGTACTGGGAGGGAAGGTGCCTAGGCCTATCCAGTGCTGGGCACAAGGATTAGAGTTTTGACTCTGTCCTCATCTAAGAACATGGCTAGTAAGATGCAATCAGAGCTGTCTCTCTAACCCCGCAGTGTTTGAATGGGTGAAGACAGCATCCAGCTGGGCCCTAGCTCTCTGTCGCTGGGCCTCCTCCCTCCATGGCTCCCTGTTCCCACACATGTCTGTAAGTTTGGCTTCCTCCCCACCTCCTTCCTTTGTAGGCAGGGCTGGGTGGGGTGTGGGAAGTGAAGGTGGAGGTGAGCTCCTGTGTATGCAGTCTCTTTCTGTTGTATTCTTACAGCTCAGGAGCGAAGATCTGATTGCTGAATTCGCCCAGGTAACTAATTGGTGAGTGTGCACACTCTGGCACCTGTGGGACAGAAGTTCTGAAGTTTGGAAATTCCTTTGGGGGGAGAGAGGTCAAGGCAGAGACTCCTTCATATTGTTACCTTGTTCTGCTAGTTTTAGCTCAACTCCCTTCAAGCTAGAGTCGTTTGGAAAGAGAGAACCAAATTGGCCTGTGGGCCAGTCTGTAGAGGTGGTTTTTCATTTTTGTTTTGTCTTATTTTTCTAGACAACTAGCTATCCTGGATAGAACTTGCTCTCTAGATCAGGCTGGCCTCAAACTCAGAGATCACCTCTGCCTCCCGAGTGATGGGATTTAAAGGTGTGTGCCACTGCCTCCTGGCAGTGGGGGTGTTTTCTTCATTGATGATTGACATGGGAAGGCCCAGCTCACTATGGTGGTCCTGTGATGTAAGACAGCAGACTGCAGTCTGACACAGTAGCCCATCCCAGCACTCAGAAGCAGATGGGTCTCTGAGTTAGAGGCCAGCCTGGTCTGTATCGTGAGTTACATAGTGAGACACTGTCTCAAAAACAAAAAAGGCGGTAGTGGCGCACACCATTAATCCCAGCACTTGGGAGGCAGAGGCAGGTGGATCTCTGTGAGTTTGAGGCCAGCCTGGTCTACAGAGCGAGTTCCAGGACAGGCTCCAAAGCCACAGAGAAACCCTGTCTCGAAAAAGCCAAACAAAACAAAACAACCTACCTAGCCACCTACCCCACCCCCCCACCCTACTCCCCAGAAAAAAGCAGACTGAGCAAGCCAGCTAATGTTGCCACAGCACAGCCTCTCCTCCAGTTCCTGCTGCAGTCCCTAAGAGCCTTGGTTTCCTACCCTCACTGCTCTTGGATGCTGGGTTATAAGCTATAAGATGAAGTAAACACTTTTCTCCCCAAGTTGCTTTTGGCTGTGGTGTTTATCACAATAGTAGAAACCCTAACTAAGATGCTCCTCAGAAAGGAACAAAAAGAAAACTGAGCGTCCCTTTCCTGTGTGGGAAGGAAGAAGGGAGTCTGAGTAGCTAGGCTGTTGGAGGAGGAGGAGGTGCAGCTACTGTCTTCATGGTCATTCCCCCACAGGTCAAACTGCTGCTTACGGGTCTTTGCATGGCACCCTCACACCAACAAGTTTGCGGTGGCCCTGCTGGACGACTCCATCCGTGTGTATAATGCCAACAGGTGCGTGGCTGTGACTGTTCCCATCCTCTGCCCTTGGTGGGCTGGTCTGTAGAACTAGAACTGGTTGGGGACACTCCGTAATTGATTGTGTCCTTTCTATATCTAACTTCTTTTTTCTAAGATGGGGTCTCTGCTAATCTTGAACTCAGAGATCCACCTGCCTCTGCTTCCTTAGTGCTGGGATTAAAGGCGTGCGCTATGATGCCCAGTATATATCTTTAATCTTCTGCTTCTGTCCCATAATACCCCATGTGCTTGAACCCCTTTTTCCCCATGCGCTTGAACCATTTTTTAATTTTTATTATTATTATTTCTTTTTTTTTTTTTTTTTTGGTTTTTCGAGACAGGGTTTCTCTGTGGTTTTGGAGCCTGTCCTGGAACTAGCTCTTGTAGACCAGGCTGGTCTCGAACTCACAGGGATCCGTCTGCCTCTGCCTCCCAAGTGCTGGGATTAAAGGCGTGCGCCACCACCGCCCGGCTTATTATTTCTTTTTGATCAGATCCTGTGCTGAGGATCAGACCAGGACTTTGTATCGGCAGAATACCAGAGTTACTGCTGAGCCTCGTCCTTAGGCCCGTGGGTCAGCTTTCTTCTGTGGGGTTTTACCTTTTAGTTCTGCTTTTTTTTTTTGAGATAGGGTTTCTGGTTGTCCTTGAACTTACTCTGTAGACCCGGATGCCCTCAAACTTTCAGCAACCTGTCTTAGCCTGCCTCCTACCCTGGGATTAAAGGCGTGCCCCACCACACCAAGCCTGTTTTGACCTTCTTTTAAAAATTTTTTAAAAATTACTTATTTTTTATACTTTATTTTTACTTTATGAGCATTGGTTGATGGTTTGTCTGCATGTACGTCTGTGTGAGGATCTCCTGGAATTGGAGTTACAGACAGTTGTAAGCTACCACGTGAGTGCTGGGAATTGAACCCTGGTCCTTCAGAAGAGCAGCCAATGTTTAACTTCTAAACATTCTCTCCAGCCCCTAAATTTTATTTTGTATGTGTTTGAGTGTTTTGGCTGCCTGTATGCCTGTGTGCTGTGTGCATGCAGTGTCTGTGGAGGTCAGAAGAGGGCAGCATATCCCCTGGAAGCGGGGATACAGAGTTGTGAGCTGCCCTGGCCTCTGAGCCATTTCTCCAACACCCTGTTTTATCTTTTCAACTGGACTCAGGTTCCCTGAGCTTAGTGTCCCTGCTTTGACTCAGTTTCCCTCTCTTTACTCTAGCACTATAGTTCCCTCCCTGAAGCATCGCCTACAGAGAAACGTGGCAGCACTGGCCTGGAAGCCCCTCAGTGCCTCTGTCTTGGCTGTGGCCTGCCAGAGCTGTATTCTCATCTGGACCCTGGACCCCACCTCCTTATCCACAAGGTGAGTTCTGGCAGCCTGTCTTGACCTGTCCTGTCCTGAGGGTCATTCCAGGAGCCTTTGGGGGTCTACAAGTTACCCTCTTCACAGCACTTCTAGGGTTGTGGAGAAGCAGATGTAAGGGCAGGTGGGTGCTAAGACGCTTTGTCTAGACAAAGGGACAGAACTTAGAGGTTTCTGGGATCATGGGAGGACATGTCTGTGGATCATACACTGTCAGAGTTATAAAGTAGAGTAGGGACAAATAGAGACCTGAGTAGAAACCATAAAAACTGTAACAACTGCCAGTCGATGGTGGCACATGCTTGTAATCCCAGCACTGGGAGGCAGAGGGTGGATCTCTGAGCTCAAGCCCAGCCTGGTCTACAGAGCAGGTTCTAGGACAGCCAGGACTGCACAGAGAAACCCTGTCTCAGGAGGAGTGGGGGATAATCTCCCTGAGAACTAAAAATAAAACCAGCAGAATTCTAAAATTGTGAATAAATAAAAAACCTTGTGTCCAGCTCCAGCTGTGGGAAAGCGAGGATAGACAGACAGACAGACAGAATGGACAGAAGTCTGGCGTGGTGACACAAGATGCTGAGGAGCTGAGGGCAGACTGAGGCAGATAAAGATGGTGATACACATCTTTATCCCAGCAGCCTCTGTGAACTCAAGACCAGCCTGGGCAACATAGGGGACTGCTTATCTTGAAAAAAATTTTTTTAAAATATTTATTTACTTATTATGTATACAATATTTTGTCTGTGTGTATGTCTGCAGGCCAGAAGAGGGCACCAAACCTCATTACAGATTGTTATGAGCCACCATGTGGTTGCTGGGAATTGAACTCATGACCTTTGGAAGAGCAGGCAATGCTCTTAACCACTGAGCCATCTCTCCAGCCCATTATCTTGAAAAATAAAACAGAATTCTCTTATTCTCTTTCACACCTCGCTTTCCTCTGCCACCCGCCACTCCTGCTCACCCTTTCTGAGCTGAAGGGTCCTGATGTAACTTGGGCTGCAGGCATGGAACAAAAACAAAACAAAACAAAACATAAATGCTGGTGCAATCCAAGTAATTTCTTTTTTTTTCTATATTTATTTATTTATTTATTTATTTATTTATTATTTATTTATTTTTTTAATTTATTTATTATGTATACATATTCTGTCTGCGTGTATGTCTGCAGGCCAGAAGAGGGCACCAGACCTCATTACAGATGGTTGTGAGCCACCATGTGGTTGCTGGGAATTGAACTCAGGACCTTTGGAAGAGCAGGCAATGCTCTTAACCACTGAGCCATCTCTCCAGCCCTATATTTATTTATTTATTATGTATACAATATTCTGTCTGTACGTATGTCTGCAGGCCAGAAGAAGGCACCAGACCTCATTCCAGATGGTTGTGAACCACCATGTGGTTGCCGGGAATTGAACTCAGGACCTTTGGAAGAGCAGGCAATGCTCTTAACCTCTGAGCCATCTCTCCAGCCCCCTGTTGTAGTAATTTTAAAGTCTTTTTAATTGTACAAAACATCGGCAGTATGGTAATACTGAGTCACGTGTCTTTGGTTGTCCATTGAGATAGGGTCTAAGAGCAACACTGAGCTCAAACTTCAGTCTAGGTGAGGCTGGCCTTGAACTCTTCCCCCCCCCCCCCCCAGTGAAAGGACAACAGGAGCATCCCACCACACTGTTTCCTAGGAAATATTTTTAAAGGTTTTTTTTTTTTTTTTTAATATTTATTTATTATGTACACAGTGTTCAGCCTCCATGCCTGCAGGCCAGAAGAGGGCACCAGATCTCATTACAGATGGTTATGAGCCACCATGTGGTTGCTGGGAATTGAACTCAGGACCTCCGGTAGAGCAGTCAGTGCTCTTAACCTCTGAGCCATCTCTCCAGCCCTTAAAGGTTTATTTTACTTTTATTTATTTATTTTTTTGGATTTTCCAAACAGGTTTTCTCTCTGTAGCCCTGGCTGTCCTGGAACTCACTCTGTAGACCAGGCTGTGCTTGAACTCAGAGACCGCCTGCCTCCGCCTCCCGAGTGCTGGGACTAAGGAGGTGCAGCACCACTGCTGCCGAGTTTTGTTTTTAATCTTATGGGTGTTTTGTCTATGTGTATATCTGTGTGACATGTGCACGCAGCACCTGAGGAGGCCAGGAGAGAGTGATGCACCCTGGACTGCAGTTACAGGTGATTATGAACCTCCATGTGGGTGCTGGGAACTGAACTGGATCCTCTGGAAGAGCCGCCAGTGCTCCTAACCACTGAACCATCTCTCCATACCCCTTCCTAGCAAATTAAATTTTTTTTTCCTAAAAAGAAGCCAGCAAAGTTTTATTGAGAAGTAGAGTAACTGTTCTTGTAGAAGGGAGGTTCTAAAGAAATGGGCTGCTCTTTTTTTTTGTTTTGTTTTGGTTTTGGTTTTTCGAGACAGGGTTTCTCTGTGGCTTTGGAGCCTGTTCTGGAACTAGCTCTGTAGACCAGGCTGGTCTCGAACTCACAGAGATCCACCTGCCTCTGCCTCCCGAGTGCTGGGATTAAAGGCGTGCGCCACCATCGCCCGGCTTGGGCTGCTCTTTGAAATGTTTTTATTTTAGGGATGGGGAGGTGGCTCAGGAGGGAATAGTTTCAGGGGCTTTTCTGGCCATCTTGGGCACTCCATACACATGGTCGCTGTTATACATGCATGCAAAACAGTCAAACACATAAAATAATAAAAGATTTTTGATCACGTGTGTATGTCACATGTTACAGGGAGCTCTCAAGCTGAGCTGGTTTGAGAAGATAGGTGCCCTTCACTGTAAAGATGAATCATGTCAGTGGCCCAGTGGGAATGGAAGAGCCAGGTCCCAGGGGTAGATGTCAGTTTACACACAGCTCTTTTTGGTAGACAGGAAGTTGTGGGCACATAAAGGTGGGAGATGTTCTGATAAGGAAAGGTGATTGGTGCTGGGATTGAGAACATAAGACCAGTGGAGGTGGGACCCTTGAGGTAATGTCCTTGGTAACCCAGCACAGTGACTCCAGCATAAGTCTCTTAGACTCACTGTCTGGGCAGTCTTCTGGAAATGGGACTGCAGCTTCTGCCTTTTCTGTATGTATCTCTGGCTGTCCTAAACTTGCTCTGTAGAGTAGGCTGGACTCGAACTCAGGGATTCAGCTGCCTTTGCCTGCCAAGTGTTAGGACTAAAGTCATGTGCCACCACCACCCAGCCAGCTTCTGACTTTTAATCCTGGCTCCTGCCCTGAAAACCACAGGTTCTCTGTAGACCTTCAGATTTAAACTCCAGCATTATCATTTTCCCAGCCTGAATTGAGGTTAGAGGCTATGAATTAGGGATTCTGGTTTTCACTTTGTATTGTTTGGGTGCTGGCAGAGGCCAGAAGAGGGCATTGATCCGCTGTAGCTGTAGGTGGTTTTGAGTGTGTGTGTGCACACATACACACACACAAACACATTGAGTGCAGACTCCTGCCCTCGAAAGGAGCAAGTGTTCTTAGCCATTTACCCTCTGGCTGCCTTGGTGTATTTGTTTACCATCTGTGTTCTTGTTTTTTCAAGATGGATTTTCTTTTTGTAGCCCTCGCTGTCCTGGAACTTGTTCTGCAGACCAGGCTGGCCTCAAACTCAAGAGATCCACCTGCCTCTGCCTTGCAAATGCTGGGATCAAGAGCATTTCCATCTCCCCCAACCTGTTATCATCTTTTTACCCTGTCCCTTTTGTTTATCCTGCAGACCCTCCTCTGGCTGTGCTCAGGTATTATCTCACCCTGGGCATACACCGGTCACCAGCTTGGCTTGGGCCCCTAGTGGGGGGCGGCTGCTCTCAGCCTCACCTGTCAGTGCTGCTGTTCTGGTGAGTGGTTCCCACCCCTCTGTGGTGGAAAACTTGGGGGAGTGAGATTGTCTCTCTTCACTTTATCTAGTGAAGGAGCTATCCTCAGATCTCACACTGAGGTAGCCAACATTGTAATCATAAACCGAGGTCTTCCCTAGGCCTTTGTGCATCGAAGAGGGTGGCCTGAGTGAGCTGATTGATAACACTGAGTTTCTACATCACCTCCTTTGATCTTAGGTATGGGATGTCTCAACAGAAATCTGTGTCCCCCTTCCTTGGTTCCGAGGAGGAGGGGTTACCAACTTGCTGTGGTCCCCAGATGGCAGCAAAGTCCTGGCTACTACTCCTTCAGCTGTCTTTCGGTGAGTGGGTGAAAAGCCAAGATTCCAGAGAAAGGGCACCTGACTCTGGGGACTGCAAGATGAGACAGTCCAGGTTTGAAGCATGAAGGCCCCAGGCTGTAATCTTTGTCTTTCTCTGGCACAGAGTCTGGGAGACCCAGATGTGGACTTGTGAGAGGTGGCCAACTCTGTCGGGGCGCTGTCAGGTAAGAGGGGCCTATGGCCCACAGACGTTGGGAGGAAGGGGATGTTAGTAGGCTTGGCTCCCCATCTCTGTTTCTCTCCTGCTGTAGTCCTCTTCCAGACCTCTTTTCTCCTGGCTTTTCCTTCCTGTCCCCAGACCGGCTGCTGGAGCCCAGATGGAAACCGACTGCTCTTCACTGTGCTGGGGGAGGCGCTGATTTACTCCTTGTCATTCCCGGACCCGTGTGGTGAGTTACAGCACTGCAGAGGGAGACAGCAGCCTGTAGAGTGCACCGGGGGTGAAGGACGCACGGAAACCTAGGAACCATCACTGCACATTAGAAACCTCTGCCCTTGCAGGGACAGAGAAGGGACACGTTGGAGGTGCGAAGTCAGCAACAATTGTGGCAGATCTTTCTGAGACAACAATACAGACACCAGATGGAGAGGAGAGGTGGGTTTCAGTGCCCGTGGGAGGAGGGGTGAGAAGTCGGGAGAGCCACACTGACTGCACCTGTCCTGGCACAGGCTCGGGGGAGAGGCCCACTCCATGGTTTGGGACCCTAGTGGTGAACGCCTGGCTGTGCTCATGAAAGGTAAGGGTAAAGAGAATGGGGCTTTGTTGAGACAGGGTCTCTGATTAGCCCTGGCTGTCCCAGAACTTACAGAACTTACTCACTGGATTAAAGGCATGTGCCATTACACCCACTAGAGAAAAGGTGCCTTTCTTAAGCCACAGCCTGACAGACTTGACAGCACCAGCGCTGTTGTTCTCTGCCCTTGCCTTCTGGGACCTGGCTTCTAGAGTTTCCTGTATTAGCGGAACCGTTTCTTACAGGAAACCCACGGGTACAGGATGGGACTCCCATCATCCTCCTTTTTCGAACTCGGAACAGCCCTGTGTTTGAGCTTCTTCCGTGGTAAGTGCTGAGCAGACGTGTAGGTCTGGCCTCCGCAGCCCGTCCCCACATACAGCTACAGAAACTTCCTGCTGCCCTTGGCCTCACCTCTTCCCCTTCTTGCCACAGTGGCATTATCCAGGGGGAGCCAGGGGCCCAGGCTCAGCTCATCACTTTCCATCCTTCCTTCAACAAAGGGGCCTTGCTCAGTGTGGTGAGTAGACAAGGGCTTGGCCGTGTGCGCATGAACATGCTCTGTAGGGTCTCCTGGATGGCTAGAGACCCAGTGGTTTGAGCCTGTCACAGGCCACTTCTAGGTCCATGCTCTTGACTCCTTTTCCTACCCGTTTTCTGCAGTGCTGGTCCACAGGCCGAATCGCCCACATCCCTTTGTACTTTGTCAATGCCCAGTTTCCACGCTTTAGCCCAGTCCTTGGCCGGGCCCAGGAGCCCCAAGCTGGAGGTGGAGGCTCTATTCATGAAGTGCCACTATTTACTGAGACACCACCAACCTCTGCCCCTTGGGACCCTCTTCCAGGACCACTACCTCCTCAGCCCCACTCCCCTCACTCCCACATGTAAATAAAGTCTCTGGGTTCTATTCATTTTCTAGTGTGTTGCTGGGTATAGTAGAAAAAAAGGAGTGGGGCCACGGGCCAAGACTGTACTGTCTCTTCCTAGCTACCTGCAAATTTGATCAAGTTATTTAGTCCTCAGATGGCTTCCTTTTTCTTGTTTTTTAAAGATTTATTATGTATATGGTGTTCTGCCTGCAGGCCAGAAGAGGGCACCATATCTTATTCTAGATGGCTGTGAGCCAGTATGTGGTTGCTGGGAATTGAACTTAAGACCTCTGAAAGAGTAGCCAGTGTTCTTAACCTGTGAATCTCTTCTGCCCCTTATTTTTTTTTTTAAAAGGTTTATTTATTTATTATGTGTACAACATTCTTTCCATGTATGCCTGCAAGCCAGAAGAGGGCACCAGATCTCATAGATGTCTGTGAGCCATCATGTGGTTGCTGGGAATTGAACTCAGGACCTCTGGAAGAGCAGTCAGTGCTCTTAACCTCTGAGCCATCTCTCCAGCCCTGCCCCTTATTTTTTAAAGATTTAATACTTATGTGTGTGTATCACATGTGTCCAGTGCCCACAGAGTCAGTAGGGGGGTTGGATCTTCTGGACCTGGAGTTATAGACAGTTATGTGAGCCGCTGTGTAGGTGCTGGGAATCGAATCTGGCTCCTCTCCTAGGGCAATAATACTCTTAACTGCTGAGCATCTGCCCAGCCCACTGACGGCTGTCGGTGTTTGCAAAGCTGAGAACGCTAGGGCTGTCCATAGGATGCTGTACTTACTAAGTCTGAGAAAATGACCGGGCTGGTAGATAAGGGCCTGGGTCGGTGAGAGATGAAATTTTATTGGACTACAGAATTTGCAAGGGGTGTAGTTGCTGGGTGCTGGGCAAGAGTGGCACGGGCCATGTTTAGGGCACCTTCTCGAGTGTGGTGCCCACCAATGAAGCCACTGGCATGGACGAAGATGCAGCCAGGGATCCCACTGACTTGGTCCAGGGCCTCATCCCGAAGTCCTCGCCATGGCTCTGGCAGGGGCAGCCTATGTAAGAACAAAGGGAGGCATGAGGAGACTCCAACAGTGCTCAAACACCTGAAGGTAGGCAGGGTAGTTTTGGGGGACTCACCGGCTTTGAAATGAGTGAGGCTCCTTGGGTACACATTGGACTCGCCACTGTCCAGCCTGATCAGTGTAGATAACAAAGGTGATGGCTACTGGTGGGGACAGCTCAGATTCTAGGTGGTAAAGATGCTCTTTCCAAGGGCATCCGCCTCGTGCAAGTTCCACTATCTTCCCACTTGGGTCCACCTGAAAGGGAAACAGTATGTGGCTAGGTCTATGTAGGAGCAGAAGGCCCAGTTGACCAGATGGCCCAGAAGCATCCCTGGCCCTCAGGCCACCTGCCCAGTTTACCTTGAATCGCTGGGCCAGGGCCTCTTCTACCAATGCCCGGGCTGGCAGCCAGCTATGCTGGTAGAAATTCAGTCTCTGCAGAAACTCTTCTTGTACCAGGTCCATTGCACGCCTGAACCCTGCCTGGGAATGGTGAAATCACAGAACATGATCCCAGGCCTTGGATGGAAGGCATCTGTCCTTCCTTTGTCCTCGAGTTCTACTGTGACGCAGGCCAGCTCACCTCAGTGTCTTGGTTGGGCTGGTTCCAGGTGGGATTGAGCCGAGCCACCCGAGCACTCAGTGTAGTGGTCAGCGCATACCGCGGCTCCCCTTCTTCCCACTGCGAGATCCCATTGTCCACTGCGTCTACCTCTTCCACGAAGTTCTCATACATCTAAAGCAGCAGCGGGGAGGTAGGCTTGAGCATACCCATCATGGTAAAGTTGGTATCGGTTTCAGAGTGCAAACACTTTCTCACAATAGCCCCGAGTGTCTCACCATTGACCAGATGGGAGGAGGGAAGACAGCAGCTTGGTGTTAGTTAGGACTGAGATTCAGGTCACTCGAAGATATATGCCCAGGGGGCTTGCTGACTTTATTTCATTGAAGTTTTTTATATATTTTGTGTATGGGTGCTCTGCATGTACACCTGCAGCCAGAAGAGGGCGCCAGACTTCATTACAGGTAGTGAGCCACCGTGTGGGAACTGAACCTCTGAAAGAGCAGCTGGGCCAACCTTCCAGTCCTCATAACAAAATTAGCTGGGCACTGTGGCACACATTTAATCCTAGCACTAAGGAGGCAGAAGCAGGCAGATCTCTGGCCTGCTTGGTCTACAAGCCAACCTGGTCTACATTATGAGTTCCTGGACATCCAGGCCTACATAATAAGATCCTATCTCAAAAAAAAAAAAAAATTGCTTTGCTTGTATGTATGCCTGTGCACAGTGTGTATGCCTAGTGCCAGTGGAGGCCTGAAGAGGGCATCAGATCCCCTGAAACTCACAGATGTTTGTGAACCATCATATGGATGTTGGAAACTGATCCTGTCCTCTGGAAGTAGATCCTGTGCTCTTTTCCAGCCTGGCTATGATTTTGAACAGGGATTTCAGTTCCTATGTACGATTGTGGAAATGGATTCCTGGGCCAAGGAAGGGAAGAGTATGTGGGCTAAGTAAGCTGCAGAGCAAATGAATGAGACAGAAGGTCTGGCAAATACAGTGGGAAAGAGCTGAGACGTGGGGCTTTGAGATGAGGCCATGTGTTTCAGCTTATACAATACGTACCATGTGTTATCAGCATATACCATTATGTTAGGAGCTGCAGCATTTGAGTTTGAAGGAATAGTAGAATACACCTCAAATCCTAGGGCAGAACCAGCATAAGCTATTCTTGACAAACTCCCCTACAAAATGCACTTCCATACTAGTCCCATGCGGGATGTGTAGAAAGAGCACTAGTCTCAGAGAGAATCGAAAAAGTTAACTTCTCTCTGCACAGCACCCCTTGTCTGTACCAAGCCTTGATAGTCACTTAAAACTGGCTAGCCGGGCGATGGTGGCGCACGCCTTTAATCCCAGCACTCGGGAGGCAGAGGCAGGCGGATCTCTGTGAGTTCGAGACCAGCCTGGTCTACAGAGCTAGTTCCAGGACAGGCTCCAAAGCCACAGAAAAACCCTGTCTCAAAAAACAAACAAACAAACAAAAAAAACAACAAAAAAAAACTGGCTAAATCAGCTACTTAGAAAACCCATCAGCAGAGGAAACAAATGACCCCAGTTGTTTAAAGCCTTGCCATTCCCAAAACTGTTACCCTAGTCACTACAAACGGGAGCAGATGCTGGAGAACTAAGCTTGAGGCCTGAACTCAGCAGCCTACCTGCAAAGTGAACCTCGGGGTGACGGAGACTGGATGGATCTGAGGGTTGACCAGTGAATTTCACAGGAATAGGGTTAAGTGTTGTCCTTGGTAGTGTTTGGCCTGAACTTGGAGATGCTTCTGCAATCTGTCCCTTTCCTCCTGAGCCTGCCAACTACTGAGCACCAGTGAATTATGGAGATACTGAGAGATGTACGATACATCTCTGAGCCCAATGCCTTTGAGTATAAGCAGCCTTATCTGTTTAGTTTGGTCAGGTTTTTGAGTCAGGATCCAGACTGGCCTGGAACTCAAGATCCTCCTGTCTAAGCCTCTCAAGTGTTGGGTGAAGTGTGTATACCACCACGCCTGGAATAATTGGGTTTCTTTTTTTTTCTTTTTAAATATATGGCACAAAAAAGACTAGAAAATGCTGCTTTCAAAGTCCTTCCCCAGACTAGTGTGGGAATGTACACTTATAAGTCCCGACTTAAGAGAAGGAAGCATACTGCTTAAGTCACAAGTTCAAGACCAGCCTGAGCAATATAGGCAGAACCTATCTCAAAATAATAAAGTAGTAAGACCCCTTTCCTAAACACTAATGTCCAGTCCTCTCCACTCCAGGACATACCTGATGGGGAGACTGACTGTTGGGTCCCTTTGGTGGGCTGAGTAAGAATGGCCCCTATAAGCTTATATATTTGAATGCTCAGGCATTAGGAGTGAGGCTACTTGAGAAAGGTTAGGAGGTGTGGCCTTGTTGGAGGAAGTCAAAAGACAAGCCTTGCCTGCCCACCTGGATGTAGAATTCGCAGTTACTTCTTCAGCATTATCTGCCTGCATGCCAATATGCTCTCCACCATGAGGCTATGGACTAAACCTCTGAAACCATACACAAGCCCCAGTTAAATGCTTTCTTTTCTTTTCTTGTTTTTTTTTTTTTTGTTTTTTTTTTTTTGTGTGTGTGGTTTTTCGAGACAGGGTTTCTCTGTGGCTTTGGAGCCTGTCCTGGAACTAGCTCTTGTAGACCAGGCTGGTCTCGAACTCACAGAGATCCGCCTGCCTCTGCCTCCCGAGTGCTGGGATTAAAGGCGTGCGCCACCACCGCCCGGCTAAATGCTTTCTTTTATAGAGTTGCTGTGGTCATAGTGTCTCTTCACAACAACAGAACCGTGACTAAGACAGTCCCCACAATCAGTAACTGGCAGGCCTAGTCCAGTGCTGCATCACCCGTGCCGTTCCTGGCCAGCTGGGTGGGGTGTAAACAGTCCCTACCTTGTCATAGAGGGTGTCCACCACGCTGTCCTCTTCACTAGTGCCCAGCAACTGGGCCAGTAGCTTATGCCCGAAGTGCAGATAGACAAGTCCCGCACTGCTCAACTTCGTCTGCCATGGCTTCCCAGGGCACAGGGAACTCATGGTTTCTGTAAAAGTCCTGAGGAGCACAGGGAGGGGCTGCAGTGGAGGAGCTGGTCCAAAAGTCTAGTGTGTGCGCAAGTTTATATCCTGGGTATCAGCAGGATGGGAAAAGGAAACCCACTCGAATGATGTTGGCTTTTCCTCCAGTGCCAACATAGGCCTTGGTTGAAAGTTCCTATTCCTGCATTCACTCAACAACGGCTGGAACTCATTGCTTACTGTATGCCAGGCTGTGTTTTGCAACCTAAGCTCCTGTCCTTTACAGTTCGCGTAGGGACGGCAAACAGCAGCAGCTGTGGTTCACAGGACCTCGAGGACCCGACCTCCAGGTGCTCAAATCCTTTAGGTAAAACGGGACAGTGTTTGCCTAGAAGACACACATATCCTCCTGTATATATATTTTTTAAAACATTTTCTTATTTATTATGTATACAGTGTTCTGTCTGTCTCTATGCTTGCTGGCCAGAAGAGGGCACCATGTCTCATTACAGTTGGTTGTGAGCCACCATGTAGTTGCTGGGAATTGAACTCAGGACCTCTGGAAGAGCAAGTGCTCTTAACCTCTGAGCCATCTCTCCAGCCCTCCTGTATATTTTTTGTTTTGTTTTGGTTTTTGGAGTCAGGGTTTCTCTGGGTAGCTCTGGCTGTTCTGGAACTCACTCTGTAGACTAGACTGGCCTCAACTCAGGAGATTTGTATGCCTTTGCTCCCAAGTGCTAGGATTAAAGGCATTTGATACCACAACCGGCTATAAAATTTTTCTCTTGGGACTGGAGAGATGGCTCAGTAGATAAGACCACTGACTATTCTTTCGGAGGTCCTGAGTTCAATTCCCAGCAACCACATATGGCTCACAACCATCTATAATGAGATCTGGTGCCTTCTTCTGGCCTAGCAGGCATACATGCAGACAGACACTGTGTAGATAATAAGTAAATAAATTAAAAAATTTTTCTCTTGATGGTAATTTTTTTTTTTTTTTTTTTTTTTTTGGTTTTTCAAGACAGGGTTTCTCTGTGTAACAGTACAGTCCTGGCTGTCCTGGCTTTGTAGACCAGGTCAAACTTGCTCACAAATGATGACCTTTATCATGATCTTCCTGTCTTTACTTCCTAAGTGTTGGGGCCCTATTCTTCCACCTGTATCTTTTCTTTTTCTTTTTTTCAAGACAGGATTTCTCTAGCTTTGGTGCCTGTCCTGGAACTAGCTCTTGTAGACCAGGCTAGCCTGGAACTCAGAGATCGGCCTCCCAAGTTCTGGGTAAAGGTGTGCACCACCACTGCCTAGCCTCCTCCTGTATCCTTTCGATCATCTCTAGATTACCTGCGATGCCTAATAGGATACAGATGTTAGGTAGGTGGGTGTTATACTTTAGAGACAAGGAAAGTCTACATTCCGTGCAGATGCTCTTTACTTACATATTTCCTTAAAAAAAAAAAAAAGAAGAAGAAGCAGCAGCAGCAGCCAGGTGGCACACAGCTTTAATCCCAGCACTCGGGAGGAAGAGGGGGTGGATCTCTGAGAGTTCCAGGGCAGCCAGAGCTACAGAGAAGCCTCAATACTGCAAACACAACAGAAGGGAGTACATTTTCTTTCTTTCTTTTTTTTTTCTATCCTTTCTGTAACATTGGGGCATCCATCTTCAGGGAGTACATTTTCTTAAATTGGAAGGGAGAGTTGAGAAATTTTGAAGGTGGGAACATGAGGAAACAGGAAAAGTTTATTCTCTTTTAGGAAAAGTGGGGATGCTGACCGAAGTGTGAGCAAGGGTTTGAGGGGTGGGAGAAGGGTGACAATCATGCTGTGGTTAAGAAGGGGCTCACTTCATTTTTGTGATACAATGCCAAACAGAGGTCAACACAGGATCAACATAGCTTATGGTCCACCACAGCAGAGATGAGGCAGAAGCTTACACAGCAAGTCACATCTCACCCACAGGCAAAAGCAGAGAAAAAACAGGCACATGCATGTTTCTAGTGCTTGGCTTCCTTCTGACTCATGCAGGCCAGGATTTAGTGCCTCCCACTCAATGCCCACAGGCCAGCCTGATCTAGATAATCCCTCACTGAACCAATTCTAGGTGAATGTCAACTGAAAATTAAAACTAGCCATCACGGGGCTGGCAATGGTAAAGAGCTGGCTGCTCTTGTTAGAGGCAAGCTCAGTACCCTACATCCAAGAGACAGCTCACAACCCTCCTTAACCCCAACTCCCGGGCATCCTGACACCTCCTGACCTCTGTGGGCGTCAGTCCACTTGGTGCAGACATAAATGCAGGCCAAACATCCATACACATAAAATAAAAAAGCAGCCGGTCTGTGGTGGCGCACGCCTTTAATCCCAGCACTCCGGAGGCAGAGGCGGGCGGATCTCTGTGAGTTCGAGAACAGCCTGGTTTACAAGAGCTAGTTCCAGGACAGGCTCCAAAACCACAGAGAAACCCTGTCTTGAAAAACAAACAAAAAAAAATAAAAATAAAAAAGCAAAAGGTCCTTGAATTAGAAGGACTGAACTGCCTGCTGCAAGGCCAAGGGTTAAAGCAGGGGAGGCCTGTGGGGGTTTCAGTCCCAGGGCGATTAAGGGCGATTCAACGATGAGGCAGCGATGAACTTGTGCATTTGAAGGAGGGACTGCAGCACAAACGAAAGTTAGGAAAGCCAGAGAGCAGGTGTATGTGAACTCACCTCTGGTGATGATCATAACGGTGTCTCAGAGGGTTGTACTCGCCACCCACATCCACCACGATGTCACACGAAGCCAGTTTTTCAGGGTCCCGAGTCCGCACAATTTCTGCATCCTGCAGACATAGAGGGGCTGTCAGGCAGCAGTCAGAGGATTGAGGCTGGGTCTCTAAGGGGATGTGTCTTGGGGAGGGTCGTGCTCAGGGGAAGCAAACACTAGAGGGTACCCAGCCAGTTAGGTTCGCAGGCAGTCCGTACCCTGTACTCGGGCAGGAGGCGGAGTAAGGCGCAAGCCAAAGCCTCGTCGCAATGGAAGGTGCCGTTGTGCGTCCCGATTCGGGGTGGTGCCATGGGGCTGCAGCGAGGCCTTTTAGGGGGCGAAACGGACTCTGAACCGAGCATACGACGCTGGGTTTGGAGAACTGACCGCAGAGGCAGCACCAGTGATAGAATACCATGCAGGAAACGAAAACCCATAGAGTTCCCTCCACTGGAAGGTCGACCCGGAAGAGGAAGTGTCTAGTGCAGCTCCACTTCCGCCCGCAAGCCGTCCCCACGGCAACCCAGAAAAAATGCGTGCACTTTCTTCCCGTTTCTGAGAGCCCAAGGTGGAACCTCTAAAGGCAGGGTAATTGGCCCATTTTCGGGTTTTAGGCAAGAGCACTCGCTCTGGACACTCCTCGTTCATCACCCGACCCTTTTTTAATATAAGAGACCACCATTTGCCCAGCTGGCACATTTATTAACATTAAACACAACTCTTCCCAGACACCAGTAGGCCACTGTCCACAAAGTCTCAGGCCCCTTGAAACAGGGCCCTTCACTGCTTCATCTCCGCAGCACGTCCTCACGCCTTGGCCGTAGCCTGCGTCGCTCCCAGGGCTGTGAGCTGCTGGATCTTCTGGCTCATCATTTCCATGACGGCTAAGAAAGGAGGAGCAGAGTTACAACCCAGGGGGACTATGCGGGAGAACCCAAGACGGGGAACACACACACTCCCTGCACCGGGTCAGTCAGTATGCTAACCGCTGCAATGTGGTACAGAATGAGACCCTGTCTCAAAACAAAAACAAAAAGCCACCAACTCCCCTGACTTTATAAATCAAGATCAGCTTCCCATACCCTTTCCAGTTTGACTTAGTTGGTGTGATTGGATCTATGCTCTTTTTAAACTTCCTGGAGGATTCCTGTGTGCAGCCACTGTGGTTGTGCTAGGGTTTCCTTAGAATTCTGCTGCGTTTATAAGCACTTTATCCCAACCATGAACAGATTTCTTCTCAATCACTCAAACCCCAAATCACCCATCAGGACACAAGAGAAAAAGAAACATCATTGTTGTTAAGACAGCACTCGCTGGCATTTAACTCAGAGCTCCACCTGCCTCTGCCTCCCACTCCATCCACAGAGACATGCTTTTAACCTGGAGAAGATACCTCCAAGTTTTACGTTACAACCCATGTTCTTTTTTTTTAAAGATTTATTTATTAATTATGTATACAGTGTTCTGCCTGTGTGCATACCAGCACCCCAGAAGAGGGCACCAGATCTCATTGTAGATGGTTTGTGAGCCACCATGTGGTTGCTGGGAATTGAACTCAGGACCTCTGGAAGAACAGTCAGTCTTCTTAACCGCTGAGCCATCTCTCCAGCCCAACCCATGTTCTTTCTTTGAACTCGAGTGTGTGTTTATCTATGTCCACCACTAGACATATGTGTGAAGACCAAAGGAAAACATGGAATCTTATCTTACTTTCTCATTCTCTGTCTATTCCTGAGATAGGGTCTCTCACTGAAGGTGAAACTCACCCAGCCAGTGAACTCCCATGATCTATTTGTCTCTGTCCTATTAGCACAGAGGTTACAAGCATTTGGGTCATGCCTAGCTGGAGATTTGAACTCAAGACCACTGAGCCATGTCCCCATAGTTTAAGTATTAAATTTTTAAATGTTCCTATTCGTGTGTGTGTGTTCATGTGCACTTGAGCATATGCATGTGCACCATTTTCATGCAGGAGTACAGACGTCACATCTCCTGGTACTGGAGTTTCAGGTGGCTGTGAGCTGCCACAGATCTGAACCTGTGCCTTTGGGAAGCAGATTAAATGCTCTTAAACCACTGAGCCATTTCTCCAGGCTGTTGTGTTTCCTGAGACAGGATCTTGGCAATGTACTCTAGTCTGGCCTCTACCCTGGAATCCTCTTGCCTTAGCCTTCTGAATGCTGAAATTACAGGAAATCCACCACATACTGCTGGATTACTCATTTAAATGGATAGTATTATACATGAATTATGTCAGTGTATGTGCATACATTTAAATTTTATTTATACATACATATATATGCATACATATAAGTAAATATTTTAGGTTTTCTTGTGTGTGTGTGTGTGTGTGTTTTTTTTTTTTTTTTTGGATTTTTCGAGACAGGGTTTCTCTGTAGCTTTTGGTTCTTGTTCTGGAACTAGCTCTTGTAGACCAGGCTGGCCTCGAACTCACAGAGATCTACCTGCCTCTGCCTCACGAGTGCTGGGATTAAAGGCGTGCGCCACCACCGCCCAGCGGTTTTCTTGTGTTTTTGTGGTGCCCAGGATTTAATCCATGACATTTACATGGTAGGAACTTTTTTTTTTTTAGAGAGAGGGTTTCCCTTTGTAACAGTCCCGGCTGTTCTGGACTTGATTTGTAGACCAGACTGGCTTCAAACTCACTGAGTTCCCTCTGCCTCTACCTCCCAAGTGCTGAGATTAAAGGCGTGCGCCACCACTGCCCAGCATGCTAGGCACTCTTACTACTGAGCTATATATCCCCAAGCCTACACCAATTATGTCTTTTTGGAGGGGAGGGACAAGAGTTTCATGAAGTCCACAGTGGCCTTGAACTGACTATGTAGTAAAGATGATCCCCCTGCCTCTTCTCCTAAGTGTAAGGATTAAAGTGTATACCACAAAACCTGGCTGCTGTTTTTCTTTTGAGACAGGGTCTTGATATGAACTCTTGATTTAATCTCCCCAGTTTTGGGGTTACAGATGTGTGCTGTCACGTCCTATGCAATGAATATTCTTTATCACGGCAGAACGGGTAGGAAGTTCCCTGGGAGTCTGGGAGACAGCTTCACAGCTAAGAGCATTTGCCAGCCGCCTGGTGACGAGAGTTTACTCTCTAGAACCCAGGGTGAAAGGAGAAAACTGATCCTGAAAAATTTCCTCTGACCTCCACACATGCACCACGGCGCTCATGTGCCCCACCCCCACCTCCCAGAGACCGAAAGACAGACAATAGATATAATTTTACAGAAGAGGCGCTCTGGGCAGAACTCACCTTGCTTCATAGCGTGCTTCTCCTGCAGAGCTGGCTGGATTTTCTCCATCTGCTTGGTGAGAAAGTCTATCTTCCTTTTGAAGAAGTCCTTGGCATCGTCAGCTGTCTGCAAGATCAGAGGTAAAGGCAAGAACACAAGGAGACCCTGCCCTCCACGCCCTTCTCACCGCCTCACCTTCTCCACGTAGTAGCCAGTTCCCACATCGATGAGCACGTGTTCCACGTCATGGAGCTTCCCAGGGACATACATCTCAGACACAGGGGTTAAGAGAAAACTAGCCCAGCATGAGAAAGGTTTGTCAACCAGAGCCATTAGCCCAAAGTCTCCTTTTCTAACACAGCTGCAACTTTTTAGACCAAGGAGCAGAATGCTCCTTGTGAGGACAATAGAAGCTAGAAACTTTCTTGTCCTGATCCCACGCCTCACCCTTGGAGGAGTTCCTGGGTTTCCCCAGTAGTCTTTCCAGAAAGACCAGAGCAAATGCAACCATGCTTTCCAAAGGTTCTAGAACCGTCCAAGTGGAACGCCAACCATAAATCCTGATGGATCATTACAAATTCTTAAGCTTTGTTTTTAGATTGCATGCAGTGCATCAAGGGCATGGCTGGCACTGCACAAGTCAGAACAGGTTCCTGCCTCATGCAGCTGCAGGAACCAAACCCGGTTCTCAACCACTAGGCCGTCTCTCCAGCCTTGGGTTATTACTTTCATGTTACACTTGCTAGTTTTGTGTATATGTTTTCACATGTGTCTGCCAGGGAACATGTGTAGAGGGTGGGAGTGGTTTTCTCCTTCCACCATGTGAGTATTGGATGTTTCTGCACATTTTTACCCACTAGATACTTTGCTTAAATTTGTTTTAGTGCATTGGTGTGAAGGCATCAGATCCCCTGGAACTGGAGTTACAGACAGTTGTGAGCTGCCGTGTGGATGCTGGGAACTGAACCGAGGTCCTCTGGAAGAACAGTCAGTGCTCTTAACTGCTGAGCCATCTCTCCAGCCCCATACTGATATTATTTTAACTTAGACATTCTTCACACATTGCTATTTTCAGGTTTTTCTTTTAGTCTGTCACTTCATGGATGAGCACTTTCAACAGATGGAAATAATCTAGGTTTCTTATTGAATGTAGTTTTGGAATGAGGCACAACTAAGCTGAAACTAACAGAGCCGAGTTCTCAATTTCAATGTCCTAATGTTTTCCTATTGCTTCAGCCAACTGCCAGCTTTATCTCCATGTTAGATTAACATCCCCACACAGCAGAGACAATCGTTACACTTCAATTCTTTGTTTTTCTTTTGTTTTTCAAGACAGGGTTTCTCTGTAGCTCTGGAGCCTGTCCTGGAACTAGCTCTTGTAGACCAGGCTGGTCTCGAACTCAGAGATCTGCCTGCCTCTGCCTCCCGAGTGCTGGGATTAAAGGCGTGCGCCACCACCGCCCGGCTACACTTCAATTCTCCACTGAATTCTGATAAAATATGAGAGAGACACTGGTCCTAGTTAGACAAGAGAACTATGAAGTGTGTATGACTCTTTTTGTTTTACAAGCCAGGGTTTCTCTGTGTAACAGCCCTAGCTGTCTAGAACTCACTCTGTAGACCAGGCTGGCTTCCAGCTCAGAGATCCGCTTGCTTCTGCCTCTCAATTGCTGGGATTAAAGGTGTGCGCCACCATTGCCTGGCTATAACTGTTCTTAAAATCATTGTGTTACTTATCAAAATTCTCCCCGTTTGTGGGAACTGAAGGAGAAGGCAAGGTAGCATTTCCTGTGGAAAGGATACAGAACTCGTCAGTGGGACCAGTAATTCTTTTCCTGTGAAAGTAATGAAGACAAACAGCTGGGGAAGGCTGGCCACTCCCACGTGAAGACTTTAAGGGGAGCTCCAACAGGACTCAGTATCCAGACAGTGAAAAGAACAGCAACAGAGATGACGGAAGCTGCGGAATGTCTTGAGCATTTGAGCTTTCCGTAGGCAACATGCAGGGGCTCGTGTGGCTACACACAGTACGTAACCGATAGTTTTCTCTAAGGAAAACTGGATTAGGAAGAGGCGACAGAGAAGACGGTTCCCCAGGCGCCCTCACCCGCCTAACCCATACCCTCGTTGTTCTTGTTCAGCACGTTCAGACAGTCCTTGGCTTCCACATACTTGGTCTGTACCACCTTGAGCTGAGCAATGGACGTGGACAAAAACTCCACTTCCTATAGAAGCCAGGAAAAACGGTCAGCTTGGTAACCCGAGAGAGATGTGGGGACGGCCAGAGGGGGCGGGACCTGGGACCGGATAGGGGTTTCCCTGGGAAAGGAAGCCTCCCCCAGCGGGAAGGCGCGGGGACGAGGGACTTCACGCGGCCGGAGGACGTGAAGCCCGAGGAAGGTGCTGGCTCCGGTCCTCACCTGGTCCAGCTGGTTCTTGAGCATTTCCAGTTGTGGCAGATTCAGCTCCGTGATGTTAATCGACTGCGCCATGTTGGGAACTACCGGAGAGGAAGCCGGCTAGGCGAGCGGCGCTCTAGCCAGCCGCGGCGTTGGCTCTGTGGTGCCGCCAGGGGAGACGCTCTGCGCCCGTCGTCTCTATGACCCGCGCCTCTGATGGGAGATAAGGATCTCAAGCTAGGTTTGGAGAAGATCACAGCGCTTTTCCGCAGAGTATACTAGAGTAGCACGATTAAGTTGCAAACAGGACTTCAGGCTTCAAGGAACTGGAAACTATTGAAAGTCCGCAGGACGCAATCACAGGACTGTAAAACCGTATACTCTACTGCGTGTTGATGGGACACCCCTGGCGGCCGAGCAGGAGAGAACCACTAATGTGATGTGAAAACTGGGCTTTAAAGGACACCAAAGAGCCGCCACTGCCACCCAACGAGTGTAGCCGAAGTGTGTGTGTGTGTTTCTGTGTGTGAATGTTTTGTCTGCATATATATAAGTGCGGTGTCAGGGACTCTGGATTGCTCGGAGCTGGGTTTTACCCTGGTCGGTAGCCTCCACCCGAATGCTGGGAACCGAACCTAGGTCCTCTGGAAGAACAGCCCAGTGCTCTTAACTGCTGAGCATCTGTCTAGCGTCATCATAATTTGTTATTGTCTGTTGGATATGAATGGTATATAAATGTGATACATGCTTTCCCAAAACAACTTAGCTGGGGAGACGACAAGCCATATGTGAGTAGTCAAAACCCATAGAATCTGGGCTAAGTGTAGCAGCCTTAGTGGGAAGGAAGAATAGTGGTTTCTAAAATCTCTCAGGAAAGAGGCAAGGGCATTGGAGGCATTAGAACACCCTCCGCACTCTCTCGCTGCCTTTCCTCTCTCTCCATCGGCTTGCCTTTCACTTTGAGGATTTTCAAGGCCTGCTGTCAGTTCTATCACCCAAGGCCCAGCCACACCCAACTGTTTGGAGTAGGGGCAGGATTCTGTCCCCAATCTGCTAGGCAATTCAGAGGAGACTTTTGGTCCCAGAGGCAAGGTTCTCACTGGAGATGTGTGTGACTGAGGATGAGTTTCTTCCTTCCTTCCTTCCTTCCTTTCTTTCTTTCTTTTTTTTCTTCTGACACAGAGTTTCTCTATGTAGCCCTAGCTGTCCCGGAACTCACTCTGTAGACCAGGCTGACCTCAGATTCAGAGACTGACCTGTGTCGGCCTCCCAAATGCTGAGACTAAAGGCATGCGCCACCACTGCCCAGCTCCCTACTGGAATTCTTTTTTGTTGTTGTTGTTTAGTTTTTTGTTTGTTTGTTTTGTTTTTCGAGACGTGGTTTCCCTGTGGCTTTGGAGCCTGTCCTCGAACTAGCTCTTGTAGACCAGGCTGGCCTCGAACGCACAGAGATCAGCCTGCCTCTGCCTCCCGAGTGCTGGGATTAAAGGCCTGCACTACCACTGCCCGGCTACCTACTGGAATTCATATGCAGAGAGAAGATAGTATTCTGGAATGTATATTTTAGTCACACAAACAGAGCAAAAAAAAAAAAATTAAAGGGGGTTGGAGAGATGACTCAGTGGTTAGTAGTACTGGCTGCTCTTCCAGAGGTACTGAGTTCAATTCCCAGCAACCACATGGTGGCTCACAATCATCTGTAATGAGATCTGGCACCCTCCTCTGGCCTGCAGGCATACATGGAGGCAGAATGTTGTATACATAATAAATAAATAAATAAATCTTAAACCAAAACTGACATGAAAAAAGTCCATTACGGGGGCTGGAGAGATGGCTCAGTAGTTAAGAGCATTGCCTGCTCTTCCAAAGGTCCTGAGTTCAATTCCCAGCAACCACATGGTGGCTCACAACCATCTGTAAAGAGGTCTGGCGCCCTCTTCTGGCCTTCAGGCATACAGACAGAATATTGTATACATAATAAATAAATAAATTATACATAATAAATAAATATAAAAAAAAGAAAAAAGTCCATTACAACTGAATATTAAAGAATGGCTTGTAAATAGGAATAGCTAGAAAAAAATTTAAAGACCTATGTAAATAAGATTTCTGAATTGATTCCAATAGGAAAATTGAGATTTTTGTCAATGAACAGGAATGAACACAACAGAAATTGTAGTATCTTTTACTAATGCTGAATTTTCCTCTATCAGCAAAATGAACATTGGCAAAGATATTGCAGTAATTTTGGGGGAGAGATTAACAACAAATATCCCAAAAGTAAGAGACTTCAGTTTATAAAATGAACAAATTGGGTCCTTCCTCACATTGTACAGGGAACAGCAGTATCTGGAGCCTCTACAATCTATACCGCTGCAAAGAAATCTGGAAATTTAAGCAGAGTGGCTCAAAGTCCTTATGATTGTTGTAATTTAGAAAATAAGGATTGACTGGGCTACCTCAGCATAGGTTTCTGACTCATTCTTCTTCTTCTTTTTACATTAGTTATAAACTGACTGCCCCCATTAGCTCAGGCTTCTTGTTCACTCTTTTTTTTTTTAATTCTTTTTTATGCATTTTTTAATGCTATTAACATAGTTGAGCACATGTCCTTGAGGCACAATTGAGCATCCTTTGGATATACACCCAAAAGTGGTATTACTGGGTCTTGAGGAAGGTTGTTGCCTACTTTTCTGAGAAATCGCCACACTGACATCCAAAGGGGTAGAACCAGCTTGCATTCCCACCAGCAATGCAGGAGTGTTCCCTTTTCCCCACAACCTCTCCAGCATAAGTTGTCATCAGTGTTTTTGATCTTGGCCATTCTTACAGGTGTAAGATGGAATCTCAGAGTTGTTTTGATTTGCATTTCTCTGATGACTAAGGATGTTGAGCATTTCCTTAAGTATCTTTCAGCCATTTTAGATTCCTCTGTTGAGAGTTCTCTGTTTAGGTCTGTACTCCATTTTTTTTATTGGATTATGTGTTCTTTTGGTGTCCAATTTCTTGAGTTCTTTGTAAATTTTGGAGACCAAACCTCTGTCTGATGTTAGTGAAGATCTTTTCCCATTCTGTAGGCTGTCGTTTTGTCTTGTTGACCGTGTCCTTTGCTTTACAGAAGCTTTTCAGTTTCAGGAGGTCCCATTTATTAATTGTTTTTCTCAGTGTCTGTGCTGCTGGCGTTCTATTTAGGAAGTGGTTCCCTGTGCCAGTGCGTTCAAGTGTACTTTCTACTTTCTCTTCTATGAGGTTCAGTGTGGCTGGCTTTATGTTGAGGTCTTTGATCCATTTGGACTTGAGTTTTGTGCATGGTGATATATATGGATCTGTTTTCATTCTTCTACATGTTGATATCCAGTTATGCCAGCACCACTTGTTAAATATGGTTTCTTTTTTCCGTTTGATATTTTTTTCGCTTCTTTATCAAAGATCAGGTGTTTGAAGATGTGTAGATTGATATTCGGTTCCATTGGTCCTCCTGTCTGTTCTTATGCCAATACCAGTCTGTTTTCATTACTGTAGCTCTGTAGTAGAGTTTGAAGTCAGGGATTGTGAAGCCTCCAGAAGTTCTTTTATTGTACAGGATTGTTTTGGCTATCCTGGTTTTTTGCTTTTCCATATGGAGTTGAGTACTGTTCTCTCGAAGTCTTTGAAGAATTTTGCTGGGATTTTGATGGGCATTGCGTTGACTCTGTAGATTGCTTTTGGTAAGATTGCCATTTTTACTATGTTAATTATGCCTACCCAAGAGCATGGGAGATCTTTCCACTTTCTGGTGTCTTCTTCAATTTCTTTCTTCAAAGATTTAAAGTTCTTGTCATACAAGTCTTCCACTTGTTTGGTTAGAGTTACTCCGAGATATTTTATTGCTATCTGTGGCTATTGTGAAAGGTGTTGATTCTCTGATTTCTTTTTTTTTTTTTAAGATTTTTATTTTTATGTATACAGGGTTCTTCCTGCATGTATCCTACCTACAGTACAGAAGAGGGCACCAGATCTTATTACAGACAGTTGTGAGCCACCAATGTGGTTGCTGGGAATTGAACTCAGGACTTCTGGAAGAGTAGCCAGTGTTCTTTACCTGTGAGCCATCTCTCCAGCCGCCTCTCTGATTTCTTTCCTAACCCCTTTTTCATCTGTGTACAGGAAGGCTACTGTTTTTTTTTTTTTTTTTTTTTTTGTTAATCTTGTATCCTGCTACACTGCTGAAAATGTTTATGAGTTGTAGAAGTTCCTTGGGATTACTGGGATTACTTATGTAAACTATCATATCATCAGCAAACAGTGAGAATCTGACTTCTTCTTTTCCAATTTGTATCTCCTTGACCTCCTTTTGGTATCTTATTGCTCTAGCTAGGACCTCAAGAATTATACTGAATAGATATGGAGAGAGTGGACAACCTTGTCTTGTTCCTTATTTCCGTGGAATATTTGGGAGTTTCTCTCCATTTAGTTTGATGTTGGCTGTTGGCTTGTTGTATATTGCCTTTATTGTGTTTAGGTATGTTCCTTGTATCCCTGCTCTCTCCAAGATCCACCAGTAAGTATCCCGGGTTGGCTTCTGGGACTGGATTTGCTCCTGGCTTCTGCTCTCTGTCTCTACCTCAGTCCAAAATGGTGATCCTACCTCCAGAAATCTCAGAATGAGACAGCAAGGTTCTGTTCGGAGTCTGTCTCTGGTGGGGCCTCATGGCTTCTCATGACTCTCTGTAATTCTAATTTTTATACTTGATATTTGTTTTTATTGTATATAGTTTTATATTAGGCCTAGAACTCTCTATTTAGACAAAAGGGGGAGGTGCTATGGGAACTCCTTCAGCCAATAGCCTTTAAGATACCAGCTCACGCATGGCAATGGTGGTGCACGCCTTTAATCCCAGCACTGGGGAGGCAGAGGAAGGCAGATTTCTGTGAGTTTGAGCCAGCCTGGTCTACAAGAGCTAGTTCCAGGATAAGCTCCAAAGCTACAGAGAAATCTTGTCTCGAAAAAACAAGAGAGCCGGACGGTGGTGGCGCACGCCTTTAATCCCAGCACTCGGGAGGCAGAGGCAGGCGGAGCTCTGTGAGTTCGAGACCAGCCTGGTCTACAAGAGCTAGTTCCAGGACAGGCTCCAAAACCACAGAGAAACCCTGTCTCGAAAAACCAAAAAAAAAAAAAAAAAAAAAAAAAAAAAACAAGAGAGGGGGAGAGAGAGAGAGAGCAGCTTACTTGGGCATGCTCTTCACTGAACTAAATCAGCCAGTATAGTTTAAAGATGTGTTAACCTCAGAATGGAAACCAGGGTAAGTGTTACACTGGGAAAGAAGATTTGCTTTTGTTTCCACAGAAGAAAAACCATAGATACCATCAAAACCGATAAAGATTCTATTCAAACAGGAGAGACCTCTTGATTAGGAGAGTTTACCAACAGATGTGGCCATTCAACCTGATAGAAGGGAAGATGGAAGACTCACCAAATTAGGTCTGGGCAGAGTTTTGCTTTTGTCTTTTAAGGAAAATAAAAACATCCAACTGAGGGATAGTAAGACCTTTGGAGAAACAAAACATTGGAAAAGGAAGGGAAAACCATCTGGAATTTCCAAGAAAAGAATTCATCTGGCCTAATGGTATAAAATTCTTCCTACAGGGTGAATTCCACAAACCTTTAGAAATGTCTGTTTTTTGTTGGTCCCTACAGAATGGTAAACACTTTGTCTTTATATAGTTTCAAAGCAATTAAAAACTAAAGCTGACTTTGGATTTGGAGTGTGGCTCTCTCCTTCTTTAAACCCAAGCATGTTGTTAAAAGAAAATTCAAAGTCTCTGTCTCATATCCTATCAAATGATACAAGATACCTGGTATGGGACAGAAGAAAACCCAAATTCAGGGACTATTATTGTCTCAAATATCATACCCCTCAAATTTATTTTGACTCTTTAGAACTTTTCTTAAGGTATAAGTACTATCTCAAAATTTAAACTTTCTGTTTTGATATTAATGTTATTATAAAGTACTAATTCTATACTTAGGTTTTGTGTAGCTTTCTGTGTGTGATTTCAGGCTTGAGTTTAAACAGACGTTTAGAAATTAAGCCTGAATATCCCATAATGTCCGGATAGCCTGGCGTCAGAGAGAGAGCAACAACCTCCACTAGTCGTGAAACCTGGCTGGGTTATACCTGGCCTGGCTCTGGAGTTTTCACACAGGCCTTCCTTTGTGTTGCAAAATACCTTTTGTTGTCCTCTGTGAATCTTGACTGAGTTTCCCATGGACACAAAGCCTATGCAAAACTTCTTTCAGGGGAAACCTGGAAAACCGGTGGTACCTCATGAATGAGGTATTTGCACTTGGCACTGTATTGTCAGAAGCTTCAATCAGTTTGTTCTGAGATATGAAAATCGACCTAAAGTGTAAACACAGGAAAAAATAAAGATGCTGGGAGGCGAAGGCCAGGTGCTTCAGTTCAGAGACTGAGCACCCTGCAGCCGCAGAGGCTAAGACTCAGTGTGTCTCTGAGTTTTCATTTCTCGGACCTGCGCGAATCCACACACCTGTGCCTAAATATTCGTGACATTAATAGATCATGGTCCTTTAACCTCCCTAAGATCTACAGCATATGACATTTAATATGTTAAAGTTTTCTACAGTGAACAATAAACATTCCTAACAACAATCTCTGAAGTCTCCAAAGGATAATGGAACCCCACAACGACGGTTCTACCTGGATAGTAATAATGCCACAAAGCCAAAAAAACATCACCCAAAGATAGGCTTTGGGCTACAAACTGCTCAAGACAATTCCAAGGTGGCTAGCTGAGATGGTCCACCCTCATGTACCACTCCAGTCAGGACTGGATAAGCTCACACTGGAGACTGGCCATAGTGATACAGCTGGATCTCCTGAGACTTTACCCTTTTTTTTTTTTTTTTTTTTTGTTGTTTTTCAGGGTTTCCCTAATGATGCCCTCACTCACCCACCCCCAGAGAGCAGGAAGTAACTAAGAACAGGACACCCACTCTCCCAAGTGGTGGGGTGGGTGGTTCTTGATCTTTTTCAGGGTTATGGTGAAAGACCCTCGTTTTCAAGGGCGGTGGGAGAAATCCCCCAGACTCAATAATTCAGGCCAACAGATGCAATCAGCAAGAGGTGTCTTTATTGATTATACAGGTGCCTGTGGGTGCAACGGCAGCTTTCCCCAACTGCATACCCCAGGCAAATTCAAACAGCCATATTTATAGGGAAAAATGATTACATAAGAGGGTAGTATAGCACAAGCATTTCATTGGCTCTCAAATTGGTGGGCTTAGTCATCCTGGGAATGGCCCCATATCTATTCTCGAATTTCCCCGAAAAACCATAAAGACGGATAAAACACCCTGCAGCGAGTTTACAGTTTAGATAGGATATCTTGGGGGATGGAGTATTCCTTCTCCTTAGTCCCGAAAAACCACAAAGCTAGATAGAGCACTCTACAGCAAGTTGACAATTTAGATAGACTGCCTTGGAGGGTGGTGTATTCTCTCTCCTTAACCTAGTCAGTGAGTCTGCAACCCATAGATATCCAGTTTTAGCATCGGCTGAGCCTGGGGGCCCAGCTAAATTTTCAGCAGAATTTAACATAGTACGTGGGTACAGGGGTCTTTCAAGTATGGGGAGTCTTTCAATGGATATTTGTCATTGGAATTACCTGGCACGAGTAAGCAGGAAACACGCAACAAACCGGCTTAGGAGTTTATTAGAGGAGACAGGTACAGTCCTGGTGAAGTCGGTGTGCAAAGAGGAGTGAAGATGGCATGTCCACCTTTTAAAGGCTGCCTAGCGCATGTGCACGGAGGGATGATGTTGCTCAGGCATGCGGTGCAAGTGCTTACACAGCTGTGTCATACGGAGGTGACGCAACCATGCCGCACGTGGGTCACACATGGCCTTTTAAGGTCCTCAGGACAAGAGAGTAGATTCAGGGATTTCATTCTGAAGAGAAAAAGGGGAGATAGATATTATAATGATTTCAGCCACACAAGGCTGCTACTTCCGGGTTCTGGAGCCATGCAGGTGAAGAGGGGCCCTCGGGCAGGGGTGCCTGAATGTTAAAGGGCCCCGTGTGGCATCATCTGCATGACGTAGTCACACCAACCCCGTGTGCACGTGCTAGGCAGCTTTTAAAAGCTGGAAGTGCCATCTCTCTCTCTGCACACCCCCTCTAATAAACTCCTAAGCGGGTTTGTTGCATGTTCTGTGTTTCCTTCTCACTCGCGCCAGGTAATTTCAGATATGATAGGGTTAAAGGTAGATTATTGAGTCTACTTTCAAACTGAAGCAACTACTAGCCGTAAATAATATACATTGGTACAAACTTATTGCCTTCATATTACATGTTTCTATTTTTGCTTAAGGTATTACCTATATAGTTCATACCTATACAGATTGTTTAATTATACAATATAAAGTTTTAATCTTTAAACACTATTCAGGATAATAAAGAAACACAGGTTAAGGCTGGAGAGATGGCTCAGTGGTTAAGAGCTCAGTGGTTAAGAGTGGTTAACCTGCTCTTCCAAAGGTCCTGAGTTCAATTCCCAGCAACCACATGGTGGCTCACAACCATCTGTAATGAGATCTGGCGCCCTCTTCTGGCCTGCAGGCATGCTTGCAGGCAGAATACAGTATATACAATAAATAAATCTTAAAAAAAAAATACAGGGCCGGGCGGTGGTGGCGCACGCCTTTAATCTCAGCACTCGGGAGGCAGAGACAGGCGGATCTCCGTGAGTTCAAGGCCAGCCTGGTCTACAAGAGGTAGTTCCAGGACAGGAACCAAAAGCTAGGAGAAACCCTGTCTCGGAAAAAAAAAAAAATACAGGTTAATAGTCACCCATAACTATCAAACATACCTTATCAAACATATCCTTACGTTTTCAAGGTAATACAGAGGTATATTTTAGATGAGTAATCTTCAAACACTTCAAAGACCTACAGAATATAGCATTTAAAATGTTTTAATAATTTAGATTTTTCTCAACATTAGATGCATCTGCTCCTGGCAGCATTGACCAATCTACTTTGAAAGAGGATAATGGGCATCAAAGAAACTCCCCATGGAGTTTGCTTTGAGGCATAAGCTAGGCATTAGGGAAAGGAGCTGCCCTTGCCTCAACTGCTGTCCAACCAGGACAAGCAGGACACAAAGAAAGGCAACTGCCAACTTTGCCAAGATAGAAGTTCCAGGTTCTTACAAAGTCTGTCAGATACTCAAGGCCGGTAGACCAAAGATGGATGCCCCAACATGGCAGAGGAACTCTGGTGACTGTGCAGGCACCAGTTATTTCTCACGTTTTTTTTTTTTGTTTTGTTTTTTTGTTTTTTTTTTTGTTTTTGGAGACAGGGTTTCTCTGTGGCTTTGGAGCCTGTCCTGGAACTAGCTCTTGTAGACCAGGCTGGTCTCGAACTCACAGAGATCCGCCTGCCTCTGCCTCCCGAGTGCTGGGATTAAAGGCGTGCGCCACCACGGCCCGGCTCTCACGTTTTTTGAAGTTGCTTGTTTGCACTTTCTGCTTACTCAGGTAATATTATTCCTTCTCAGGTCTGTGATGGGGCTGAAGATTAGACAGTTACAGTTCTCCCAAATCTCAGCATAAGAAATATTAGGTATGAAACTTTGAACTTTTCAGGACAGTTAATGGGACTTATTTTTATAAATTTGCCAATTACTTATGGACTGAACATTAAGAATGTATTTTTTACTTGACAATTATTCTTGTTGTATGTAGTTTTTCACTCTTGTTAAGGTTATTTCCTCTCTATTTGGACAATACTTGATAATTATTACTGTTTTACTATGGTAGAGTTTTCCTTTTCCTTTTAAGTTAAACAAAAGTTACAGTAATTCTGTCACCGGTCTGCTAGCCAATTGAGAGGAGCATCTTGGTACAGGAGGCGGGGTTTTTATTGGGGACACATGTGATGTGACTGAGAAAGAGGAGGCATTTTTGAGCAAGGAAGTGCTCTAAGGCAGGGGGCGGGGTGTTTAGCAGCTTGTGATTCGGCTCAGCTTCCTTTTTGCTTTTTTTTTTTTTAAATTTATTTATTATGTATACATTATTCTGTCTGTGTGTATGTCTGCAGACCAGAAGAGGGCACCAGACCTCATTACAGATGGTTGTGAGCCACCATGTGGTTGCTGGGAGTTGAACTCAGAACCTTTGGAAGAGCAGGCAATGCTCTTAACCACTGAGCCATCTCTCCAGCCCTCCTTTTTGCTTTTTAATATTTGTGCACAGAACTTTGCATTTTAATAAACCACAAAGAAAACTTTTATCACCCAACTTTGTCCTCTGGTTTTGCCTTTCGTTTCAAAGCCTCCTGCAAGCTCCTCCCACCTGCTTATATTCATGCAGGAAGACTGAAGGAGAGAGCTGTCACGGAATTTTAGATGCTCTAGAACTCACACCAAATGAGGCTTGGCATATCTTTATTAAGGTCACATTAAAAGGAAACATTTCATACAAAACACCAGGGAAAAACCACTTTAAAAATTCTAAATAGTTAATTAAAACTAAGTTTGAAGGCAGACAGTCACATAGCCTCCACCATAGCTAAGACAGCTCAGGGTGTTTGTAGAGAGACAGGTAGGCCATAGGCTACAGGTGCAGCACCAATAAGGTACTTGAGTCGAGGAGCCTGGCGGGCCTGGCTGACATAGTAGAGAAGGGGGGCCCCTGGGCCTGCTCCTAGCCAGCCCTGCAGCAAAGCCTCCGTATAACGGTCAATGTCACGGTCAGTCACATCCCAGAGGTTACCTAGAAACAAAGGGCTGGGAAGAAAGGATGAAGAAATACAAAGTAAGGGCTCTGTAGCAGAAATATTGGAAAATAAAACATTATTGGTAGATGTGTAAGGAGGCTTGAAGCACTGAGGGACTCCCTGGGCTTATAGTTCTAGGGGGGCCCAAGATAGGCGGGACATGGGGATGGGGATGGGGGCATGAGCTGTAAGCCCAAAGGCAGGCCTCACCAGCCAGCCATAATGTACTTGAGCACGATTCCAGCTCCCTCCAGACTGCCGTGCACAGCGAGGGCTGCACTGCTACAGCCAAACAGCAGGGCCACTGCCCGGCAGCTCAGCCGCAGGATAGCCTGCCCATCAAGGAAACGGGCCCCAGCTCCGTGCCCTGCATAGCTAAGGCAGAGGAAGCGAAATAAGCATTTGAGTCAACATTCCCTGGCCCTAAAATGAACCGCAGTGATCCCCCCTCCAGAATGCCTGTCTCCCTGCTACCCGGAGCCAGACACTCACATGTATAGGTCACGCTGTGTCAGGGCAGCCTGGAGCTGCTCGAGGCTCGGGACTCCACCAATCACTCCTTTCCAGCCAGTTTCACTGCAAGGAAAAGCTGGAGGTCAGCATACAGCAGACACCAAGTAGCAACAAGGGGCAAGGGAATAGCAGACAGAATGAGACGAAACAGCTAATCGTGGAGCAATCTCTAGCCTTTCCCACCCTACTGTATGCCAGTGTCCCCAGACCTGCTGAAACGGGCTCGAAATCGCTCCTCTGTGCTTGTCAGGTTACTGTGAGGGTTTAGGACATAGAAGGTATTCCGTGGGTCCACACCTTGGCTCAGCACTGATGACGCCCCAGCCTGGAGGGCAAGCACTGTCAATTAGGGTCTTGGCCTGTCCAGCCCCAGCCTACTCAAAGCCCAATTCCTAGCTCCCCAGGGCTCCAGCCTTCTTTCTTTAGGCTTTACCCAATTTCCAATCTTGGTTTCCCACCTCTTTAGTGATAGAGTAGCTGAGTAGGAAGTGGAAGGAGGGCATCCGGGTAACCGGCAGTGCCCGGAGGCTGGGCATGCTTTCCCATGGTAGTTTTTGCAGGTCCTAGGGAAAAAGCAGCCCAAGATTACCATCCGCAGGCACATAAAGGCACGTATCTGAAGGAGTCTGGGGACAAGCTCAGTGCTCAGCACCCTCTGACACCGTTCAGTGCCCCGGCTCTTTACCTTGTCTAGCACCAACACCAGATGCTGACTGGGAGGGGTCACCTGGCTCTGCACCCGTCCTATCGCCTCACTCAGGAGCACTCGGGCACGCTCTGGCTGGGCTGGGCACAGCCCATATGCCAAGGCCTGAACATCCCGGCTGTTGAGGATTCTGGCACCACTAAGAATGACCTATAGGAGAACAAGGGTTAGTGGGTGTGGGCGCTACAACTCTGGTAGAAAAGACCACCGTCTCAGCTTCCCCTTCTAGTTCCTGAACTCACTTTTAGGAGAGTGGGGTCAGGGTATCTCCAGCCACATTCCTGTAGCAGCTCCTTTAAGCGGGAGGCCTCCTGTGCAGAGCTAGGGTCTGCACTGGATGGCAGCAGCAGCCCCCGCCAGCAGCCCAGGACATGCTCCTCCAGGGAGGTAATGAGTTCCTAGGGCAGTGGCAGAGCTTTCAGTTAGACAGAAAACGTATTTTGGAAATTAGGGATTTCTATCAGCCTTAGAAAGTCTATAATGTCTTTCATTTTCTGAGACACTCAAAAAAATGAAAGACACAGCTAGGTGGTGGCGCACGCCTTTAATCCCAGGCAGAGGCCGGAGGATCTCTGTGAGTTTGAGGCCAGTTTGGTCTAGAGAGTGATTTCCAGGAAACCAAGGCTACACAGAAAAACCCTGCCTGGGAGAAAAAAGCCTACCTCTGTGCCAGGCCTCAGCCTCCCCGCCCCCGGGAGCACACACCTCCATTCTTTGATCTAGTGCCAGTCTCCCTGTCCACCATGCCCGCTTCTCTGTACAGCTGCTGTTTTCTTTCTGGTCCTTCTGGATGGCATCAAACTCTTTCAGAACGGAGCTTAGTGGTAACTACAGGAGATGAAGAATTTATAAGATTTACTTACCTAGTGACTATCACCTTTTCATCCTTCAGGCACTGAGGCCCATGTCTGGCAGATTCTAGTCCTTGTTACAGGAACCCTACCTTCCCTACCTTGCTTTGGGCAGTGGGAATCTTCACAGTAACTGGGGGGTTGTCCTTTTCCAGTCGCGTCAGTAGGAGAGTGTTGCTCAGGATTCCAGGCTGGAGGGTGGCCAGAGCCAACACACAGACGGTCACCCCTAACATAAATAGAAGACACACAGCATCAGTACACTTTCCGGAGGCATTTGCAGACCTGCCTTCTACAGAGTCCCTCAAGACAACTCCATGAAGTCTACCCTGGTCAGTGGAGTTCTCCTAGGAACAGGCAGCTGGTACTTCTCTGTTTCTCATGGCAGCTAACAAAGGCTGCACTGGGGCGAGTGCTCCTGTCATCAGCTGGTAGGAATGACAGAAGACTCCAGACATCTCAACACACTCCTGAAGAAAAACTGTGAATTTCAGAGTATGTCTGGCTTGAGAAAAAAACAGTGTGGTGGCACATGCCTAAAAATCTCAGCACCCAGATGGCTGAGGAAGGAGGATGTTGAGCCTGAGGCCTATGTTACACAGTCAGATTCTGTCTCAAAGGGAAAGAATAAAAAAATAAGATAAAAGTAGCACAAATATAGGTAAACTAACCAATTCCTAAAGTTCATCTACCCAGTTCAACTAGATGTGTAAGAGACCCAGCCAGAAGCAGACACCATACCAGTGGGGATTTCAGCCAGGCGTTCCTGGAAACTGTCCTTCTCTGCCTGGGGGAAGTAGCCAGATCCCAAAGTCCTGAAGGAAAAGAGGCGCTGGATGCGGGCCAGGGGGACATCTCCAGATCTCTCTTTCAGGTTCAGCTCTTGTAGATGCTCTGCTAATTCAGGTGATCCTTGCTGCTTCTGGGCCTTGCTGCAGGCAACACGAACAGGCATGAGTCCGTCTCCAAACAAGTAGGACCCTTACCTGGCAGTTTGCCCGTACGCCCGGCAGCACTCACCTGAGCTGTCGGTGCAGATGGGTGAGCAGCTGGTGGCGACAGGTGATAGACACAGATTCAGCAACAAGAAACGCAGTGGCATAGGGATCCCGGTGGCCCAGGCACAAAGCCAGGAGTCGGCAGAGGTGGGAGTAGAGGCTGCTTGGAGGGCAGTGACTGACACCACGGAAAGCAATACTCAGTGAGTCAGTGATGGAATCCAGAGTAGAAAGATCTAGAAAAAGGTCAAGATCATGGCCGAATATAAACCCCATTTCTTAATTAAGGAGCCCCACAGAGAAGAGCAGCGGCTACTTGTGAAGGAGACATGCCAAGAGGATCGATACGATCCTAATGGGCGTCGCTTCATTCTATCCTCCCTAAAGTCCCATTTTACAATGCAGGAAACAGAAGCTCAGAGTGATTAAGTCCCTTGCACAAAATGCAGAGTTCAACCAGGCTCAGAGACTGCTGGACCCAGGAAGCCAAAACAATAGACTGGAAGATGTAGAACTGCTTAGCCTGTAATTCCAGAACTTTAGAGACTGAGGCTCAGTATCCCCATGTTATAGGCCAGCTGGAACCAAAGTGATATCTTGTCTCAAAAACGGGAGGAAAAGCCGGGCGGTGGTGGCGCACGCCTTTAATCCCAGCACTCGGGAGGCAGAGGCAGGCGAATCTCTGTGAGTTTGAGACCAGCCTGGTCTACAGAGCTAGTTCCAGGACAGGCTCCAAAACCACAGAGAAACCCTGTCTCGAAAAACCAAAAAAAAAAACAAAAACAAAAACAAAAAACAAAAAACGGGAGGAAAAAAAAGCCTGGCATGATAGTATGGTGGTGTGTGATTGTACTTGTGGGGACACGGGGATCATGCACGAGTCATCCTTGCCTACATAGAACAGCCATCTAAAGGGCCAGCCAGCCACAGCGGCACCACTGCAATCCCAGTGCTGAGGACGCAGAGGCAAGAGGACGACCCCTGGGATCCGCAGCCAGCTGAACTAATCAGTGAGCTCCAGATTCAAAAACTAAGGAGGGCTGGAGAGACGGCTCAGAGGTTAAGGGCACTGGCTGCTCTTCCAGAGGTCCTAAGTTCAATTCCCAGCAACCACATTGTGGCTCACAGCCATCTGTAAGGAGATCTGGTGCCCTCTTCTGGTGTGCAGGCATACATGGAGGCAGAACACTGTATATATAACTAAAAAAAAAAAAAATCTTAAAACAAAACAAAAAAATCCCCACTAAGATGGAAAAAGCGACTAAGGAAGACACCAGATGTCAGCCCTCTGCCCTCCACACAAAAATACACACAGGTGTGAACACACAAGTGACACAGTATACCAACACATACATGAACACATGCAGTATACCCATGTGTATGAACGCACACAAACTCTCTCATTCACACAAAGCTGAATATGATGGTGCTTCCCTGTAATCCTAGAAGCCAAGCTAGGCTACACAGACAACTTCAAGAAAAGTTTTTTTAGAAAGTTTGTCACCCAAAAAGGACCTACCAAGAGACCTGTGGGCTCAGCCCTCCCCAGGTAACCCTACCGCAGTGGTCAATATACTCACCAATGGGTACAGGAACTGAGTGGGGTGGGAGCCAAGGACTAGGGTCACTCCCGGCCTCCTTGTCAGGGTATAGGGCAGGCAGCTCTGCCTTGCAGGACTCCCGTCTCAACACCTCACACTCTCCTATGGGCAGGCCAGGGCCTGCAGCTGCCGTCTTCACACCTAGGGAGACAACAGGACTTTTCGTTTTTTGTTTTGCTTTTGGTTTTTCAAGACAGGTTTCTCTGTAACTTTGCTGCCTGTCCTGGGACTCTCTCTCTACACCAGGCTGGCCTTGAACTCACAGAGATCCACTTGCCTCTGCCTGTACACCAGGCTGGGCTCGAACTCAGAGATCCGCCTGCCTCTGCCTCCCAAGTGCTGGGATTAAAGGCGTGCACCACTACTTCTGGGCCGAGAATACAAGTTTTCATAATGCTCCCTCCTACTCCCCTAGCCTGTCTCTTCTTCTTCTATAATACATTCCGCAGAGCTAGTAAAGGGCTTTTCTAGTATTTCTTTGGTTTTTGGTCCCAGGGACACACCACAGAACACAAGCCTCTGCTTCTCTTCCTTGCAGACCTACCTGAGGCTGAGTCTTCCCCATCGGAACCCCTGAGCATTTCAAAGCTCACTTCCAGGTAGCTGTCTGTCAGCTCCTCTTCAGGGATAGTTCTCATGATCTCGGGTCCCAGGCTAGCCCGGACACAGAGTGCTGAACTGGAACTCTCTTCTTCACAATGTCTTGAAGCCACCTTCTTGGCCCGACGACCCCTCCCACTGAGACTGATGTGTCCAGGGGCACTACCTGCAGCAACTACTGCATCTGTCTTCAAGCTTGAGCCCTTCCTAGTTCGGCCCCGACCCCGGCCAGCAGTCCCTCTTCTCTTAGGTTCCTCTACAAGTTGTGCTTCACCTGAGACAAGGTCTTCCAGGTCACTATCATCACTGAAGTTCACCTTTGACAGAGGGAATGGAAGAAATTAAGGGCCAACACTCTCAACAATACTTTCCAACAGCAGGGGGCACTATGGAGGCATTGACAGGTCTCTCTGACTTCAGCTCTGACCTCCCACACTGTACTTGCCACTCCACTCTCAAACCCTGTGGCAACTCAGTTTGGAAGAAGGGGAAAGGAACAGAGGATAGGGACGAAGGGTGACAAGGCAAAGGACTACAGAGCTGACGAAAGTGTATGGCACTGCAGACGTGGCTATGGGGAGCCCCTCTACAAGGACCCTCTGCAGACACCCGTCTTCATGCCACGCCCCTAACCACAATCCCAGCTTACCTTGAGGCGAGTCTGGGCCCTCCTATGCACCTTGGGGGCCAAGGGAACCTCAGGCTTGCTCTTTGTAGTGTAGACTTCTTCAAATATGGTAAAAGGGACATGAGGGCCAGCCTGCCTAGCCCGGCCAGGGGGCTTAGGTGTACAAGGTAGCCCATCCTCTTCCAGACCTTTCTGAGAAATATTACAGACGGGAGGGAGAGCAGAGGCTGCCTGCCGGCGCCCTCGTCCAGAGCACTTTTGTCTCCGAATCTTAGAGGGTTTTAAGACTATGGGACTTTGTACCAATGGTGGCTGCCAGCCCCAGGTGCTTGCAAAAAGTTGGGAAGTACAGCAGCTGAAGCTGGCCAGCTTCGCAAGGGCCTGAATCAAGAGCAGGTTGGCTCGCCAGAACTCTAAGTATTGTATCCGTGTTGCCACAAACTTCAGCCCCATAGCCAGAACCTTTCCCAAGCTCTTTTCAGGTGTCTGGTTCAGGCATTCCAGTGCCAAGCGTGTGTACACTTGAGCCATGAGCTCATCGAAGAGGCTTGGGACAGGAGTGGGGGGTGTCCTGTGTTTCAGCGAAGCTTGAAGGTTTTGTGTAAAGCGCTTGGTGGTTGCAGGGCAACCTTTCAGCACAGCTCGCAGCAGATCCAGGCCCGGGGCTTTATGACCCATGGCCAGCTTTGCTCCTGCAGTGACCAACACCCAGCGCAGACAGACTGCCGAGAGGACAGGGCTGGAGCACAGCAAACAGTCACAGGTGGGTGAGTGGGACAGAAAGCCAGGGTTGGGTGGGGGCTTGGTTTTCAAGACTGGAGAGGAGTTTGCAGAAGGTTGGGTAGGGCCGGGTTCCTTGAGCACGGTGGCCACCAGCTCCAGGGCAGGGCCTCTTAGGAAGGGTTCCTCCTCTGGGAGCTGTGGGCAACAGGAAACTTGGGCCTGCTGCTTCCCTTTCTGCATATGGACCTTTTTCATAGAATCTGGGTGCTGGGTCACCCCACCAAACTCTGGGGATAGAGATCAAAAATCACAAAACTAGAGTGACTTCAAGAACTCTACCATAGGGTTCAACCCACTTCCCCATCTACGTGCAAATTACTCAGAACGTCTATGCAGCACACACAAAAATGGGGAAATTCTTTTACAGAAAAAACAAAAACAAAAACCCGACTCAGTAGTCACTTTACACCCCATTCCTGTAGCCCAAAGCTCTGTTCTCAGCTGGACTGGGGGAGGTGCACATGAGATAGTAGAGGTAAAAATATTTGACAAGCTGGGCATCATGGCACACACCTTTAATCTGCAGACCCCAAACTGTAGCAGGGTGTACTGGCATGCACCTTTAGTCTTAGTACTGGGAAGACAGAGGCAGATATACCTCCTCCTATACCTCCTTGAGTTTAAAGCCAGCTGATTTCCCTGACGTACAAAGTGAATTCAAGACAGTCAGGACTACACAGTAAGACCCTCTTCAAATAAACAAACAAATAAATAAAATAAGCCAAAGGCATTCGGCAGCACTGAAAACCAGCCAGGAAAAGTTGGGCCTCTGTGGAGTCTGTCTGGAGGAGGGACATTAATGTTCTGCCTAAGTCATGTCATTTAGCACCAGACACCTGTCTGGTGTGGGACCATGGTCTGTATTCTGTCAATTATATTTTAAATAAATGCCGATTGGCCAGTAGCCAGGCAGGAAGTATAGGTGGGACAACCAGACAGGAAGTAGAGTCAATGAGAACAGGTGAATTCTGGAAAGGAGGAAGCTCTCTCAGCAGTTCTGACCCGACCGCAGAAGAAGCAAGCAAGATGTGACTGCCCTGCCACATGGCTAACACAGATAAGAATAATAGGATGTTAAGTTATAAGAGTTAATAAGAAGGGCTGGAGAGATGGCTCAGTGGTTAAGAGCATTGCCTGCTCAACCAGAGGTCCTGAGTTCGATTCCCAGCAACCACATGGTGGCTCACAACCATCTGTAAAGAGGTCTGGCGCCCTCTTCTGGCCTTCAGGAATACACACAGAATATTGTATACATAATAAATAAATAAATATTTTAAAAAAAAAAGAGTTAATAAGAAGCCTGAGCTAATGGGCCAATCAGTTTATAACTAATGTAGACCTCTGTGTGAGTTCTTTGGGACTTAACAACTGTGGGAACCGGGCAGGACAGAAACCCTGACAACACCTGTCTGATTCAGAATGACCCAGACTTTTCCACAGAAGGACAAGCTGCAATATGGATGCCCCTCCAAAGCTCGGGAGGAACCTGGCAGCTTACTTACCTGTGGAGGACTCCAGCAGGAATAGAACCTGGTGCAAGTCTGACTGACAGAGGTCAATGTCGCCTCGGGCCAACTCCAGCTCACTTTTCAGTACAAGGAACAGAGCACACCTGTGAGAAGAGAACCAGTCAGCAGGTGGCTGTTTCCTAGAGACTCTTCTCGCTCTTTCCCAGGCCCCGCCCTCGTCATTTTTGAGTCCTCAAGCTGACTTACAGCCTCTCTGGGAAACTGCTTTCCACACCAAGCTCCACAGGCAGAGGAGCTTAGGGAAAGGCAGTATGTGAGCTGTCCTGGACAGACTCCTCAGGCATTTCCTGTTCAGCCATGGAATGCCTGCCTTCTCCCACCACTCTCTAGATAGAACACAGAACACTTGTGCAATCTTTGGGGAATCCACATTCAAAAGCACATGGCAGGAGCTAGAATCTTTACTTACTGGTGAGGTATCTGCAGCTTGGTTGTGAGTTTCAGGGCCTCTAAGCAAAAGGCCTTGGCTTCATTTACATTCCCCAGATGGCCCAGGCGGCCGACAAGCTTCTCTGAGCAGCTCAGCACCTCTGTGAGAACCTGCCACTTTTGCACTAGATTTTCTCCTGTAGGGAACGAGAGAGACGAGACTTCAATATAGGCCACGGTCAGATACTCTGGAGACAGGCACCCAGCCTGCCATATTGAGTATGTCCAATCTCCGAGGGTCCTGGTCGCTTCTTTACTCACCGTAGTCCAGAAAGGGTGACTGCATAGCTGCTTTCTGAAGTGAGAGCACATCACCACCCATAAGCAGGATGACGATGCTTCGGAGGAGTTTGTGGGCGTCTAAGAGTGCTGTTTCAGGGGTCTGCCAGCCTGGGGGGCCAAGGGGAGAAAGATGACTGCAGCAGCAGCCTAACACCTTCAACTAAGACAGCAAACACGGGGCTGGAGAGATGGCTCAGTGATTAAGAGCACTGTCTGCTCTTCCAGAGGTCCTGAGTTCAATTCCCAGTAACTACATGGTGGCTCCAAACCATCTGTAATGAGATCTGGCGCCCCCTCTGGCGTGTGGGCATACAAGGAGGCAGAGTTGTATACATAATAAATAAATCTTTAAAAAAAAAAAAAAGACAGCAAACACAAGAGGGCGGTGGTGGGCACCCTTAATCCCAGCACTGGGGAGCCACAGACAGGAGGCCAGCCTGGTCTACAAATCTAGTTTCAGGACAGCCAGAGGAGGAAAAAACAAAAGCTAACAAACACAAGGTACTCTTCCTTCTTCACCTTAGGCAGACAGAGTTAATCAATCACAGAACTCCTTCCCACTAAGATCCCTTGTGTGTGTGGTGGTGCGGATCTTAGAATTCCTTTTAGCTTAATACTCCAAGAAGCTACTGGTTAAGTGACTAAATGTAGTAGGTGACATGAAACCCATTTGCTACCACAGGCATAGGTAGGTTCTAGAGAGGCTGTTTCACATGCTCGGAAGTATGGGCAGACGGCTGCAAAGACCAGACAGCACACAAACCACGACCATCATCCAAGAAAGCCTCCTTTCACCTTGATCCCAGAGCTGCTCACGCAGAACACTTGAGAGAACATTCGATGAGAGGCTAAGGTAGGAAGCCAGTATTTGCAGGGCCTGGACACGCAGAAAGTACCAAGCCTTGGATGACTTCTGGAGGGCAGGATTCCCAAGGACAGACAGCAGTAGAGAAACACCTTCAGTCACCTGGGAGAGAGAAAAAGTTAGGTGGTGGCGCATGCCTTTAATCCCAGCACTCGGGAGGCAGAGACAGGCGGATCTCTGTGAGTTCGAGGCCAGCCTGGTCTACAAGAGCTAGTTCCAGGACAGGCTCCAAAAAACTACAGAGAAACCCTGTTTCGAAAAAAATCAAAAAAAAAAAAAAAAAAAAAAGAGTTACATACAGCCAGGTGGTGGTGGCACAGCTTCAGTCGCAGCACTTGGGAGGTAGAGGAAGGCAAATCTGTGAGTTCAAGACCAGCCTGGTCTACAGCACTAATTCGAGGGCAGACAGGGCAACATAGAGAAAACCCGTCTCTAAAAACAACAATAAAACTAAAAAAACAACACCCCCCCAAAAAAAAGGAAAGAAAAAAACCCCAGGAAAACTACAGCTTGATGAGAACACGAGATCATCAAGATAGAGCTAACCTGGAGCGAGAGTGCGATGCTGTGAAACCCAACTGTCTAGACCAGAGCGCCCATGTTTCCTCACACACGAGCCACTGCTGCCGCTCTCTTTCTGGGAAAGGCTTGCTATGCAGGCCAAGCTGACTTAAAATTCTAGTTCTCCAGCCTCAGCCATTGAGTGTTGGGACTGCAGGAATGATGACCATACCAGGCTATCTTCCCCAGTTCCCGAACCCCTTTATGTATGTTTCTACTGCAGAAACGGGCAAAGAAAGAAATTAATCTCTACTATTAGGTCAGGGAATTTCAACCACTTTTCAGGGTCCTGAACATTTTGCCTAGCTGCAGGAAAATCTCAGAGGCCAGACAAATAACATGAAAATCCCCACTATTTCCTGAGGTCTAGAGCCTTTGGGAATTAGGAAAGTAGGAAAAGAACTGGGATATAGCTTAGTGGCAGAGCACTCGGGTAGCACATAGGAGGTCTTGACAGTCCCTAGCACCACAAATTAGTAGAACAAACAAAGGGGGCTGGCTCATGGACGAAGACTCTGCCATGTAAACATCAAGCTTGAAGACCAAAGTCCAGATTGCCAGAACAGCAGCCCATCAGTAACTCTTGCACTTGAGAGGCAGAGCAGGGCTGGAGAGATGGCTCTGCAATTAAGAGTCTGACTGCTCTTCCAGAAGACCCGTTCAATTCCCAGCATCCACATGGCAGCTCACCGCTGTCTGCAAGTCCAAGATCTGAGGCCCTCACACAGACATACATGTAGGCAAAACACCAATGCAAATAAAAAATGGATAAAAATTGTAAGAAAGAAAGAAAGAAAGAAAGAAAGAGAAAGAAAGAAAGAAAGAAAGAAAGGCAAAGGCAGTGATTCCTAGAGCAAGCCAGCTCAATATACTAGTTACAGGCAAGCTCTGGGTTCGACTGAGTTCTAGTCTGTAAATAATGTGGGCAGTAGAAGTCACCTTCTGGTTAGCCCAGCAGAGCTGAGTGCGCAGCAGAGCACAGGTGAGGGACAGCAGCTGATAGGTGTCAGTAGTCTGGTCCAGACTCTTCAGGCCTGACTCCGCTTCTTCCAGGTACAACTAAAGGATCAGATAGGTGATGTCAGCAAAATGTAGTTAGACTCTTCAGATTAAAATGGAATGAAGCATTTGCAAGCAAGGCATTGAACATTGCATTATTTCAAATATTACAATTTATATAAAGCAGCTGGGCTATAGTGGTGCACGCCTTTAATCCCAGTACTTGGGAGGCAGAGCCTAGTCTATAAGCTAGTTCCAGGACGGGCTACAAAGCTACAGAGAAACAAAAACAAACACACACACACACACACAAAATTTACACAAAGCTACTCATTTGATCCTTAGATCACTGTCAGTTAGCCCCCCCACGTAAACCACATACAGATGCCTGAAGAAATCACCCTTAGTCACCTGGAGAAAACAAAGCCAGAGAAGTGTCACATAAACTTGAGATGTCCCTGAGGGTCTGCAGTTCAAATCTCGGCCTTCAAGAATAAAAAAGGGCCGGGCAGTGGTGGCGCACGCCTTTAATCCCAGCACTTGGGAGGCAGAAGCAGGTGGATCTCTGTGAGTTCGAGACCAGCCTGGTCTACAAGAGCTAGTTCCAGGACAGGCTCCAAAGCCACAGAGAAACCCTGTCTCGAAAAACCAAAAAGAAAAAAAGAAAAAAAAGGGGGGGGGGGGCTAGAGAGATGGCTCAGCAGATAAGAACACTGGCTGCTCTTTCAGAGCTTCTGAGTTCAATTCCCAGCACCCACATGGTGGCTCACAACCATCTGTAATGAGATCTGGAGCCCTCTTGCAGCCTGTAGGTGTACATGTAGAACATACACAAACTATATAAACAAAATGAAAAAAATAATTTTTAGAAAAAAGTTGTGTTATAAAGTCGGGATACTATCTTTCAGGTTATGAGAAGCCATGGGAGTCTTTTTAGAAGGGAAAGCAATTATCAGACCTGTGCCAACTGGCAAAAACCAGAAGATGAAAAGCTGGGCAGTGGTGGCGCACACCTTTAATCCCAGCACTCGGGAGGCAGAGGCAGGCGAATCTCTGTGAGTTCGAGTCCAGCCTGGTCTACAAGAGCTAGTTCCAGGACAGCTAGGGCTGTTACACAGAGAAACCCTGTCTCGAAAAACAAACAAAAACAACCAGAAGATGAAATCAAAAAGGGAAAAAGTGGGTTTCAGTGTAGTGGCAAAGCACTTATCTAGTGTGCCTAAGGCCCTGGGTTCAGTCATCAGCACTGCCAAGAAAAAAAAAAAGAGCTTAGGGAGTCAGGTGGTGGCGGCAGCACATGCCTTTGATCCCAGCAGAGGCAGGTCTGGTCTCTTAGAGTTCTAGGACAGCCAAACCTACACAGGGAAACCTTGTGTGGTGGTGGTGGTGGGGAACGGGACAACCACAGTGGGTATGGTGGGTGGAGAAACTGAAAGACAATCAGAAGTATGACAGTTACATCAACTAAGTCAAAAGAGAAATGGGTCAGATCTGCAGACCCATGAATGACAGTTCTTGTAATAGGCAGAAAAGAAGCCTCCAATTCCCACGTTCTAATTACGGCCAAATGTGAGGTAGCTGCCTCTTTACTACCCCATCTTCTCAGGGAAAGGCGAGCCCTTAGAGCCACTTGCCCCACTAAGCCTCATACTCCACAACCAGCACTCACCTGGGCATAGCTGGGACAGCTGAGGCTCAAGAGTTGCTGAGTGAGCTGACAGGAAACGCTGACTGCTTTTGCGTGGTCCTGTTGTCTCTTAGACACAGTCTGAAGAAGCAGGAGGGTCTCCAGGGCCTGTAGGGGCTGGTCATCCCAGAGCAACATGTTACCTGCTCCTACCCCTCAGGGTGTTCACACATACTCAGAATCTACCAATGCTCAGGAGAGCCATAAACCACCTGTCCCCCAACCCCATTTTGGGACAGGGTCTCATGTGATCCAGACTGGCCTCAAACTTGGCTATGTTATTCAAAAAGATTCAGAAAGACGAGGCTCCTGTAAGTGTTCACATGGTAGAGACAAGACTCAAGCCTAGGTCTAAGCTAACTTTTTGACCTCCTTGTGCTGGAAAGATGGCTGAAGCGTTCACAATAACAAAGGATGTGATGTTTAAAACCATATTTTATTTTTGGTGGTAACTGGGGGTTTAACCCAGACCCTGAACATACTCAGCAAGTGCTCTACCACTGAGCACTTCCTGCCCAGCCTCCTCTCAGTTTTGGAAGCAGAGTCATTACAATTTTACGGCTAGAATAGAGCTTCATTCTTGCCTGAGTGTCCAGGTAGCTGGGACTGAAAGTGTGTGCCACCACACTCTGGCTTTCCTTTCATGGCTCTGAATACGGGGTGAATGCAAGGAAGAGCATCAGTCTGGGAAATCCCTTCATGTTGCACATAAAAACAAAGTTGGCAGGCTGGCGAATAGCTCAGCAGATAAAGGCTCCTGCCACCAAGCTTCAGCACCTAAGTTAGATGTCAGGACCCACATGGAAGGAGAGAACCAAAGCCCACAAGTTGTCCTGACTGCCACACTCACATCCACATACATTCAATAAACAATTGTTCAAAGTGTGTAAAATTGGCCCTCATGGGTACTCAGGCCTATAACCCAGAGGCAGAAGCAGGGGGATTACAAATTTAACCCTGGCCTAAGCTCCACAATGATAGCTTAAAAAAAAATTATTTTTATTTTACATGTATTGGTGTTTTGCCTACATGTATGCCTACATGCTCAAGGATACCAGATCCCCTGGAACTGGAGTCAGACAGTTATGAGCTACCATGTGGGTACTGAGAATTGAACCATCTCTCTAATCTCCACAATGAGATTTTGTCTCAAACAAAAGAAAAATGGGGCTGGAGAGATGGTTCAGTGGTAAGAGCACTGGCTGCTCTTCCAGAGGCCTGGGATTTGATTGGTAGCACCTACATGGCTGCTCACAGCCGTCTGTAATTCCAGTTCTAGGGGATAAAACACACTTTACGACCTCAGCAGGCACTGTGCATGCACAAAGAACACATACATAGATGCAGGCAAAACAGATGCAATTTAAGATAAAATGATCTAAATGTTGTAATTGTAATTCTTGCTTGATAACTGTTTTGTTATATGTAATTTTACAATGTTAAAGTTAAAGCCTTTCTTTTTTGTTTAAACAGAAAAAGGAGAAATGGTGTAGGAGGGTCATCTGTCTATGTGTTACTTTCATTGGTTAATAAAGAAACTGCCTTGGCCTTTTGATAGGCCAGCCCTCAGGTGGGTGGAATAGACAGAACAGAATTCTGGGAGGAAGAAAGCAGAGTCAGGCAGATGCCATGAAGCTCCGGCCCGAGATGGACGTAGGTTAGAATCTTCCCGGTAAGCCATGACCTCGTGGTGACATACAGATTATTAGAAATGGGTTAATTAAGATGTGAGAGTTAGCCAATATGAGGCTAGAAATAACAGGCCAGGCAGTGTTTAAAAGAATACAGTTTCCATGTAATTATTTTGGGTAAAGCTAGCCGGGATCCGGAAGGGAATACAGCCCGCCAACCTCTTTACAACAACCGACTCCACCAGTTTTCCCATTACCTTTGCCACCAACTGATAGAGGGCCACAAGGATTTGAAGGGAAGCTGAGGTCTGCTGGAGACACCGCACGGCTGGGGCTGGCTCCTTTGTCAGCACTTCCTTCCACAGGGTCAAGGCTTGGTCTAGGCATTTGGACTGAGCTGTAAATCAGAAGTGACCACTTTTTCCACTTGGCCATCTGGAAAGAACTTGGGTTTCTCTATAACATGTTCTGACCTTTGTGCCAGCCCCTCCTCACTCTCCCACATCCCCGGCACAAGCCCGGCCTCTTTCACAGTAGTGGTCTGTTGTCTACACTATGTTTACTGCCCTCACCCGCTTCAGCAGCCAGGTTGAAGGCGATGTTACTATACAGGAAACGATCTTCCTGGAGTTTATCTTCATAGTTCAGGTCATTGACTTCAAACTCCTCCATGTTAGTAGGGACCTGGGCCCTCCGATCCCGCTCGATACCCTGGTTGAGAAAGCAGACAGACAGAAGCAAAAACAGGGACTGGCACCAGCTCAGAGGGAGCAGCCCAGGACAAAAACTATTGGTCCATGCCCAGTAGCAGGAGCTCAGTTTTACTTACTTCCTGCATTTTGGTCTCCAAGGTACAGATATAGAGCCATAACAAGGCCTGTGCTTTATCGTCCAGAAGGCAATCCTGTTCCTGCACCTCAGGCCTCACAGACTCCAAAAGCTGCAGGGCTTCCTGGATAGCATCCAAGGCAGAGCTGTAGAGACAGACACACTTGATTGGGGTCCACTACAGACAGCTCCAATGTCCATAAAATGAAGGGCACTTTCAGGAACAGAGCAGGAGACTGACCCCGTATCAGCAATATTAGGGCAAGCAGCAAAAGAGGCCTCCCTAGTTATCCCTCCTCACCAGTCGGTGTGCTGGGCAAAGTTGTGGTAGCATAGCACTTGAGCCAGTTCCACCAGGTGGGTAGCTCGTGCCCAGGCTCCAGATGCCGTCTCTTCAGGGCTGAGCTCCAACAGATCACAGATGACATTGAAGCGTTCCTGCCCAGTGTCAACACGCACTGCCTTGTAGGCCCGCAGCTCCTCCCTCAGCAACGAGACCTGTGTCTCTGGGTCCCAGCAATTTAAGCTGTCTCGCAAAGTCCTGAAGGGCAGATCAGCACCTGGGTAAAGACCCTGACAAGTCTCCCAACCCTCACTAGGGAGCCTCAGCCTTAAGCTGGTATTCACTGTCTTCCAGTTGTGCCTTTAAAACTCTTAATCAGGCAAGGTGCTGGTGGCGCACGCCTTTAATCCCAGCACTCGGGAGGCAGAGGCAGGTGGATCTTTTTTTTTTTTTGCTTTTTCGAGACAGGGTTTCTCTGTGGCTTTGGAGCCTGTCCTGGAACTAGCTCTGTAGACCAGGCTGGTCTCGAACTCACAGAGATCCACCTGCCTCTGCCTCCCTAGTGCTGGGATTAAAGGCGTGCGCCACCATTGTCCGGCAAGGCAGGCGGATCTTTATGAGTTCGAGACCAGCCTGGTCTACAAGAGCTAGTTCCAACAGAGAAACCCTGTCTCAAAAAAAAAAAAAAAACAAAACTTTAATCAGGTTACGTGGCTCCTCTAACATAGGAGGGATCACATCCAAACCCATACCCAGGACTTGTAAAACCCAGTGTGGCCTGGCTCCTGCCCACCTAGACTGCCTCATTCAGCATGCCATGCCCCATCCTATCTCCTTCCTCCATGCTGGCTTTCTCAAGCTCTTCCCATTCCCAAGCTTGTTTTCACCCCAGTGCCTTCCCAGTCTGTGAGTCTCTATTCCAAGGCATTTAATGATGGATTCCTCTACATCTTCAGATCTTATACTTCTCCAAAAAAGACTTCCCTAAATAACCCACCTAAAGGTCATCCCTCTTTTAACAGGTCATGGTTAGTCTTCATGAAATACACGTACAATGTACTTGGTTATATTTCTCCAAGTACAGCATAAACCCAACAAAACAAGAACATTGCTTCTTACCACTATGCCCCTATACCTAGTGGCTGGCATTGCATCAAGCACTCAATGTGTAACTGATGGATGGATGAGTCATTGCCTTTCTCAAAAGTAAGGATCGAGGACACTGGACATGGTGGCACATGCCTTTAATCCCAGCATTAGGAAGGCAGAGGCAGAAAGATCTTTGTGAGGTCAAAGCTAGCCTGGCCTACATAGCAAGTTCCAGGTCTATACAGAGATACCTTGTCTAAAAAAACAAAACAAAAAGCCTAAGAGATCTGCCCAATCCACGGACAGCTACCGCAGTTCTCCTGTGCAACTCACTTCAGCTGCAGCTCCTTGTCTCCTGCCCTGGCTGCATCCATTTTGACCCGAACCCAGAAAGTGACTGGCTCGACCATGTGTTCAAAACTGTAAGGTTGCAGAGCTGCTAGCCATAAGGTCACCATCTCGCAGCCCTGGGCCTGTTTACCCAGCTTCTTCAAACTCTCCACATGCAGCCGGAAGCACCTATGCAGCTGAGCAGACATAGATTAGAGCTGGGGCATGGAGCCACTCAGAGTATACATACAGCATGGCAGAACACACACCACACGGAAGAGGGACAGCAGGGGTCCTGCTCTCTGTACGGCCTAACAAATAAGCATCTTGATCCTCTCTGCTTCAGGGGCCCCTCATGGTCAGCACCAACAGCATTAAGGACCTGATCCCCCTCCTGTGACCCTTTCCTCAGCCTGTGGCCCTGTCTGGTCCTGGCAGAAATGCTGGAACTCTTACACCTTCCTTCTTCCTACTCTACTGGTTAAACTCAGGTTAAGCCTTGATTTCTTGCACTATCCACTTATTTTAGGCCCCCCTTCCTGCCCAGGCTACCACAGTAGCCCCACTACCTGGGCTTATGCCCCATACTGTTCTCCACAGTGATGGAAAAGCAATTCAAATGCCAACTTGAGGGGCTGGAGAGATGGCTCAGAGGTTAAGAGCATTGCCTGTTCTTCCAAAGGTCCTGAGTTCAATTCCCAGCAACCACATGGTGGCTCACAACCATCCATAATGGGGTCTGGTGCCCTCTTCAGGCGTGCAGGCATACACACAGAAGGAATATTGTATACATAATAAATAAATAAATATTAAAAAAAAAACAAATGCCAACTTGATGTCATGGCTCCACTTACATCCTTCAGTCACTCACCCCTCACCTGAGAGATAATAACTCAAGGCCCGGTACTACCCATATCACTTTCCAGTCCAGCCAACCCATGCTTTCAGCTCATTCTTGCTTAAGATATTGTCTTTTACTCTGGCTGTGCAAAGGGCCACCCTGGGGGTGGGGAAAACTTAAAATATATAGAGCCTGAGCTCTAGGGCAAGAACCTGATGAAACTGGAAGCAAGCGTTAGAATAGAATGGCTCTGATGTTCACTCAGGTGATTCTGATGTGAAGCTAGGATTGGAAGGCAGGTGGCAGCAGGGCAAGGGTGTTAGGAAAAACCCCGTAGGCACTGGTGCCCACGCCACTGTACTCACGGCCACCAACATAACTCCCTCCTACCTTCTCAGGAGGCACCTCAGGGTGGGCACCGAACTTTGCCAAGCCCAAGTGCTGACAGACTGGCTCCAAGATGGCACAGGTCTCATCATAGAGCTTGTGACTGAAGAAGCTGTAGGCCAAGTTGCTGCTGTAAGAGGCTGCAGGGAAAGAAAAGACAACTGAGCATCACAGTGCTTCTGTTTCCCTGTCGGCACGAGACGTTCAGCCTGGGGTCAGCCTGGGGTCAGCCATCAGCTTCTGGATGAGCACACGGGAGGACAGGCTCTTCCTTGGCTCCACAGAAGCCACTGACCCCTCACTGACTCCCCAGGACACTAAAGCCATAGCACCTTCGTTTGCATTCCCTGGACATATTAGACCCTCTCCAGCCTTCAAGATTTGGCACTGGTTGTCTGCTGTTTCAGAGATGTTTGTTCCTAGACATCACCAGGCTAACATCTTCCAAGTCGCATGCCCATGAGGCAGACCCTAAACAACTAACTCAAAATGGTGCTTGTACTCCTTACCCTTCCTGAATTTTTCTTTCATTTTTAAATTTTTTTTTACTTTATTTATTTATTGATTGATTGATTGATAGATTGATTGTTTTTCGGGACAGGGTTTCTCTGTAGCTTTTGGAGCCTGTCCTGGAACTCGCTCTGTAGACCAGGCTGGCCTCAAACTCACAGAGATCCGCCTGCCTCTGCCTCTGGGATTAAAGGCAAGCACCTCCACCGCCCAGCTCCAGCCAGTGCTCTTAACCACTGAGCCTCTCTCCAGCCCCATGGGCTTCCCTTTGTAATCTCCTATTCTACTCCTTGTCTCAAATTTATCACCACTTCTTTTGAACCTGTATTTATTTTGTATGTATGTGCTTGTATGACACAGTGCATGTATGAAGTGCAACCTGAAGGAACTGGTTCACTTTCTATCATGTGGATTCCAGGGATCAAACTCAGGTTATCAGTCTTGGTAGCAAATGCCTTTACTGGCTATCTCCCCTGTCCCCACTTGATTTTTGATTTTTTTTTTAAAATATTTATTTATTATGTATACAATATTCTGTCTGTGTGTATGTCTGCAGGCCAGAAGAGGGCACCAGACCTCATTACAGATGGTTGTGAGCCACCATGTGGTTGCCGGGAATTGAACTCAGGACCTTTGGAAGAGCAGGCAATGCTCTTAACCACTGAGCCATCTCTCCAGCCGCCTTGATTTTTGATTTTTGTAGCCCAGGCTGACATTGAATTCATGGCAATCCTCCTCTCTTTGCCTCACCAGAAGCTAGGATCAAAGGTGAGTCAACTCTTAATGCTTAAAAAGGATTTTAGATTCTGATTTGATTATATGTGAATGATTTGCCTGCCTGCATGGGTACTATGTGTATGCCAGGTACCCATGGAGAGCAGAAGAATGTGTCAGATCCCTTGGATGGTTGTTAGCTTGTTAGCTGCTATATATCAGTGCTGGGATTTGAACCCATGTCCTCTGGAAGAGCAGTCAGTATCCTTAACCGCTGAGCCATCTCTTTATTCCCCCCTCACTTTTTTTTTTTTTTGGTTTTTCGAGACAGGGTTTCTCTGTGGTTTTGGTTCCTGTCCTGGAACTAGCTCTGTAGACCAGGCTGTTCTTGAACTCACAGAGATCCGCCTGCCTCTGCCTCCCGAGTGCTGGGATTAAAGGCATGCGCCACCACCGGCCGGCCCCCCCTCACTTTTTAACATGTTAATTCATTTATTCAGTTACCTTTTCCTGGGGACAAGGAAATATCTAATATTGCTTGGCAAGTTGTTGAATAAATAAATCTCAGTAAGTTTTATGTAATTGGAGGAGAAGGGGGCAGTTCTAAGACTAAACTCGGTCACTGCACATGCTAGGCAAATACTCTACCACTGGTCTACATCCTCAACCTAACGCAGTTTCTCAAAACTGACGGCTGTAGCCAGGTTTGGTGGTTTGTCTTTAATCTTAGCATTCAGGAAGCGGAGGCAGATGGATCTCTGTGCGTTTGAGGCCAGCCTGGTCTACAAGAGAACATAGAGAAACTCTGTCGGGGGTGGGGGGAGGGGGGAACGACAACAACAATAACAAAAAACAGGCTTTTAGGGCTGGAGAGATGGCTCAGAGGTTAAGAGCATTGCCTGCTCTTCGGAAGGTCCTGAGTTCAATTGCCAGCAACCACATGGTGGCTCACAACCATCTGTAAGGAGGTCTGGTGCCCTCTTCTGGCCTTCATGTATACACGCAGAAAGAATATTGTATACATAATAAATAAATAAATATTTAAAAAAAAAAAAGACATGTGCTATACCAGCATTATCTGGTTCTTAAACGTTTTAAGTTATGGGGCTTGAGAGATTGGCTCAGTGTTTTAAGAGCACCTGCTATTCCTGCAGAGGGCCCAAGTCTGATTTCCAGAATCCACATGGAAGCTCCCAACTGACTGTAACTCTGTTCCACAGGATCTGAATCTTCTTCTGACCTCTGTGGGCACCAGGCACACATCAGGTGCACATAAATACACACAGGTACTCACACACATGTAAAATAAATTTTTAAAAGAAAAGGTTAGCCAGTGGTGTACATCTTTAATCCCAGCACCCAGGAGGCAGAGGCAGGCAAGATCTCTGTGAGTTCAAGACCAGCCTGGTCTACAAAGTAACTTTTAGAACAGCCAGAGCTATGTGGAGAGACATGTTTCCCAAAAAAAGAAACTATAACTCGTAACCTCGGCACTTGGGGAATTGAGGCAGGAGTACTGCTGTTTTAGCCCAATTTGGATTCCATAATGTGACTGGCTTAAAACACTAACAAATATAAAGGCTGTAATGTTGCATATCAGGTACAAACATTTTTATAAAACAAATACCAAATCAAACTACAAAATATAAGAAGAATAAAATCAGAACCCTCTGTCATAAGCCCCATCAAGTCTCTCCTGGCACTAACCGGAGAGACAGATCCTTATACACAGTTCTCCTTAAACCTAGGGCACTCGGTGGTCAGAAACACACAGCAGGTACTTGCCAGCCTATCAGGTGACAGACCTCCCCCAGAACTGTGCATCTGAGACACAAGGCACTAACCAGTCGTCCCCAGGTAGTCAGTCAGCTCTCTGCCTGACAGATCCGCTAAGGCCTCCAGCATCCAGGTAACAGTAGACCTGCAACTGTCCAATAGCTGGGCCAGCTCAGCTGCCTGTGGACAAGAAGGATAGAAAGTGACAAGAGTCATGCAAGGTCCACGGGGACGTCCACCTTCCCCACGCCTGAAACCAAGATACCCCAAAGCTCAGATCCTAAGACTAAACATGAAACCAAGATACCCCAAAGCTCAGACCCTAAGACTAAACATATTTCTTGATTCCCAGATGGTACCTGGCAGCCTTGGGCAAAGTCGTAAACCATCCCGGTGAAAAGATGAAGACCCTGGAAGTGCATCTGAAGCAAAGAGTGCTGCTGCTTGGAGGAAACTCCACAGACCTGAAGGGGGAAGGGGAGCTCCATGCTGAATGCTGCCTGGAGTCCCTGACTCCTGGCACAGACCAGAGAGGAGGAAAGACACTGGGGAAATCACAACCCTCTCAGTTTACAACAGGATGCTTACCAGGCACACTCAGAGGGCAGCTTGCCAAGGACCCAGAGCATCCCCACCCTAACTCTAGGTCCTTAACTCACATCTTGAAGCTGCCGGACAAGGGAGCAGTACCCTCCAAGGAAAGCAAAGAGGTTCAATACGACATCGAGCCCATAGCGCCCCTTGATGCCTCTCTCCAGGCTTGAGAGGAAGAACTGGCAGCTGTCATACAAGGCCCGGAGCGGGGGCAATGGTGCCTCCAGACTGTTGTTCAGAAGAGCCGATGCCTTCATCAGAAGCTGGGCCACTGTCCCTGGTCTTTTTTCCACAGCTTCCAGCAGCTCAACCCCCAGCTGGCATAACTGGAGGCTGGGAGCCACACTGCTGTTCTCTAGGTGGTCACGAGCCTTCTCCACTGTGCTAGTAGCCTTGTGGTGCTGGTGGCTCCAGCAGAGGCGACGACAGTGCTCCAAGGTGACTTCCAAGAGGCAGAGGGCCCTTGCGGGAGAAAGAGGACGAGGAGAGCGACCACCCTCACCTACCAAGACGCGGATCACTTGCCTAGAGAGCGAGTCATACAGGAAGTCAGCCTCCACTTCATCTAGGCCACATCCACTAGCATCAAACAGCTGGTAGGCAGCTACTACGCGACAGGCCGTTGGAGAAGCAAAGTGAGGGACCTCACAAGGGACACTGCCATCCTCCAAGAGTACTAAAAAACTCAAGGCCTTCAGCCGGGTTGAGAAGGCCGCTCGCCGCTCTGACAGTGCTTCTGCTCCCTTCCAAAGCAGAGAGTAACTGCCGCGGGCCACAGCCTCATAGTCCTGAGGCGCAGCCTCTCGAGAGCTCTGCACCAAGCAGGCATGGAGAGGCTGGGCAAGGCAGAGCACAGGGTCTGGGCTGCCCTGAGCCAAACCATTCCGAAGTAAGATGAAAAGAATCCGTTCCAGATAGAGAGGAGGGCGCTGTGGAGTGGACGACAAATAGCCATCACAGGCCAGCTCTGCCAGCTTCAGCAGACTCTGCAGGTGCCCGGGGCAAACGATCTTGGCAGTCAACTGCTGGTTGCAAGCCCTCAGGATGGTGTCACAGACTTGCCTTCTCTCAGCGTCATATCGGCTGCTGGGAAAATCAGTTCGCGATCTGGACAGGAACTCCTAGGAGGAGGCAGAGAAAAGCAGGGTAGAAAAAGAAAAGGAACTACAAGTAGGGTGGCACAGACAAGCATCTCTCTCTCTCTCTCTCCAAATTAAGGCAAAACACAAGTCAGGCTTGGTGGTACAGGCCTGTACTAAGGTAAAGAGGCTGAAAGTTCAAGACCTTCCTGGACTTGAGTGGGTTCAAGGCCAGCTGGGGCAATTTAGTGAGACGCTACCTCAGATAAAAAGGTGAAAACAAGCCAGGCATAATGGCACACGCCTTTAATCCCAGCACTTGGGAGGCAGAGCAGGAGGATCTCTCAGAGTTCCAGGACAGCCAGGGTTATGTAGAAACCCTGTCTCTAAACTTAACAAAGTAAAAACAGATACAGCTCAATGGTGAGGTTCTTCCCTGCTTGCATGGGCTCCTGGGTTCAATGCCCAGGATAGAAAATGAAAAAAAAAAAAAAAAAAAGCCAGGCGGTGGTGGCGCACGCCTTTAATCCCAGCACTCGGGAGGCAGAGGCAGGCGGATCTCTGTGAGTTCGAGACCAGCCTGGTCTACAAGAGCTAGTTCCAGGACAGGCTTCAAAACCACAGAGAAACCTTGTCTCGATCGAAAAACCAAAAAAAAAAAAAAAAAAAAAAGGAGAAAAGAGAAAAGACAGATGGTCTCAAAAAACTAGTTGTGTCTTGAGACAGAAAGCACCCCACCTTCAAGTCAGGCAGCAGCTCCTGGGCCTCCTCCTTGCTGCAAAGCAGAGTCACGAAGTCGACTCCTTTGAAGTTCCTCATGGCAAAAGGCTAAAGAAGAGGAAACGGATTGGAGAATTGTTGTAAACTCTGCGGAAATTTGTAATGGAAATAACTGGAGAAAAGGGATTGAGGCATCAAAAGAATCCTATCACAAATCCTATGGGGCGGGGAGCAGGGGGACCATGCCTAGACGCTGGATCCCGTTCTAAACTGACGTGTCCAACCTTTCTTCGTCCAGGCCGCCCCTTGTCCTCCTGTCCCCACCATGCCACCCCTGAAGTCTCCACAGGGTCACTGGGCGCCGACCAAGCGGGGCCCCCGAGCCTCCGCAGAAGCGCCCCATTTCCTTCGAGGTCAGAAATGGGAACACCATTCACCTCGGCTTGAACACGCTCTCAGGAGATCCTTCGAGCCTTACTTCACCCAAAGTCGCCGTCCTTTACGGGTCTGTGACTAACCTCCAGTCAGAGCCGCCACCAAACATCCGAAAGATAGTCTTTTTCCGCGCCAGCTCCTCCTTTCAAATATCCTAGTGGCCAATCAGCGAGAAGGCGTAACGCCGGCCGGTCGGCCGCGTGGCGCTCTGGGAGTTGTAGTTTACCAGCTGCGCTGTCACGTGAAACCTGGCGGGGCGGGGTTCCGCTCTGTACCGGAAGGCCTCTGGAACACCCAGGTAGTTCCTTTCCTCCCGCCCCTCCAAGTCTGGGATGAGTTTTCTAACTACAGCCGGCTATAGTCGCTTCGCTCTCGGAATGGCCAACCGCTACCTCCTTCTTGCCTTTATCTCCCGAGCTCAGGCAGGATTTTAAACTTCAAGAGGATTAAAATACTAGGAAATCCTCATGACTTGTTACTAGGGAGGAAAAGGGTTTAGTAACCTTCCATGTTGAACCGGGTCTCACTGCGTGAGTCCTGGCTAACATGGACCGGGCTCTGTAGACCTGTAGACCAGGCTGGCCTCTCTGCCTCGGAAGTGCTGGTATTAAAGATGTGCCCACTTTTATATAGCTCAGGCTGAACTCTTGTCTCAGACTCTCCTGTAAGAATTTTCTAAACAAAAAAAACAAAAAAAAACTAATATATATTAATTTTTTTTTTTTTTTTTTTGGTCCAGGGTTTCTCTGTGTAGCCCTGACTGCCCTAAAACTATCTCTGTAGACCAGGCTGGCATTGAATTTACAGATATTTGCCTGCCTCTGCCTCCTTAGTGCCAGGATTAAAGGTGTATGCTGCCATCACCCGTAATAAAGTAAAATAAAATAATTATTATTATTTTGGTTTTTTGGGACAGGGTTTCGCTGTAGCTTTGGGTCCTGTCCTGGAACTAGCTCTTATAGACCAGGCTGGCCTTAAACTCACAGAGATCCACCAATGCCCGGCTAATAAAATTAATTTTTAAAAAAAATAATATGTGTTTTTTTTCTACAAGTTCATTACAAGGTGGGCCTGTTAAGGCACACCAATAATCCCAGATACTGGGGAGCCTGAGGCAGGAGGATCTCTAGTTCAAAGCCTGCCTGAACTACGGAGTGAGTTCAAGGTTATCAGTATGAGCAACTTTATTTTCAAAATAAAAAGTAGGAGGGGGCTGGAGAGATGGCTCAGTGGTTAAGAGCATTGCCTGCTCTTCCAAAGGTCCTGAGTTCAATTCCCAGCAACCACATGGTGGCTCACAACCATCTGTAGTGAGGTCTGGTGCCCTCTTCTGGCCTGCAGACATACACACAGACAGAATATTGTATACATAATAAATAAATAAAAAAAAATAAAATAAAAAGTAGGAAAACCGGAGAGATGGCTCAACAGTTAAGAGCATTTGCTTTTCTCGTTCCCAGCATCCACATGAAGGCTCACAAACGACCTGGCCCTGAATTGTCTTTGGACCCCTTCTGGCACTAGACACATCTGGTCCACATATGTACATACAGACAAATAACGCATGAAAAAGTGGGGAGTGGTGGCGCACACCTTTAATCCCAACACTGGAAGGCAGAGCCCGGAGGGTCTCTGTGCGTTCCAGGCCAGCCCGGTGTACAAGAGCTAGTTCCAGGACAGGCACCAAAAACTACAGGGAAACCCTGTCTCAAAGAAAAAAAATTGACTCAGGTAATTTATTTATTTATTGTGTATGTATTCATAGGGAGCCATGGGTGTGCATGGAGGACAGAGAACAGATACCAGCTTGTAGAAGTCTGTTTTTTCTCTCTCAACTATGTGGGTTCTGGGGCTGGAACTCAGGTCATCAGGCTTGGCAGCAGGAATCCTCAACTTCTGAGCTATCTTACCAGCCCTAATCATGGACTTTAATTTTGCATCTGAATCCTAAGTATAAAAAGAGGCAGCGCAAAGCCGGGCGGTGGTGGCGCACGCCTTTAATCCCAGCACTTGGGAGGCAGAGGCAGGAGGATCTTTGTGAGTTCAAGACCAGCCTGGTCTACAAGAGCTAGTTCCAGGACAGGCTCCAAAACCACAGAGAAACCCTGTCTCGAAAAACAAACAAACAAAAAAAGAGGCAGCGCAAGATAGTGGAAAGAATTTTGAACTTGAGACTGGGTAATGGAGCTAGAGTCTAGTCCCAACTTCATTTGTCTGGTCTTTATAAAAAGGGGTACAAACTGGGTACCTGCAATCCCAGCACTGAAAGTAGGTGGGTCTCTGTGAGTTTGCGGCCAAGTCCAGGCTAGCCAGAGCTACGTAGAGATATACTGAGTTAGTCCCAGCTCAAAAAAAAAAAAAAAAAGGAGGATGGGGGAACATAATGGAGCTGGAGAGATGCTCAGTGGTTAAGAGGAGCACTTCGTTGTTCTCACAGAGGATCTGGTTCCTCTGCTGATTCCACACGGAGCTCAAAACCATTTGTAACTCTAGTTCCAGGGAATCTGATGTCTCTTCTGACCTCCTTGGGCTCCTGAACACGTGTTGCATGCATGTATACATTCAGAAACACACATACATAAAAGGGGGAGGGGACCAGGGATACAGGCAAGTGTATTTAATGAAATACTTAGGGTTACATCCTGTAACGGTGAACACTCTGGAAGTGCTTCGGATTTCAGTGGATTTCAGATTTTAGAAATTTTCTGTGTGTGTAGCATATCCATATACATATTTATATACATTCACACATATATTATGTATTGGAGACAGGACCCAATTTAAATACACAGATTTCTTTGTCGTTTTAAGACAAGGTCTCATATAACTAGACCATCCTAGAACTTGCTTCTGTATCCAACCCCTAAGTACGGATTGTAGGCCTGGAGCATCACACTTAGTTTAATTACAGAATTTATATATTTAATTATCTGTAGTGCAATCGGTTACACCTAGGTACCACTAAGTTATACATCCATTTCCAACAAAACAATATGGGTTTGTTTTGTTTAGTTTTTCAAGACAGGGTTTCTCTGTGTTAATAGTCTTGACTGTCCTGGAACTCACTCTGTAGACCAGGTTGGTCTCGAACTCTCAGAGATTTGCATACCACTGCCTCCCAAGTGCTGGAATTAAAAGTGTGAGCCGCCACACCCAGCTCAAAACAATATTATTTATTTATTTTGTATACAATATTCTGTCTGCATGTATGCCTGCAGGGCAGAAGAGGGCACCAGACCCCATTACAGATGGTTGTGAGCCACCATGTGTTTGCTGGGAATTGAACTCAGGAACTTTGGAAGAGCTGGCAGTGCTCTTAACCTCTGAGCCATCTCTCCAGCCCCTCAAAACAATATTTTTAATGAATCTTTTATTTGTTTGTTTGTTTGACAGGGTCTCTCTACATAGCCCTGCCTATCCATCCCAGTATAACCCAGTTTTTCTTTTAAAAATCACTGGATCCAGCACTTGGGACGCAGAGGCAAAGTTCAATGCCAGCATGGTTTACAAAGCAAGATCCAAGACAGTCAGGTCCACATGATGATATCCTGTCTCAATTAATTAAAATCAATAATTTCGGGGCTGGAGAGATGGCTCAGCGGTTAAGAGCATTGCCTGCTCTTCCAAAGGTCCTGAGTTCAATTCCCAGCAACCACATGGTGGCTCACAACCATCTGTAATGAGGTCTGGTGCCCTCGTCTGGCCTTCAGGCATACACACAGAAAGAATATTGCATGCATAAATAAATAAATATTAAAAAAAATTAAAAAAAAAATCAATAATTTCCAGGTGTGGTGGCACACACATTTAATCCCAGTGCTTGGGAGGCAGAGGCAAGCAGATTACTGAGTTTGAGGTTAGGTTGGACTACATAGTGATTTCCAGGCCAGCCAACGGTATGTAATAATACTATCTAAAAAAAAAAATAATAATAGCACATGCCTTTAATCCCAGCACTTAGGAGGCAGAAGCAGGTGAATCTCTTAGTTTGAGGCTACACTGATCTATAGAGGGAGTTCCAGGACAGAGAAATCTTGTTACGGATATTACTTTAACCGGGCAAAGAGGCATTGCATTTGTTTACTGCTGCATTTGTTTTAGGATGTGAAGATGTGTTGCTGTTTTTACCTTGTTTTCCTAAGGCATCTGATTGATCTCATAAAAAGCTGAATGGCCAATAGCTAGGCAGGAGGGATAGGCAGGGCTGGTGGGCAGAAAGAATAAGTACGAGAAGAAAAAAGGGAGAGAAGAGAATGAGGGAGAAGAAGAGGAAGATGTCTGGGGCCAGCCAGCCAGCCATGGAGTAGAACATACACAATGAAAGAAAGGTAAAAAGCTCCAAGTCAAAACGTAGAAACAGGCAGAGAAACAGGTTAAAATAAGTTATAAGAGCTAGTGAGACAAGCATAAGGTAAGGCCAAGCAGTCATAATTTTTTTGTTTCTGGACTTTTGGGACAGGGTTTCTCTGTAGCTTTGGAGCTTGTCCTCGCACTCTTTTTGTAGATCAGGCTAGCCTCGAACTCAGAGACCCACCTGTTCCCAAGTGCAGAGATTAAAGGCATGTACCACGACTCGCCTGGCTTTTATCCTTTTTGGGGGGGGGGAATTCATAATGAATAATAAGTCTCCATGTTATGATGTGGGAGCTGGTTAGTTTTTCTGTCTCAAAAAAACCAAAAAAAAAACCCAAAAACAAATAAAAAACTGACAAATAAAGGAAGGGTGAAATGATGTAATAATAAGATCATAATAATTAGTGGGGCTGCAGTGGTGGCTCAGCAGTTAAGGAGCACCTCCTTCTCTTCCAGTGGACCTGGGTTCAGTTCCTAGCACACATGAGCGTTCACAACCATCAGCAACTCCAGTTCCAGAGGTTTTGATGACCTCTTCTGACCTACTTGGGCACACATGTGGTATACATACATATATAAAAGCAAAATACTTATACACACATAAAATAAAAAAATCTAAAAAAATTAAATACAACTTTAAAAAAAATGTATTTTTACATGCATTGGTGTTTTACTTGCATGTGTGTCTCTGTGAGGGTGTTGGATCCTCTAGGGACTGGTGTTACAGACAGTTGTGAGCTGCCATGTAGGTGCTGGGAATTGAACCCAGGTCCTCTAGAAGAGCAGCCAGTTGCTCTTAACTGCTGAGCCATCTCTCAAGCCCCTTAAACACATCTTTAAAAATTAAGTTAAAAAGTAATGTAATCCAGCCGGGCGGTGGTGGCGCACGCCTTTAATCCCAGCACTCGGGAGGCAGAGGCAGGCGGATCTCTGTGAGTTCGAGACCAGCCTGGTCTACAAGAGCTAGTTCCAGGACAGACTCCAAAACCACAGAGAAACCCTGACTCGAAAAACCAAAAAAAAAAAAAAAAAAAAAAAAAAAAAAAAAGTAATGTAATCCAGCCGGGCGGTGGTGGCGCACGCCTTTAATCCCAGCACTCGGGAGGCAGAGGCAGGCGGATCTCTGTGAGTTCGAGACCAGCCTGGTCTACAAGAGCTAGTTCCAGGACAGGCTCCAAAACCACAGAGAAACCCTGTCTCGAAAAACAAAACAAAACAAAACAAAACAAAACAAAAAAAAAAAGTAACGTAATCCAATGGAGCAGCAGACTGCCAAAATACATTTACCGTGGGCATATCTGATGTTGACCTTCTGACACTTGGTCACTTAACTCATAACTTTCTGTTTAATGACAGACCACAGATATGACAGGAGCCCCTAAGGTTTGTCATCTATTGACTTTATGCCCATCTAATTTTGTATGTACACTCTATGACGTTCACACAATGATGAGATCAGCTAGCAAGACTTACTCAGAATGTGTCCAATCAAATAACATTAATTGCTTAAAGCAACAATACTGCTATAGCAATATAAATGTGTTTTAATAAAGCATTTACATGTTTATCATTACATATTTATATTAAATATTCAATTCTGTATTCTCATTTGACCTTTACAAGGAGCCTATAAAATTTTGATGTTCTGGGTATTTTGTTTGTCTGAGACAAGATTTCCTTACACAACCCAGGTTGGCCTTGAATTTCTGGCAATCCTCCTGCCTCTGCTTCTGAAGTACTAGAATCACAGGCCTATATCATCACACTCATAATTTTCTTAAAAACTGCCTGCCTTGGTGACACACATGGGCAAATCTACCAGTCCAGAGGCAGAGACAGAACGATCACAAGTTCAAGCCTAGCCAGGGTTAAAGAGTGAGACCTTCTCTCCAAAACAAAAGGCAGGTTTGGGGTGGTGATACACATCTTTAATCCCAGCACTGGGGAGGCAGAGGTAGCATATCTCTTTAAGTTCCAGGCCAGCCACAGCTAAATAAGAAAAAAAAAAACCTTAGGAGGGGCTGGAGAGACGGCACAGAGGTTAAGAACACTGGCTGCTCTTCCAAAGGTCCTGAGTTCAATTCCCAGCAAGTACATGGTGGCTCACAACCATGTATAGTGAGATCTGGTGTCCTCTTCTGGCCTGCAGGCATATATGCTGGCAGAACATTGACCATAATCTTTAAAAAACAAAACAAAAAACCCAGAGTAGGGCTGGAGAGCTGGCTCAGAGGCTAAGAGCACGGACTGCTCTTCTTGAGGTCCTGAGTTCAATTCCCAGCAACCACATCACATGGTGGCTCACAACTATCTGTAATGAGATCTGGTGCCCTCTTCTGGTGTGCAGGGATATATGCAGACAGAAAGCTGTATACATAATTAATAAATAAAAAAAAAACTTAAAAAAAAAAAAAAACCCAGAGTATCTTTGTGTAGCCTTGGCTGCCCTGGAACTTGCTCTGTAGACCAGACTGGCCTTGATTTCACAGAGATCCACCTGCCTCTGCCTCTGAAGTGCTGGGATTAAAGGCAGATGGTGCACACCTTTGAATCCTAGTACTTGGAGAGCAGACACAGGTGGAGCTCTGTGAGTTTAAGGCCTTGGCCCAAACAATAATAAAACAGAGGAGAATGGAGACAGAGAGATTGGGGGGAGGGGCGAAGGAGAATCACAGGGTTGAGTTATGAGAAGAGCACTGGGGAATGGGACGCACGCCCTTGACCGTCAACCAGTCCTTGGAACCGATTACTCCCTCTTTGTCCACGTGGTTCTATGAGATGCTCCTCTTCTCTCCTCAGGACCATTTAAAAGCCATAGAAAAGCATTATGTGTCTGGCTGTGTGAAAATGCGCAAAGGTTCTAGAAGGAAGATTGTGGTTGGTATCACGTCTGACCCCAAGCTGACCTTCCCACTTGAGGAAGAGGAAAGGATTCAAGTGGAATATACTGAGACTCAGCTGCACACATACACCCAAGGCAGAAGGTCACTTGGATAGCCTGATTCTTCCATCTGGGCTGGGACCAAGAGTAAACACTGCTGGGAATCCCCCAGCCCTTGGGACAGGCTGGAAAGCTCTGCATCCCTCACAGCCCATCCACTCACTCTCATTCCCCAATGAGAAACGCAGCTGCATTAGAAAAGTCGAGAACTAAAATGTAAAAACAAACAGCTAAGGCTGGGATGCATTTCAGTAGCAGGGCACTTGCTCGGGACGTCAGTACGTGTGAAGCCCTGGTTCAGACTCCGGCACTGAAGTTAATCAAACACTTATGTAGTACTTAAAGTGCGGGCCAAGTGCTATCTGCAGGCTTAAGCACAGCAATTCATTCAGTTTTCTAAGAGCTCTAGGGTAGAAACCATGTTGTCCTTCCCATTTCACAGGTAAGGAAACTGAGGTAGGAACCAGAGGAACCAGATTTGGACCAGAGAGCTGGGTCTGGATGCTATTATTTTGTTGTTATTGCTGTTGTTTTGAGAGGCCCAGGCTGGCCTTCAACTTGCTTTATAGCTAAAGATGGCCTTGAACTCCTGACCCTCCAACCCACACCTCTTGAGTGTTGGGATTGTAGACTTGTGCTACTTTACCTAAGTTTTTTTTTAACTTATTATTTGTTTTTTTCAAACATTTATTTAATATGTATACAGTGTTCTGTCTGCATGTATACCTGCATGCCAGAAGGCATCAAATCTCATTATAGCTGGTTGTGGTTGTGAAAATTGAACTCAGGACCTCTGGAAGAGGAGCCTTAACTCTGCGTCATCTCTCCAGCCCCACCTAAGATTTTCTTTTCTTTTTTTCTTTTTTCTTTTGAGTAAGGGTCTTGCTGTGTAGCCCAGACTACCTTTAAGTTTGTTATGCAGCTTTAACGTGACCTTGTACTTTTGCTCCCAATGCTCAGCTTCCCAAGTTCTGGGAGTACAGGCTTGAACGCCCATGCAAAGGATCAGTTAACCAACTGTGCAGCCTCAAACAGCATGCCTATGTGGGCATCAATATCTACATATGAACTATTATTAAGGATCGGATCGCAGAGCCTAAAAGCTCTCACCCTGGTCTATCTCTGGGGACAAAGCTTGGGATGAAGAGCAAGGCTGGAGACTAAAACCCAAGCAGGTGAAAACCCAGTGGACATAAGCAGTGTGTGTCTCACGGCAGGGTCACCGGGCTGGTAACAAGAAGCAAGCTTTACTCTGTTTACACTCACTTGCTACATGACTTTTTTCCCCCCAAGACAGGGTTTCTCTGTGTAGCTTTGGAATCTGTCCTGGAACTCACTCTGTAGACGAGGCTGGCCTCAAACCCACAGACATCAGTCTGCCTCTGCCTCCCAGAATTACAGGTGTGGCCACCACTGCCTGGCTTTGTTAGTCAAGAACTCCATTTACATGGATTTTCCTCTCAAGTTTAGGAAATAAAATCACTAGCAATACAATGCACTGCACATAGTAGGTACTCAGTTAAAAAATGTTCACAGTAAGCCGGGCGGTGGTGGCGCACGCCTTTAATCCCAGCACTCGGGAGGCAGAGGCAGGCGGATCTCTGTGAGTTCGAGACCAGCCTGGTCTACAAGAGCTAGTTCCAGGACAGGCTCCAAAACCACAGAGAAACCCTGTCTCGAAAAACCAAAAAAAAAAAAAAAAAAAAAAAAATGTTCACAGTGATAGCAACAATTCTAAGCTGCCCTAAGAGCTTCGCACAGAGTGGGACAGGGAAGAATACACCTAGACCTGACCCTTTGAAATGAGCTCACCAAGGACAAAAGCAAAGGAACTTCCTAGTCTCCCTTTCCCTTGCATTCTTTTTTTTTTAATATTTATTTATTATGGATACAATATTCTGTTTGCCTATATGCCTACAGGCTAGAAGAGGGCACCAGACCCCATTACAGATGGTTGTGAGCCACCATGTGGTTGCTGGGAATCGAACTCAGGTCCTTTGGAAGAGCACGCAATGCTCTTAACCGCTGAGCCATCTCTCCAGCCCCTCCCTTGCATTCTTATCATTTAAAAATATAAGCCCAGGGGCTGGAGAGATGGCCCAGTGGTTAAGAGCACTGACTGCTCTTCCAGAGGACCTGGGTTCAATTCCCAGCAACCACACGGCAGCTAACAACTGTCTGTAACTCCAGTTCCAGGGGACCCAAAACCCATGCAAAACTCCAATGTATATAAGAATAAATACATTTTTAAAAAATGAGCCCAACCCCCATCATAGGTCTGTCAGTAAGTACTACTGTCATTTATAAAACAAGCCACTAGCTATGCATGGACATCTGTAACTCCACGCGGCCACCTGAGACTTCATGGCTAGGCTGCTCTATAGATTCAGGTTCAGGCCAGACAGGACTGCACAGTGAGACCCTTGTCTCAAAAACAGAAACCAACAACAAAACCAAATCATGAGCTAAGCTCTAGATTCTCTGTATTCTAATAGGTTTCTGCATGGGCCACTCTTGACTATGGGAGGTAAACTCTTTCTTCTCCACACACACACTGGGCACGGGCACTTGTGTGTATATATGCAGAGGCTCGAGTGAATGAGATGTTTTCCTCCCACCCTCAAGAGATCACAATATGACGGGAAAAGACAGAATGTCTACAGATAACTATAAAACGCATCATGGTCCAGTTCAATAGGCAGAAAGAGGAAGTTAAATTATTGCAACAGACTTTCTTTAGCCTCAAGATGATGGGGGCAGTATGGGGGGGATAATGATGGTACCTGCTTTTGTACTTACCCTCAACTTCCACAGCCTGGGTGGGAAGACATTGCCTTTTTCTGCTGAGTGGGCATTTGAGACTGGTCCATTTCCCCAGCCCCCTGCTGCAGAAACTCCACCATCAGCTTATGCTATTTCTCCACACAGGCTGGTACTTACAGGATTTGGAACATCCTGAATTCTTCTAAGACCCAAGGAAAAGTAATTAATTCCTTTCCAGAATATGTGGGTCCCCCATGCCCATCTCAAGCACATTCCAGGACACACCCCTGAGGCACTCTCCCTCCATCCCCACCCTTTTTAAAGTAGCCTCCATTTCCCTTGGGAAGCCCAGGTTTTGCTGGGAGGAGGAAAGACAGATACAATCAGAGGCGAGGCAGGGAGGGGCCCACAAAACTGGTGTTCCCACTGGTACTATTTCCTGCCCTGATGACTTGATAGTCTTCACCCAGGTTGGGTGGGGAAGAATCAGGTACAGACAAGATGTCCCTGTCCCTCAGCCCTTTCCACTCTTTTCTTGGTGGCCCTTTGCTTATGTTCCAAGGAGGGACACAGGACCTATATGCCTAGATGGCCCTGGACAAATGGGGCATTTGTAGCCACAAAGCAGAAGGCAGGCAGGCATGCATGTTCAGAACGGGAAAGAACTTAGTTTATTCTAACAGGGCGGTCACTGCAGTAGAGCAGCCCAAACCCCTGGAATCTTTGTTCAATGGCCTGATACACAGGGCACTGACCACATGCTCAAAGGCCATCTTCCCCTTCGCAGCTCGAGAGACGGCTCAGTGGTTATGATGATGAGAGGGCTGCATGTAATCATGAGGACTAGAGCTCAGATCTCAGCATCCTGCACACGCCTGTGACCCCAGCTTCAAGAGCTCATCTTCCCCTGCATGTGGACCACTGGGGAGGGCACCTGGCACAGTCAAGAAGATGGAGGATTTCTGCCCAGTTCTGCTGAGAAGCACTTCACAGTTCTGGTTGACTGGAAACAGACTTGAAGATGTCAGGAATAAAGGGTGGTTGCTAGTAATCCCACGTCTACCCCAAAATCTCCAGTTGCCCCCTCACCAGAAACTGAGGTGGGTACAGTAAATCAAATCAACGATCCATTAAAAGTGTTTATTTTTATACGGCGAGGAGGAAAGGAATAACACAGTCAACTTTTGGCACCTTTCTAGTCCATCACCCCCATGTCCTTCCCAATACAAAGCACTGGCAAGAGGGGCTCCCGGACAGAGTCACAAAGTGAGTCGTACAGCTGGGTAGGTGGGATTCAAGAGTCCATCCCCGACCCCTTGTCCTGGAAGCTTCAAAGCTCAGGGGCATAGGGTTCCCCTGTGGGCGAGGGCACCCGCAACTCAGCATCGTGTCTCACTACCGTGAAGAGTCCCACTACTGCCAACAGAGCCATCACCATGACAGCAGAACAGATGCTGAACATATTCCTAGTGCCAGTTTTTCGATCACTGTCATGGAGGACAAGGAGCCCCAGACAGGCCAATAAGTGCAGGGGCACTCGGAACCAGTTGAGAACACCAGCCTGCTCTGTCTCTGGGATCACCTTTCTTCGAAGGAAGCTCATGCTGGGGAAGTAGAGCCCACAGGCCAACTCAATAAGTAGAAAAGCAATGAAGGATTCCACAGGATTTTCTTGGCCAGGGCTGGTAGAGAAAGTCAACATAAAGAGAGAGAAGACGACGATGAGGACAGCAAGGGAAAGTAGGTGCATGGGTTGAAGGTGGTACCTCTTGGAGGTAGCGATGCGGTACAGGGAAGAGCCCAGCAGACTGGCAGCCATGAAGCTGGAGAACACAATGCCCAGCGGGGCCCCGTGTGGATCCAGCACAGGTGTCCAGAGGAAGACAAAGATGAAAATGACACTCTCAAACAGGGCTTGTATGGTGCCCAGCAGCAACACGCGGCGGTCGGACAGCAGGCAGCGCAGGCCTCCAGCACAGGTCTTGGAGAAGGCACGCTGACGGTCATAATTCTCTCCCCAGTTACGAAGGGCCAAGGCCCCTGCCAGAGCCAGAAGAGGGATAGCAGCCACAAAGGGTGCCACGGGCCCCAGTCCCATCCAACTAGCCACAGCCTCAGCCGCCACACCTGCTGCCACAGCCAGCACATGGTTCCAGAAGGCGGCTCGGGCAAAGGTAGCCGGGATCCACTCGGCAGGGAAGTCATGACGCTCCACATGCTCATGGATGTACCAGGCCTCAAAGGCTGAGAAGAGCAGAGCAGTTGACAGCCCACCAAGGGCTCGGCCCACCAGCAGCACAAAGTAGTCTTGAGAAAGCTTGGTTAAGCAACACAGAGAGTAAGTGAGGGAGAAAAGGACACAAGACTTCTTACGACCCAGCCAATCCACAAGGGAGGAGGCCACCAGGCCAAAGAGGACTGTGGAGGCAAGGCCACAAACGTAGAGGATGGCAATCTGACCCTCCAGGAAGTGGTAATGCTGATAGAGTTTATACAGGTAGGGGGCTTGGAGCCAATCTGCTGCCAGGGCCAGAAAGTAGACTTGATAGAAGTCTAGTTGAAACTGAAGGAAGGAGGGGTTGCTGCAAGCCCTTCCAGGGGGCTTGGCTCGGCATCTTGACAGCTCCAGGCCCAGGCAGGAGGCCAGGAGGCCCACGAAAGACAAATAGGCAGTCACCAGCATGGTGGGCCCCCGGACGACCTGGGGAGAGAACGTTGGTCATAGTCACATCCATAATCCAGGTGGCACAGTCAAGGGGTTGGGTGTCTAAGCAGAAGGCAGCTCCACCCAACTCTGTGTCAGTTCCACTCCCCCAGAGCTCAGACCGGAGGGACCAGTCGAGTGGGTGGGAGGAGTGGTTGTCTCCTAGGACTCTGTGGGGCAGGGAGATGGGGGAGAGGCCAGGCACTCGCCCCACCCTGGCCTGGCACTACTGCAAAATGGGGCTCCTTTCAGTAATCCCGGTCCCGCAGGTTCTAAAGGGGCTGCTGCCCTTCTCCATGATAGCTCCTGTACGTTTCTTCTGTTACCTCCCATTCTCACTGATAAGCCAGTTTTGGAGCTCGATGTTTCCACATCTAACCCGAGCATCCCTTCCGCCCGCGCGGGCCTCCCCAAGTGCTTCACGGTCACGCGCGTGCATGGCAGGTTCCCCCGACTCTAGGTCACGCGAACTCCCTGCGCCCCCTAGCCCCAGCCTAGCGTCCCCTCACCCGCTGGCGCTTCGCCCGGCCTCCGTCTCACCTGCTGCCCCGGTCTGCGGGGACGCTCCGGACACGTCCGGCTCCAGGCCGCCGGGCCGCCCTCCCCGCACTGGCTCCGGCTCCGTTCGGGTTCCAGCAGCGCGCCCGCCCCTCAGAGCCTGCTTCCGGGAGCCGGGCTGGCCCGTGGCCGCCGCCATGATGGCCCCGTCACGTGACGGGGGCGCGGCGCCGAAGCCCCGCCCCTCCATCCTGCCCCCGCCCTGGAGCCCGAATTGCAGTGGGGAAGGGGTTAGCGGAGAGGCCGGCGGCTCCTGGTGGCGTTGTGTCCGGTGCCATTGACTCCTCCACCTCGCAGATACCCGCGGGGCCATCCCAGATGAAAACGTATTTTGTCTGTTTTCCTCCACGCGGTACCTCGGAAGGAGGCTGGCGGTCCCTCCGAGCCAGCGGCTGCCCTAAGCCGAGGCTATCCAGGGTTTGCATCTCCGATAATGACCTCCCGGCCAGCAGTCAGTGTTGTCCAGACACCTGAGGGAGGCAGTGTGGTGTAAAGAACTTGGACTCCGGCTGCATGTAGATTGAGGTTCCAGGTTTACCCTTCACTTTACTAGCTTAGCCAAGCTTCCTTACTTCTTTGTGTGAACTCATAGGAAAGCAGTGCCCAAATGAGGAAGGCTAAACGTTCAGTGGCAGCATAAAATAAAAAACTTCAGTCCTTGAGCTCAACTCCCACTTCCTGCTTCCTAGAAACTGCTTTATCTTGGGATGTTTGTTAAATTTTCTTCAGCCTCAATATTATGCCCTGGAGACCCTCCAGTGGCTTGCCTTTTCCCTGAGGATGGAAGTCAAATCTTTCTTTTTTTTTTTTTTTTTTTTTTTTTTTTTTTTTTTTTTGGTTTTTCGAGACAGGGTTTCTCTGTGGTTTTGGAGCCTGTCCTGGAACTAGCTCTTGTAGACCAGGCTGGTCTCGAACTCACAGAGATCCGCCTGCCTCTGCCTCCCGAGTGCTGGGATTAAAGGCGTGCGCCACCACCGCCCGGCTGAAGTCAAATCTTTCTAATGGTGTACAGATACATCTGTCCCGGGGCTTCTTGCTACTTCCATGACTTCATACTCTATCAATCACCCTGCCTACTGCTCTGTCTACACTTCCTCCCACCTGGGCCTCTGCACACTGCTTCCTGCAAGGTTCGGCGACAAGATATTTACCTTTTTTTTTTCCGCCTCCAGTTTTCTTTTCTTTTTTTTTTTTAAATATTTATTTACTTATTATGTATACAATATTCTGTCTGTGTGTATGTCTACAGGCCAGAAGAGGGCACCAGACCTCATTACAGATGGTTGTGAGCTACCATGTGGTTGCCGGGAATTGAACTCAGGACCTTTGGAAGAGCAGGCAATGCTCTTAACCACTGAGCCATCTCTCCAGCCATTTCTTTTCAAATGTCATGTTATTAGAGAAGACTTCCTACCATGATATGGTGGCTCATATAATACTTGTACTTGTGTACTTGGAAGGCTGAGGCAGGAGAATTACTGAGAGTTTAAAACCAACTTGGGTTACATAGTAAATTCCAGGACTTGACTAGAATGAGAATCTGTCTCAAAAAAATAAATTAATAATAGTAATTATTATTATTAGCTAGAGAGAATGTTCAAAGATTAACGGATTAAGAGCACTTGCTGTTCTTGCAGAGGACTAGAATTTGGTTCCCAGTACGTGATTCAGACCCCCCTGTACCTCCAGCTCCAGGGGATCTGACTGGCCTATTCTGACGGGTAACAGTATCTGCAGGAGAGTAGTATGTGTGCAATCACTTAGGCCCACACGCATACCCATAAAAAAGTCAATACTTCTAAAAAATATATTATTCTTATTATTTTGGTTTGTTGAGACAGAATTTCTCTGTGTAACAGCCCTGACTGTCCTGAAACCCACTCTGTAGTCCAGGCTGGCCTTCTGTTAAGTATGTAGTCAGAATTAATCTTGAACTTCCATCCTTCGTGCCTCCACCTCCCAAGTCCTTGGATTTCATTCAGCACTGCGAGCCCCATGCTCTGCTTTCCTTCTTTGCTTCTTTCTCTCCATAGCATTTAACACCATCTGGTGGACGGAATTTTCTATTTGTGTATTATGTTACTTCTTCTCCTTATAGATTTGTATTTCTTTCCTCCATCTATATTCCCAATACCTAAAGCAACCGTTGGTAATGTAATAAATACTCTATAATTATTCACAGACAATTATCAAATGAATTCATAATTTAATCCATGTAAATTACTGTAGAAAGTCCTGGTCCAAGTTAACAGTTAATATTTATCAAGTAATTATTATATACCCATTCTCTGAGTATATACACTTGTCGTTTAAATTTTTATTTATTATTTTTATTTATATGTATGTATGTGTATGAGGCTTCAGGAGTTTGTGTGCCACTTGTGTGTGGGTACCTTTGGAGGCCAGAAGGTTTTGGATTCCCTGGAACTGGATTGCCTGATGTGGGTGCTGGGAACCAAACCCATGTCCCCTGTAAAAGAGAGGTAAGTGCTCTTGACCTCTGAGACATCTGGCGAGGTCTGTGCAGTACTACCTGTTTCAGCGGGCAGTGTACTTGCCTCATATGCCTGAAGGATATATGTGTGTGTGTATGCACTCATATATGTGCATATATGATTTTATGTATATGGGTATTTTGTTATGCATGCATATCTGTGTACCATGTACATACAGTGCCCACAAAGTTCAGAAAAGGGTGTCAGATAAATCAAACCTAGGAACTCTGAAAGAGCAGCTAATGCTCTTAACCACTGAGCCATCTGTCCTCTGTATTGGTTTTTTCAGGGGGAGGGAGGGAGGACAGGGTCTCAGTCTGTAACCTTGGCTGGTCTGGAACTTGCAGTGTAGACAGGCTAGTCTCAAGTCTTAGGCACCTGCCACTGCACCCTGAAATGACTGGCTGTAAAAATTAATTAGCTGCCAGGGGTGGTGGCGCATGCCTTTAATCCAGCATCAGGAGGCAGAGAAGGCAGATCTCTGAGTTCTAGGCCACAGTGGTCTACAGAGTGAGTTCCAGGACAGCCAGAGCTGTACAGAGAAACTCTGTCTCAAAAGCAAAACCAAAAAACCAAAATGAAACAAAGCTTTAATTAGTTGATTAATTTTAAGCAGGGTACCAACTGTCCCCAGACTGTCCCCAGACTGTCCTGTGTCGGCCGCTCCAGTGCCGGCTGCAGGAGCCACCATGCCTGCCTCTTTCTTTTAGTGTCTATGTATTTATTTATTTTTATTTTATGTGTATGGGTGTTTTGCCTATGTATATGTCTGTATACTATATACTCAGTGCTTGTACAGACCATAAGAAGGTGTCGGATCCCCTGGAACTTGAGTTACAGACAGCTGTTTCCTATGTGAGGCCGGTCTACAGATCAAGTTCCAGGACAGCCAGAGCTACATAGGAAAATTCTATCTGGAAAAACCTAAAATAATAATAATAATAGAAAGATTTTTTTTAAAAAAAACTTTTTTTTATTTAACTTTATTATGTTCATTGGTGTGAAGGTGTCAGATCTCATGGAACTGCATTTTCAGACAGTTGTGAGCTGCCATGTGGGTGCTGGGAATCGAACCCGGGTCCTCTGGAAGAGCAGTCAGTGCTCTTAACCGCTGAGCCATCTCTCCAGCCCCAATAGAAAGATTTATTAGCCAGGCATGATGGCTTGGTGACTTGGGAGGCAGAGGCAGGCAGATCTCTGAGTTTGAGGCCAACCTGGACAACATAGTAAATTCCAGGACAGCCAGGGCTACACAGGCAAATCCTTTCTCAAAATAAAAACAAAACATCAACAAAAGCCAGAGATGTATTTATTTTGACTTTATGTGTGCTTGTATGTATGTTTATATACCCACCATAGGCATGTAGTTCCCTCAGGGGCCAGAAGAGGGTGTCAGCACCTCTGGATCTAGGTTACAGAAGGTTGTGACTCCATGTGGGGCCTGGTAACTAACTATAAGAGTAGTGTGAGCTCCCAACCACTGTGCAAACTCCCTAGCCCCTATATTATTTTAGATTATTGTAGCATCTGTTCAAAATATGTATACTCTGAAGGTTGCTATGACCCCTTGGACTGTGAAGTACAACCGCAAAAGATCTTAGGAAATTTGCTAGCAGGTAACTGGAGGAGAGAGAGTTAACTGTTGGTGCAGTTTATCTCCAGTGCAATCTTTTTTTTTTTTTGTTGCAAGAAAAAACTTTTTTTATTGATATTTATTGAGCTCTACATTTTTGTCTGCTCCCCTCCCGGTCTCTCCCCTCCCCTCTTCAATCCTCCTCCAAGGTCCCCATGCTCCCAATTTATTCAGGAGATCTTGTCTTTTTCTACTTTCTACTTCCCATGTAGATTAGATCTATGTAAGTCTCTCTTAGTGTCCGAATTGTTTTCTAAGTTCTCTGGGATTGTGGTTTGTAGGCTGGCTTTCTTTGCTTTATGTTTAAAAACCACCTATGAGTTGAGTACGTGTGATAATTGCCTTTCTGTGTGTGGGTTACCTCACTCAAAATAATGTTTCTAGCTCCATCCATTTTCCTGCAGAATTCAAGCTGTCATTATTTTTTTCTGCTGTGTAGTACTCCATTGTATAAATATACCACATTTTCCTTATTCATTCTTTGGTTGAGGGGCATTTAGGTTGTTTCCAGGTTCTGGCTATGACAAACAAAGCTGCTATGAACATAGATGAGCACATGTCCTTGTGGCAAGATGGAGCATCCTTTGGATATATACCCAAAAGTGGTATTACTGGGTCTTGAGGAAGGTTGCTTCCTAATTTTCTGAGAAATTGCCACACTGACATCCAAAGGGGCTGTATCAGTTTGCACTCCCACCAGCAATGCAGGAGCGTTCCCTTTTCCCCACAACCTGTCCAGCATAAGTTGTCATCAGTGTTTTTGATCTTAACCATTCTTTCAGGTGTAAGATGGAATCTCAGAGCTGTTTTGATTTGCATGTCTCTGATGACTAAGGATGTTGAGCATTTCCTTAAGTGTCTTTTAGCCATTTTAGATTCCTCTGTTGAGAGTTCTCTGTTTAGGTCTGTACTCCTTTTTTTTATTGGATTATATGATTTTTTTTTAAGATTTATTTATTTATTATGTATACAACATTCTGCCTCAATGTATGCTCGGACGCCAGAAGAGGGCGCCAGATCTCAGTACTGATGGTTGTGAGCCACTATGTGGTTGCTGGGAATTGAACTCAGAACTTCTGGACGAGCAGCCGGTGCTCTTAACCTCTGAGCCATCTCTCCAGTCCCTGGATTATGTGATCTTTTGGTGTCCAATTTCTTGAGTTCTTTGTATATTTTGGAGATCAGATCTCTGTCTGATGTGGGGTTAGTGAAGATCTTTTCCCATTCTGTAGGCTGTCGTTTTGTCTTGTTGACCGTGTCCTTTGCTTTACAGAAGCTTTTCAGTTTCAGGAGGTTCTATTTATTAATTGTTTCTCTCAACATCTGTGCTGCTGGGATTATATTTAGGAAGTGGTTCCCTGTGCCAATGCGTTCAAGTGTGCTTCCCACTTTCTCTTCAGTGTGGCTGGCTTTATGTTGAGGTTTTGGATCCATTTGGACTTGAGTTTTGTGCATGGTGATAGATATGGGTCTATTTTTATTCTTCATGTTGATATCCAGTTATGCGAACACCATTTGTTAAATATGCTTTCTTTTTTCTATTTGATATTTTTTTTTGCTTCTTTATCAAAGTCAGGTGTTTGAAGATATATGGATTGATATCCGGATCTTCTATTTGGTTCCATTGGTCCTCCTGTCTGTTCTTATGAAAACAGGCTGTTTTCAGTACTGTAGCTCTGTAGTAGAGTTTGAAGTCAGGGATTGTGATGCCTCCAGAAGTTCTTTTATTGCCCAGGATTGTTTCAGCTATCCTGAGTTTTTGCTTTTCCATATTAAGTTGAGTACCATTCTTTCGAGGTCTTTGAAGAATTTTGCTGGGATTTTGATGGGCATTGCATTGAATCTGTTCCGGGGCACTCTTCTAACAGGACTTGCAGGACTAGAATCTGTTCCGGGCACTCTTCTAACAGGACTTGCAGGACTAAGATCTGTATGAGAAACATGAGAAAATCTTAGCTTTCAGGGAGAAATGCTCAGAGACTTGTTAGAAACCAACTTACCAGCACAGTTTCTTTCTGAACTTTTATTATTAAAGGGTTCAAACATACTCAAATTTCGACTACATAATTTCATGAGCCCATACATATTTAATTCAACCATTATAAAGTCTGCCACTCTTACTTCTGATTTCTACATGGAAACATTTCACATTAAGTATGTTGTTTTTTGGGTTTTTTTTTTTTTTTTTTGGTTTTTCGAGACAGGGTTTCTCTGTGGTTTTGGAGCCTGTCCTGGAACTAGCTCTTGTAGACCAGGCTGGTCTCGAACTCACAGAGATCCGCCTGCCTCTGCCTCCCGAGTGCTGGGATTAAAGGCGTGCGCCACCACCGCCCGGCTAAATATGTTGTTTTATTCCATACTTCTGTATGAGATCTAGGAAATAACCTTAGAGCCATACTTACATCTGAAAACTTAGCACTGATTCCTTGGCATCATAAAACCTCAGTCCAGCCAGGTGGTGGTGGCGCACGCCTTTAATTCCCGCAGTTGGGAGACAGAGGCAGGCAGATCTCTGAGTCTGAGGCCAGCCTGGTCTACAATGTGAGTTCTAGGGCAGCCAGGACTACACAGAGAAATCCTGTCTCATAAAACAAAACAAAACAAAACAAAAACAAACAAACAAAAGTTCAGTCCAGGGCCAGTGGAATGGCTCAGAGAGTTAACTGCTTGCCACCATGCCTGACATGCTCAGTTTGATCCCAAGACCCACTTGGTGAAAGGAAAGAACAGAACAGACTTGAAAAATATTCTCTGACCTCCACATCCATAGTGTGTACTTGTGCACACGCACATGCACACACACGCTTGCACACAAACACAAAATAGGTAAATGTTAAGTAAATTTTAGAAAAAGCAATAGAATACAAAGTGGGAATGGTAATACACACATTTAATCCTGGCACTGGAGAGGCAGAGGCAGGTGGATCATTTTGTGTTCATGACCAGCCTGATCTATATAGTGAGTTCTAGGTCAGCCAGGACTGCATAATTCATTAGACCCTGTCTCAAAAACAAAATACAGCCCAGTCTACACTTAAGTGTTCTCAACTTTTTTTTTCTTCAGACAAGTTTTCTCTGTGTAACAGCCCTGGTTTTCCTGGAACTCACCCTGTAGACCAGGCTGGCCTTGAACTCACAGAGATCCACCTGCCTCTGCCTCCTGAATGCGGAGATTAAAGGCATGCACCACCACCCTGATTGTTTTCAACTTCTAAACTATCCTTTTATGATTGGCACCCCCAAATCTTGAACAAAAACAGACCCATATATCCCTGCATGACTGTCCATAGTCTCCTACCCGCAGGCCTCACCGAGGCAGCTCTGTAGCTCTAGTTTAAGTCCTTTCTCGTTTTCCCACAGCTATCACCTTATGTAGGTAACTGGTTCAGGTTTTCTTAAAATTGCCCACATTTTGTTTTGTTTTGTTTTTTGAGACAGGGTTTCTCTGTAGCTTTGGAGCCTGTCCTGGAACTAGCTCTTGTAGACCAGGTTGGCATCGAACTCACAGAGATCCGCCTGCCTCTGCCTCCCGAGTGCTGGGATTAAAGGCGTGCGCCACCACTGCCCGGCTTTAAAATCGCCCACATTTTACCAGCATCTACTTATTTCCTCGTTGGGTCATTTAATATGCTTCTCCATCTCCTGTATTTCTCATTAAATAGGGGGCTAAGGGTTAGTTCTGTAGGTGAAACACTTGCTTGGCACACAAACTTGATATGAGTTCAGTCCTCAGAACCCATGTGAAAACTGGGCATGGTGGCAGGAGTGACAGGACCTAATGAAAGACTGTTTCCAAAACAAAAAAATCCGCTGAGCAGTGGTGGCACACGCCTTTAATCCCAGCACTCAGGAGGCAAAGACAGATGGATCTTTGTGAGTTCGAGGCCAGCCTGGACTACAGAGTGAGTTTCAGGACAGCCAGAGCTACACAGAGAAACACTGTCTCACAACAAAGCAAAATAATCTAAGGTGGACCATGCTCTAAGGAATAAATCTCTGGTCTGCATGAGCACCTGCACACACATGGTGTGCACACTCAAGAACATGCACACACATGACACGCACACTCGTGACTGTGTACGCACATGTGACATGATGTGCACACTGATCAACATTGTGCACACACACATGATATGCAGTGGGGTTTCATTTAATTCATGTTGAACAGTGTGTGTGTCCCTTTGGCCAGCGTCTTTTCTAGTCTGAATGCTCCAGACTGCATCATGACAGCAGGCAAATGGTCTGGCTCTTCACGTTTAGTGATGCTAAGCTTCATCTGTGTACTCAGGTGATGGCATCACGATTACTGCGCTGCAAAGTCCTCTGTGAATCAGTTAGGCATATGGTATACATCTATAACTCCAGCACTGGGGAGTGAGGCAGAATAAGACAGAGTTTGACGCCAGCCTGGGCTTGTCCAAAATAAATAAATAAATAAAACAAATGAATGAAACAAAGAGAAAAAGAAACCCACAGGAAACAGGGAACAGGGATTGGACTAGCAAAATGGCTCAGCATGTAGAAGCACTTGCTACTAAACCTGAAGATCTGAATTTAATTCCTATGTCCTACATGGTGGAAGGAGAGAACTGATTCTCAGAAGCTGTCCTCCGGCGTCCACTGGTATACATGACAGTGCTCACACACATTAAATAAAATGTAAGAAAAGCCGTGGTGGTGGTGACCGCCTTTAATCTCAGCACTTGGGAGGCAGAGGCAGGTGGGTTTAAGGCCCACCTGATCTACAAGAGCTAGTTCCAGGTCAGCCAGGGCTGTTACACAGAGAAACTCTCAAAAAACCAAAAAGAAAACAGAGAAGGAGGAGAAATTGAGAGTTGAGGTAAATTAAAATCCAAGGGAGAGTTAGGTGTAGTGGCACATGCTTGTCATCCTAGTCCGTGAGAAGTAGGGACAGGAAGAATTTTAAGGCTAACCTTGGCTATACGGTGAGTTCATGAGGCTATATAAAACTCTATCTCAGGGTTGGGGTAGAGAGCTTGCTTAGTAAGTACAAGGCTCTGAGTTAGGTCCTCAGCTCCAGGAAAACAAAACCAAAACAAGAACCCAACCCACCAGAATAGAATTCAAAAAGCCACCTCACTTGATGGCTTTTGAATCTCTCATCTCCACCGCAACAGGGAGCATACAAGTAAAATCACCTACCTGTGGGTAGGACCATTGGGAGCCGGAGAGAAGTGTTCCCAGCTCCCCTCTTCCCCAAGACAGATGAGCATGGCTGTCTAAGACCGAGACAGGGTTACTGCTACAAGATTGAGGTCATGAGGCTAAGTGAGCTTTCGGAAATGTCCAACACAAAACATCTGGGCAGAAGGTTCCTGGATGGACGCAAATGACAAGGAAAGATATCAAAGCTATCCCAGGGGAGGGAGAAACCAAGAGCCCTGCTCAGTCACCTCTTCTGGTCTAAGGGGTGCCAACCACCTTTGTCTGGCTGAAGATGAGAGGTTAGGAGGCTGGAAACTCTGAGACAATCAAGAGTGTGAGGGGAGGTCCAGAGTCAGGAGTGGCCGCTGAACAGTTTCCTTCCCTAAAGAAAGAGGAGCCTGTCATAGCTATGTGAACTGCAAAGGAGATAGGCAGAGGTCTCTCCTGGAGAGGAAGGAGCCAGGGACATGCTTACCTTACCCTTTCCAGAAGGTGCAGAGGAGGAGGTTCTGGAACCAGCAGAAGCACACCCAGAAACTAGTATCCAAGGAGTGGTCCCCTTCCGGACTTGGGGAGGGGGTGTCCACTTGATTCCATCTCTACTCCAGGCAGAGCTTCTGTCTGAGGAAGTAGCTCCAGTACTTGTCCTCTCAGCCTAGATTATCAGACAGAGTCCTTGAGAAGCCCTCTGTCTCCTGAAGCAGAAACTGCAGCGGCCTGTGGAGCCCCAAGGCTTCCAAGCAGTACCACGGCCATAACTGCAGCTGCTGCTGCAGCCCAGGTGGGAGCTCCCACAGGCAGTCTGGCCTGTGGGACAAGGGTAAATGGGGCAAGGCAAAGGCTGGCAGTAGGTCAAAGGTGGACTTGAGCAGGGGACGCAGTACGTATGGGGACAAGTTGAGGGAGGACAGGTAGGGCAAGGAGAGCAAGAGCAGGTGCAGGGTGGGCCAGGGAGGCCTGGGCAAGAAGGGCAGGTATATGAGGGACAAGCAGTGCAGGAACAGGTGGGCGGGGGACAGCTGGGACAAGGGCAGGCACAAGTAGAAGGGGGACAGGACAAGCAGGGAGAGGTAGCTGGAGGCCCACGCCCAGAGGATGGAGGGGGCTTCTGATAGGTAGCCTTCTTATTCCGGGGCCCCAAGCGTAGGCCCAGGGAGAAGTCCATTTGGCTGAGGGATCAGGCAGGCTAGTGGCTGGGTGGATCTGTGGGGAGGGGGGCAGGATTAAGTCTAAGACACTCTGAGCCTTACTGATCCTGCAGGGAGCTCAGACCTCCCCACCTGGCCATTCCCTTCTCAGTCTGCCTGACAATACTTTCATCCATCCTGCTCATGGTCCTTTCCCTGCACCAGATCAGGACACAGTCTTCAAACAGAATGTGCACTTTCATGCCAACAGCTTTTATTCACACTGGTTCTTTGCCTGTAATGGACTGGTCTTACCTTCCTCCCTTCTAGGCGTGGTTACCTGCCTGAGTCTCTCTAACCCTGGGAGCCAGAACTAAGGCTTCAGGTTCTCCCTAGGCTCCCAGAGGTCTCCGAGAGACAGTCCTGCAGTAGAAGCGCTCCAGGAGACTGAGTCAGGGATGTTGCTGGAGATGATAGGAGTGTTAAGGAGGCCTGGGTTCTGGGAGCTGCTAGAGAGCCAGTCCTAGGTGTGGGTGTGGGTGTGCCTGGCTGTCTATGGGAAACAATAGCTGACTTGGAAACCATTATTATTATTATTATGGACCAGGCTCAGGATGCTAGAGTGAACTAGACAGCCCAATTTCTCCTCTCAGGAGGGCCTGTGGAAGTAAGGAGTAGCGTAGGGTGGGGACGAAAGCCCAGCAGTAGATAAGTCAGTATTTCAGAGCGTGCGCGAATGGTCATGCTCATTATAGGAATATCAAATAAAAGGTGGTTCACAGAGCGGAACAGCCCCCTACAGTTTGGTTGGATGGTCCTTCAGGATTCTGGGCGAGTTTTCAAGCTCTGGCAGAGGAGAGGCACTATCTGAGACTGAATGAAACCAAACAACCAGGTAAGAAGAAAAACACAGTGGAAAATAAGGGAGCCCCCAGATTCGATCCCCAGTACCACATTAAAAAAGAGGAGCGACCGAAAGACATGGGTTATCATTAAGAGCATTTGCTGCTCTTTTTGGGATGTGGTTCCTAGCACCCATATGGGTCGTAATCATCTGCCATTCCAGTACCAGGGGATCTGATGGCTTCTCCTGAGCCATGTGAACACTAGAACACTAGACATGCATGTGGTGCACACATATATGTGTAAGCAGAACATTCATACCCATAAAATAGAAATAAATCCACAAAACAAATAGAAAGGACAGGGGCTGGAGAGGTGGCTTATCCAGGAAAGTACTTGCCTACAAGCCTGGCAACCTGATACGCATCACCATGCCCCACATGGCAGAAGACAGTCAACTCCCACAAGCTGTTCTATGACCTTCACGAGCAACCTCCCCAACAGTAATACGGAAAATAAAGTGAGGAGAAAGGGGAAAAGGGGAGGGAAGGGAAGGAGGGGAAAGGAAGGCTAGAGCCTGTCTTATGCCTGCGCCTCCTTTTTGTTGTTGTTGTTTGTTTGTTTGTTTGTTTTGTTTTGTTTTTGTTTTTCGAGGCAGGGTTCCGCTGTACAACTTTAGAGCATGTCCTGGAACAAAACATCCTCTGTAGACCAGGCCGGCCTTGAACTCACAGAGATTCACCTGCCTCTGCCTCCTGAGTGCTGGGATTAAAGACATGTAGCACACTAATGCCCAGCTGCTCATATTCTTTAATATAGTTCTGGGGCTCATATCTGGGGGTTCTCGTAGTCTTTTTGTTTTGTTTTGTTTTGTTTTTGTTTTTTCCAGACAGGGTTTCTCTGTAGCTTTGGAGCCTGTCTAGGAACTAGCTCTTATAGAGCAGGCTGGCCTCGATCTCACAAAGATCCACCTGCCTCTTTCTCTCGAGTGCTGGGATTAATTCTTATAGGAGACTGCAATCCTAAAGAAAGATGTCTTCAGGAAAAGCCTGGAGGAAGTGAGGAAACGAGCCGTGGAAATGCCCAGTGGAAGGGCATTCCACAGAATGCCCAGGCAAAGGCAAGACTCGGAGTGACGCAGGGCAGAGACTGCGGTGAGGCCCCATCAAGAAGGGCTTGCGAGTCAAGGTAGGACCTTTGATCTTTTGTTTTGTTTTTCGAGATGGGGTTTCTCTGTGTAACATCTCGAGCTGTTCTGGAACTCGCTTTTTTTAAAAAAATATTTATTTATATGTATACAATATTCTGTCTGTGTGTACGCCTGTAGGCCTGAAGAGGGCACCAGACCCCATTACAGATGGTTGTGAGCCACCTTGTGGTGGCTGGGAATTGAACTCAGGACCTTTGGAAGAGCAGGCAATGCTCTTAACCTCTGAGCCATCTCTCCAGCCCCTGGAATTCGCTTTGTAAATGAGGATAGCCTCGAAGTCACAGGGATCCTCTGCCTGCCTTGCTGGGGTTAAAGGTGGATCTTACTCAAGTGAAAAGATAGTTTGAGGTAACAAAGTCTGTGGGGCTTCATGTAGCTATTCTTGACCCTGGTAGAACTTATTGTTACTTATTTTTTAACTTGTTTTTGTTTTTTTGAAACAGGGTCTCCTGTAGCTTAAGTAGCTTCAAACTCATTATGTAGCCAATGACCTTGAACTTCTAACCTCTCTGATTTGACCTCCCCAGTAGCAGGATTATAGGTACTAGACACACTTGGCCTAGTATAACCACCTGGTAAACAGCTTGGCATTGTCTGATACAACTGAACTTGAAGAATGTTATGGCATATGCTTGTAATCTCAGCATTTGCGAGCTGAGGCAAGAGGGTAAACAGCCTGTTCAAAGCCAGTTTGGGTTACATACGCAAGACCCTGCTTCCAACAAACTAAAACCAACACCAACAGAAAAAGAAAATTGAACATACAGCTTAACTCAGATCAGTATTCTCCAGAAACCATAATGTTCAAGAATGTGCATAGGGGCTGGAGAGACGGCTCAGAGATTAAGAGCATTGGCTGCTCTTCCAGAGGTCCTGAGTTCAATTCCCAGCAAGCACATGGTGGCTCACAAATGTCTGAACTCCCATCCCAGGGTATCCAATACCCTCTTCTGGCCTCTGTGAGCACCAGGCACACACATGCCGCACACACATGATGCACACACATGCCACACACACATGATGCACACACATGCCGCACACATAATGCACACACATGCCGCACACATGCCGCACACACATGATGATGCACACACATGATGATGCACACACATGATGATGCACCCAAATGATGATGCACCCACATGATGCACACACATGATGATGCACACACATGATGATGCACACACATGATGATGCACACACATGATGATGCACACACATGATGCACACACGATGATGCACACACATGATGCACACCTGATGATGTACACACATGATGATGCACACACATGATGATGCACACATGATGATGTACACACATGATGATGCACCCACATGATGATGCACACACATGATGCACACACATGATGATGCACACATGATGATGCACACACGATGATGATGCACACACATGATGCACACACGATGATGCACACACATGATGATGCACACACATGATGCACACACGATGATGCACACACATGAAAGTTGAGCAAAATAAGACAGAAAAGAGAGGGGCTGGAGAGATGCTCAGAGGTCAAAAGCACTGGCTGTTCTTTCAGAGGTCCTCAGTTCAATTTCCAGCAACCATATGGTGGCTCACAGTCATCTGTAATTTGATCAGATTCCCTATATAATAAGTAAATAAAATTTTAAAAAAGACAGAAGAGAGTTACACTATCATTCTACTATAAAAGCCTAAAAACAAGATTACAAATGGAATCCCAGGGGATGCTTGCCCTTGAGAGACCGAAGCAGGAGAGCATGAGTTTGAGGCTAGCCTGGGCTACACAATAAAAAAAAAAGACAAAACTGAGTTGTTTAGAGACACTAGGTGCTGAAGTAGAGCAAATGAAAAAGGAAGGTTGAGGATGTAGCTCCTTTAGTTAAAGGTTTGCCATGCAAGCACAATCCCTGAAGCCCACTGGCCAGCCAATTTACCCTACTTGGTGAGCTCCAGGTCATTGGGAGACTCTGCTTTAAAAATATAGAATGCACACACCTTTAATCCCAGCACTCTGGAGGCAGAGGCAGGCAGATCTCTGAGTTCAAGGCCAGCCTGGTCTACAATGAGAGTTCTGGGACAGAGCTACAGAGAGAAAAGCTGTCTTAAATGTCTTGAAATGCTGTGTATACACAAGCATACACAGACAGACAGACAGACACACACACACATATGTAAGATCCCGCATATAAATAAACCATCATACACAAAAATAAACAATAATAAAGGAAATTCTTATTTATAGTTATTACAAATGTCAACTTGCTAGTTAGTCTCTTCCACCGTGTGGTCTGGGGGACAGAATTCAGGCTGCTGAGCTTTGTAGGAGGCCCCTTTACCCTCTGAGTCATCACACTAGCCCTGCTTCATTTCTTTATTGACATTTTAAAGAAGATTTATTTTATTTGTGTGTGTGTCTCATGCATGTGTGTATGTGCTCATAGAGGCCAGGAAAGGGTGTCTGATCCTACAGAGCTGGGGTTACAGGCAATTGTGAGCCACCTAACCTCAGTGCTGGGTCCTCTGGTGGGACAGCTGGTGCTTTGACCCCCGAGCTACCTCTCACCTCTCCAGCATCCTTTTCTGGATTTTTCCTTTCTTTCTTTCTTTCTTTCTTTCTTTCTTTCTTTCTTTCTTTTTTGGCAGGTTCTCGGTTATTTCAGGTTGGCCCCAAAGTCACTACACAGTCAAGCATGACCTTCTACTCCTGCTCCTCCCAGTTCTGTCTCCCAAGCACTGAGCTTATAGGCAAGGCTCTCACCACCATGCCCGACTTGTTCTTAATATACTTATATCCTGTCACCGACACACACAAACACAGACATATTCATACACACATACATATACACACACATACACATATATCTACACACACACCACTCTCACACACATATACACACATATATACACATACTATACATACATACAATGTATATGCACATATATACACACATGCATATACACATATACCCACATATATACACACACACAAATACACACATATGCATACATGCATATGCACATACACACAACAAAACAAAAAGAAAAGTGCTCTTCCTGTGCTAGGGAATATACTGCTGGTAGACTGCTTTCTTGGTATGTACTGGGTTCCTTCTGGTCTCTAACACCACATAAACACACGCTGTATGCCTGTAATTCTGCATTCAGGATCAGAAGTTCAAGATCATCTGAGGCCACATTGCAAGTTCAAGGCTAGTTTGGGACACTGAAGTTAGACATGTCTTAGTCCATATACGCATCTCTCCCACAGACTTTGAGGACAGTGACCTCTTTATTTCTGGCACCTGTCAGTGCCTGGTATATATAAGATGTTTAATAAATGTTTGCAGAATTAGGTTATACTTAATTTCTGAGTCTCTTGTCCCATGGAGAGAGGAGCAGAAGGCTATAGGAAAGGCACAGAAAACCTGCTGTGATCAGGAGAGCCAATGCCTGGGCTATCATCTTGGCTCAGCTGTGTCCTAGCTGTGTGGCACTGGGCAAGTCACTCAGCTCCTCAGCTCCCTCCTCTAGAAGACGAGGATAATAGCTGTGAGCTGTCTGGATCATACTGGCGTGTATTAAATGAGATTGTGTACATGCCTGGCACACAGTAGGTGATCAACAAAGGGAAGCTCCCTCAAGCCCCCTCTTTCTTCACCCACATCTTTCTTTTCTTTCTTTTCTTTTTCTTTTTCTTTTTTTTGAGACAGGCATGATTTCTCCTTGTAGCTTTGGTGACTATCCTGGAACTAGCTCTTGTAGACGAGGTTGGCCTCAAACTCCCAGAGATCTGCCTGCCTCTGCCTCTGGAGTGCTGGGATTAAAGGCATGTGCCACCACTGCCCGGCCCCACATCTTTTCTTTTTCTTTTTTTTTTTCGAGACAGGGTTTCTCTGGTTTCTCTGGTTTTGGAGCCTGTCCTGGAACTAGCTCTTGTAGACCAGGCTGGTCTCGAACTCACAGAGATCCGCCTGCCTCTGCCTCCCAAGTGCTGGGATTAAAGGCATGCGCCACCACCGCCCGGCCCCACATCTTTTCTTTAAAAAAATTTTTTTTCAGCTAGCAGGCAGCCAGACAGAGGACTCTAAAGGGTGGACCTACAGGGTTGGGGGGGGGGTCCTTGGTTTAGGTATCTAAGTGTAGTTTAGCAGGAGACCGGCAGAGATCTGACTGAAGGTGAGCTGAACCCAGGCTGTCAGTGGGAGTTGGCAGAGCAGGCACGAGGCCTGGGTCCTGGGAGTTTCCAATCAGGGGAAGTCCCAGGTGTGGGTGCAGGGGTGCCAGGCTGGCCCCACCCAACACCCTGGCCTCAGGGGATGTGGGCATAGGTAGAAAAGTAGGTCAGAGCAGGGATGGAGCTTAACCCCATTGGTCCCATGACTTCTGCCACCTCCAGGGGAGGCATGGCCACAAAGAGCCAGTTCCCTGCTCCCAAGGGCCTTCCATTCTTTCCTTCAGAAGGAGGAAACTGAGCAACTGGTGTGTAGTCCCATGTTAAAGGCTATGCTAAACATGTGCAAGGCCCTGGGTCCGATCCAAAGCACTGAATTAAAAAGAAGCAGTTAAGGAGGACCCTTAGGATTTGGGTACCTGGGAAATGAATGGAGGAGAGAGAAGATTCTCCCTTCCCTATAAGCAGGTTCTGTGCAAAACAGACAGCTGCGCCCGCCTACAGGCTGCTGGCAGACACCTGGAACACTCACCTCATACACACAGCAGCAACCGTGGAGGCAGACATGCTAGCTCCAGGGAGTGGGGCAGGTCAGGGCTGGATCTGCAGAAGGGCGGAGTATACAGGAGGAGAGCACTTTCTCCCCGTGAGGCTCCAGCCAGGCAAATGCAAGAACCTTCATGCTGGAGGATTTGCCAATTTGGAGCCTTTCATTTCTGTATGGCAATCTCAAACCTAAGCCTGTAATTCTTCCCTTTCTGTGCCTCAGTTTCATTCTTTGGAACAGGAGAAGAAATAAGTGAAATCATTCTGGCACAGTATTATCATGTGTCCTAGAGTTAGCCTTGGCCGTGAGGAGGTTTTTACCATCCTTTTCTTGTGGCATGTTGGACACGGGAGTGGCACCGGAACAGGGACCCCTATTATTTTCTATCAGAGTGATAGGACTGAGAGGTAGGGCCTCGACTCCAGGTATCATTTCACTTCCCTCCTCTCTCTCCTTTTCTTCTTCCTTCCCAGAAAGCTCTCCCGATGCCCCTGGCTGGGTGTAAACACGCCCTTCCTGCACACCTCTCTATCCTGACTGCCCTTGTTAGTTAACACCTGACACCTCCAACAGTCTGCGAGCCAAGGAGGGCAGGGACCATACATAAGTATTCCCAGGGTTTAGAATATCGCTTAGCACATAGTCTGTTCAATAAAATTTGCTGAATTCACGAATGGTGATGCCCCGAGAAAAGTTCTTAGAGCAGTGCAGAGTAGCCCTAAAATGGTGTACTTTAAAACCAAGGTAGACAGGCAGTCCTGGGGCTGGGAGGACATCCGCAGAGCCAAGCACAGAGAGAGGGTACAGGGGTACTGTACTAAGGGCAGGGCCAGCACCAACCTTGGCATAGAGGATATCTGGAGGGAGGAGGGACAAGGAAAGGACACGTGCTGTACAAAACATGTTTTCATCATATTCTCCCTTGGTGCCCTGGTCTCCAAGCCCCTCTAGTACTTCTGTGCCTTAATGATGTCCTTAGGGATTGTAACCCAGCTTCCCCCAGCCCCCACAGACATCTGCCAGCAATCTCTGAGTGTGGCATGGGACATGCCTGCAGGACCAGATTGAGCATGAGAAAATGACCCATTCAGTGTCTTGATGTTGGTGGGAAGGGACAAGGTGAAAGGCAGGGGTGGAGTAACAGGACAAAGATAGGGCTGGGAAGACATTCGTGGTGAATCTTCTCCCTGTAGCTACTCTCATTCTTTGCTCTGTTGCAGGAAGTAAAAGGGACTGGAGGGGTGACTCAGCAGCCGGGAAAACTTGCTGCTGCTCTTGCAGAGGACCTGGGTTCAGTTCCAGCACCCACAGAGTACAACTGTCTGTAATTTCAGTTCTAGAGGATGCAATGCCCTCTTCTTTTTCATTTTTTTCCAGACAGGTCTCTTCATGTTGCCCTGGCTGTCCTGTAACACACTCTGCAGACCATCTGCAGGCTGACTTCAGAGATCTGCCTGTCTCTGCCTCCCAAGTGCTGGCACTAATGGCCTGGGCCACCACCACCCAAGCCCTCTTCTGGCCTTCACTGTTATTGAATGTGCACTGTGTACTTACATACACTCAGGCACACATGCTCATAACATAAACAGATTTTTAAAAGGGCAGGAAAGGAAGAAGCATGATCCTAGGACCCCAGGAAATCACTTCCTGACCTGCCACAGTGAGCAAATGAAGGACCTACAAAACACAGCAAAGTCTAGAGATAGGCTTCACCTTAGGGAAGAAGAGGGAGCAGCGTCCCCTCCATCAGGACAGAGAGGGAAACCCTGGAAAGAATGCAACTCAGCTGAAAGACTGAAAGGGAAGTAGAGAAAGGGGAGCATTTGAACTCAGCCTGCTGTGTCTGTTTATTTTTGCATCATTGGAACTTCAGCCTAGGATTTTATTTTGTTAATCGAGTGTTGTACTGAGCTAGCCAGCTCTTTTTGTTTTGTTTTTTTGATACAAGATCTCACTAATTTGCCCAAGAGGGCCTTACCTTGTAGGCTTGGCTTTTCTTTCTTCTTCTTCTTCTTCTTCTTTTTTTTTTTTTTATATATGTGTACTTTGAGTGCCTGATCCCCAAGGGGATCATAATAGGTCAGAGCTGTACATGGTTGTGAGCCTCCATGTGGGTGCTGGAAACTGAACCCAGGTCCTCTGTAAGAGCTACAAGTGGTCTTAACTGTTGAGCCAGCTCTCCAGCCCCAAGGTTTAAATGTGTGAGTCCCCTGACTCAGCCTCTTGAGTAGCTGGGATTACAGGCCTCTGTCACTAGGCCCTGCCTGTTGCTGCTAACAGCTTCTGTTACACACGCCAGCGGTTGGGTCTTGTGAGGGTCAGAGAGTTACTGATGAGAAGTCACAGGGCGAATATTCCTGGACATTGTCTCCTTCCCATTTTTCACTCCAGTCACAGGTTAAAACAAGGAGATTTCAAGTAAGTAGTTACAGTAACCAGGATGGATGAGTGAACAAACACCCGCCACAAAGTCAGAGACAAAGGGGGAGGCAGAAACAATGGGATTTTAGACTCACTGTCCCTTTGGATAGTTTCCCATCCCCCCCACCCCCACCCTATTAACGTCTCCATTCCCATCTGCTACCCCAAGCTGCAGTCTCAGAGCTCTAACTCTTGGTTTCTGGATCAAGGCCCTGAAACCCTCTAAAGGTGAAGGGGAGAACTGAGAGAAGTCAGAGCCAGTGGAGAGAGCTGGGCAGGGTGGTGCCTGGGTCTGTGTCCCGGGGCCTGGGAAGAAAGGGAATGGTGCCCAGGCCTGGTTCATGAGGACAGGGGACTCATTCACTGGAAACCAAGTACAGATGTGCCGGGTGGGGTGGGGAGGGGGATTAGGGCCACATTCCCAAACCGCAACTGGGCCCGCCCCTCCTTCCGCCAGCCTGCGCCAGGGCAGGAGGGGTTAACTTTGCCGGCTCCTGGCAGGATCCCTGCCACACAGGCAGCTCACCATCCCACCCTAGCCTGAATGCCAGGGTCCAACTCCCTGACACGCACCCCTCCTACACTGCGAAGAGCTGCTCCCAAGGTAACCAGAAAAGTCAACAGCAGACAGGCCACCTGGGGACAGGACCCTGGAGTACCTATTCCCAGCTCTTCCCAGCCCTGGAGTGAAAAGGGGAACTTGTCTGAACCCCCAATGACGTCTCTAGTCTCCTGGGATAGTCACAGCATGCACCATGCCTCTTCTTCCCCCTTCTCTCTCACCCGATAATGGCTACCAAAGAAGTCTTTCCCAGGAGGAGGAGACCTGTCCCCTCGGGTGACAGCAAGACCAGAGCAGAGTAATGCCAGGGTGGAAAATGTGACGAGACTGAGGAGCCCATTCCATTCCCCAGGTGCTGGCCACCCTGGGAGTGCTGCTAGGGCTGGTCCTTCGGGCTAGTCCTTGGCCAGCCTGTCCAACGATCTTCCTCCTCTCCGAACCCGACAAGCCCTGCGGGACTGCATCGGTTCTGTGCATAGATATTGGCCTTCACTCTTCTTTGGCTCTGTACTCGGTAGAACGGGGTCGAACTATTGGCTTCCCTCTCTAGGTTTGAGAGCCTGTCAGTCTTGGTTTGTGTGAAGTCAGAGACCGTCCCTGTCAGACACAGACACTGACTTTGGGTTTCTAGTGACCCAGCGTCAACAACATTCGTGGCGCATCTACCAGGCAGCCAGGCAGGCCTCGCTGGCTGAGCCAGACACACACCCTTGCCTGGGCTTTCTCCCTCACACCCAGAGCAAGGCTCCTCCCACCCCCACCCCCAATGTTCTTCCAGCCCTCCTCCCAGCCTCTCCCCCTCCAAATCCAAGCCTAAAGGTGGGAACAATATTGGCAGCGAGAGACCCACGCGCCTTAACTCCTGGAGCCGATGGCAGGCAGAGTGAGAGGCAGGAGGTCTGTGAACCCAATTCGCAGCACCTCATAACCCCCACTAGTTAAACCAGTTTGCTCCTAGGCCATAGGACACAGAAGGCGAGGGGAAGGGAGACAGCTTTGACCTACAGGTGGCGGCTAAGAAAAGGGGACAGTGCCTTTTCCTCTGACATACTCCTGCTCCATCACTCCACGTCCTGGGAGTGTCCACGTCACCCACTGCCTACCCTGGGAGGTATCAGAGACGGGCCTGGCAGAATTCTGCGACCAGAGACAACTCGGTCTCCCCAAATGGCAGCAAAGGGGAAATCGCCAGAGAGAAAGGGTTGGCATCACAGAGCCCAGGACACTGACCTCTGCCAGTTCTGCCCGGCCTCCCGGGGATGGAGCCACGAAAGCCCAGCAAATGGGAGGGGCAGAGACCCAGGCGTCCTGGACCGCCCCGCCCAGTCTCCCCCATCCATCCTCCCCCCCCCCCCCAGCCCCAGGGCACCGAGGAGGGAGCCGGGCAGGGGCAGGCGGCAGGGGAGGGAGGAGCGAGGGCGGGAGGGGGAGGAGGGAGCCGGGCAGGGAGGGAGGTGGGGGGGTAGGGAGGGAGAAAAAGAAAGAAAATATTTTCCGTGTCCCCGCCTGCGGAGTCAGTGTGCGGTTTGGGAGAAAATGTGTCGGATATTTTGGGGCGGTCACGTGGGCGGGCGGGCTCCGAGAGGCCCCGGGATTGTCCCAGCCTAGAGCCGTGCCCCCCTGGAGCCCCCCACTACCGCGAGTCCCTAACACCTCGGCGTTCCATCCCCGAGACCGCCTGACGCTGGGACCTCCGGGCTCCGCGGCCTTCCTTCCCCCGCCCTCCCCTCCAGGTGAGTCAGGCGGGGAAGCCGGCTCGCCCGCCAGCCCTCTGGCTGTGGACGCAGGGGTCCTCCGCCGAAGTGAGCCGGGGGCTGGGACGTCGGGAGCCTCAGGGGTCCTCTTTTTCCGGGGGTGGCCAGGCTGTTAGCCGGGCTTGCGAGGGGGCTTTATGCCCCAACTTGGAGTTAGTCGTGACCTGGGAAGGAAAAGGGAAGATTTTAGACAGACTGAGGATGAGCCGGGTTATCTGCCCCTGATTTTTGGTGAGTACTAAGGGAGACCGTTTGGGAAAGTCTTGGGCAAACGAACCTATACTGTACTCGGAATGTCAGAAAAGACCAGATTCCCTCTGGTGAGAAAGGGTGGCATTCTTCCACCCCCCTGGGGGGAGGTTACTGAAGGGTGGATCCGATGGTCCCGTGGAATGGCACGTCTCTGCAGAGGTACCATGAAAGGGTCTCGCAAGTGGTCCTGGCTATCTGGGTCAGGGTTCCCTCTGACCTATCCCCAGCTACGCAAGTAAGCCAATGCAGGGGTGGGGGTGGTTCTTTTGAGTATTCTAGAGGGGAAGCCCCAGTGGAACAAAGGGAGAGTTAGAACACTGGTCCTGGTCCTGGAGTGCCATTGACAGAGCTTCTCTTGTTTCCACCAGGTCCTCTCACCTCAACCTGGCCCAGTATGTAGAAGGGAATCTCTGCAGAGGCCACAGGGTAAGAATATGCTTAGTTGGTGGTCATGGGGAGGGGGCAGCAGGGATGGCTGAGGAGGGGACTCCAGGACGAAATGCTCAGATAACACCGTCTTGTAGGGCTCCAACCTTGGGCAGATGGAACCCTGCTCTTTAAAGGGCTTTTGCCCCTATGGTCATTCTTCCAACACTGAGTTGAGGTTGAGGACCACAGCCATTGTCAGGAAGAAGACTTGTAAGGGGTTAAGGGGAGTGTGTGTGTCTGGGGTGCCTGAAGCTTGGGTATCCCAAACACACGCGCGCGCGCGCGCACACACACACACACACACACACACACACACACGCGCGCGCGCGCACACACACACACCAGAGAGGCTTAGAACTGGTAGGCAGCACAAGACACGCCCCCTGCAACCCCGGCACACCCCCACCTCTGGCTCAGAAAGCCACCTAACTGGCACCTCCAGTTCCCCCCTCTGCCCCACCCTGCCCGTGCCCTCTGATGCCCACACACATTCCACTGGCATTGCCTGCCTGCCTCCTGGGTACTGCCCCTCCCTGGGGCCAGTGTGTTAGAGGGAGGGCACCTGAGGGTGAGAGGTGGGAATCGGGGGTCTAGACTCCACCAACAAAGGCAGGGAGCCAGTGAAGCCAGGACCACTGCTGCCTCCTGGAGTGCGGGCTGGGGGTGCGCAGGCTAGAGCGGAGGATGCCTGGGTTCTCCACCCATTCTGGAGATGGGGTCATGGAAAAAGGTGGTCGTGTTTATACAGAGGGGAGGGGGGCAGCGGGTGGAGAGCAGCTGACAAGAGCAGCTTTGTTCCAGGCTCTGGAGCGGGCATGGCAGCGGGGAGACGCCCCCTTCCATCCGGCAGCCCCTTCCTCTGTGCCCTCCCCTCAACTCCACCTCATCTCTAAGAGAAGCAGCTTTGTAAGAGCCCTTTCCCCAAGTCAGTTGCCCGCCTTCTAGGCCGCACCATCGGAGGTGGCATCCTGGGAAGGGGGAGGAAGTGTTCCCTGTCTTCTGCAGGTCCCTGAAGAACCCAGGCAGTTAAGACCCTCATTCAGCACTTCCTCTCACTCTGCACTATCTTCAGTTTCTTGCTGTCTTTTTCTACCTGGGACTGAAGCACATGCCCCTCCCCCCCTTCCCAGAGAGACCTTTGCTGCCTTCCTTCCTCTGCACCTCCAAGTCTCCCCTCCCAGGCAGTAAGGAGGAAAGCCAGGGTCAGGGAGAGTTGGCTTGCCCTTTGCTTAACTCACAATATCCTTGTGAGGACCTGGGGCCTGAGCATCCCTCCCTGGTACCTCCTGTTGAAGCCTTGCCTACTGTAGAGGTTTGTTTCTCATCTGTAGGTGAGATGCCAAGACCAAGATGGCTGGAGTAGAGAACCTGTTCCTAGTCTATGTAGAATCGGGGTGGGGGGAATTGGGTTGGGGGTGCTCTACTAGTTCATCACTCTTGGGACTGGAGGGGTTAATTCACCTGGAATGTAGCCCAGCCTGTTGAGCTATGGCCCAGGGGCCTTAGGGGCCCTGGACCCCTGGCTCCACTAGGGTTTAACTTGGGTTGAGGACCTCATGGACTAGGGAAGGAAAAGGAGAAGGAAGGATCCTAGAGGTATTTTAGGACTCTGAGGGACTCTGGAGTGAAGAGGGTCCGAGGCCTGTGGGTGGTACCTAGTGAGATCAGGGGCTCCTTCACACATGAGAAGGGTGACGGTGTTGGGGTTTGAGTTCTTGTAGCTATGATGGTTTATTCCTAGGAGTTTGGAGGTTGAGAAAGATGAGAGAAAGAGAGGAGGAAAAAGCAGAGATACAAAGAAACAGAAATGCTGATCCTAGAAACAAGTACTAATAAAAAGAGATGTAGAAATGCCTGCAGCCTCCCTGTGGGATGCCCATGCTGTGGTCCTCTGCCCTCATCCCATCAGTTCTGGTTACTGGCGCTACTCTCCCAGCCTGTGAACTTACACGGTAGATGGCCCTTGAGATCCTGAAGAGCCCCTTTCCCTTAGCTACAGAGTGATGGTGGGAACCACAGGCCCTCTCTGGGGTCTCCCCTTCCTCTCTTGGGCTTCTTCTCTCCTTTCCTGGGCTCAGGTTAAAAATTTCAGGGGTGGGGAGAAGCTACATTTGAGGGAGAAGAGTGTCTGAGGGGCCAAAGAAAGCTAGGAGGATAAGGAGCAGCACAGGAACTGAGAACAAGGATGGGCTTTCTGGTATGGTGGTTATCTCTCAGTGGAGTTCCACCAGCACTCCGGGTTTGAAGAAGAGAATGGTAAGGGGTATAGGGCGTGTAGGCTGACTGGGGGATGATTGGTGAGGAGAAAGAGTTGGGAGGGGAAACAGGAGTATTGAGGAAGATGGAGGAAGGAAACGATAATTAAAAGGGGCATGCATGAAGCACAAGGTATGAAATATTGACATAGCATTTAACATGTGCCCTACTTTATCCTAAACATGACGAGTTATTGAATCCTCACAACAACCTTACCAACGGGGGGCGGTATTATTCTCTAATGGTAGATGAAGAGATTGAGAGAGATGAAATAACTCCTCCCAAGTTTCACAGCCAGTAAGTGGGGGGACATCAATTCTGGGAGGTTGCATGTGACCATTGTACTGTATGCTCCAAAGCCATACAGGACTCAGGAGTACAGCAGAGATAGTGGCTTGCTGCTGCTGGGGTGCTAGAGTTTGAGTTAATTTATCTTTTATTTATTTACTTTTTGTTTGCTTGTTTATTTAATTTTGGTTTTTAGAGAAAGGGTTTCTCTGTTTAACAGTCCTGGCTGTCCTGGAACTCGCTCTGCAGACCAGGGCAGCCTTGAATTCACAGAGATCCACCAGCCTCTGTCTCCCGAGTGCATCACTGTACTCAGTTTGGTTTTGTTTCTCTCCTGATGCTGATATCAGACCCGGGGTCTTGCATTTGCTACGTGCTAAGCAAATGAACCACCACTGAGCTATAAATTCCCAGCCTGAGTGTTGGGGCTCCACCCTTTAAAGTCACGTGACCTTAAGCCAGTCACTAAACCTTAGTTTCCTAAGCTGTAAAATGGGAGTCATAATTTCTTCTTCACAGGACAGATGTGAGGATTAAGATGTCTAGTGTGATGCTGCGGTCTAGGAATCTCCCCACCAGATGTTTCAGATCATTGTTCACCTCAGACACTCAGTTTATCCTTCTTCGAAGCTAAACGGAAGAATTTCTTACAATCTGTGCATCTTTCTGCTTTGCCCACTTGATGATACTGCAGGTGCCCAAGCCAGAGTAACAAAGGACCAGCTGAGGGAAGGTCATGGCCTTCCCTTGGAGCCTTGGCCTCCAGTTTCTGGCACAGGGGTCTGTGTATAAGGTCACAGCATGTGAAGAGGTGAAGTGAAAGCTTTACCTGGAGGGGAGAAACAGAAATCGAAAAAGTCAAAAAGATAAAGATACGTTCTTTAGCTTAGCATGGCTCACACCTTTAATTCCAGCTCTTGGGAGGTAGAAGCAGGTGGATCTCTGAGTTTAAGACCAGAGACCAAGCCGGGCGATGGTGGCACACGCCTTTAATCCCAGCACTCGGGAGGCAGAGGTAGGCGGATCTCTGTGAGTTCGAGACCAGCCTGGTCTACAGAGCTAGTTCCAGGACAGGCTCCAAAGCCACAGAGAAACCCTGTCTCGAAAAACCAAAAAAAAAAAAAAAAAAAAAAAAAAAAAGACCAGAGACCAGCCTGCTCTACAGAATGAGTTTGAGGACAGCTAGGCCTATACAGAGAAACCGTGTCTCAAAACAAACAAACAAAAAGAACTCACTCAGAGTGAGTGTTGTCTTTTTTTTTGTTTTGGTTTGTTTTTCAAGACAGGGTTTCTCTGTGTAGCCCTGGCTGTCCTGGAATTCTCTTTGTAGAGTAGGCTGGCCTCAAACTCACTGAGATCTGCCTGCCTGTCTCTGCCTCCCAAGTGCTAGGATTAAAGGTGTGCACTACCACTACTTGGTGTGAGTGTTGTCTTATCTTTCTTTTTTCTTATTTTCTTTCTAGGACCCTTGGAGACCCAGTGGGCAGGCCAGCCAGGGTGGGCACGGAGCCTCCCAGGCCAGGGCAGTGGGCATGGGCGGGGGCTGCAGCTGAAGACTCCCCCCGCCCACTGCAGATTCCAAGGGATTCCCACACTGCAGCTACCATGGCCACCAATAAGGAGCGACTCTTTGCGACTGGTGCCCTGGGACCTGGATCTGGGTACCCAGGGGCAGGCTTCCCCTTCGCCTTCCCAGGGGCACTCAGAGGGTCGCCACCATTTGAAATGCTGAGTCCCAGCTTCCGGGGCCTGGGCCAGCCTGACCTCCCCAAGGAAATGGCCTCTCTGTGTGAGTCTCAGGGGTCTTGGGGGATGAGGGCAAATGGGTAGGGGGTGATGTAGAAAATGGACAACCTTGTTGGACAGGTGGGCAGGGAGTTGGACTTGGTCTCGTAGAAAGATGATGGGGGGGGCAGTAGGAGTGGACTTGGTGTGTTTTGAGGGTAGCATCTGTGAATCAGAGTTCCGTTCAAATACGATCTCAAGGTAGTGGGCCGTAAGACTGCCTCCTGGGTCACTCAGCTAGCAGAAGGGAACCTGTTTGTGTAGACACCGAGGGCGAGTGTGGTGTCCTTCAGGGCTACATGCAGTTGGGAGGTGGGGGGGAGGCAGACAGGGGACTAGAGAACCTGAGAAGTTGGTCAGCTGGCTCTGTGATGAAGAGGAGAGATGGCAGTTCTGAGTCTGCAAATAGGAAAGGAACTTAGTGCCAGGTGCCTAAAGATGTGTGGGGCTGGGAATGTTCTTAAAGGTTCCGAGGAGAACAGAAATAGCCCAGGGACAAAGAGGCGGCTCTTGGTCCACCAAAAAAAAAAAAAAAAAAAAAATTAGACCGGTGCAAGGGATGCTCCAGAAGCATCCTTCTTGACATCATGGTTCCATGGTTCTGGTCTTCTCCCATCCCTCCAGGTCTGGAGCACTGCCACACACTACAGATCCCTACTTGTCCCCAATGCCTGCCCTCTGAGTTAAGCATTTGAATAATGACAGCAAGTAAGGCCTGAGCCTTGTTTTGCTCCCTGGGACCCCTCTTTGCCCACTTGGTGATTGTTCCTCCTGACCAGGTCATGACAGGTGGGAGGTGGGGTGGGATGGGGAGCCTTGGCCTCCAGTTTCTGGCACAGGGGTCTGTGTATAAGGTCACAGCATGTGAAGAGGTGAAGTGAAAGCTTTACCTGGAGGGGAGAAACAGAGATCGAAAAAGACAAAAAGATAAAGATACGTTCTTTAACTTAGCATGGCTCACACCTTTAATTCCAGCACTCGGGAGGCAGAGGCAGGTGGATCTCTGAGTTCGAGACCAGCCTGTTCTACAGTGAGTTGGAGGACAGCCAGGCCTATACAGAGAAACCCTGTCTCAAAATAACAAGAAAGATACAGCTTTGAAGCTCAGTAGAAGAGGGGGAGCCTTTGTGTGATTCTGGGGGTACACCTGGAGGACTTTGAAAATAGGGGTGACTACACTGGGCTGGCAGCTCTACTGGAAAAAGTGTGTTTGTCTGGAGGAGTGTGTGTGCTTGTCTCGCAGGCCATGTCCAGTTTGTGTGTCTGCAGCGTCTCTGAGACTGTTCATAGGCAGAATTCCAGGGTATGCAAAAGTCTGTGAGGAGGCAGGAGGTACTGGCTCGGTAGGGACTCCCTGTGGCAGGGCTGTAACTCATCAGAGGCTACCGTGTGGCATGCAGGGTGAGTGAAAGAATAGAAAACTTTCTTTTTTTTAAACTTTGGCTAGACTCCCCTCTTCCTCAATGTTATTCCATGAATCCATCCTGCACCAGGCAGTGAGACTAAGCCTCATCTACTGTGAATGTATTATTATTATTATTGGTTTTTTGAGATAGGGTTTCTCTCTGTGTAACAGCCCTGGCTGTCCTGGAACTTGCTCTTGTAGACCAGACTGACCTCAGAGATCCACTGTGCGCCACCACCACCCGTATTTCTTGCAGAGAATCAAACAATTTAATCTCTTGGGACTTGATCTTCCCAGGTTCTGTGGGAAGAAACTAAAGGAGCTGGAGCGGGAAAGAGAGCAGAGAGATGGTGGTCGTAGGAAGAAGGCTCAGAGACATGGCCAGTACCCAGGGAAGCTCTCCTTGTGCCCTTGTATTCTGGATACGTGGAGATGGAGGTCAGGGTTCAAAGTGAGGTCAAGGAAGGAGAAAGTGCCAGGCCAAGCTCCATCCCCAAAGGCTGCCCTGAAGGATGGGAACTGCAAGGAGAAATCTCAGGGAAGAGCCAGCATCTGGGAAGGCAGTTGCAGAGGGTGCAGGGAGGGGAGCTAGCCTAAAGGGACAGGCCCAGGCAGGGAAGTGGCAGGTAGGGTGGGGAGGAGGGGAAGGCCTGGGTACAGACAGCATGCTTGGGGTGGGGCATCCAGCTCCTAGTGGTAGTGCTGAGGAGAGGCAGGAATCTTGAAGTTTAGGGAAGCTCCCTCCGTGGGAGAGTGACTGGCCAGAGGAGGAGAGGGTACCACCTCTCCTTCCCTTTGATCTGCTGTCCCCTTTTGACTTGTGATGATCTGTCACATAGGAGGGGTGGATTTCTAGTCATACATTTGATGCCGCACCTACACTCACCTTAAATCGCTGTTTCTCATGACATTCTCTCCTGCAGCCCTCTCTCATGTAGGGTAAGAAAGGATGAGGTAACAGTCGGAGCTTCTCCTTGGGGGTTGGTTTTTGGATCTTATTGAGGAGTCAGCCCCTGGCACATTGGGAATATCCTTGTTAAGGAGTCTTGGTCCAGCCGGGTGGTAGTGGCACTCTGGAGGCAGAGGCAGGGGGATCTCTGAGTTCGACAAGAGCTAGTTCTAGGGCAGGCAACAAAGCAACAAAGAAAACCCCTGTCTTGAAAAAGAAAACAAAACAAAAAGTCTTGGTCCATGTCTTCGGGCTCTCCCGGGCCCCAGTGGGTGAGGCAGGCATCTTAGAACCCTGTGGTGGAGGAGGGAGAGGTGAGGAGAGGTGAGCTAGGCAAGCATGGACCTGTGTGCATGGAAACAGAGGGGAGTGTCTGGGCATATGCACCCGTGTGTGCATGCATGCACATTGAATTGCATGCATTCATGCGAATGTATCTCTGATGAGCACTGGTGTGCAGCACTTTTGCTTTTCAAGACTGCAGGGATAGAGTGTGCATGCAGAGAAGGGATATTGTGGTCTTGAAGACCTGGCCCAGACTGTCCTCCAAACATTGTGGCCTTAATAACTGCTATGGCCGTGGGGCCAGTGTCTGTGGGGCAGGAAGCCCAAACTCCACCATACTAAGTTACTTGGAGACACTGAAGGCCGGCTGGCACCAAGAGAAAGGGAGTCCTATCTAAACTGGAGATGCCCAGACCTAAGCGGGAGGGTAGCTATACAGGTGCAAACCCCGAGAGGGCCCAGGAACTTGGAGAAAGAAGCAAGGAAAGCAAGCTATAGCAGTTGAAGATGGCAAGCAGGCGGCAGTGAGGTCTCCTCCGGGAAAAACCCCAGTGGCTGCCTCTTTCCCCTCCCCTCCCAGTCTCTCCTCCTCCGGCTCCAACTCCTGCTCCAGGCCGACACAAACGGGGCTTTGATTGCAACAGGAAACCTCTCCGGCGGGGGGAGCCGAGCTTGCCGCCGCCGCTGGGGCCCAGGCGGCACCCCCCCTCTGGGCCCCCTACCCTGTCACAGCCCCCATCCAGCCAAGAGCTCCTCCTGTCCTTGCTTCGGGCCTCTTCCTTGCTTTCACACCTCCCTCCTCCTCTTCAGAAGACCCCTCCTAGTGCTCTTCAGGTGGGACTGGCCTCTAGGACTTACCCTCCTGGGCGGGGCCTACTACTGGTTGAAAGACCCCTTCAGTTTTTAGAGTGAGATTTTGGAAGAAAAGGAGTTACTAAGCAAGAAGAATGCCAAGTCAGTGATCCTCAGACCTCTTCTAGAGGTGGCAAGATGGGAGAGAGAGGATTTAGCTGTCCTGCTCCCCAAACCTAGTCCTAGCCAAACTCAAACTTTGCCAGGGGCTGGTAGAACTCTGAGGGGTGACCAGGCTCGAAGCTTGAGCGCTATTGGCCTTCTCAGTGGGGGAGGGGCACATTCTTTGCCCCTGGGACCATAGCTTCCCGAGGATCTAGCTGGGAGGGGGGTGCACCCTAGTGGTGGGGATCATAGGGAAGGGGGTGAGTCAGGCACCGCCCCACTTCATGCCCCCACCAAGGCTGGCGGGGGAACATCTGGTTCCCATGAAATGCTAGGAGACTAATGGGTCTAATTGCTGCAATAAGGGCGGCGGGGGGGGGGGCGCTTTGGGGAAAAGAGGGTTACTAGATCCCCCCATTTTGCCTTCAATCCAAGACTGTACTTGGGTCTGATGGGATGTGTTGGCCTGATATCGTAATGCCTGGTCCTAGGCCCCCTTTCCCAGCATTGCTTTTGAAGCACATATGGGGTGATGAGGAGTGGGGTGCATCTGGTGACGAGAAAGAGGGGCTCTTGAGGACCCATGGCTTCCTGGAGCCCTCCCCCCACTCTTGTGCCCTCCTCCCAAACCCCTCCCTGTGGCCTGGCCACTTCTGGTTCTGATTACCAACCAGGCAGGCCTGACTTAATTGGGACCTTTCAGATTTCAGAGGGGGAAGGGGAACTTACAGGCCCGAAGTTGACTAGTCAAGGCCTTTTTCTCCTTGTTTTTTTTGGGGTACTCTTCTCTTTCTCCTTTGTTTCCTACTGGCCTATTCCAGTTTAGACACTTATTCCTCTTTTTTTGGGGGGGGGTACGGTTAGATTAAAAAATGGAGTGTTAGGGTTGGGTCATGAAGGGAAACTTCATACTAGGTTGGAAAGATCTTGTCTTCCGCTTCATTCCTGCTGCAAGCTCCCAGTTTGCCTGTCCACCCCAGCCCACCATCGCCATCCGCATTTTAGGCCCTCCTCCCCGCCCCCCCCCCAGGCAGCACCGCTGGCAGCAACCCGTTCCCCTCCCCCTCTCCCGTCTTCTTTGCCTACTCTGGCACCCCTTCCTGCTTTTTATTCTTCCATCAGGCGCCCCACTCTCTCAGCACCCCGTGCGACCCCGACTCGGTACAGCAGATTCTTAGAAAAGTGCGCCCCGCCCTGGCTCAGCCGCAGCCGCCGGGCGGGGGAAGGGGTCGGGCCGGGCGCTGCTCCCGCTCCCGCTCCCGGGCGCTCCCCGTGTGAGCGGCGCTGACAGAGCCGGCTGGGCCGGCCCGCCGGGCGGTCGGGCGGGCGGGCGGCCGGCGGGCGGGGCGCGGGGGAGGGGGCGGTTTCCGGGAGTCGCCGCCACTGGCGTTGTCCCAGGGCCAGGGTCCCCATTCCAGGCGGCCTAGCAAGGGCAAACTTCTGACGTGGCCAATCTTTACCCTCTCCTCCCGGCGAGGGCGCCCGGGGGGGGGGGGCACTCAAGGTGGCACTGAGGGAGGAGGGGCAGCTATTTCCTGAGGTGCGGTATAAGTGACCCTTCGCAGCGAGTGACCAGCAGGGCAGTTAGCGCGAAGGGAGCCTAACTTAGTACAGTGGAAACTCGGGATAGGGGCAGTTGTGTGCGGGGGAGCACTTTGGTACTGTAGGGACAGTGCAGGGGGTAGTTTTGTGCCCCCAAAGTGAAGTCAGGTTCTGGGAGAGGGCACAGAGCGAGGTAGTCGAGGCACTTTGGGAGTGTCAGTCGCGGGATAGAGCTTCGGGGACTTTGAGGGAGGCGGCCCAGCCCTCGGCGGAGGAAGGACAGCCGGAGCTAGGAGGGGTAGACTCTCCGCTGCGCTGAAGGGGGCGGGAGGGGGGACTCCGCTGCGGAGCTGGCGACGGCCTGGGCGGGGTGGGGCGGGGCCGGGTCAGGAGGAGGTGAGCGCGCCCGGCCACCCGCCCCGAGGGGGGTTCCCGGAGAGTTCACCGCGGGCGCGCGCTCTGGCCCTCGGACCGGGGGTGGGAAGAACGGGAAGGAAGGAGGCGGCCGCGAGCGCGGAGCGGCAGGAATGCAGTGTTCTGCTCCGACGCGCGCGCACGAACGGAGGAGGAGTCGGGCCTGGGAATGAGGGGGGTGGAGGTAACGCAGGTCCTCCGGCTCTGCAAAGCAGCGCGGGGCATTTCAAGGTTCCCCTCCACGCAGTCATCCTTAACACTCTTGCTTGTGTTGACTTGTGCCGAAGAAAGGGTTGAAGGGAGGGGGAAGACACTGTAAAAGGAAATGCGTGCATTTTGGTTCCTCCACTCCTTCCTCCAATCCCAATCTGGGCACGCGCCTAAGTGCAAATGCGTGCAAAACCTCAGGACTGTAGAGAGAACCTGATTACAAGCATTTTCCTGAGCCAGGTGTATTTGCACAAATTCGGGCACCTATGAATTTATTGTGGGTGCAGATATGCTTGTGCACTATTGCACATTTGCAAATTTGTGTTGCTTGCCATAATAAGTGCATGCACAGATGTATGTCTAAGCAAGCGCGTGCGCCGCGCAGCGAGTAGACGTGTGTGAATGTGTAAGTGCTCCACTCCCCGCTCTGCTCATCTTGGTGCCCGGCCCCCTTCGCTCTCCAAGCCCCACCCCCATCCCTCCAGGCTTTGCTTTTACAAAAGGTCTCCACAGCGCTCGCTGCCCGAGCACCCTAAGTGAGCTAGACGGAGGCAGAAGCTGCTGCTTCGCCTCCGCGCCCCGCCCAGTCCCTTTCCCTTGCTGGGGATCCCCCCCTCTTCCCCGCCCACCCCTTACCCCCCATGCATCTCAGCGCCCTATGCTAGCTCTCCCCCTCCCCCCTCCAGGAGCAGGGCGCTGCGGGGGGAGGAGGGGGAATGGGCTGCGGGTCCTTGATATTCTAGCACCCAGTTTCTCTCCAAGCCGGGTCGCGATGTACGACTGCATGGAATCGTTTGCCCCGGGTCCGCGACGGCTCTATGGGGCCGCCGGGCCCGGGGCCGGCTTGCTACGCAGAGCCACTGGCAGCTCCTGTTTCGTCGGACTTGAGTCTTTTGCCTGGGCGCAACCTGCCAGTCTACAATGTAGGTCTTCGAATTTGGGGGTGGGGTATTGGGTGCACGAGAAGCTGGTGCTTACTATTTCCGTAGGTAAAGTTTAAACCTGGGGTGCAAGCGGGTATTCTGGTCCTTTCTATATGAGGTACTGGCCCTTTAAACATGAGGGCCTCAGAGTTGGTCTCCTTTGCGTGAGTGCTGTAGTGTTTGGAGTTGTGTGTGGTTTTTATGGTGGGTATTTAGCTAGTGCTTTGGTTGATGCCACTCCCGAGTTCCTGGGGATAGGAGAGACGGATGTATGTTGCTAGTGTGTCCTCAAGTCCTTAGTTGGAGGGATATGGCACCCAGGACCGTGGGTGGCGTTCCTAAAGTCCATGCGGGAAGTTGGGAGCATTTAAAAAAAATTGCAAAGCCCTTGAATTCCTGGCTTGTGCAGACCTTTGCCTAGCAGATGTGGGTGTGGAATAGGGGTCTCTACCCACTGTCACCCTCCGCGCCTGGGTTGGCAGAGTTGCGTGACCCGGTGTGGGGATGTTTGTGGCGTGAGGTCGGGAGGGCGTGTGCCTTGCGTGGCTGCGGGGGCGGTTTTGGAAAGTGCTGTGCTTTAGAGAGCATCCTGTGTGCTCAGCTTGTGGGGTGCAAGGGGTGTGCACAGAAGAGCGAGAAAGCTGGATTCTGTGTTTATCCTCATTAAAACAAACAAACAAAAAACTGGAAGTGTGTATTCGGTTGTCTTGACAGATCAGATGACTTTTTTCTATGGCTCCAGCACACAGCTTCAGCAGGAAGCGAAAAGTTTCAAGCCAAGTGTATGGAGTGGGGGGTGGTCTGGAAGTGACAGTCGGTAGGGGAGAACAATCGTCAGGCCCCCAAATATCCGTCTTTCCCTTCTCTGTAATGGGAGATGCCAGGCGTGGGGCCCTGGAACCCCTTTCCAGAGCGGTAATAAAAAGCTGGGGACTGAGAGGCAGTAAAAATAAAGTCCAGATGAGAAGCGGCTTTGAAGCCTGGGCCACAGTGCCTGGCGGGGGTGGGCTGTGAGAAGGGGCTGGGATAGGAGCCTGGAACACCCCCCCCCCCGATTTACTGGGGGTTGGCACTGCGCTCGCAGCCCGGGTACGGATGACTGCAGACCTAGGCTTGGGGGCACTCTGGGAAGGGGCGGGCAGCGGGCGGGGTGGCAGGCGCTGGGGGAGTGCGCACGCCGGGTCACTGAGCCCCCGCCAACGCGCCTCGCTCCTTGGCACTCGGCAGCGCTGTTTACAAGTTCAGATTTTTTTTTTTTGTTCCAGGGCAGAGCTGCTCAGATTTAACAACTGGGAGAGTGGAAAAGGGAGGTAGCAGACAGGAGACAGTATTAGGGATGGGTGGGATAAGAATTGAAGTGTGCTATTTAAAGGGTGAGAAAACATGGTACTAATACATTGCACCAGATTTCTGTGAATTCTTAACCTTGTCATGCCCAGTATAACGGGGGATTAGGCACACTGGTTGGTGTTTGACATAGAGATATCTAGCAGAGGCCCTGGGCAGGGGCCATTTAGACCTCTAGAGACCTTTTGGTTTTGGTAGCTCAGAGTTTTTGCATATTACTTTGAGCCAGTCAGTTTCATTAGTAGGGCCCTGGTGGGCACATAAAACCAGCCGCAGGCTCCTGGCACTCTCAGGGAGGGAACGTGTTTCAGAGTAGAGCTGGGCGGTGTGTGTGACACTTGGATGGGGACTTGGGTGTCCTGGTGTCGTGCGGGCCTGCTGTGATGTTTCTGTGGTAGACCCATTGGCTTGTAACTGTGTAGCCCACTGTTGGGTGTTGCTTGTCATCCACCTACATGGAGTTAAGTGTGGCTTGCTGTCTGCGAGTTCTGTTTAGAGGTCCGGGCCCAGCTAAGGAACCCATAGGCGGACTGCCTGCTTTTGTGTCTGTGTCTTTGCCAGGTGGTGGTGGTGGCGCACGCCTTAATCCCAGCACTCAGGAGGCAGAGGCAGGCAGAGCTCTGGGAAAGCGAGGCCAACCTGGTCTACAGAGTGACTTCCAGGACAGGTTCCAAAACAAGTCTGAAAAAAAAAAAAGTGTCTTCAAGGAGCTGTAGCTGTGAGCGTGAGTCCAGGCAGCTCAGCTCTGGGCCTCGCAGCTGGGAGCGTTTACAGCCGGTTATAACGAGTTTGTTTGAAGCTCCGCTCAGCCTGGCCAGGAATTTCCTCAATTTCAGCAATTTGGGCTTTAAAAGGAGAAAACCTAGAGCCCACCCCCTCCTCCTCGGCAGGGGCCCGTTCCTAGCCCAGCAGCAGCAGCCCAGTGTAGAGGTCTCAGCTGGTGTGAAGAGGGGATCACCCTGCCTCCCAGAAGACCCTGTTAGCATTTTAGCTCCCTGCACCCACAGTGACTTCAGAACCATTGGGTTGCACTTTAGGATACAGGGGGGCGTGGAGGTGCCAGGGGGGTGTCGAGAATGGGTGACAGTGCCACTAAGATGGGAAAAGCTGCCCAAGGGCAGGCTCTCTGGGGCCTGCCATCTTATAATTGGCTGGTGCTACCCCATGCCAGTCTGACCGCACCCAGGCCTTGCGCAAGAGAGGAAATGAGGAAATGGGGTAGTGCTCTGTGGGTAGAGAGGGCGTCAGTACAGGAGAGAGGACCAGCCCACGCTCGGGCCTGTGGATGGAGAGGGCGTCAGTGCAGGAGAGAGGACCAGCCCACGCGCGGGCCTGTGGATGGAGAGGGCGTCAGTGCAGGACAGAGGACCAGCCCACGCGCGGGCCTGTGGATGGAGAGGGCGTCAGTGCAGGACAGAGGACCAGCCCACGCGCGGGCCTGTGGGTAGAGAGGGCGTCAGTGCAGGAGAGAGGACCAGCCCACGCTCGGGCCTGTGGATGGAGAGGGCGTCAGTGCAGGAGAGAAGATCAGCCCACGAGCGGGCCTTGTGGACCTGGGGACCTCGGGATGGGCTGAGAGAGCCAGGACCTGAAAGGCATCCCAGTCCTTCCCACGCCTCTAGGCACCTACTACAGACACAGGCAGCCCCACCCCCAGTCTTGAATAAACTCCCAGCACCCACCCTTCTGCCCCCACTCCTTGCAGGGGGCTCAAACTCCAGGAGGATTCTTATGCAAATTGGGTATGTGGGGGTGGGGGTGAGGAGGGCTTCCCTCTTTGTGAGGTTCCCAGCCTCCCTCTCGTTGCTTTGGGTCAGATGCACTTGTGACCAGGTGGGCTGCAGAGGGTGAGGAGGAAGGACAGGTCCGGGAGGTGGGTTCAAAGGCTGCCGAGGATCTTCAGACTCTTCCAGTCACTTGGGCCTTGCAAATGTGGGCAACAGGTCCTGTAGGGAGAATAACTTTCAGATGTCCTGAGCCTCTGAGGATGAGCCTCACACTCACACAGCCTGCAACAGGGACCTAGCAGCCTCCTCTATGAAGTGTGGGCTTCCCCTACTGTGGGCATAGGCTAAGATTCCTTCCAACTACAGTTGTTTTCTGAGGCTTTCATGACTGAAGCCTGGCTCCGAAAGGGTCTGGGATCGCTCCCTTCCCCCTCGGCTCTGTTTACCCTAGGTCACCTGACTCTCTGCTCACCCCCAAACTGCTCCAAGACCTAAGGATCTGAGAGCCTTGTCTCAGCTGTCAGCCGGCAGTGTGAAACTGAGCTGCTCACCCCGACTGGTAAAGCCTCACCTTTGAGGAGTGAGTTAAATGAATTAAGTCATTCAGCCAGGTGCGAGCTGTAGGTGGCCTGCAACTGTCCCCTTGGCTTCCACATCTGCTGCCCGCCCCTCCACTGCTCCCAGAGGCTGAGGATGGTGGAACTCAGGGCTACCGGGGTGACGGGGAGTCCTAGCTCTGCCATTCCCACTTCTTAAAAAATTTTTATAGGTGTTTTGCTTGTATGTGTGTTTGTGTGCTATGTATGTGCCTGGTGTCCACAGAGGCCAAAAGAGGGAATTGGATTCCCTGGACCTGGTTATGGATGGTTGTAAACTGCCACGTAGGTGCTGAGAATTGAGCCCCCGGTCTTCTAGAAGAGTTGCCAGTGCTCTTAACCACTGAGCCATCTCTCCAACTTTATGACTGGGGAAATAAAAGCAGAGACGTTAACTTCTAGGGTGGCATTGGTCTGGAATTTGGAGAAATAAGCATTAATGCAGAAGAGTAGTTGGCCAAATGGGGGCCGAGAGTGAGGGTGGGTGGTAGGGGCCTGAAATCCCAGCAAGCAGCAGTGACAGTGGCTGCTGGGCACCAGGGGTCATGAGATGAGGATGCTTCTGCTGACCTCCTACTGCTTTCCCCCCAGCGGTGGAGACACAGAGCACTAGCTCAGAGGAAATGGTGCCCAGCTCTCCGTCACCCCCACCACCTCCTCGGGTCTATAAGCCATGCTTTGTATGCAATGACAAGTCTTCCGGCTACCATTACGGGGTCAGCTCATGTGAAGGCTGCAAGGTGTGTATATGGTGGGGTAAGACTAGAGATGGGGACACAAGGGGAGTGTAGCCCGGCAGGTAGAATGCTTGCTTAGCATATGTGAAGCCTCAGCAACACACAACAGAGACCCTCTGACCAAAAACAATATGGTGGAGGGGGCACCCTTCCCTTTAAATTGGGTTAGTAGGAGAAGGCGTTTGGTGCCAAGCCTGACTTGAAGTTTATCCCCGGGGCCCACGTAGTGGAAGGAAAAGAAGTAACTACTCTGAACTCTACTTGTACCCTGTGGTTCCACATGTACCCTCCACTCCTAATACACACAAAATAAATAATGAAAAGTATTTTAAAGATGGGGGACCCAGGTGCTGTGTTCACATGAGTTTTGCCTGTGTGGGATGAGGGGCTGCTCTGTGCATGGATGATTGACAGCTGGGGTGAGGTGCTGAGGTCGCAGCTCTGTCAGAATGCCTGCTAGCGTGCAGAAGGCTCAGAATGCCTGCTAGCGTGCAGAAGGCTCTAGGTTCAGTCACTCCCCAGCTCTCCTGCCACAAACAGAATAGGCTGGGTCAGGCCTAGGGCCACCTGTGTGGTTGGAGAAATGTTGATGTCCCCAGTATCCTGTTTCATGGCACGCCTCCTGCTCTCCAATCCAGGGCTTCTTCAGGCGCAGCATCCAGAAAAACATGGTGTATACATGTCACCGTGACAAAAATTGTATCATCAACAAGGTAACCAGGAATCGCTGCCAGTACTGCCGGCTACAAAAGTGTTTCGAAGTGGGCATGTCCAAGGAAGGTAGGTTCCCTGCTCCATCCTATGGCCTTCTCTTCCATTTCGCCCATTGCTGTCCTGCTTCGCTGACTGGCCTGCCCTGGAGCTGCTGCCTTCTCCAGTCTATTACATTGCCTCCATTCAGCTGTGGGCCACAATCCGTTACCGTTCTCCCCTCTCTTGACTATTCTTCTGAAACCTGGGTCCTAGGGTTTTTCTTTCTTCTGTCTGATGGGGCAGGAGGGTTAGTCTGGTCCCTCCCCTCCTCTGTTCTTTCACAGGACAGGTCCTGAGATGGCTCTGGGCTGGCCCCTCCTTCCCGCCCCCCCACCATTGTGCTGCCCAGGCTATAAGTGGATATCCTGCCTGCATATCCTGCCCCCCCTCAACCTCCAGCTCCTGCGGGGCAACCGGAAGGGCAGGATGGAGCCTGGGGAGGGAGCATGGCTTCAGGCCCTGGGTGGGGTTGGGGCAAACCAGCCTGGAAATGGGAGTTTATGTAGAAGATAGGGAAATTAAGGCACTAATTAGGGTTCCAGGGAAGAAATACATATTCTTCTGAGAACTGAGCACATTAAGCTAGGGTGAGAGAGGACATCCAAAAGGAGACTGCGAGGGTCCTGACTTCCCCTTTGCTTCCAACCCCAAGCTGTAAGGAATGACCGAAACAAGAAGAAAAAAGAGGTAAAGGAAGAGGGCTCACCTGACAGCTATGAACTGAGCCCACAGTTAGAAGAGCTCATCACCAAAGTCAGCAAAGCCCACCAGGAGACTTTCCCCTCACTCTGCCAGCTGGGCAAATACACCACGGTGAGGAGTGGACTGGGCTGTGGTGGTCTGCAGTGCGAGGGCACCCGGGGAGCCTTCGGGGCTGCGGTGGTCTGCAGTGCGAGGGCACCCGGGGAGCTTCAGGGCTGTGGTGGTCTGCAGCGCGGAGGGCACCCAGGGGAACTTCGGGGCTGCGGTGGTCTGTAGCGCCCAGGGCGCTTCAGGAATGGACGGGGCTGCGGTGGTCTGTAGCACGGAGGGCACCCAGAGGAGCCTTCACATCTAATGCATCTTTACTCCCTGCAGAACTCCAGTGCAGATCACCGGGTACAGCTGGACCTGGGGCTGTGGGACAAGTTTAGTGAGCTGGCTACCAAATGCATCATCAAGATTGTGGAGTTTGCTAAGCGGTTGCCGGGTTTTACAGGACTCAGCATTGCTGACCAGATCACTCTGCTCAAGGCTGCCTGCCTGGATATCCTAGTGAGTTAGCCTATGAGTTCCGGACCAATTTGACCCTTTTCTCCCAGCACCATGCTTCTCTGCCGAAACTCTTTCTGTCTGAGCCTTTGTCTCCTGTTTACTGAGCCTCCCCTCTCCAATCTCAGAGTTCTTCCTCAGGGGCAGCACTAACTACTGTGCTTACCCCCAACCTCCAGATGCTGCGAATCTGTACAAGGTATACCCCAGAGCAAGACACCATGACATTCTCGGATGGACTGACCCTGAACCGTACCCAGATGCACAATGCTGGCTTTGGGCCCCTTACGGACCTCGTCTTTGCCTTCGCTGGGCAGCTGCTGCCCCTGGAGATGGATGACACAGAGACCGGGCTGCTCAGTGCCATCTGCCTCATCTGTGGAGGTGCGGGGGCGCCCCCTGGCGGCTGGCTGCATGGGCTACCTTTTCTACCACACTATCCACACTGGTTCATGACCCCATCCTACAGACTTCTCAGATCATGTATATCCTTACTGGCCAACCAAGCTAAGGACGAAAGGAGGAGGCAGAGTCCAGGGAACTCAGAAACCCTGGCTACAGTGCTGAGATGTAGGAGTGATGGGAAAGAGCAAGGTCCTTGCTGAATGGTTAAAGGTACAGGCAGGCCTTGCGTCAGGGGAAGATAACCCACAGCGGTGAAGGGGCTGAGGAGACAGTCTGACTTTGAGGCCCTCAGAAGAGGGTCTGTTGGGGGTCAGCCACCTGTCACCGTATCCTTCTCCATCTCACTCCATTGTACTTACTTGTACAGACCGCATGGACCTGGAGGAACCTGAGAAGGTAGACAAGCTGCAGGAGCCCTTGCTGGAAGCCCTGAGGCTTTACGCGCGGCGACGGAGACCCAGCCAACCCTACATGTTTCCAAGGATGCTTATGAAAATCACTGACCTCCGGGGCATCAGCACCAAGGGTTCGTTATGAGTCAACCCCCTTCCCAGATCTGCAGGTCTCCTGAGTCACAGGGTGGGCAGGCTGAGGAAGAGAGAGGGGCTGAGAATCCAGCACCTCCACGGAGTCCTAGCTTGACTGTATCCTCCTGGGAAGATTTCAGGCAAATTCTTTTCTGTTTTGGTTTGGTTGCTGGTGTGTGTGTGTTGCTGGGAGTGAACCCCAGTTCCTGCATGCACTAGGCAAATACTCTATGCATAGTGACACCCCAGCCCTCTTTGTTTTTCTGCTTGGAAGCTGGGTGGACTAAACTTAATCCTGCCTCAAAAGCTTATCATAAGAACTAAATGAACTCACTACATAGAGAGGGCAGTTAAGAGCCTGGCATGGAGCCATGCGTGATGAGTGGTGCTTCACACATGCATTTCAGCAAGAGAGGCTGAGGCAGGAGGATTACTTGGAGCTCATGAGTTCAAGGCTAGCCTGGCCATTTCCATGATTACAGAGCATTCTCTTGAGCAGTGCTGGCTCAGAAGAGTGCCTGTAACATGAGCATTTGACTAACATTATCTGTTATAAAAGTTACTAAGAACTGGCCTTGAAGCAGCCGGAAAGCTCTGGACATTAGACCTGATGACTGCGCTATATCACTGGGCTCGAAGATACATGCAGTGTGGTCTTCAAAATCTTTTTTTGCATTTATTTATTTATTTATTGTCTACGGTGGGGTGTTCTTGTCATTGTATGATGTAGAGATCAGAGGGTAGCCCACAGGAGTCAGTTCTTCTTTTCGCAGTGTGGGTCCTTGGGGTGCCAGGCGGGCTGACAAACGCCCTTACTCACTGAGGTATCTTACTGGCCCGAAAAATGTTTTACTTACGAGTATTATTGTGTGTGTGACGTGTGTGCCATACATGTGTGGAGGTCAGATGACAGCTCTGTGGAGCTGGTTCTCTCTGCTCACCTCTATGTCGGTGATTGGACAAACTCAGGTTGGTAGGCTTGTGCTCATGAAGGGGATTATCCACTGAGCCATCTGCTGTCTCACAAACCCACAGTGCGGTTTTGAAAAGATGCTGGGCATTCATGCACACGCCTTTAATCTCAGCACCCGGGAGGCAGAGACAGATGGATCTCTGTGAGTTCGAGGCCAGCCTGGTCTACAGAGTGAGTTCAAAGACAGCTGAGGCCACACAGAGAAGCCCTGTCTCAGAAAACCAAAAGAAAAGACACCCCAAAACTTTGTGGTAGCTGCCTGTAATTCCAGTGCACAGGAGGCCGAGGCAAGTCCAAGGCCCTCCAGAGCGATATAGCAAGGCTGACGCTGCATGTTTATGCATTGACCTCTCACCCCATGGTTTGAGGTTAGCTGACAGAGCTCCAAGATAGTTAGGGCTACATAGAAAGATCCCGTTTCTAGAAGAGGAGCAAAAGAGAAGAGAAAGCCTGAAGTCATGAGACAACAGGCGGCAGGCCGGGCACTGTTCAGCTGGCTGCTCTAGGCAGGGCAAAGGCCTGTGGGAACCACACGAAAGCAGAGGTAGGAGAAGCGATGCGTCTGAGCCCAGAGTGCTGTGGTCACAGGGAAATCAAGTCAAGGAGTTTGGGGCAGGACATCTATAGACCCGCGTGCTTCTGCCTTTCCAAGCCTCTTCCCTTCCCTTTGTAGGAGCAGAAAGGGCCATTACCCTGAAGATGGAGATTCCAGGCCCAATGCCCCCCCTGATCCGAGAGATGCTGGAGAACCCTGAAATGTTTGAGGACGACTCCTCGAAGCCTGGCCCGCACCCCAAGGCTTCCAGTGAGGATGAAGCTCCAGGGGTCCGGGACAAAGGGGGCCAAAGTCCCCAACCTGACCAGGGCCCCTGACCTACCCCACTGTGGGGCTGGGCTCCAGGCAGCAGACTGACTATTCCCTGGGCACCACCAGTGACTGGGGGAGGACCTGCCCTGCCCACTCCCACCTTTCCAATGAGCTCATTGTTTTGCCAAAGTTTCTAGGGGTGCCTGTGTTCATCCCTGTCCTGTTCTAACTGGCTCCCTCTACAGTCCTGGAGGACTGCCCTGCACCTACCAGAAGAACCGGAGAAGGGGTGAGCCTGAGTCTGGACTCTAATATCTCAGCACTGCCCATCAGATTCAGGCCGCAGGCTCCCAGGGCAGGGGAAGCCCCGCCTTCCCATAGCCTCTTCCTCTGCCAGGTGCTTGGGCCTCTGGGAACAAACAGGAACACTAGAGACCAAAATGGGGGGGGGATCCTCAAGGAGGGCTGAGCCCACCCTGGTGCCCTACCCTGGGTGCCTAATGCTGTGTGATGAACCTGCCATGCACACTGCCCTGTGCCCCATCCTCCTGCCAGGTGTAGGGGCAGGCTGGACCCTGCATTTCTGGGGTGGGGCCTGAGGGTGAAGGGAGAAGCATAGCCCTTTCTGTACCTCTGCTGAGGTGCAGCTCTCATCCTGGGCCCTCTATTTTACAAGCCCCTCCCTTAGCCCTGTCTTGTGCCTTGGCCTCCTGCCCCCATCTCAGCCATCAGACAGGACCCTCCTACACTACAGAGGGGACAGGGATCCCTCTCCTAGTGCCTTCTACCCTTGACCCCCAGAGCAGCTTGGCCCGGGGAGGGGAGACGCTGCTTAGCTGATCCCACCCTGACCCAGAGGAAGCCTCTATTTATTTATTAGCTTTTGTTTACACCCTGGATGACCCCTTCCTCCAGGGGTCTTGTGTGGGGGAGCCCAGGGCCTCTGTGACCCCTTCTTTCTTTCCCCAACCCCCCATTTGTATTTAGCTGCCAAATAAGATTCCTGCAGGCTCCCCCTTTTCTCTGGGGGGTCAGGGTGCTGTCCCCTCCCCTCTGTTTACATCTCCTCTCCCACCCCGCTGTATCGCATATTGCTGAGTTTTCTATTTTTGCAAAATAAAGTGATGGAAACTCATGGGATGTGGCTCCCTCTGGGCCGAGTCACCCAGTCAGGGAAGTGACCTGCTGACCTGGAGAAGGAGCTGGGTGGGGCACTGGAGCTGCCAACCAGCTTCATGGTTTTCTTGGGGAGCAAAGAAAATAACGAACTATGTTCAGCAGCCGCAGCAAGGAGGACGGGGAGCTGCGGGGCCCACTCTGAATGTTTGGCCTCCTCCGGCCACCAGTGAGTTCTTTGGTAGGATCCTAATGAACTCATGATGTCTAAGTGTGTATTTGCTCTGCTCTGGCCAGGGATCTCTTGAAATTTCGTTTGGTTTGCACAGTTGTTTCTAGACTTGGAAGAGAACTGCAGCCCCACATCTAAGCTGCAGTGGTTTTTGGGTGCGTTTGTTTGAACAGGGTCTCACTATATCTCAAACTGGCCTCCAACTAGTAATCCTCCTACTTCAGCCTCCTGAATCTTGGGCTTAGAGACCCGAGCCACCCTTCCTGACTTGGTGTTTATTGAACTCACTCTGAGGGGACTCTTACATCCTCTGTGCCTGCACTATCTACCCCATGACCCACTCCTTCTTTGAGGCTTCTCTTCACCCTGCATCCCCTCCCCACTCCTTCCACGGCTCTCCCGTCACTTTGTCTCCTAATGTTCTCTACCTTCTGCAGGCCTTAACTCTACCCCCCCACAGCCCCCCCGACTCTGCCTTGGGATGGTGTCTTGCTTACCTTGCTCTTGGATCTCTTCAGCAGTGACCCGAGCATCTGGGAAGGAGGTGGGTGTGGGACAGAAGAGGAGGGGAAAGCAGAAGAAAGTGAAAGAAGATTTAGAGGAAACCACAGGGCCAGGGAAAAGAGGGCATTGCCATGGTAACCACCGGTTGAGGGGGAAGGGCAAAAGGTCCACCTGCCCCACAGTCTGGAACCAGCTCAAGCTCACCCAGGGGTGCCCCTCCTGTCCAGTTGTCTCTTCCAGCAGCTTCCCTTTCCAAGCTCTGTTGTGATCCGTGTACTTTTGCTTTGGGACTCCAGCAGGGAGGCTGATTGACAGGCACCAGTTCTTGCTCTCTGGGAATGCTCTTTCCTATAGGGAACTCCACCAGGCCACTGTGGGCCAGGAAAAAATCCCATTTGTACTTACACAGCCCTTTCTCCCCGTAGGCTTTCCCTAAGTCAGCCCTGGCTGCTGCTCCTGCACTCTGCCTTCCCGTTTCCTCCCCTCTTTCCCAGGCTCTACGGCTGTCCACTGTGGCTTTTAGACCTCCCGGTTGCACATCCAAGCCTCACCCAGTGCCTCTCTCTGAGACTGCTCATTCATTCCCGGCCGCCCTGACCCAAAAAAAAAATCACACAGAAACTGTATTAATTACAACACTCCTTAGCCAATAGCTTAGGCTTCTTATTAACTAACTCATATCTTAAATTAACCATTCCTATTATGTTTTATCACAAGACTTGTGGTTTCCCGGTAAGGTTCCAGGATGTCTCCTTCGGCAGTTTCTGTGTGATTTTCAGGTCAGGGTGGCTGGGGACAAGCAAGCAGTCTGTGTCTACGCCTAACTGCTGACTGTCTAGACCTTGTGTCTCATAAAGCCTCCTCCACTTCTTACCCCCTAAAACTTCTCATTCCTACTGATAGTCTTTTCTCAGTGATGGAGACTGAACCTAGGACCTCTTGAACGTTAGGCAAGCTGCTGACTGAAAGCTGGGTGAACATCTGAACACTGAACTGCCTCCCCACTCTACCCCCATTTTCTTAGTGTGGCAGGTAGTCTTGTAAACAGTTTGTTGGGACCATCTCATTCTTACCGCCATCTGAGTGCAGGTGAAAACCTCAATAGGCCACCCTTTAGTACAGTTCCTCACGCTGTGGTGACCTCCCAACCAAAAAACTATTTTCATTGCTACTTCGTAACGGTAATTTTGCTACGGTTAAGAATCGTCTTGTAAATACCCGTATTTTTCGATGGTCTTAGGTGACCCCTGTGAAAGGGTCCTTCTGCCCCCAATGGGATTGAGACCCACAAGTTTTGTATAGCTGGATTAGCAACTACAGCTAAGGAGTTTTACTGCTTCCTGTTAAGGGAGAGAAAGTCAGAATTTTAACCCGGGCAGTTTGGCTTCAGAGTCTAAGTAGTTCAGCTGTGACACTGTTAGGAGTTTGAGATCCTGGAACAAGACCCCTGACTCAATTCAGATTGCAATTAATTAAGTTTATTGATACTGCTAGCAGGGTAGCAATTTCTGAGCCAAATTACAGACCGCCACTCAAAGTGGGGTGAGGGAAGGATTTTTAGAAGTGAAAACCACAAGATCTTGAGTATCTGCACTAGCAAACCAAGAACTGTTTTGCTCTGCCACGATTAGGTGGTCAAGGGGACCTCAAAATAGTCTTTGGATGTCCGCGTAAGCAGGTGACAGAAGCAAGCAAGCAGTTTGTCGTGCCACGACAAAGTAGAAGGTCGGGCTGCACATTTCTGGAGGGGTCATTGAGTCAAGGTTGCTGTGAACTATCTTCCGGGCACTACACTCAGAGACAGCTGTCTAGCGGGCACCAAGCGGGCCTGCAGCGCATCCGGTGGAGGTCTGTTTTGTTAGCCATCACACCGCCATGATGGTCCCTGGTCTCTACAGGAGCGTATCTCGGTTATCTCCTTTGCAGTGCTGGCTGCTGCTTTTGTTTCTTCCTGTCTGGCTCCTTCCTCTCTGAGAACTGGAGACATAACCAGTTTTGGAGGGAGGCTGATGTGGATTTAGATTACAGCCCACCCCCTTTGCTACCTGTGACATTTTGCAAAGTTGTACTCTCCTTGGTCTCCCAGTCTCTGTGACACTGGGGCAGGGGTGGGGGCACTGCCACTGTCTAACGTGGTTCTCGTGACCCTGAACTGCAGCTTAAGAGAAACGAATGCTCAGGAGACGTGGACCTTCTTGGTCCACTTTACCCACCCCACTCCTGTTTGCTCCACCTTCTGCTAGAGCAGTCACCCAACATGAGTCCCCCACCCCAGGGCGTGTCACTTCCTCCTCTGCAGCCTCTAGATCTGTACACAAAGGCTGCTGCTACTGCCACCACCCGCGGAAGGGCTGCTCCGAAAGCACCTGTGAGTACCACCAGGGCACCAGCCCACTCTCCTCTCCTCACCCGGGCCCACTTGTTCACCACCTCTCGAGAAGAAGGTCGTGAATCCCTTTCTGTTTCCTCTGGTATCACAGCTTCCTGCTGCTCATCCCTTAAGTTTCCCCAGTGGAGTCAGAGGGAGGGAGGGAAGGAGATGGACTGAGATGTTGGCGAGCGAGTGTGACTTCCATGGGTCTATGCTTTCAACAGCATGGTCTCTGTCCCTGACTGCTAGCCTCGCAGCTTGATGCTTTTTCCACAGCCCAGGATTCTTCCCACTTGGCACCTTGGCTGCAGACTCCTCGTTCCAGGGCTGCTGAAGCTTGTCTCACCAAAGAGTTGGTGCTGTCACAGTGTAGGCACAATCATAACTTAGTTATTATGGGCTGGGGCCGTAGTTCCCTGCAGTGGCCTAGCTCGAGTGAGGCCTGGCTTCATAGTTCACTGGGAAACTTGAGTGAACTTGATCCCTTGCAACCTAAAAACTTCTTTACTTAGATTCATAAGGAATCCTAATGGGCAACATTATGGGATGTAGCAGAATGACAGGCTGAGTCCAGGGAGGGAGTGAGAATTTATTTGGTCAGGCCTGAGCCTGGCGATTGACGCCTTTAATCCCAGCACTCAGAGGCAGAGACAGGCATATCTCTATTAGTTCAAAGCCAGCTTGGTCTACAGAGCAAGTTCCAGGACATCACGGACTAACTACATAGAAAAACTTTGTCTCGAAAAATTTTTTTTCTTTTTCATCCAGGAGGCTTGCGATGCCTTAATCCATGAACCCCTCCTGTGTTGTGGGTGTCCTTGGCTCATTGCTGGGGACTTCAGTCTCTCTTTGCAAGGAGGCGGCTGAGGTAGAAAGTTCTTCCCATCTCTGATTAGGAATAAAGAGAAAAAGAACTGGGAAGCAGAGAAAACAGCAAAGTGGTATAAAGAATAATAATAAGCTGGGTGGTGGTGGCACAAGCCTTTAATCCCAGCACTCAGGAGGCAGAGGCATGCGGATCTCAGTGAATTTGAGGCCAGCCTGATCTACAGAGTGAGTTCCAGGATGGCTAGGACTGTTACACAGAGAAACCCTATCTTGAAAAACCAATAATAATAATAATAACAGCAAGGGGAGAGATAGACGCTGGTAGCAAGATGCAGGGATCACCAAGGAAGAAAGACTGAGACAACTGAGAAGGTTGGGGGAGGCCATGTATGAGTTCAGAGCCCCCTTTAGGAGAGATGAACGGACCTGAGGTCTCTCTCTTCAGAATGGGGGTAAGAAGCAGAGCCCTGTCTATGAGATGAGTCAAAACTAAGCTTGGTGCTGCTGGGTCCCAAGCCTCTCTGACCACAGCACAGAAACATGCAGGTCTGAGGTTTTGCTGAGGCTGAGCCTGGGGTCAGCCTCTCCCTGAGAGCAGAAGCTCTGTAATGTGCTACACCTACCTGAGGTCACATGGGTTGTGAGCAGGATGGGGTTTCAACAGCTCAGGACCCCACCCTTCCCCAGGTCTCCTGTAGAATGTTGGTACCTGTGTCTGAACCCTGGCTGAGAGTGTGGATGCTTTCTGCCAACCATGGGAAGACATAGCACAATCCCTAGGAGCTGTCAACACCTAGCAATGTTACAAATGGATGCTGGCTGCCTGGCAATGCTATGCCTTCCAGAGGGTTCCTAGAGAGCCGTCGGCACCTCTGCAGCATGACGAGTGCAGTGGTTTTCATGTGTCACCATTTGTAATACTAGGCAATTAGAAGTTTCTGAGATGGACAGATGGACGGTTCCATGGTTAAGAGCACTCTTTCGGAAGACCCAGGTTTGATTCCCAGCATCCACATACTGGTTACCAATCATCTATAAGTCCAATTTCAAGGGAGCTGATGCCCTCTTCTGACCTCCCAGAGCATAAGCACACATGTAGTGCAAAGATATATATGCAGGAAAATACATAAAAAGAATAAATCCAATAAAAATTTTAAATAAAGATAAAAAGAAGCTATTAAGATTTTATGTGGAATTGAGAACTGAAATGAGAGATTGAATACGCTGGGCAAAGCTGAGCTTTGAGCCGCAGCCCTTGGACTGGAGATCACTGAGTGTGATGCCCATTGTTGCAGGGCCGATCAACTGCCACTTAGTTTACCCATACAACGCAGATTGATATGGAAATTTTAAATTAAATTAAGAATTTTGAGACAGGTGGAGTGGTGGAGGCGCATGTCTTTAATCCCAGCACTTGGGAGGCAGAGGCAGATGGATCTCTGAGTTTGAGGCCAGCCCGGTCTACAGAGTGAGCTCCAGGACAGCCTGGGCTACACAGAGAAATCCTGTCTTAAAAAAAAAAAAAAAAAAAAAAAGCAAAAACCCCAAAAAGAAACCAGACAGAAAGCCTTATTTGGGGCCAGAGAAACGGTTCAGTTATTAACAGCACTGGTCTTTCAGGGAACCTGGGTTCGATTTCCCAGCACCCACATGGCGCTCACAGACATCTGTAACTCTAGTTCAAGGGGATTTGATGTTCTTTTCTAACCTCTGCGAGCCCCAGGCACATACATGGTGCACAGGTACACATGCAGGCAAAACACCCATACACATAAAATAAACATTTAAAAATCTGTTTTCGGTTATCTCTGTACACGATGGAGGTCTCCATTCTCTCGGTGTGTGGCTAGGCTATCTAGCCAATCCGGCACCGGTTCTCCTGTTAAATGGTTGGGCGCAGTTTGCCACAGATGGACGGGCTTGCAATTTGCTGCAGATGGACGGGCTTGCTTCTTTCCTTCATTCCTTCCCTCCTTCCTTTTGTCGTTCTCCATCTCCTCCTCTCTAAGAAGCCTGGACTGGCCTGGAAACTCCTCATATAAACTCAGGATGATGCTGAGCTTGTGGAAATCTGCCTGCCTCGCCTCCGAGCGCCAGCGCACCTGGGCCTGCAGCCTCACTCTATCATTAATTCATAGTCCTAGTTTATGTAACTACTGCCTCACTTTGATTGATGTGGCTTTATTTATTTATTTCTTTTCTTCAAGACAGGGCTTCTCTGTATAGCCCTGACTGTTGTGAAGATTGCTCTGTAGACCAGATAAACACTTTTTGAGACAGGGTCTCATGTAGTCTAGGCTGGCCTGAAACCCTGTTCTCCTGCCTCTGCATGCAAAGCTGGGATGGCAGGCACACTCTGCCACATCTAACGTTTTTATTTTTGAATCACAGTAATAGATTGCCTGTTCAATTCTTACTTATTTTTTTGGTGTTTTGAAACAGAGTTTCTCTATGTAGCTTTGGAGCATGTACTGGAACTTGCTCCATGGACCACCTGGCCTCAAACTCACAGAGATCCACATGGCTCTAGTTCCCAAGTTCTGGGATTAAAAGTGTGTTCCACCACCACCTGACCTCAATATTTATTTTTTTAATTAGAAAACATTTTTTTTTTCAAGACAGGCTTTCTCCGTGTCAATCTGACTGTCCTGGAACTCACTCTATAGACCAGGCTGACTTCAAACTCAACAGAGATCCGCCTGCCACTGCCTCCGTACTGCTGGGATTGCCAACACCACCCAACAGGCCTGTTCAAGTTCTAAAACTAACTAATCAATCAATCAGTGTAACCTAGGATGTCACCCATAGTCACACTTTCTACCACTGAACTACACTTCTGGTCACAGAAAATTCTACTGGGTATTCACACCTGTAATTCTAGCACCTGAGAGGGAAAAGCAGAGTTGTCTTGTGTTCAAGCCCATCCTGAGCTATACAGTAAGGCTCAGGCCGGCTAGGTCCCTGTCTCCAGAACACCAAAACCAAAGCCACAGTAGAAAAATAACTGGAAAGCTAGCATAGTAAGTAAAGATGCCTGCAGCTGAGCCTGACCATCCTGTCCCTCCGCCCGCAGGCTGTGTCCTGGGCGTGCTTCCCACTACCAGCTAAACAAATAAGTGTAAAACACAAAACAAGGCTGGGCGGTGGTGGCGCGCGCCTTTAATCCCAGCACTCAGGAGGCAGAAGCAGGAGGATCTCTGTGAGTTCGAGGCCAGCCTGGTCTACAAAGTGAGTTCCAGGACAGCCAGGACTGTTTCACAGAGAAACCCTGTGTCAAAAAACAACAACAACAACAAAAACACAAAACTAAATTAAACTAAACATATCAGGCTGGAGAGCTGGCTCATTGGTTAAAAGCACTTGCTCTTCTCAAGGACTTCGGTTCCCAGGGCAGGTCCCCACTATCTATAACTTCAGTTCAAGGGGATCTGATGAGGGCACCAGGGACACCCATGGTGTACAGACATAATAATAAAGTAAAATATAAATTCCAACATCAACGAGACTTTCTTCTACCCCCTTCCTCTGGCTACTGTGTCCACTGTGTGAGACCACCCTCCCCTGACCACACGCCCTCATTCTGTTCCCCTTTCCCCTTATTTCCATTCTCCATTTGCTTATTCAGACCTCAAGGCTGTCAGAGTACTTCCTCAGCTCCTCCACTTTATAGATGTGGACACTGAGGGGTCTGGACAGAATCGAGTCTGGTGAGTCCTGTTTGCTTCACTGCAGCTTGGCACATTGGTGAAGAGCTGACTTCCAGAGGCCCTCACCCTCCTTCCTTCCTCCCTCTCTCCCTCCCTCCCTCCTTCTTTTCTTCCTTCCTTCCTCCCTCCCTCCCTTCTTCCCTTCTTCCCTCCCTTCTTTCCTTCCTTCCTTCCTACCTTCCTTCCTCCCTTCCTTCCTCCCTCCCTCCCTTCCTCCCTTCTTCCCTCCCTTCTTTCCTTCCTTCCTTCCTCCCTCCCTCCCTTCTTCCCTCCCTTCTTTCCTTCCTTCCTTCCTTCCCCCCTCCCTTCCTCCCTTTTTCCTTCCTTCCTTCCTTCCTTCCCTCCTTCCTTTCTTCCCTTCCTTCCTCCCTCCCTTCTTCCCTCCTTCCTTTTTCCTTCCGTCCTTTCTTCCTTCCTTCCTCCCTTCCTCCCTCCCTTTTTCCCTCCCTTCCTTCCTTCCTTCCCTCCCTCCCTTCTTCCCTCTTTCTTTCCTTCCTTCCTTCTTTCCTTCCCTCCCTCCCTTCCTCCCTTCTTCCCTCTTTCTTTCCTTCCTTCCTTCCTTCCTTCCCTCCCTCCCTTCCTCCCTTCTTCCCTCTTTCTTTCCTTCCTTTCTTCCTTCCTTCCCTCCTTCCTTCCTTCCTCCCTCCCTCCCTCCTTCCTTTCTTCCCTCCCTTCCTTCCTCCCTCCTTCCCTCCTTCCTTTTTCCTTCCTTCCTTCCTCCCTCCCTTCCTCCCTTCTTCCCTCTTTCTTTCCTTCCTTCCTTCCTCCCTCCCTTCCTCCCTTCTTCCCTCCTTCTTTCCATCCTTCCTTCCTCCCTCCCTTCCTCCCTTCTTCCCTCTTTCTTTCCTTCCTTCCTTCCTTCCTCCCTCCCTCCTTCCTTTCTTCCCCCCCTTCCTTCCTCCCTCCTTCCCTCCTTCCTTTTTCCTTCCTTCCTTCCTTCCTTCCTTCCTTCCTTCCTTCCTATTCCTTTTTGAGAGAGGTCTCCCACATAGCCCTGCCTTCTCTGGAACTTGCTTCAGAGAAGATCAGGCTAGCATCAAACTCACAGAGATTTCCCTGCCTCTGCCTCCCAAGTGCTACTACTTCTGGCTTTAAAAAATGTGTATGTGCCGGGCGGTGGTGGCGCACGCCTTTAATCCCAGCACTCGGGAGGCAGAGGCAGGCGGATCTCTGTGAGTTCGAGACCAGCCTGGTCTACAAGAGCTAGTTCCAGGACAGGCTCCAAAACCACAGAGAAACCCTGTCTCGAAAAACCAAAAAAAAAAAAAAAAGTGTATGTATGTGCACATGTGTGTGGGTGTGTGCACACGAGGCTTATGGAGGCCAGAGGTGTCTGATGCCCTGAAAATGGAGTTACGGGTTGCTGAAATCTGCCTGAAGTAAGATGGAAATAGTGCGTGAGCTCTCGAGAAAAATTGTGTATTCTGCCCTCACCCCCGTTTTATGACTCTAGGTGTTCTTACTGTATGTATGTCTGTGCACCACATGTGTGCCCGGTGCTTTTGGAGGCCAAAGAGTGTGTCGGATCCCCTGGAACGGGAGCTACAGAAAGTTGTGAGCTGCATGCCATGTGGGTCTGGGAGTGGAACCCTGGATGGGAGGGTGTCCTCCTGATGAGTACCCAGTGCCCGTAACCACTGAGTTGTCTCTGTAGCTCTGTCCACCCTGGGTACCTGAAGTCTATACAGAGGAACACAGGTCTAAGACCCCTTCCTGCTTCGTCACTGTCACCCCACCATTTTGAAAAAGCTGCTGAATCCATAGGGGATGTGAAACTCTGAGGAGAGATGCGGAGCTGAGTTCAACAAGGCAACCACAAGCCAAGCCCTCCCCGAGGACTCACGCATGTGTCTGTCTTTCTATACAGACCATGGTGGATTCACCCGCTGTTCTCATTCTCCTGCTGGTTCTGTGTGGAGGTGAGACTGAGGCAGACACCAGGACTGCTTCTGTGAAGGGGGCCGCAGAATGGGAGCACGCTGACCTGTCCCTGTCGGGACCCTGCCAGCCAGCTCCTTCCTGCCAGAAGTGCATCCTCTTACATCCCAGCTGTGCGTGGTGCAAGCAGTTGGTAAGGATGTGTCCCTGGCCCTTGAACCATGTGTATGTGCTTGTACAGCCTGTAAATACATGTGTGTTGTGTGGCATAGCTGTGATCTTTCTGGATATACTCTTCAGTCTCATGGGTGATTGGATTTGGGTACAGTGTACTCCAATGTGGATGTGACTCATGCGTATGCCAGCTTCTGTACATATGTGAAAGAATCTCTGACCCATGAGAATCATGCTTATGTATGTATTGGCCAGCTAAGTGTTCTGCGACAAAATGTCATTGACTGAATGCCTTTAAAAAAAAAAGTATTTATTAATTATTGTAGACTGTCCTACCTGCATGTGTGCCTGCAGACCAGAAGAGGGCGCCAGATCTCATTACGAATGGCGTGAGCCATCGTGTGGTTGCTAGGAATTGAGTTTAGGACCTCTGGAAGAACTCTTAACTGCTGAGCCTAACTCCAGCCCTAACTAAATGTCTTAAATAACAGAAACATAGTTATTGTGATTTGAGAGACTGGGGCATTCAAAAGACAAAACAAAACAAAAAAGAATTAAACACAGGTTTGAGATAGCAGTGCATGCCTTTAATTCCAGCACTTGCAAACGCAGAAGTAGGTGGATATCTGAGAGTTCAAAACCAGCCTGGTCTTCAAAGAGAGTTCTAGGCTACACAGTAAGACTCTGTCTCAGGAAGTAAATAAATAAACATGGAATTCTGGAGAGAGAATCCAGTTCATAGCAGCAAGTGCATGATGGGGCTTCTGAGTCCGTCTCAGGGCGTGCAGATTGTTATGTTCCAGCTGCAACTTGGCCTGAAGAATGAAGAAAGTGAAGGTTTCCAAAAACCTGTGGGCTTAAGGTGGGAGGAGGCCAGTGGGAGCAAAGGATGCTGGGAAGTGTGTGTTCCTTTCTGGTCTAACAAAGCTGCTCTTTGTTGGTGCCTTCAAGAGGAGCTTTAGAGGCTCAGGAGCAACAGTGTCTCTCACAGGAAGATGGGGTTAGATCAGTGCAGGCTTTGGTGAGAGGTAGGGCCCACTCAATAGGTAGCCATGTTTACAGCGGAGAAAGCCTAAGAAACTGGCGATAGTGAAGCTGGAAGACATAGATTCTATTGGAGGCAGGTGGCTTGAGAGATGAGGCTCTTAGGACAGCGGCTGGACTGTGTCTGCCTCCTCCAGTCCCGAGACTAGGGGCTGGCACCCATGCCCACTGAGAAGCCACGCTAACCATTTCCTTCCCCTGTGGCTTCCCAGTCAGTGCAGGGTACCAGACGCGTGTGTACGTGTGTGCGTGCGTGCGTGTGTGTGTGTGTGTGTGTGTGTGTGTTCGCGTGCGTGCCTCTTTCTGTTCCTATCCTCCTCCAGAAATTGGGTGTGACTCACTCCCTTCCCATTTGACTTTGGGGAAGTTGAACTACCAAGTCCTGTTTCTGTAGCCTTGAGGTCTCTGAGATCTCGACAGGAAGTCTGTGGTTCAAAGGAGAGGGGATAGATGGGTGCCTGCGGGAAAGGGGAGTTGAGTGGAGAGACTGGGTGGGGGGATGGCTGTATGTGTGGGGGGGGACTGCTACAGGAAGTGGGGAGCTGGGGAAGAAGAAAGGACTATGTTCCACAGTAGCTGTGGAGGTAAGTGTGCGGTGAGAATAAATCAGGGCTCAGGGAAGAGAATAGAACGGGGTGGACAGGGCAAAGGGCAGTGTTTTCAGGGTGTGTTGGTAGTCGAGCTGAGGGGCTGTGGGTGCTGAGGTTCCAATGCACCTTCTTCTCGGGCACAGAACTTTACCGCCTCCGGAGAGGCAGAGTCAAGGCGTTGCGCACAGCGAGAGGAGTTGCTGGCCCGCGGGTGCCCCGTGCAGGAGCTGGAGGAGCCGCGCGGCCACCAGGAGGTGCTGGAGGACAAGCCGCTCAGCCAGGGAGACCGTGGCGAGGGGGCCACCCAGCTGGCACCGCAGCGGATCCGAGTCACGCTGCGACCAGGTGGGTTTTGGATGGCGCGTGGTGATGGAAGTCTGGGCTGGGCCTCAAATGCACAGGGCTCCTAAGTCGAGCCTCGCCTTTGTCCATCAGGGGAGCCACAGAAACTCCGGGTCCGCTTCCTGCGAGCTGCGGGATATCCGGTGGACCTGTACTACCTTATGGATCTGAGCTACTCAATGAAGGACGACTTGGAACGCGTGCGCCAGCTCGGGCACGCCCTGCTGGTCCGGTTGCAGGAGGTCACCCATTCTGTGCGCATAGGTGAGCGTGCATTCACTACCCTAGCAGCCCTGGTCGCTGCTTTTAGCTTCCGCCATCGCCTTAGACTCTCACAGTGTTAAACCTGATCAGATTTTGGATCTTGACACTTCTCCCAAGGGACACTCATTGAGGTTTAAGCTTGAGGGGATTTCGGATTGAACAGTAAGAGAACCCCTTGCTGTACAGAGGGCTAGCTGAGGTTCAGAAACTAAGAGACGTTCAGACAGCAGCCAATCTGGACAGGACATTGTCCTTAAGCTACTGACTCAAACCAGTGCCTTTTAGACAACCTAGATGCAGTGTTCCCATATCGCATTCTGTAATGATTGCTTTTTTTTATTCTCTTTGCTCAAAAGCTCACCTCTTGCTCCACACCCTTGATCCTGGCTTCCTTACCGTCCAGGAACTGGTTTGCCCCTGGTGGGTCCTCCTCTTCATCTCCTCCATCTGCACCTCCTTGAGCTGAGGGTGCCACAGTTTTGCCCTTGCCAGGTTCCGGGTCCCTGCCTTCTAGGTGTGTCCTCCTGTCTGAGTATTTAGTAGGGTCTTCAATACTGCCGGTGCCTTGTGACCTTTGGCTCCTTCCGCCCAGGTTTTGGCTCCTTCGTGGACAAAACAGTGCTGCCCTTTGTCAGCACAGTGCCCTCCAAGCTTCGTCACCCGTGCCCCAACCGGCTGGAGCGCTGCCAGCCACCCTTCAGCTTCCACCATGTGCTGTCCCTCACTGGGGACGCTCAAGCCTTTGAGAGAGAGGTGGGGCGCCAGAATGTCTCTGGCAACCTGGACTCACCTGAAGGCGGCTTTGATGCCATTTTGCAGGCTGCCCTCTGCCAGGTGAGGAAATGGGGAAGGGGATCTGAGAGGCAAGAGCTGTCTGGGGCTGGAACTGTGAGGGTCTGCAATCAGAGGGGACACTCAGAGCATCTCACCGTGTCCGCATGGCGATCTTGGCGTCATCTGGGTAGTTTACTTATCTTGAGGAAGAGGCACTTTTCCTAATTCACAAGAGGGCCTCCACTAACTGCAGACTTGTTTGGGGAGGGGGTTCAGAGAGCTTGGAGCAGGGAATCAGAGGAGGGGGAAGGACAAACAAGTACCATGCCCAGTTTCACAGGTTGACTCCTTCCCCGTCAGGAGCAGATTGGCTGGAGAAACGTGTCCCGACTGCTGGTGTTCACTTCAGACGATACATTCCACACAGCTGGGGATGGGAAACTGGGTGGCGTTTTCATGCCCAGTGATGGGCGCTGCCATCTGGACAGCAATGGTGTCTACGTCCACAGCACAGAGTTTGTGAGTTCCCCCTTGCCCCAGTCCTCCTCCTCATCTGGAGAGTGTCCTGTCCCCAGCTGCCCCAACAAGAAACCCTTGTCATTTGTGTCTACCTCCCTGGTCTGTCCGTCCATCCTCAGGGCTCCTCCACTGGTCCTGTCTTTTTATTGTTTGCTTTGTTTTGTCTGAGAGTGTGGCACACCAAAGGGGGACTATAGTCACCATTGGTCCCCTTTCCTACCTCAGGACTACCCCTCTGTGGGGCAAGTAGCCCAGGCCCTCACTGCAGCGAACATCCAGCCCATTTTTGCTGTTACTGGCACGACGCTGCCTGTTTACCAGGTGAGGGCTCTGGGGAAAGACCTCCTAGCCCATTCCATCCCCCCAAGTCTTCCCACCCGGAACCCACCCGTTCTCCTAGAGCTTCATCCACTCCCCCGCCCCGCCCCTCTTCCTTGCAGGAGCTGAGTCAGCTGATTCCCAAGTCTGCTGTTGGAGAGCTGAGCGAGGACTCCAGCAATGTCGTGCAGCTCATCATGGATGCTTATGATGTGAGGGGAGAGTGGTGAGGGTGGGCATTGCAGGGCGGGGCGAGGGAGGTGTCCTCAGGTGGCATGGCATGGTCACTTGGAGTTCTACCCATTCACAGCGCCTGCCTATGGCTTGCACATGGCCTTCCTGGTGCCAGGCAAACACTCTGTCCCTGAGCTATATCCCTTCCTGAGCCATGACTCTGTCCCTGTTTTATGGAGGAAATAGGTCCAGGGAGGACTAAAGCTAAAGATTGCTCTATGTGTGCCTAAATTTGTAATAATTCAGAAACAGAATTTCATGGATCTTGAATGTTTCTTGGGCTTAAGTCTCATTTCTTCTCTAGACTCTAGACATTTTCCTATTTTTTAAAAAAAGACTTATTTACTTATTATGTATGCAGTGTTTTTATTATATACACAGTATTCTAGCTGCGTGCAGGCTGGCATCAGACCTCATTACAGATGGTTGTGAGCCACCATGTGGTTGCTGGGAATTGAACTCAGGACTTCTGGAAGAGAAGCCAGTGCTCTTAACCTCTGAGCCTTCTCTCTTCTCTCCAGCCTTTTATTTTTTTTTCTTAAATACAGGGTCTCTCTGGGTAGTCCTGGGTCTTCTGGGTCTCCTGTGTAAGCCAGACTGGCCTTGACCTCAGATCCAGCCTTGGCTTCCCCAGTGCTGGGATTAAAGATGTGTAACATCACGCCTGACTGTAGCAAGGGCCTTATTATCTGGATGTGGCGTCACACGCCTGTAATCGCACACCTGGTGGCAGAAGGATCAGGAATTTTCAAGGTCAGTTTAGGCTACAGGAGACTTTCTCAATAACAACAAGGATGTCCTCAATCTTGGTGAAATGATTGGAGCTGTATAACCCAGTGGCTGCTTGCTTAGCCTACTAGACTCCATTCAAATCACTCCCCACCAAAGGCAAATTTTTTTTGGTATTTTGCCTACATGTTTGCCTGTATGTGGGATCCCTTGCACAGACAGTTGTGAGCCACCATGTAGGTGCTAGGAATTGAACCAGGGTGCTCTGGGAAAACAACCAGTGCTCTTAACCGCTGAGCCATCTCTCCGGTTCCCAAACACAAATCTCCTAACAATGGGGAAAAATCTTGAGACAGTGCCGGCCATCCCAGAGTAAACATGCTGGAGAAAGTCTTCTTAGATCTTACATGCAGGCTGTGTGTCCTGGTTCGGGTCTGACAAGCGTCATATGCTCTAGCTGAGGCCTCCGCTCCTGGGTATTCCAGGATGCTCCTTCTTTCAGAAATGATTTCTAACTGGGAGGACGGGAGGAGCCCCAGGGGGCAAGAAAGCCAGATATAAGCAGAACTGTGAGCGAATAAGAGGGTAGAAAGTGGGATGCAGGGGGCCTGCCATCACATGACCTCCCCCTTCTTTTCCACAGAGCCTGTCATCCACCGTGACTCTTGAACACTCTTCACTCCCTCCTGGAGTCAATATCTCTTTTGAATCTCACTGCAGGGGTTCTGAAAAGAGGGAGGGTGAGACTGGGAACCGGGGACAGTGCAGTAACATCCGAGTCAACCAGACGGTAAGAGTCAGCCAGCAGGGGGCGATACATAAACGTGGGAAACAGGGTAATATTTGGGGCAGCCATGGCAAGGGGGTAGCCTTCCACTCATCTTTAACTCACTGCATGATCAGTGGGCTTAGGGGTGTGTGTACACGAGGGTGTGTATAGCTTGGGAGGGGTGTGCACACACGAGGGTGTATAGCTTTGTCTGGTCCTATCTTCAGGTAGACTTCTGGGTCACTCTTCAAGTCACTCAGTGTCTCCCAGAGCCCCACCTCTTACGGCTCTGGGCCCTTGGCTTCTCAGAGGAGTTAACTGTGGAGTTACACACACTGTGTGACTGTAACTGTAGTGACATCCAGCCCCACGCTCCCTACTGCAGTGATGGCCATGGAGACCTGCAGTGCGGGATATGCAGGTGAGGGGTGACTTTCTGTGCTCCTTTAGCTCCCACGACTCTCTCCTTGTAGTCCCCCTCCTTTGCCTTCTGCCTCTTGGAATGTACCAGACACCTCCGGACTCCACCTGAGCACCTTGACCTGAATCCTTCCACTCTTGCCTCCCTTCACTCTTGGTTCACTACTATAACCTAGTCTTGTTCCAGCTGCTCTATCTCCATCCTCCTTGAGAACACAGGCCTAGAGCAGTGGTTCTCAACCTTCCTAATGCTGTGACCCAAGACAGGTACCTTTGGAACCTGTCCTGGAACTCCCTCTGTAGACCAGGCTGATCTCGAACTCATAGAGATCCGCCTGTCTCTGCCTCCCAAGTGCTGGGATTAAAGGCATGCGCCACCACTGTCCAGCATGCTGTGACCCTTAATAGTTCCTCATACTGTGGTGACCCCAACCATAAATTATTTTTGTTGCTATTTCACAACTGTAATTTTGATACTGTTATGAATCCTAAGTATCTGTATTTTCCCATGATCTAAAGCAACCCTGTGAAAGGCTTGTTTGAGCCTCAAAGGTCGCGATCCACAGGTTGAAAACCACTGGCCCAGAGATGGTCAAACTCTGACCCATCTCTCTCTGTGCCTTCTTTTCCCAGCTGTGCCCCTGGCCGCCTTGGTCAGCTCTGTGAATGCTCCGAGGCTGAACTGTCGTCCCCAGATCTGGAATCTGGTTGCCGGGCCCCCAATGGGACAGGGCCCCTATGCAGCGGGAAGGGACGGTGCCAATGTGGACGCTGCAGCTGCAGTGGGCAGAGCTCTGGGCGTCTGTGCGAGTGTGATGATGCCAGCTGTGAGCGACATGAGGGCATCCTCTGTGGAGGTACCTGGAGTCTTGGGGGAAGCAGGGGTAGGAGAGCCCAGGGCAAATTTTAAAGGTTACGGGATGTGCCTGGCACAGTCGAGATGTTGGGCCAGCTGTGTGAGAGTGGTGGTCACCTTGTGCACGACTCGTCCCCAGGCTTTGGACACTGCCAGTGTGGAGTGTGTCACTGTCACGCCAACCGCACGGGCAGAGCATGTGAGTGCAGTGAGAACGTGGACAGCTGTGTCAGTCCCAAAGGAGGGCTCTGCAGCGGGCATGGGCACTGCAGGTGCAACCGTTGCCAGTGCCAGGATGGCTACTACGGGGCTCTGTGTGACCAGTGCCTCGGCTGCAAGTCACCATGTGAGCGGTACAGGTGAGGCCTCGAGTCTTTATCTTGGGAGCTGAGGCACAGTGAACCGCCTGTGTGTTCTCCTTGAGGGTGTGGGGGGAGGACTAGTAGTAACAGCTGCCCAGATGGGAACTCATTGGCATTCACTGGACAGGGATTGTGCAGAATGTGGAGCCTTTGGCACTGGTCCCCTGGCAGCCAACTGCAGTATGGCCTGTGCTGGTGTGAATGTGACGGTGGCCTTGGCTCCTAATTTGGATGATGGCTGGTGCAAAGAAAGGACACTGGACAACCAGCTGTTCTTCTTCCTGGTGGAGAATGCGGCTTCAGGAGTCACACTCAGAGTGAGACCCCAAGAGAGTAAGTAGGCGGAACCTCAGACCTGGGGATGTGCATGAAGGTAAAGGTGTCGGGTTTAAAGCAGAGCTGCAAACCTACCGCAAATGCCCCAGTAAGGAGGACTCTGGGCTCTGTTGGGTCCTATTTACAGTGACAGGGTTGGGGAGGCTGGACACCCTTTGGGTAACTATGATCAGCTCCTATACCTTGACCCCACCAGAAGGAGCAGATAACACCCGTGCCATCATACTGGGCTGCATAGGTGGCATTGTGGCAGTGGGACTAGGGTTAGTCCTGGCTTATCGGCTCTCCGTGGAAATTTATGATCGCCGCGAGTACAGCCGCTTTGAGAAGGAGAGACAGCAGCTCAACTGGAAGCAGGTGAGGCCAGGTCCTATTGCCACGGGCTCCCCCACTAAAGGCCCTCCCGCAGCATAACTAGGCCTTCTAGGATCTGGCTTAAGTTCCAGATTGGCCTCACAGGACTAGGTAATGGGGAGAGCCTGATATTTTTTTTACAGTTTGCAATGTTTTCCGACAGGACAACAATCCTCTCTACAAAAGTGCCATCACAACCACCATCAACCCCCGCTTCCAAGGGACAAATGGTTCTGGTCCCTCTCTTTGACCCAGGCAGCAGACTCACTTAGGACTCTTGTCTTGGCAGACAGCAAAGCAGGGTCTGCCAGGTGGCAGTCTGGCACCACTGTTGAGGGGTCATCAGTTTTTTCAGTGACCTTCAGAGGGCTGCTTCCCACTGCTGCAACCAATCCCCACACCTGATGAAGGGTTTGCCCACAATAAAGTCTTACCTCAGACTACAGCCTCCACTTTGCTTCACCTCAAGACAAGAAAAGCAAACTGCCTAGCCTAGGTCTCAGGTTACTGGAGGACAAGTGTGTGCTTCTGTAGTGTGACCTGGGAACACCTGGGCCAGTGGAATCTCAGGGGATGCTGAAACTGGAGTCACCCACCAACTTCTAAAGGACCTCACCTAGATAGGAGTCAGACCACATCTTGTCAGGCTGTTGAGAGCCTTTTTATCAGCAAAAAAATGGTATGTTTTGCCTCTACTTGTTAATTCTCTATGGGAAAAAACATTGTTTTAATAGGATAGTTTGTTCTGTTGCAAGCTGTAGGGTGGGCCCAAGGGAACTGTCTGGGCTCTGGTGAGAAAGCGCCCCAACAGGTCTTCTCAAGGAGGAGATGGAATGTAGAAAAGCGCCATTCTTTTTATTTAAATACCCTAAATAGAACACGAAGGAACATACACTGCACTTTAATGGTAAAAAGATACAAGTTTATAACATCTTATAAAAACTACCATTTAAAAGTGATCTTGTTCATTTGATAGTCCCCTCCCCCATAGCAAAATAAGTATATTTAAAAAAAAAAGTGGAGCACGGTAGGAGGGGAATTGAAGATAAAAGCCCAGGCCCACAGCAGGGGCAGAGGAACCTGGGAGAGGGCCGAGCTGTGGTGGGACTCCACCCATCTAACCCTCCATGTCAAGCCATGGAGCACAATCAGTAGCTGAGTGATGGACCGAAAGGACAGGCACCAGCAAGGGCAGACGGCAGGGCTGCACAGGAGCCACCCAGGGACTGGTGTTACTCTCCCCACGCAACCCCACTTCACATCTGGATCTCTGGGCACCTGCCCGCTCTTCATTCTCCCTTCTACACACACCTGAGACATCTGTCCAGTGCTAACACAACACCCCAGGAGCCTCTGTGGTTCTTGGGCCCTTGGGTATCCTACTACTCTTCACCCCAGAGCCTGTCTGTCCTCTACCACTGCCAGCCTCTGGGCTTCTCACACCCAGACCTTGGCAGTGTGGTTCTGGCTGGGCCATCTGTACACACATCCTCAAGTTCTCTTCCTTACAGCTTCCACTCGGGCAGGAAGCCATGGCCTGCAGGGCCTGCTCTACCCCAGTACATACATCCAGACATGGAGAAGCCTGGGTCAGTCTTCTACCTCTCCCCACAGATCATCTTCTAGGAGCAGGGAAGGATCCCATTTCCAGAAGCATTTTTGGGAGGATTTCTTTCTTAGTGTATCCTTTCCCAGAGTTCAATGACAGAAAAATCCCAGCCCAGCAGAACCCTCTGACATGAAATGGTCTGCCTTAGATGCGCAAAGATGCCCAGGGGTCACAGGGTCTAGAGCATGTCTAACAGCAGGGACAGCATGATGCTAGAACATACGGCAGTGAACATTTCTGACCTCACCAAGGCTCTCAGGTGTGTCAGACGCAAGCTGAAGGTTGAAACATCTCCCCTTCTTTTTCCCTGAAGTACTTCAACCCAAGAGGTATGACGTCCCGTCCCTCAACACTCTGGAAGAGAGAGGCCATAGCCAAAAGTTGCTGCCTGGCTCTCTTTGCTAGGCAAGAACTTGTTGGAGGCTGGGCTGCCATCTCAGACTCCTACTCACAGCTACAGCTATGTGTGCTCAGGACAATCTCCATGATTACACCTGAAGTAGGGCCCCTGGCATGGGGCAGTGCGCAAAGGAATTCCAAAACCTCCCTAAGGATCCTTTCTTTAGCAGGAAGGGAGTTATTTCACTTTAGAAAATACGTATCCATAAGTCCTGGCTTAGAAACACTCTAAGCAGTACTGTTGAATCAGTCTAAAAACAACAACAACAAAACCCCAAAAAAATCCTTCTGGAACAAACCCCCTCGGTCCCCTTGTTCTCAGCAACCTCTGGGAGGCAGGCACCCTTCGGGTCTGGGCGGGGAGGCTGCTCTATGCTTTCTGTCCTCTAAGTTGGTGGCCGAATAAATCTGGCTCAATAATTTTCATCCCTTCCAAGCAAATACACAAAACACCCACAAATCAGACAAAGACACGCACCTCATCACTTTCTCAGGGGTAGACAAGATGGGGTTCGGAACAGAATAAGGTCAAGAATAAAACAGACATTAGGCTCCTTCCTCTGCGGCATCCTCTACCTTGTTGGGTAGGGATGCCTATCAGGGAGGAAGCCAAGTTCATGTTCTTTGGGACTGAAGACCAGACTTCCACCTCCACTACTTGAACCGCCACAGGATTTGGGCAGGAAGGGGCTCTATCACACAAGTCACATCAGGGCCGTCACATTTGCATCTCTAACAGTTGTTGGCAACTCTGCACTATCCTTAGTTGTTCTAAGACGGCACAAGGGGACAGTCCACTTGACACCCACAGCTCTCTGCTCAACTGCTGCCTCTGTCAAGGACAGTGAGGTAGCCACAAACCATAACCAAGACCAACTTCCCAGACAAAAGGGCTGCATGGGCTACCCCACCCAAGCTTCCTCCAAAAGGCACTTGAGCTGACCCCATCAGGCACTGGCGTTGCACAAACCATGACAACAGCCATGGGCACAACACTGCTCTTATGAGGACAGAAAAAGGGATGCCCACTCCTCTTGTCAGCTCACAATGCTCCTCCAGCCTCTCCTTCTGTCCGCACAGTGTATATCAAGTCCAAGTAAGCTTAGCTGCCAGTCCTGGTCCTATTTTCTTTCACACAGGAAGTAAGATGCAGGGCTGTGGACCACCGAAGGCCTACGGTAACAAGAATGGCTGGGCCAGCCACAGTCCTTACTTTGCGTCTCCAGATTATCTGTGTCCCCTGTTTACCTGCTGTAATCGCTTCTGGATAAACAAAAACAAGAGCAGAACAAACAAATTCCCCTCCTCAGTCCTTTTCATTTCAGCTGCAAGTTCCAGTCCAAGATTGTGGGAACATTTCAGTCCTCAGGTAAGGGTCCTGGGACCAGCTCCCTGCCCAGGAATGCTGCCGAAACTCCCAAGAGTCGTACAGTCTCAGACTATTTACAGAGCTGAGGCTCTGGAGCCGCTGTCCTCCGATGGTCTCGTCTGCTCACCTGGGGCCACTCCTCTAGGAAGGGGGACAGGTTCAGAGGGAGTGGTGGTAGGGCCATCAGAGCAGAGGGATGTGCTCTTCGGTGGGCCCCCGTGCCTATAGAGAAAACTGCCCATCAGACGTCTTAGACTGGCATCCTTGGCACATCCGCTTGTGTCTGAGTAGTCGGTCTGTCCGAGAAAAACACTGTGAAGAGAGAGGATTAAGTTCCAAGAGGAATTCAGTCTCCTGTAGGAGGTCCCTTCCTTGCAGAGAAGGCACATGCTATGTTCTTGCTCCCTCAGTATCTGCACAGCAGGAGAGCACAGAAGTCAGGACACTGATGTCGCTGGGTATGGTGGTGGTGCATGTCTTTAATCTCAGAACTCAGGATGCAGAGAGGCAGGTAGATCTCTGCTGAGTTCAAGGCTAACCTGGTCTACATAGTGAGTTATATGACAGTCAGGGCCATGTAGACAGACCCTGTCTCAAACAACAGAAAGAAGCAAATGTGGGTTCTAGTGGCTGGGGATGCAGCTTGGATGGCAGAGGGCTTGCCTAGTACACAGGAAGCCCTGGATTTGATCCTCAGTGCCTTGAAAACTGAGCGTGGTGGTGCAGATCTTTGATCAAAAGCAGGAAGATCAGGCATACAAGGTCATCCTTGGTTATATAGAAAGCTGGAAGCCACTGTGGACTACCCAAGACTCTATCTCAACAAAGGAGATAGGGAGAATGAGGATTTGGCTCAACAGGTTGAGCCTTTGTTGCCAAGCCTGGTGACTGGAGTTTGATCTCTAGAACCAACATAATAGAAGGAGGCCTTCTGACCTCCACACCTGCCCTGTACACACACAGCAATGTAAGTCAACAACAAGAAGCAGTGCTGGAGAGAGGGCCTGGACCAGAGTGGAACGCTGGTTCTGTCATTTAGTCGTGTGACAACAGGCAAATCCCCCAACAGCCCCGAGCCTCCCTGTTTATCTGAAGGAGCAGATGAAAAGCACCCAACACAGCGTAGCTCTCCACTCATCAAATATTTAGCGCTTACTCTGCTGGACTCGGCCAGACTCAGCACTGAGGCACACCACAGCTTCTCATAGCATGTCTACCTTTTTGGGACCAAGCACAGGGCGGAAAACATGTTTCTTTGAGAAGGCCTAGAACTTGTGGTCCTCTTGTCCGGCTTCTCCGAGTGCCAGGATTACAGTGTCCCTCACGAGGAGGAGAAGGAGGAAGAGGAGGAGGAGGAGGAGGAGGAGGAGGAGGAGGAGGAGGAGGAGAAAGAAGAAGAACTATAACTATTACAAATGAAAAAGTGTTTTGGATTTGTGACAAGAGCTCACACTGTGCAGGGTGGACATGGGTGAAGTCACATGCCATCACCAGCAGCAGCTCTCAGCCTAGCATTCGGAAGACTCACTGAAGTGTGGACCTTAGTGTAAGACTGGGCAGAGCATCCAGATGTCAGTCACTGTCACTCTCATCTCCTGTCATGCTTACATTGTCTTCAGATCAGACACTGGAGCCCAGGGCAGAGGTGACGTCGCTCCTCCGCACTGCAGTGCTCTGAGATTGGACTAAATATCAGGCCTACTCTCACCTGCTGCATGGGGAAAGTTAAAGTCCCTGAACTTCAACTTCTCCATTATTGTGAAATGAGGATAACACAGCTACCCTAAGGAGATAACAAGATAAAAACACGCCGCACTCAAATTCTATGTCAAGTTTGTCTTCACAGTACCTGGCATAGATCAGGAATTCAAGAAATGATATTATCAGGCGGATCTCTATGAGTTTGAGGCCAGCCTGGTCTACATAGTGAGTTCCAGGACAGCCAGAGCTACATCGTGAGACCCTGTCTCAGGGAAAATAAAAGAAAACAAAAAATCCCAAACCAAACCAAAATAAACGATAATGTTATGATATTCTAACAAGTACTCCCTATGATTAGCCCCATAAGGCCCGAGTTTGCCTTATTCTGAGATGCTAACTGTACTGGGGAAACCCCTCAGTCAGACAGGAAGGGACTGGCCCTACTTTCTGAAGAAGGAAAATTTATGTTTGCTGCTATTCCAGGGACGACAGGCAAACCTTACCTGATGACATCGTTCACACTGGTAAGGCTTCTCACCACTATGCACACGCTTGTGGCGTTCAAGATGGTACTTCTGGATGAAACGCATATCACATACATCACACTCAAATGGTTTCTCACCTGGCCAGAGGTTAAAAACAAGTGAGAACCAACAAACGTTTATGATAGGAACCATACATTCATAAACACGTAAGACTGCTGGTCTCAGTGACAGCAAACACGGAGCCATGCAATCCCTCCGCGCCATTCAGCTTATCCTCTGCTTCCATGTCTAACGCCCTCCTGGAACACGGCTTACAGGCTGTCCCCATCCATGCAAGCTTGAGTACAGGCGAGACTCACCAGTGTGGATCAGGATGTGCCTCTTGAGGTGGTAACTGCTCCTGAAAGCTCCAAAGCAGTGCTCACAAATAAAATTTTTTGGGATCTTTACTTGGAAAGAGCCATTTTGTTCCACTACCACCACCTGGGGGCAACAATCAGGCATGTTACGGAGGTTTCTCTCTGCCCTCTTCCTAGAGGTCCACTTCCAGCTGCTGGACAAAGAGTCTGTCTGCTACTGTGAAAGGTGATGTCTACTGTCATATCCCTTACTTAGGCTAAGAGTCAGGAAGGGAAGAAGGGCTAGCACGCAGTGGTAGGATTGGCCTGCCTGCTCCAAGAGCACACTCCCCACCTGTCCCAGAATGGTCAGCAAGGGGAGGCAGCGGCTGTCAGTGTGGCCTTGGGTAAAAATCACGGCCCAAACTCAGTAGGGAAAACGTGAGCCACAGTGATGAGGAAAGTCTGAGTCTGGCGCTGACCCCATTACCTGCCTTTTTAACAGTCTTTTTTGAATGGGAGGACTCAGCCAAGCTGTCATCGTCTTTGCGGCTCCGGGATTTATCAGCGTCTTTTCGGTGGCCCTTTGAAGACAAACCAAATCTAAACTTACAGTCCATGTCAGAACACAAGATGAGAAACCAAATGCTGTTTCTTGACAATCAGTTTATAAAGGACAGTATACCACCTGTTTCCTCTCCATAATCCACTTCCTCTTCGTCTTTCCTGCTCTAGGAGTTTGTAGGTACAAGCGCTCCAAACACCCACACTCATTCTTGCCCAGATCCCCACTTCTTCTAAACAAAGCGGACAGGAACCACAGCTTGGCGCCTCCTGGCAGAGCTCAGGCTGCCCGACCCCCAAGCACCACAAAGGACTCAAGTGCTGTACCTGACTCGAGCACCTCAGCACATCAGGGCTACCTGCCCGCTCGCCATTTTCCGCCTGCTTGCTGGCAATCTGGCTTAGCATCATCTTCTTGCTGGCTGCAGTGGGAACCAAACTCACACCCGCTAGGCCTTCACAAGCCAGAAGACTTGCCTAAGTTGAAAGGAGATGAGGTGTCAGGTCACCTGGCAGGGCTGGACAAAAACAGGCTGCTATCCTGAACACATCTACCATCTACACTCAGCAACAAACTGCTTCTCCGCACGGAACAAACCCTCACTGTCAAGCCTTGTTCCTTCAAATCCTTACTGTCTTACCAAGAACTACTGCCCCCTTGGCATCCTGTAGTGATGAAACACAGATCAAGTTAATAATCACACAGTATCAACACTTGTGGTTACTGTACCAAACAGTATGCGTGGCTACATATTACCTAAGGCATTCTGGGCTTTTAACTACAGGAATGAGGTCTGTCTGTCTGACCCACTGAAACTGGAGATCACTAGCAATGTCTTCCTTCCGAATTCTTTTTTTTTTTTTTTTTGGTTTTTCGAGACAGGGTTTCTCTGTGGCTTTGGAGCCTGTCCTGGAATTAGCTCTGTAGACCAGGCTGGTCTCGAACTCACAGAGATCCGCCTGCCTCTGCCTCCCGAGTGCTGGGATTAAAGGCGTGCGCCACCATCGCCCGGCTTCCTTCCGAATTCTTTTATTTTCGTGTGCACTATGCCAGCAACATAGTGGAGATCAGAGGACCACTTGCAGGAAACCAGTTCTCTGGGGATCTAATTGGTTGATTGGTTGTCAGGCTGACAGCTGAACCATCTTGCTCCCCCCTCTTTTTTTTTTTTTAAGTTTTTTGAGACAGGGTTTCTCTGTAGCTTTGGAACCTGCCCTGAACTCTGTAGATCTGCCTGTCTCTGCCTCCTGAGTTCTGGGATTAAAGGTGCAAATCACCACAGCCTGGCCCCCTCTTCTACTTTTTAAAAGATTTTATTACTATTTTTTTTAAAGATTTATTTATTATGTATACAGTATTCTGTCTGCAGGTCAGAAGAGGGCACCAGATCTCATTATAGATGGTTGTGAGTCACCATGTAGTTGCTGGGACCTTTGGAAGAGCAGCCAGTGCTCTTAACCTCTAAGCCATCTCTCCAGCCCTTATTACTATTTTTTTTTTATATTATATGTGTGTGTGTGCCATATGTGGGCAAGTGCCCAAGGAGACCAGAAGGGGATATCAGATCCCTGCAGCTGAAGGGAGCTGAGCTGGCTGATGTGGGTGCTCTGGAAGAACAAGAAATGCTCTTAACCACTGAGCAATGTGTCCACCAACAGTGCTCAGACTCAAAGCCAATTTCAGATGGGCAGGCCTCGCTGGTGCCAACTACATTTTCTTTTTTTTCTTTTTTTTTTCCAACTACATTTTCTATCAGGTTATTTCTCACTTTAGATTTTTAAATTTCCTAGGTGCTGTCAGTTACAGAAAAACTCAATTGCCTTCATTCTGAAGTTGAATATACAGTTTCTCTGACCACTTAGGCTATTTATTTATTCGTTCATTTATTTATTTATTTTGTCTTTTCTAGAGAGTTCCTCTGTATAGCCCTGGCTGTCCAGGACCCAGGAACTCGGAGACTTGCCTAGTGCTGGGAAAAGGCGTGCACCACCACACCTATCCCACACTGCGAACCCCCTCTGCCTTACTTAGGCCACTTATATGTATACACTACATAAAGTGTTTGTTTGTTTGTTTTGTTTTTGAAGCAGGACTTTGGAGTGTAGCATTGGCGTCTACCCTTGAACTCACTTTCACTCTGTAGACCAGCCTGTCTCTGCCCCTGCAGTGCTGGGATTAAAGTGGGGCGCTGCCACTGCCTGGAGTGTACATAAAGTTTAAGAAAGTCAATTAAACAGGGGTGCTCTGAGAAATTACCCCTTATTCTAACACAACGGTTCCTGAACTGACTTTACTGAACTAGTACTCCAGAACGTATACTTTTCCTACTCAGAAAGTCCAAAGTTAAAAACCTTAGCTCTGCTGTTTGGGCAGTAATTCTGGGAAAGTCTCTCTACCTTTGCAGCTTTGCTTCCTTCAAATGTGAAATGCCTGTCAGAATGCCTGCCCTCACAGGGTCAAGGAGAACAAAACTGGTGTAAAATGCTTAGCAGAACAGTAAACACCGTGCTGGGGAGTAAGAAAGACGAAATCCAGAGACTCTTCTCTGCGGGGAGGAAAAAGCTGTGCACGCTGCAGCACTTGGAAGCAAGCCAATCCCACTACAATCAGGCTGCCATCCTGGTGCGACTGGTGCAGGAGTTGTCCTCAGAGAATGCGCAAAGCAGCAGCAGCATTTCCCTCAGAAGACTACAGCAGATCCTCGGGCCATCTTGTCCTTCCACTCCATCACTCCCCAGAGAATAACATCTAACTCTTTAGGAAGGGCACAAAAAGCCCCTGGGCCACACTCTGCTGACTTCTCCAGAAAACAACCCCCACAATCATTATCTACCCTTTCTCCCTAATGATGCCCCATTTAATCCTCTGGCCCCCTACCTGCCAGTACCCGGTAGTACCCTGAACCTCATCCCATTTTCCCACACATCTAAGCCTCTGCCCACACAGTCCTTCTGTCTGAATGGCCTTCTCTGTTCATTCAGCTAGCAGAACCCTACGCATCCGTCAAGTTTCGCCGTCTTCTCTCCATCCAGGCAGAAGCACCACTTTGCAGTGGTGTCCCTCTATCATTGCAAACTCCTTTAGTCAACAGATGCGGACGCTCTACTACCAGCCAGCCACTATGCAAGGCACTGTGAACATAAAAATAAATAATAGACTGTCTTTCCATTCCTCCCCCTCCCCCCAACTAGCCTGGAAGCTTACTGGGGACAAGGACAATCTTATTCATCTTTGTATTCCAAGCACAATGCCTTGCATGTTACAGGAGCTCAATAAAATTCCTGCTGAAAAAGAAAAACAAATGAAGCATTCACCAGGCTCTTCACTCCCTCATGCCCAAGTACTCCACGTACCAGAAGTACAGAGTATAAGGTGCTTTGCCCACCGACATCAGTGCCTGGGACGTGGTGTATAGCCTACCTCCTTCATTTGACTGGAAGCTCCCTGAAGGCAGGGAGGCCTGTCTCCTTTCCTTCCTCTAGATCTCCCCCTGGTGCTTAATACAGAGCTCGGCTTACTGGGGATGGTCAACACTGTTGACTAAGGCAGAATTCAAGAGTGACACTGCAAACAGGCTTCCCAGTGAGCGGTCTTGAAGGAGGACGCGAGAGCTTTTTACCTGAGCCATGCTGATTTTTCATTTAATGAACCCAAAAGTTCAGAAGTTCTTTATCCAGCTTTCCTTAAGACACGGTAGTTTGAAGAACTGTCACCAAATCACAGTAATGGCTCCTTCCTTTTCTTTCAGTTCAGTTGCCATAATGAACTGCCTTTGTCCTCTCAAAGAATTTAGCGTCCTCCAAAGGGAAAAAAGGTGTTGCAAAAATCCGAGGTCTGTGGCTTCTGCCTATTGTCTGAAGAAATGAGAGTCTATCAGTCTTGGCTTCCCAGTTGAATTTTCTTGGTGAAGCTCTAGGTCTGCTCCGGAAATCTGAAATCAGAAAGGGAGACGAGGCCCGTAAGTGCAACATCCTCAGGCCATACGCTCGCTCAACTTATTTTGCGGGGCGCTCTGAAGCTCGAAAGGAGGACAAGAGTCAAGAGCTTTCTTTCTGGGTCAGTATAAGAAACTGGCCTCCTGGGCCGGGAAGAGCAGCCAACAGGAGTAAAAGGAAGCTGGGTCTTCAGGAGAGACACTGCCAACAGAGTAAAGGCTCGGATTTGGCATCTTAGGAACGGAAGAAGGGGGCGGAGGCCCTCTGGGGCTTTTGTGCAGAGTGGGCCGGCCTGCAAGGCTGGCACTCCGCAGACGCTGGCAGAGCGTGGTGGAGGGAAGCTCGGGGACCACCGCTGAGCGCCGGGGTGCCTGCTGGACACCGACGGGCAGTGCCCACACGTGAGCGCTACTCCGAGTCCGCGCGAAGGTACGTAAATCCGCCGCGGAGGTGGAGGGCCGGCGCGCTCTCTGCAAGCAGCCGCAGCGCGGGGACCGGAGCAGAGCATCGCGCGACCTGCATGCTCGTGCCCGCGTCCCCTCCCAGCGAGCCCCCTCACCCCGGCGGGGGGCGGGGCGGGGGCGGCCGCGGCCCTCCCCTCGCGGCCCCCTCCCTCCTCCCTCCCTCCTCCGCCCCGCTCCCCTCCCCCTTCGCGCGCGGCGCCCCACGGCCTGCGAGCTGCTGAGGAGCCGCCGTCTGCCTGCTCGACGCTGCCTCCCCGCGGCGCGCGCCTACCTGCCCGGCGCGGCCTCCCGCCGTCTCCTCCGCCGCGCGGCGCCTCCTCCAGGCCCTAAGCACCCGGTGCCAAGCTCGCGGCCGCCGCTGCCCGCGCCGGGACCGAGGCAAGTTTACAAACACCAACCCGGGGCCCGTTTCCCCGGAAGCACTTCTCCCTCCCCCTCGTCTTCTCTGCCAAGCGGCCACATCCACTTCCGGGCTCGGGAGCCTGGTCAGGAGGGGGCCGCCAGAGAGGGGTGAGGCTGGGGACGCGCAGAGTGCTGCAGCTGGCGAGTGGGAGGGGTGGCGATCGGCAGGACCGGAGGAGGATGGTGCGAAGGGGTGCGCGTGCGCCCTGGCGCGCGGGCGCCTTGGCCGCCATCTTGACTGAGGGCAGACACCAGGCTCGCTCCTGAAGTCTTGAGGGGCTGAGTGTTCTTTGAGAAGGTTCGGTAATTGAGCTGGTTGACTTCTGGAAAAACTCCCTCTCTCTCCTGTTGCTCCTAAGTCCGGAGCCCCAAGTAGACGCTAGAACAGTTCGTACCCCTGATCTTTTCATTTAACTTGGTCAGGTTTGTGTTTCCTGGCTTGTTATCCGGCGCAGTCCTGCAGACAGGTCAGCTGGTAGTAGAGTTAAATCTTTGCGCCGTCCTGCAGTACACGCTAAACCACATTCCGAGTGTGAGTCTCGGAGACGTTCCCGAAGTATCCAAGGCAGCCCTGCTCCGCTCCCGCAACCTTGTGCCCGGAGCTAGACTCGTTAGTTTCTCTCCTCCCTGTTCTGGGTGATCTAACCCAGGTTTCCTTGCAGGAAAACGCCTTCTTTTCCCCTTCGGTGGACTTTTTGTTGCAGACTTGGACAGGCACGTTGCTCCCTGGGCCAGGCTGCATTTGAAAAAGGGAAAATTAAACCCATCCTCGAGCAGCTTAGCATTAGAGAGGGGTCCTGTTAAAAGATGGAATATTCGAAGTGCACACTTAGCAGAAGGAAACAGGGATTCCACTTACGTTCCACTCTATTCTAGCTGCCGTCTGGTGAGTGTAGGAGACTTCAAGGCACTATCGAAGAAAAAAAAAGTCCATAATGAAAAAAGATAAGGCTTCCTAACTATAGACCTGCACATTTTAGACCATTCAAGTAATTTCCACGATCCTCTTAGGATCATCCTAAAATTGACATACAACGGAGAGAAATGTCACCAGGAATGTTTTTATTATTGTTGTTGTTGTTTTTTAGTTTTGTTCTGTGTTTGTTTTTGAGACAGGGTTTCTCTGTAGCTTTGGAGCCTGTCCTGGAACTAGCTCTTGTAGACCAGACTGGCCTCGAACTCACAGAGATCCACCTGTCTCTGCCTCCCGAGGGCTGGGTTTAAAGGTGTGCGCCACCACCACCCGACTTAAAGTTTTATTTTTATGTGTGTATGGGTGTTTTGCCTGCATGTATATCTGTGTAGCACTTGAGTGCCTGGTGTCCTTAGAGGCCAGAAGAGGGCATAGGTATTCATTCACCTAGAAACCTGCCAGAGACACTTAGGGTTAAGACTGTTGGATCCACCCTGTGGGTGTTGTGAACTGAACCTGGGTCCTCTAGAAGAGCAGCCGGTGCTCTAAACTGCTGAGGCATCTTTCCAGTCCCTATTATTGTATTTTTGGTGCTGGGGACAGATGGGATGCATTTGGAATGCGTGGCCTGGCATATGCTAGACACTCAGCTACTGCGCTGTCTCTACTACTCTCCACCGCTGCCCAAGTCTTACCATTTGTGAATTGTACCGTGAGACACTTTTTCTGAGATCAGACAAATATTTTTTTTACCCAGTACATGTTTTTCGATCATTTATAATGTGTCATACAGTATATTTTATTTTCTGTTTTTATTTGAGGTAGGACCTCATTCTGTAGCTCAAGCTGGCTTCCAAGTCTCCTAAATTCCTCTTGCTTGGCTACAAACCCAGTGGGTAGTGTATATTTGACATCTGATGGGGGGAGGTGCACGCCCTTAATCTCAGCACTCGGGAGGCAGAGTCAGGCAGATCTCCTTGAGTTCGAGGCCAGCTGGGCTACAGAGCAAGTTCCAGGACAGGCTCCAAAGTACAGAGAAACCCTGTCTTGTAAAACAGAACAAAACAAAACACAAACATACCACACAAAATGCCTGGAGATCAGGAATTTGGGGTCATCCTCTGAAGCAAAGTTCATATGCTTTGGCTGCATAACACCTTGTCAAGGTGGTGGTGGCACATACTTTGAACTCACAGAGATCCGCCTTGCCCTTGCCTCTCTAGTGCTGGAATTAAAGATGTGTGCTACCACTGTCCAGCCAGAGGTCAACTTTTGAGAGTCAGTTCTCCGCTTCTACTGTGTGGGTTCAGGGATGGAGAAACGCAGTTCACCAGGCTTGAGAGCAAGGGCCCTTGCCCGCTGTGCCATTTCAAAGGCCCCAGTTTGTTAACTTTCTAACAATACGCCTAGTTAAAAGAACTTCTGGAGGTAGCTAGTTGTCCGGGTCTCTTTGCCGTCAGGCAGGACTCCTCTGGTGCAGCATCCCTAACTCAGCCTTTCTGTTTCACTGTATCACTTCCCCAAATAGTGCTGCCATGAGTCCCGAGTGCGTCCCCACCTCATTACCTGAAGGCCAGCACGTGCGATGGGCTCCTTTGCTGGCTGCTAGCTGGAACCCACAGGATAAGCACAGTCCCTGGGGCAGTGCCAACCAAGCAGAAGTAGACAGTCAGTGTTTGCTGAACAAGCTAAACCATTCTCTTGAGAGCCAGTACGGTTGCATAATAGACACAAGCTGTCTAGTTCCCTTTGCCGCCCCTTAGACCTTTGATGATAGTGAATAAAGAAGTTGGGAAATAGTCGCAAGCCTTTAATTCCAGCACTCCTGAGGCAGAGGCAGGTGATTTCTGTGAGTTCAAGGCCAGCCTGCTCTACAAGAGCTAGTTCCAGGGCAGCTAGGGCTGTTACACAGAGAACTTTGTCTTGAAAAAACAAAAAAAAAAAAAGAAGTTGGGAAATAGAATGATGTTCAAGGGACGTTCTTTATACTTGGGAAAATTTTGGAGGTTTTTCTTTTTTTGTGTGGTGATGGGAATGGAACTGAGGGCCTATCACAGAACTACTCCTACAGCCCCTCCTTAAGCATTTTATTATCATTATCATTTTTTTTGAGACAGTGTCTCTCACTGTGAACTCACAGAGATCTGTAAAGGTGTGCACTACCACACTCAGCCCCTTCTCAATCTTTTCTTGTTTTAAAGTAACTTTTATTTTAATGGTGTAACTAAGGTGAGATTGTTGTATATTTAATTTGGAGGCACTGTTGTGGTGCTTGGCTTTGTCAACCTGACATAACCTAGATACCGGACTCTCCTCAGGAACTGTAGAAATCACGTTGACCTTTGGCCACATCTGTGGGGTGTAAACCTTGATTGTTAATTGATACAGGAAGACCAAGTCTTCCCTGATTTGGGGACCCTGGACTGTTAAGACATAGGTGAGGGCTAGTTGAGTACTAAGCATGCAGGTCGAGGGGTACATTCATTTCTGTCTGCTGTTTCCTGCATGTGTATATATGCACCACACGCATGCAGTGCCTGAGGAGGTCAGAAGAGGGCATTGGGTCTCCTGAGACTGTAATTACTGTTAACTTGGGTGCTAGGAATTAAACCCTACGTGTTCTATCCCCAGCACTGCACGTGAAGCAAAGCAAAGTGAGCACAGGACTATGCACCTACGCTCACACTGCTGAGGCAGGAGGATTGCTTCAACTCAAGAGTGCTGGGTCAGACAGAGCAGTACAGCAGAACTCTGATTCCTAAGGCAAACAGTGCAATTTTGAAGTGTGTTACTGCTTCATAGAAACTGACTGATCCACTTATATAAAACTATATTGAGATGTCTGTTTATTGTGGTGGAGGTGTGCTGGGAGTCACAGTAGGAAGTCACTGTAGCACTGAGCTACACGCCTAATTTTCGAAAGTGGTGGTCTACAGGGCAAGTTCCAGGACAGCTAGAGCTGTTAAACAGAGAAACCCTGTCTCAAAAAAAAAAAAAAAAAAAAAAAAAAAAAGTTGTGTGTCATTCTGTTTTGCTGAAGCTAAGGGTCTGGACATTTACTAAGACATTTTAAAAATATGATTCTTAATTCTATTTGTTTGCTTAGCGAGCTGCCTGTGTGCATGCACTTGTATCTTTTGCAGCAGAGAACAGCAGCTGCAAACCCATTCTTCCACCGTTTGCATTCCTGGGATCAAATTCAGGCCCTAAGGGTGGGTGACAAGCACCTTTAGCCATCTTACTACCCCTCTAAGGCATTTTTTAAAATTATGTTTACCTGTTTTGTGTGTATGTGCATGTGTGTGCATATGCATTCACGTGCGCATGTATGCAGAGGTTGAAGGACAACTTCTCTACGAGAGTTAGTTCTCCACATCTTTCATGTGGGGTCCACGGTCCAATCCAGGTGCTTAGTGGGAAGCACCTCTCACTTACCGAGCCATTTTGCCGGTCCAATATTTTCTACATTGGTACAAGGTTTATGAATGTTGACCCGGTCAGACATGCAGGTGGTTGTCTCTGCAAAGGTGGAAAACTGGTGTCCTCGTCCACTATTGGTAGAACTGTGAAGGGCACCTATTTTGGAAAACAATTTGGCAATTCCTCAAGAGGTTAAACATAGTTAGCGTGTGACTCAGCAGTTTTCCCAGCAGGTATATCCTCAGGGGAATTGAAGACACATGTCTGCACAAGAACTTGTACACAAATGTTCATAGCTGCGTTATTCATCATAGCCAATGCCACAAGTGACTGAAACAGTTAGGAACTTATAAATGGCCAAATGAAGTACATAATGTTCCTATAGAGTATGAACCAGTCATAAAAAGGAGTGAAGTACTGGCTCATGCTGCAGTCTTTAGAACAGTGTGCTTCTTTCCCCAAGGAAGCCAGTCACAAACCCCACATAGTGTCTGCTGCTTTTTCAGCGGCCTGCACAGCCGGCAAATCTGTAGAAATGGAAAGTGGATTTGTGGGTGCCAGAGGTTTGGGCGGGAGAAACCAGTGACTACGGATGAGTTAGGTAGTGGCAGTGCTTGCTCAAGTTTGTGGCTCTACTAAAACCCCTGGATAAAGGGATGAGTTCTGCGGTGTGTAAAATTTATCTCCTAAAGCTGTTATGTTAACAGTGAGGAAGCGCTGTACGTACTAATATGATACGTACCCATATTTTGTTTGTGGAAAGAAAGCAGTATGTAGAAGAATGGTTATGTTCCTGTTGTGTAAAGAGGGAGAAAATGTATTGACATTTGTTAGTATTTGCAGTGAAAATTATGAAGCCCGGTTCCCTTTTTAAAATGTGGTTCATGGGCCTCCCTGAACCAGTGTGAAGGTCAGCATAGTGCATCTTAAGTACGGAATGTCGTGAAGTAAGATCTGTTTTTGGTTTGTTTTTGTAGTGCTGGGGATGGAACCCAGGGTTTTCTATGTAGTAGGCAGGCTCTGATCTCTAGCCCAGTTTGCCCATTTAGTCTCTTGACCTTTGTTCTCCATGTTTGCCGCTGTTGGGGTGGGGGAGGTAGCAGAGTGGCTCTGAGGGACTGACCCTCCATCTCATATCCTGGCTAGTATTCCCGGTTCCCCAGACCCAGAGAGTGCTGGCCTGAGGCCTTGTGAAGACTGACAGTGGATTGAACAGTTGCACTCAGGAAGGTGGCTCTGTTCCAGATCCACGTGCCCCTCAGTTTTGCTGCTCTCCCCACCATCCTCTGAGCCTTGCAAAGACTCAGCTCCCTTAGATGATCTCACTCGGCTCTAGCTGGGTCTTCCCCTAGCGTGGATCTCTAGGATGGACACATCCAGGAGGTCTCTCTCATATTCACTTTCATTCAGGTTTCTCCCTCTTGCTTCCACATTCGTCATGGGTTATAACTTTTCTGGCCACCCAAGTACAAACTCCACAGTCACCTTTGATTCTTCCATTTCCTTCAACAGTGCCTTTGTCAGAATCAGTGTAACCCAGAGAATGACCAAAGCTGGTGTGGCTTCTCCTTGTCTATCAATTCTGCATCTCGCTGCTGGAGACTGGCCTCTTGAGCATCAGTTTTTCCCTCCCTCCCTCCCTCCCTCCCTCTCTCCGTCTCTTCCTCTCTTGCATGTTCTTTGAGACAGAGTTTACAGAGTTTCTCTGTGTAACAGCTCTGGCTATCCTGGAACTTGATCTATAGAGTGGGCTGGCCTCTGCTTCCCAAGTGCTGGGATTAAAGGCATAGGCCACCACCACCCAGCCTTTTCTCCCTTCCTTCTGTCCTTTTTTCTTTCTTTCTTTTCTTCTCACTCTCTTTCCTTTATTTCTTCTCCTCTCCCCCCCTCTAAGATAGGAGCTTTCTATGTAGTTTTTTTTAATTTTTTCTTTTATTGATATTTATTGAGTTCTACATTTTTCTCTGCTCCCCTCCCTGTCTCTCCCCTCCTCTCTTCAGTGCTCCCCCACAGTCCCCATGCTTCTAATTTACTCAGGAGATCTTGTCTTTTTCTACTTTCTACTTCCCATGTAGATTAGATCTATGTAAGTCTCTCTTAGTGTCCGCATTGTTGTCTAAATTCTCTGGGATTGTGGTTTGTAGGCTGGCTTTCTTTGCTTTATGTTTAAAAACCACCTATGAGTAAGTACATGTGATCACTCAAAATGATGTTTTCTAGCTCCATCCATTTTCCTGCAGAATTCAAGCTGTCATTATTTTTCCCTGCTGTGTAGTTCTACGTAGTTCTGACTGGCCTCCAACTCATAGTGATCCTCTTGCCTCAACTTCCTAAGCACTGAGACTGTAGTAGTGGGCCCACACACATCCAGCTAAAAGCATCAATTTTTAAAAAATGTTTTTTGTTTGTTCAGTTTATTGTGTTTTTAGAGACAGGGTTTTTCTGTGTAGACCTGGGTGTCCTGGAGCTTGTACTGTAGACCAGGCTGGCCTCGAACTCCCGGAGATGGCCCCTGCCTCTGCCTCCCGAGTGCTGGGATTGAAGGTGAGCACCACCACCGCCCGGCTCATCTTTCTCATTCCCATTCTAATTCTTGTTTTGTTTTTGTCTTTACTGGTCAGTGTCTTTGTGTGTAGTGCTAACTGGCCTGGAACTTGCCATGACACTCCTGTGTCTGCTTCTTGCTGTGGTTGCAGGCTTGAAGCAGCAAACTAGCTGTCAGCATCAACTTAATTATATGACTTGCTGCAGACTCCTTTAGTGACTTCATTTTCTGCAGCGTAAAATTAGATTCTTAGGTCAGGTTGATGCTTAAGGCTTGCCATAACCCACTCAACTTTGCCCCTGCATCCCAGCTGGCCAGTTCCTGCCGGAGTCGGAAGCAGCTTGCTTACTCCATGTTAGCTCATGGCCTTCTTCCTTCTGTTTCAGGGCTCCTCGCCTGCCATTTACCTGCTCGGTCAGGATCAGATCCCAGGCCATTGTTGCTGCATGTGTGTCAGTGTCCGCCAGCAGGGCAGGGCTGTCTCAGTCCTAGCATGGACGCTTGTGTGGCACAGTTCCTCTGGAAGACTTCAGAAGTCAGGGCAGGGGAGGCTTGGCAGCACAGGCCTGTTAATTGCGGTCCTTGGGAGCTAAAGCAGGAGGATTTGGTTTTAAGGCAAGCCTGAGCTATGTCTAAGTCTCCGTCTGCAGAAGGGATGTGGATGCTAGGGTATGGATGTAGCTCGGTTGTTACAGTGCTTGCTTAGAGTGTACAGAGCCTGGGTCTGACTTCCAGGATGACATAAACTGCCTGTAGTGGCTCATCCCTATAATCCTAGCCCTTGAAAGGTAGATGCAGGACGATGAGGAGTTCACAATCATTGTTGGCCACATATCCAGTTGGAGATCAGCCTGAGATACAAACAACCTTAAAAAGAAGAAGAAAAGCCGGGTGGTGGTGGCACACGCCTTTAATCCCAGCACTCGGGAGGCAGAGGCAGGCAGATCTCTGTGAGTTCGAGGCCAGCCTGGTCTATAAGAGCTAGTTCCAGGACAGGCTCCAAAGCTACAGAGAAACCCTGTCTCAAAAAAAAAAAAAATTACGTATACAGTGTTCTGTCTGCATGTATGCCTGCAGGCCAGAAGAGAGCACCAGATCTCATTACAGATGGCTGTGAGCCACCATGTGGTTGCTGGGAATTGAACTCAGGTCCTGTGTAAAAGATCAGCCAGTGTTCTTAATCTCTGAGCCATCTCTGCAGCCCAAAACTAGGATTGCAGTCTCAGCGGTAGGATGGCTTGACTTGCACATCTCAGGCCCTTCCTGGGCCCTCTGCCCTTGCCTTCCTCCAGTCTTTCCCCACTTCCTGGGCACTCATGATGCCCTCTCTGAGGGGATGTGCCACCTGCTTTTGCCTTTCTTGTCATGGCCCCACCCTTCCTCTGTCAGCTAATTATTATTATTATTTTTTTTGGGGGGGTTTTTCAAGACGGTTTCTCCGTAGCTTTTGGTTCCTGTCCTGGAACTAGCTCTTGTAGACCAGGCTGGCCTCGAACTCACAGAGATCCGCCCGCCTCTGCCTCCTGAGTGCTGGGATTAAAGGCGTGCGCCACCACCACCCGGCTATCAGCTAATGATTACCCAGGGAGCTCAGCCTAGCCAGCTGTCCCTGTCCCAAATCTGTAAAAGTTCTCTTTTGGGCAAGGGTCATGAGAGTTATGCCCAGCCATGTGACTGCTGGCTTTACCCTACTCCTCTGCTGTCTTGATCCTATTATTCAGAAAAGTTCATTGTGTACCTTGTCGCCAGCTCGTCTGAACTTAGGTCTGAGCAGAGAGGTAAGTGCTGTGTCCTTGGCGTGGGTTGCCTTTCCCTTCCTTCTTGTCGACACTGGCTTTCTCTCTGGATGCTGCCTCCTCCCCGCATCTGCACTTAGCATGGACCTCGGGCCCCTTACCAAGTAGGAGGTCTTGCTTGTTGGGTCCCGGTGGGGCACAGGCTAAATGAGGCATGGTTCCACCCTGCTTGCAGATCTCATCCTGATGGCTGCCTCCCAACCACGTACTGCTCTGAATGGGGATCCCATGGCTGTGGAGGCCTTGCTCCAGGACGTGTTTGGGATTATTGTAGATGAGGCCATTCGGAAAGGGACCAGTGCCTCAGAGAAGGTGGGCCCTTTCTCCTTCCTCCTCCTGCCCGTGGTCTTGTAGACTTGACTCCAGTGAGTTTACCCATGTCCCTCATGAGTCTCAAGAGCTGCACTCTGGGTTTTTGGTCCTTCATTCCCCCTTGCTTGTGTATGCTTGGGAAAGAGCATTCTTGAGCTGTCTTAACTGTCATGGCTGCATCTCGGCCTCCTGTTAGGTCTGCGAATGGAAGGAGCCTGAGGAGCTCAGGCAGCTGCTGGATTTGGAGCTGCAGAGCCAGGGCGAGTCTCAGGAACAGATTCTGGAACGCTGCCGGACTGTGATTCACTACAGTGTCAAGACTGGTGTGCCTGGGAACCTGGCGGGAGGGCTTGCTGGCCCCAGGAGTACCCAGGTCCACCCTGAGACCCCTGCCTGCTCCCCGTCCTCCAGGTCACCCCCGGTTCTTCAACCAGCTCTTCTCAGGTTTAGATCCCCATGCTCTGGCTGGGCGCATCATCACGGAGAGCCTCAACACCAGCCCGTGAGCCATCTAGGGCCCTCATGTCTACAGAGAACTTGGGTTTGCTGGGGAAGTCATCTGGGTAGGACAGGACCGTGGTTTCTGCCCCTTGCCCCTGTTTTTTACAAATGCCTCCTGAGAGAATGTTTTCCCTCCTGTCTGTCCTTTGGCCTTCTGTCCTCCAGCCTCTTTGTGCCTCCTACCCCACTGTTTTCTCATGTGAGCTCTGGTTCTTTGACATCCACCGACTTCTCTCTTGGGATCCTTCACCCCCTCTGACTCAGCTGGGCAGTACTCCTACCTGGCCCTTTTCACTGATGTTCCCTGGCAGGTACACGTATGAGATTGCCCCTGTGTTTGTACTTATGGAAGAGGAGGTGCTGAAGAAACTCCGTGCCTTGGTGGGCTGGAACTCCGGGGACGGGGTCTTCTGCCCTGGTATGTGAGAAGAGGGCCGTCCTTGGGTCTTTGTAAAAGCCCTGCCTCCTGTACTTTCTCTTATTCTGTGCAACTAGTGCGGAGGACAGTGGCTGTTTCCTTTCGGGTCCCACTGGGCTAGACCACGAAAGGCTTCCCGTCATGGGGAAGTGACTCTAGTGGGCAGCTCAGGGGGTATAGAGGGTCTCTTGATCCCAGAGCTGGTCTGGCCCCTGTGCTATTTGTGAATCCTAGGAATTCCTGGCTTGGGAGCTAATGTGAGGCATTCTGTTTGACCAGCATTACCACTCACTTTTGCTACCATTCTCTCCCTGGGACAGGGGGCTCCATCTCGAACATGTATGCCTTGAATCTGGCCCGCTATCAGCGCTACCCAGACTGCAAGCAGAGAGGGCTTCGGGCACTGCCACCCTTGGCCCTCTTCACATCAAAGGAGGTAGGGAAGAGTCACAGGCCTGGCCCTGACTCCTGAGTCTAATCTTCTGCCAGCTCAGCTAGAGACCCCACAAATCTTCCTGGCTTCCCCTGCCTCCAGTGGGTGAGGCCAGATATTCTTGCTTTCCTGGAGGTGGGGTGAGACAAGTGCTGTAGGCGCAGGTTCCACCTCTGAGGTAGTTCACGCTCCAGCGGCACTGACATCACCTGGGAGGCTCTAGAAATGCTGTCGCAGACCCACCAGCTCCGAGCCTGTATTTAACTCAGATCCAACATACTCCTGCACATGAACACTTGAAGGCCCTGGCCACAGGGTCCCATCAGTCCTGGCCACAGAGTCCCATCAGTCCTGGCCACAGGGTCCCATCAGTTGCCCTCCCCAGCCATAGTGCCTTCTGGGCCGCGGCTCAGGCCACGCTAACTTGCCCTCTGCATTCCTCCACAGTGTCACTACTCCGTCAGTAAGGGAGCCGCTTTTCTCGGACTTGGCACTGACAGTGTCCGAGTGGTCAAGGCTGATGAGAGGTGAAGGTCCTTCTGCCGACATGGCCCTGACCCAGCTTGGCACAGCTTGGCACCTACTTGCCAGATTGCTCTGGCCTCAGGCCCTGTCCCTGGTGTACCTCTCCCGCCTACTCTTCTTTCAGAATTGCTGCTCCTGCTTCTCAGTGCCCACTAGCATCCTCCCCAGTGCTCTGAGGTCTCAGTCTGTACCATGACCTCTGTATTGCTCCTCTCCTTACCCAGCTGTGTTATGTGAGCACTCCTGGTCTGGAGCACGTGCACTGGCTTCACTCACTCAGTTTTCCTTTTCAGAGGGAAAATGGACCCTGAGGACCTGGAGAGGCAGATCAGTCTGGCTGAGGCTGAGGTGAGTGAGGTCACTGGGTAGTGGGGCAGGGACCCTCTGTCCCCTCAGGAAAGATGGTTCAAGTTCTTCCTGCTTGAGATGCTCCTCACGCCTCTCCTTTAGTGTCGGGGACTCTACAGACACTTGTAGGTGGGTTAGGTTCTGAATTTCCAAGGAGTCCCAAGCAACCCTGTGGGGATGGTGGTAGGTGCATGAATAGTGTGGAAGGTTTCTGTGGACCGAGAGTCACACAGAGGGACACTGGGGAGGATATGCAGGCTTTGGTGAGCATTGCTGCCATGGGGGAGAAGGTACGGCATGTTTGATACCCTGCCCAGTTTTTAAGTACATCTGTCGCAGATTCAGAGGTCCTCTGCTCAGAGAATTGTTAATTAGTACAAGTTCATAGAATTCTGTGCACGAGGACATTTATTGGAACAAAGTATGAACTGAAAACAATGCCCTAATGCCTGTTGCTAGGTAATATAAACGCTGACAGGTCTGTGTGAAATGACAGAAGGCTGCTCTAAGGATGGATGCGTTCGTGTGCAGAGTGCTTAGACTAACGCTGGACGCAGATACACGTCCAGACGTCAGCTGTGTCTGCTGCCGCGCTTGTTTTTAGGGGCCGGTTCTTGCTGTGCAGCATGCATTGGCTTTGAACTCAGTGTGTAGCTCATGTTGGCCTCAAACTTGATCTTCCTGCCTTAGCTTACTTGGTGCTGTGATTACAGATGTGGGCTGTGATCGCAGTGTGTGACAAAACTATTGTTGTCTTCATCAACATCGCCACCACCACTAGGGTACAGTGTAGCCAAATGTAACAATAAGATATGAATGTACATATGATAACATGAAATACCTCCATATACATGAAATATGTATTTCATGTCACTGTATAGAATGAACACCCTATTTTGCTATTTAGAATAATTGTGTTTACATATTTTAAAAACTATTTTATTATGCTTTTATGTGTATGGGTGTTTTGCCTGCATGTATACCTGTGATCCATTTGAGTTCCTATATCTGCAGAGGCCAGAAGAAGGCATTAGATCCCCTGGAACTGGAATTACCTGAACCCTGAACCAGGGTCCTCTAGAAGAGCACTCTTGACCACTGAAAACAATCTCTCCAGCTCCAATATTTTTGTAGTTAAAGGATGTGTTTGTGTGTTAGCATGTTACACTTGTGGAGTCCAAAGGCATCAGATAGCCCTGGAGTTGAAGTTACAGGCAGGTGGGAGCTACCTGAAGTGAGTGCTGCTCATTAAACTCAGTCCTCCAAAAAGCAGCACCTCCAACCTATGTCCTCTTCATCGTTAGTATTAATAATTGTTATTTTATTATTATTATTATTATTATTTTGTTTTGTTTTGTTTTTTTCGAGACAGGGTTTCTCTGTGGCTTTGGAGCCTGTCCTGGAACTAGCTCTTATAGACCAGGCTGGTCTCGAACTCACAGAGATCCGCCTGCCTCTGCCTCCCGAGTGCTGGGATTAAAGGCGTGCGCCACCATCGCCCGGCTTGTTATTTTATTATTATATAGTAAGCAGCATGCTGATTCTGGTTTATGTTCTTCATTGGAGTGTGGTCCCAAATGCCACACCCGTAAAGAAAACTGACCCTCCTCTCAGAAGTCAGCAACTATTGATGTTCCCAGCTGGGGATAGAGAGTCCTAACCTGCTTTCTGTTGTCCTCCAGCAGAGGCTAGGCCACCAGAGCTGCAGCCTGAGGAAATAAATTCTGTTCCCACAGGCATTGACTCTTTCAAAGCTGCTCAGAGAATTTATCTATATCTCTGTCCTGCTAAAGAACTCATGATTCAAAGGTTGAGGTAGAATCCTGCTTCCCAGAGAGGCTGAAGAGCAAGCAGCTGACCTAGCTCACCTCCTCACATCTCCCAAGAAGTCTTTGTGCTTTTTCTTGTCCCTCCTTATAAACCCTTCTCCACCTGGCTCTTCCTTACCACTTCCTGTCAGTTGCTGACGCAGCCTCGGGACTGCAGGTGAACTTTATCTTTCCATAATTAAGTAAATGTTCCAGAGCATAGACAGAAGTAACACACCTTAAAATAATATTCTACAGCAGTTTACTCTTTCATTTATTTTGTTCTTTGTTTCTTTTTTTTTAAGATTTATTTATTTATTATGTATACAGCATCCCTTCTATGTATGCTTGCATGCCAGAAGAGGGCACCAGATCTCATTATAGATGGCTGTGAGCCACCATGTGGTTGCTGGGAATTGAACTCAGGACCTCTGGAAGAGCAATCAGTGCTCTTAACCTCTGAGCCATCTCTCCAGCCCTGTTTTTTGTTTCTTGAGACAGGGTTTCTCTTAGAATTCACTTTGTAGACCAGGCTGGCCTCAAACTCAAAGAGATCTGCCCGCCTCTGCCTCCCTCCGGATTAAAGATGTGCACCGCCACCGCCTGGCCCCAATCTGTTTTCCAAAGTAACTTTACCATCTTAAAATTCCAGCAGTGGGGGCTGGAGAGATGGCTCAGTGGTTAAGAGCATTGCCTGCTCTTCCAAAGGTCCTGAGTTCAATTCCCAGCAACCACATGGTGGCTCACAACCATCTGTAAAGAGGTCTGGCGCCCTCTTCTGGCCTTCAGGCATATACACAGACAGAATATTGTATACACAATAAATAAATAAATAAATATTTTAAAAAAATTCCAGCAGTATATGTTCTTCTAATTTCTCTTCATGCTTGCCAATTCTTACCAATTCATCACGTGGTGTTGGGAACTGACCCTGGGAACTCTGCAAGAGCAATGAGCTCCCTTCACCACTGAGCCGGCACTCCAGCCTGCTCATTTTATTTTGCTAGATCATTTTTATTAGTGTAGGGAAGACTGACACTCATAGATCCCTGTAAGACAACTGAGTGTTTGCTGTGCTGGGAGGTAGATAGGAGCATTGGTCAAATCAAGTCAGGAGCTGGGAGAGACACTGGAGACTCTGGGGAGACGATGGAATGCATTAGGGTGGGTCTTAAGGCCAGACAATGGCTGGCCCTGGAGCTGAAGAGCTGAGGCAACCTACTTCCCTTGCTCCCCACACAGCCCTCCCCATCCAGGAGGACTTGCGAGGGGCAGGTGCTGCCTTCGACTCCACTCTCTCAATCGTCCCGTCCAAGGGGACCTATGGAAGTGAGCACGTCTGGTTGTTTGTTGTTCTTGTTGTTGTTTGTTTTTTGTTTTTGAGACAGGGTTTCTCCAGTAACAGACTTGGAGATCTGCCTGCCTCTGCCTCACTGCCCAACACAGATCTGTTTTTATTTTGTTTTATGACAGTGGCCGGGGGCATTACTACATTCATTGAGAACAGTCCAGAGTACTGTGGCTTGGATATGGTTTGAGTGTGTCTGAAAGTTTGTGTGTTAAAACTTAATTTCTGGAGCCAGGCAATGGTAGTGCACACCTTTAATCCCAGCATTCAGTACACAGAGGCAGGTGGATCTCTGTGAGTTCGGGGCCAACCTGGTCTACAGAGTGAGTTCCAAGACACCAGGGCTACACAGAGAAACCCTATCTCAAAAACAAAAGCAAAAAACTTTCTGTCGAATGTATTTGTCATTTGATTATCCCTTCATCCAGCAATAAACAGTGGCTGCTTCTACTCTCTACTCTCTAGCTATTGGGAAGGATGCTGTTTGGACAGCTACCTCTTTAAGACCCTGTGATTAATCCACTTTAGTACAGGGAAGTATCTGAGGCTGCGTAATTTAATAAGAAAAGAGGTTTGTTTTGGCTCACAGCTCAGGTTCAAGGTTCAAGGCTTAAATCTGGTGTTGGCCTTCTTGCTGGCAAGCACCAAGTCAGTGCAGAACTTCACACAGCAAGAGACACAGCCAGGTGTTGGTGTCTCCTTTGGTCTCCCCTTCTTCCTCAAGCACTAGTGGTTGACCATAAGGGCCACCTGATGACCCTAAGTAGCCCAGTGTTCCCCCAGCATCACAGTTGGATTACGTGTCTACTCATAGTTGACAGTGTCGCATTAAAGCCGTGCCGAGACCAGAGCTTTCCACCTGCAGCGGGGAGGGTTCCACTGCTGGAAATTCCATTTTAATTTTTTTTTTAATCAAAGTCCTATTATATAGCCCAACTTGACTTCAAACTTGGAGTGATTCTCCTACCTCAGCCTCTTGATTGCCACAGCCTGCATATCGGGGTCAGGGGACAACTTTTTAGAGTCAGTTCCCTCCTCCCACCATGTGGGGCTCAGGAGTCAAACACAAATTGTCAGACATGATGGCAAACACAGTTACTCCTCGCCATTTTGCTGCTTATACTACCCCTGCCTTGGTATCTTGTGCTTTGGATATCATAGCTAACCTAATCAAAGAGCACAAAATTTCTTTTTATAAGTGTTTTATACTTTTAATTATTCAAAATTTTTAAAGATTCATTTCTGTTTTTACTTCTGTGTATGTATGTATGTTTGTGTGTAGGTGTGCATGTGTGTGCAGTGCCCTTGGAGACCAGCAGAGGGTGCTGGGTTAGACTCAGGTCTGCTGGAAGCAGTGGATGTTCATAACTACTGAGCCTTTTGCCCTGTTTCTTATAATTTACATTATTTTTGCTGTTTTGTTTTTAGTTTTTGATAACAGGGTCTAAGTGTGTAGCCCTCAATGGCCTGGAACCCACACCACGCTGGCTTTAAACTCAAAGATACCCACCTGCCTCTGCCTCTCAAGTCCTGAGGTTTAAGGCATGACCACACACAGCATAAGTTAGGTCTGTTCATTTAGACAGAGTCCTGTGTAGCTCAGGCTGGCGTTGAACTCCAGATTCTCCTGCCCCTGAATCCCAAGTGCCAGGATCACTAAGTGTGGAGCCCCACCTGGCAGGTCTCTCACTTTCTGTATCTTTGGTTTTGTGTGATGTGTTCAGTACTGGCGACTGAACCCAGAACACTGAGCGTTCCAAGCGAGTGTTCTGTCACCGAACATCTCCAGAGCTCTCTTCTGGGGTTAATTAACTAATTGATTGATGGATGTTTTTTAAGACAGGGTTTTTCCTTGTAGCCCTGGCTGGTTTTGAATGTGACAGTCTTCAGCTGCTTGAATGACTTCGATTATAAGCTAGTACCACCAGGCCTGGCTACAGGAAATTATTTTCTTATTTTCTTTTGTTTTTGACACAGGGTCTCACTATGTAGCTCTGGCTGTCCTAAGTTCTCCATGTTGACTAGGCTAGCCTCAAACTCACAGAGATCCGCCTGCCTCTGCTTCCCAAGTGCTGGGATTAAAGGTCATGCCTGTCTCTTAGTTTTATTTTTGTGTTCATGTTCCATTGTGTACACACAAAGTGAGCTAATGTGTTTTGTTGTTGTTGTTTGCTTCTTGTAAGTTTGGTTCTGGAGATTCTGCTTAGGGCCTCAGGCATCCTAGATAAAGTGTTCTTGCCCTGAGCTGTCTCCATCTCCAGCTCAAGATGGTTTTATGTATTCTGATTTTAGGGAGAAAATATTTGTGAACTGGTACTTATTTTTTGTTTTTAATTTAAATTTAATTTTTATACATATGTGTGATTTGCCTGTATGTATATCTGTGTGCCATGTGTGTGCCTGGTACCCAGGGAGGCCAGAAGAAGGTGTTGTTGGATCTCTTGAGACTGGAGTTACAGGCATTTGTGAGCTGTCAGTGTGGGAGCTTGAACCTGGGTCCTCTGGAAGATCTGCTGGTGGGTGCTGTGCTCTTAACTGCTGAGCCATCTCTCTGACCCAGTAGTGTTTAGTTTTTAAATATTTGATAGAATTCATTAGTGAAGCCATCTGTGTTTGGGCTTTTCTTTGTGGTAGTTTAAATTTGTTTTGTTTGCTTATCTGATGTCAGTATGAACTTTTATAGTATGGAACTTTCAATAGTATTTGGCTCTTAAGTAAGACATCACATGTTATGTTTGTATGTGCATGTGTTTGTGTGCATGTGCTTTGGTGTGCGTGTGCTATGGTGTGCACGTGCGTAGTATATGTGTGCAACAGTGTGCATGTGCTGTGGTGTGCGTGTGCAGCAGGATGCATGATGGCAGTGTGCATGTGCCGTGGTGTGTGTGTGGTGCTGCAAGTGTGTGGTGGCATGCATGTGCCATGGTGTATGTGTGAGGCGGTGTGAGTGTGCGGTGATGTGCGTGTGTGGCAGTGTGCATGGGCGGTGTGCATGTGTGGCGGTGTGCATGTATGGTGGTGTGCACTGGTGTACATGTGAAACCCTAGCACCAGCTTCTGATGTTGCTCCTCAGGAGCCTTCCATCTTGCTTTTTGAGATGGTCTTTTACTGCCTGATGCTTACCAGCTAAGCTAGGCTGGCTGGCTCAGGGTCTACGTATCTGTCTTCCTAGAGCTGGGTTTGCAGGCTCATGCCACCATGCCTAGAGGTGGGTGTGTGTTTTGTTTTTTCATATAGGTTCTGGGGATCAACCTGAGGTCCACATATTGAGTCACTGTACTGACTGAGCTGTCTCCCCAGCCTAGCACTAAAACTAAAAGAGAACCTAGGAAGACCTAGGTTCTGCTCATCTGCATTGTTGGGGACAAGGGTGCAGAGAGCGTAGGGCCATCTCCAGAGTCTGAACAGCTTGAACTCTACAGCTTTTTTTCTCCTCTACCTTTTGGCGACAGGGCTCTGTGCCATTTCTGGTCAGTGCCACCTCTGGTACCACCGTGCTGGGGGCCTTTGACCCCCTGGGTGCCATTGCTGATCTTTGCCAGCGTCACGGATTGTGGTTCCATGTGGACGTGAGTGAGACTTGGGTCGAGGGGGTAGGGTGGGCTCCACTGAGGACAAGACCCATGCTGTTCTCCTGCTTCACAGGCTGCCTGGGGTGGGAGCGTCCTGCTGTCTCGGACACACAGGCATCTCCTGGATGGAATCCAGAGGTGCACACAGCCTCCTTCCCGAATCCCTCCCTTCAAATCTGGGGTCCTCACCATAGTCACAAACTGTGGAGCCTGGGGAGGGAGTGGTGAGATGGGACTAGAGAGAAGATTGACTGAAGGCAAGAGGGAGGCAGGCATGCAGGAGAAGGGTATGCCCTTTACTGGATGTCTGGAAGGGGAGGGAGGAAGAAGCACTGACAAAGTTTTGCTCTGTCTCACTCAGGGCTGACTCTGTGGCTTGGAACCCTCACAAGCTTCTCGGCGCAGGGCTGCAGTGTTCTGCTCTTCTGCTCCGGGACACCTCGGTGGGTCTGCCCTCATCCCGGACCCCAGCCTCCTGTCCTCTGTCCTGCCACAGAGGAACCCAGGCCTGAATGTGCTCCCTTTACCCTCCCACCTGAAACCAAGTTTCTGTGACTAGCTCCCATGAGCCCAGTGGCCTGTTCTTGTGTGCCAGAAAGGGTTTCTAGCTTGTCGTGTGGTCAGAGGGATCCTGGACAGAATTTGGGAAGAGTTTTGGTGTTAGGAGCGACCCAGAGAGAGGTCAGGGTTGACTGGCAGTTGCCCTCAATGCTGCCCAGCTCCAGGGAGAGGAAGACGCCCCACCCCACCCCACCCCCGTGTGCAGCGCTGTAGGAAGGCCCGCTCTGACAGCTCTCTCCCCACAGAACCTGCTCAGGCGTTGCCACGGGTCCCAGGCCAGCTACCTCTTCCAGCAGGACAAGTTCTATGATGTGGCTCTGGACACTGGAGACAAGGTGGTGCAGTGTGGCCGCCATGTGGACTGTTTGAAGCTGTGGCTCATGTGGAAGGCGCAAGGGGAGCGAGGGCTGGAGCAGCGCATCGACCAGGCCTTTGCGCTCAGCCGGTAGGTGCGGGAGGACCCCAGATCTCGTCCTCTTCCAGGTGTTTCCCTGCCTCTGCCATGTGTGCTTTTTCACCCCTTATCCCCCAGGTACCTGGTGGAGGAGATAAAAAAGCGGGAAGGATTTGAGTTGGTCATGGAGGTAGGACTCTTGGATCCTTTGAGTGCCCTGCTCCCATCCCATACATGAAGCCTCATAAAGGTCCAGGACGGAGACGGGGAAACAGCCCCATTCCTCAGCTCATCCCTTCCTCATCCCTCCTCGCAGCCTGAGTTTGTCAATGTGTGCTTCTGGTTTGTGCCTCCCAGCCTGCGGGGGCAGAAGGAGAGTCCAGATTACACTGAAAGGCTGTCTCAGGTAGGCTTCGCCCTCTGCTGGCTCTGCCTGGTATAGCATGCTCCAGCCTCACTCTTGAGATGGCAAGTGCAGAAGAGCACCCCCCTTGTCTTCTTCTTTCGTGGGGTTCAGAAAGGGAGAAAGATATGTTTCTGGAAAGTGAGGAGACAGCAGAATGTTACCAGAGGGACTCACCAGTGTGTGGCAGGAGTAGGTTTGCCACTGTGCTGGGGACGGAACCCAGAAGGATTGTCCCAGATGTGCCTGTATCCTTAAGAATAGATTAGTGCTGGACGCCTTAGTACCCTGGAGAGGCAGCAGAGCCGTGGCCTCCTGGGCTGTTACTGCAGAAGAGGACTGTTTATCCTTGTGTTCAGTAAATGAAGTGTTTTTGTAAGTTACCACTAGATCACACGGCACAGGTGATCTTCGTCAGGCACTAAGGAAGAGGTATTGAGGATGAGCGCTTGAGATCCAGGAGGAGCAGCGCTGGTTGGGAGATGTTCCCGGCTCCAGTTTTCTTGGAGAGAGGAGAGGGTGGGAGAAAGCAGAAAACAGGGACGGTTGCATGTGGTGGAAAGGGTGTGAGCAGAGAGCCCACTACAGACGGTGCAGCATGTAGGGACACGGCTTCTGGACGCAGCTGGTCCAGGCAGCTGCAGCAGCCGCTTCAGGGCTCCCCCATTGCCCACAGGTGGCACCTGTGCTCAAGGAGCGCATGGTGAAGAAGGGCTCCATGATGATTGGCTACCAGCCCCATGGGACCCGGGCCAACTTCTTCCGAATGGTGGTGGCCAACCCCACACTGACCCGGGCCGATATAGACTTCCTTCTGTGCGAGCTGGAGCGTCTGGGCCAGGACCTGTGAGCTGCTCCCTCTCTCCGCCTCACCCCCTCACCCGATCGCTGGTGGCCTCCTGGGTTCTCAAAAGGAAGCTTTGTAGGAAACAGTGGTCTTGACTGTGTGCTTCCCCCACACTAACCCTTCTAGTGAAGCCTTTGCCACTAGCAGGGAGTTTAAATACACCGCAGTATGTTTTTATGAAATACGTGTGGTGGCAGATGCTTTTAATCCCAGCAGAGACAGAGACAGAGGCAGTGACAGGAGGATCTCTGTGAGGTCAAGGCCACCCTGCTCTACAGAGTTCCAAGACAGCCAGGGATGCACAGAGAAAGCCTTGTCTCAAGCAAACAAACGAAATATTCTTTCATTAAAATTATGTTTACAAAGAATTTTTTTTTCGTCACACATCTGCCTTTATTGTAAACAGCAGTTGAGAATTTTTATTAATATGAGGGAAATGGTATATTGAAAAGCTAGATACGAATTTATATAATCGTGATTTCTGAGTTTTGCTGAAAGCACACATGTACAGGAAAAGGCTGATGAGTGGCACTGTGAAGGCGAATGGCTTCCCTGCGGTGGGATAGTGGGCAGTTTCCAGTCAAACCTCTTAGACCTTGGGTGCTTCCTCGTTTTATTATGCAACAGATTACATACTTTTGAAACAGAACAATAAAAATGAAGCTTCAATTGTATTTTGGTATGTTTTATTTATATTTATTTTTATTTTATGTTCATTGGTGTTTTACCTGCATGCATGTCTGCATGAAGGTGTCAGATCCCCTGGAATCTGGGAGCGACCATGTGGGTGCTGGGAATTGAACCTGGGTTCTTTGGAATAGCACCTGGTTGCTGAGCCATCTCTCTAGTCCCACTACTTACCATTCTTAGAAAAATTCTCACAAAGCTGGGTGGTAGTGGCGCACACCTTTAATCTCAGCACTTGGGAGGCAGAGGCAGGCAGATCTCCATGAGTTTGAAGCCAGCCTGGTCTACAAGAGCAAGTTCCCAGGACAGGCACCAAAGCTACACAGAGAAACCCTGTATTGAAAACAAACAAGGAAGCAAAAAATCCTCACAAAAAACAAACTAGGGCTAAGGATGTAGCCTGATGGGTAGAGTGTTTGGCCAGCAACAATGCTGGCTTGGTTTTGAGCTCAGGACTACATTCAAATCCAGCACTCACCTGTAATCCCAGAACTATGGGAATGAAGCAGACAGCAAGAGTCCTCTGCTGTATATCCGTTTTAAGGCTAGACTCTATACAGAAAGATACCGTCTTGAAAAAATAGAAGAACAAAAGACCCTTCGTAATTTAGCCCTTTGTATTGTTTGGGATTGCTGCTGTTCTGCACAAAGACTTCAAGGTGGAGGTGTAGAGAGCAGTAGAGAGGGAGCTGCTGTTCTGGGGGCTCCCGACTCCGGCTTCTGCTGTGCTCAGATCCATGCTCCCAACAGTTTGATCTTGCAGTGTCCCGAGAATACCCGGCTATTAGGGTTCTCCAATGTCATATCCATGTGGAAAGAGGGTCCCGCCTCTCCTGCCAAGTGCAGTTCATAGCTCTGTCCTCAGATCCTAGCCCAGCTGGTAGGGCATGCTGCATTCTCCCGTGGTCCTCTGAGCTACCCTCATGTCTCAGGGCAACAGAGACTGTGATAGAGCTGCCTGGGCCTCTGAGCTGAGCTAGAACATGATGACAGATCTCTCTAAACTGGAATTTTCTGCGGGATTTAGCCTGGTGGCCCAAATTTGACAATACTCCTAGAGTATGTTTTTCACACATCTTCTGCTACCAACAAAACTGGACAACACATTAAGTTATTTTGTGTATTTGTTTAAAAATATTTTAGGGCAGCTCTGGCTGTGTAGACCAGGCTGCCTCAGACTCAGAGTGGTCTCCCTGCCTCTGCCACCCGAGTGCTGGATTACAGGCTGCACACCGTCATTTACAGCTTGTTTTCAGCGTTTTCTTACAATAATATCCGTTATAGTCAGCTGCTGGGCTGTGGAGATAAAGATAAGGCCAAGCCCAGTGACCTGAGCTCAAGTCTTAGCGACTCCATGGCCGAAGGGAAGAACTGACTCCTGCCAGTTGTTCACTGGCCTTACTTGGATCTCATGGCATGATGTTCACATGTACACACACACACACGCATGCACACACGTATGTACTCGCGCACACACGATAAATGTAATTTAAAACTCTGTGTGTGTGCATGTGTACATGAATACACATAATTTTTCTTTCTGGAAACCAGGCATGATGGCTTATACTTCTACCAAGCACACAGGAGGCAGAGGCAGGGGGATCTCTGAGTTCAAGGCCAGCCTGGCCTACATAGTGAGTTCCACTTCAGTCAGGGCTACATAGTGAGATCCTTTCTCAAAAGAAAAAAAATTCCACTTAGTTAATTGATAAAGGCTATTGAGATGATTTCGTCTTTATTAACTGGTAGTTTTTGTTTTTTCAAGAAATGTATGGATACTGGACATCATTGCACATACTTTAAATTCCAACACTCAGGAGGCAGAGGGAGGTGTATCTCTATGGATTCTTGGCTAGCCTGGTCTACATGGCTAGCTAGTTCTAAGCCAGCCAAGGCCAAATAGTGAGACCCTGGCTCAAAAAAATAAATTTGTCAGGCCAGTCAGATGGCTCAGCTGCAAAGGCGTTTGCTGCCGCATCTGATGACCCGCGCTCAGTCCCCGGGATGCACAGGTGGGGGATGGGCCCCATTCCCACAAGGTGTCCTTTGATGTGCACTTATCCACACCCCCACACATACACAAAATAGACAATATTATGAAAAGGTAAAAAGAAATCTGGCTTCCTCAACTAGACTGGGACTTTCCAGCATAGACTTGTTTCTTTACCCGCCTTCAGCGTCTGTAGGGTCTGCAGTTTCTCGTTACCTTCATTCCTGACAGTTCTTGTGGACAGGCTGTTTTCTCTCTTTTTCCTGTCATTGTTATTAGAGGTTTAGTGTTGCCGTGGTTAATTTCCGTGGCAGCTTGCTTGGGCTAAGGGATGTCTAGATGGCTGGTACAATACTATTTCTGAGGGAGTTTCTAAAGAGTTAGCACTTGAATCGGGAAACTCTCCGGTGTGGGTGAGCATCACCCAGTCCTTGATCTGGAGCATCTTCTTCTCCTGACTCCTGCTCGGAGGCCTTTGACCTCAGGCTGCGCGACACACCACCTGTTCCCATGCCCTTGAACCTAGACTGGCCTTCCTGATCTTTTAAGTCACAGGTCAGGTATTACAGAATTCTTGGCCTTTGTACTTGTCAGCCAGTTCCTGTAAGTTCCTCCTGCAGCTGGACAGTGTCTTTCATGCACTCTGATCAATGCAGTTTTCCAAAAAACAGCCTTGTTTTCACCGTGTCTCTTTATTGCTTTGTGTTCATTGACTTATTTATTTATTTATTTTATTTTGTTTACAGTGTTCTGTCTGCATAATACCTCCAGGCCAGAAGAGGGCACCAGATTTCATTACAGATGGTTGTGAGCCATCATGTGGTTGCTGGAAATTGAACTCAGGACCTCTGGAAGAACAATCAGTGCTCTTAACCTCTGAGCCATCTCTCTAGCCCCCAACTTATTTATTTTATTATGCCAGAAGAGGGCATCAGATCCCACTATAGATGGTTGTGAGCACCATGTGGTTGCTGAGAATGGTCCTCAGGACCACTGAGCCATTTCTCCAGTCCCTTGTTTATTGTGACTTCTGATATCACACTTACTTTGAAAGTCTGTGTTACCTTAAGATTGGAAACAAGGCCGGGTGGTGGTGGTACACGCCTTTTATCCCAGCACTTGAGAGGCAGATGGATCTCTGAGTTCTTAGGCCAGCCTGGTCTATAAAGAGCTGGTTCCAGGACAGACAGGGCTACACAGAGAAACCCTGTCTTGAAAAAAAAAAAAGCAATCAGGACTACTTAAATATATCCAAGTTTTGTACAAAAACAAAACCAAGTCCAAGATCCCCAACTCCATCACTTTCTGGAAATACAATAATAAAATGGCTATTTTGAGCAGCAACAATGACAAATAGTGTATGTGTTGAAAGACCGAATAGTCACTGGAAGACTCAAATCAGTGGCTTGGATGAACAAGTGGAAAAAATATTTCAAAGCACACAGCAAATACAAAAGGATGGAAATAATTAGAAAAATACCAGTAGCTCTGATACCAAATTGTTCTGGCTCCAGAAGAAGAAAAGGAGCGATAGGAAAAGACAGCAATTACGGAGTAGAAAAATACCTTGCTGACCCAGAGAAAGACCCAAGCTTACAGACTGGAAAGGCGCAAGGTAAAAGAAAGCAGAAACATGTAGACAGGAAATGCCGGGATTTCGAGGTCATGGAAAAAAAATCACTGTCCAGTTCTAGACAGAACCAGTTATTGACAAAGGGAGATGGATCAGCTTGACAGAAATCACTGCAAGTGGGAAACTGAAAAGCAAGGACACCCAGGCTCTTATGCAGAAAAGGCGTTCACCTGTCAGGGCAAAAACAGAAAGGGACCAGAGCCAAGTTTGACAGTCTGTGCAACAGCTCAGTCCCTGGAATCCACATGGTAGGAAAGAACGGGCTCTGGTCTACATACACATGCATGAGCACCCGTGTCAGGGCACAACCAAGGGCAACCTAAGCACTTCCACATGTGTGGACACATCTGTGTGCATGCACATACCCAGCTCCACATCTGTGTGCACACACATGCGTACGTACCTCCACATCTGTGTACACGCACTTACCTAACTCCACATCTGTGTACACGCACTTACCTAACTCCATGTCTGTGTACACGCACTTACCTAACTCCATGTCTGTGTACACACACTTACCTAACTCCATGTCTGTGTACACGCTCTTACCTAACTCCACATCTGTGTACACACACTTACCTAACTCCACATCTGTGTACACGCACTTATGCACCACATCTGTGTACACACACTTACCTAACTCCATGTCTGTGTACACACACCTAACTCCACATCTGTGTACACGCACTTAATGCACCACATCTGTGTACACACTTACCTAACTCCACATCTGTGTACACACACTTACCTAACTCCACATCTGTGTACACACACTTATGCACCACATCTGTGTGCACGTACATCTGCACCTCTGCATCTGTGTGCACACACATGTGCACTTCCACTTCTCTGTACATGCATATACCCAACTCCACATCTGTATGCGTGCACATGCACACCTCCACACCTGTGTGAACACATGTGTTCCTCCACATCTGTGTGAACTCACAGATACACACAGCCCTAGTTGTCTGGAACTCACTCTAGACCAGGCTGGCCTCAGACGCACAGAGATCACCTGCCTCTGCCTCCAGAGTGCTACGATCAAGGGTGTGCTCCACCGCTGCTCTGCTGGCTTCCCATTTAAGTAATGATTGTAATACAAAGTAAAACCATGTACATGCTTTCGTTCTTGTTGTCAGGACTGGAGAGGGGCTCAGCAGCTAAGACTGCACTGCTCTCGAAGAGGACCTGATCTGGTTCCCAGTGCTGCTGCAGGGCTGCTTACAACTGCCTGTCACTCCAGCTCCAGAGGATCCAGATTGAAAAGATGACAAAGATAGAGAAACATCTCAGCATTTAGGAGCACTGGCTGCTGCTTTAGAGGACCCAGGTTCATTTCCCAACATAGCGGTTGTGTCTGAATTCCAGCTCCAGGGAACCTGGGGTCTTCTGGTCTCACTGGGTACCAGGTACACATGTGCACAAGTGTGTGTGTATGTGTGTGTTATATTACCCATACTTATAAAATAATAAAGTAAAAAATTTAAAGAATTGACAAAGACCAGGGTCGTGAGGAGTAGGGAATGAGCAGTCCACATTCTTCACCCCACATGTGCTATCTAAGGGGAGGCTGGCAGTGTGGGAAAAACGTTTGTTTTATCTAATTTTTTTTTCCAAGGCAGGGTTTCTCTGTAGCTTTGGAGCCTGTCCTGGAACTAGCTCTTGTAGACCAGGCTGGCCTCAAAATCACGAAGATCTGCTTGCCTCTGCCTCCTGAGTGCTGGGATTAAAGGAGTGCGCCACCACTGCCTGGCCCTACTTTTTTTTATTGTAATTTATTTTATCTTTTAAAGATTTCAAAATGTTTTATCATATTTGTTTCTATCTCTGTGTGTGTATGTGTGTGCTGTGTGTGTGTGACTGCATGTTGTGTGCAGGTGAGTGGAGGCCAGAGGTGTCAGATCCTCTGGAGCTGGAATGACAGGCAGTTGTGAGCAGCCCTGCGGCAGCACTGGGAACCAGATCAGGTCCTCTTTGAGAGCAGTGCAGTCTTAACTGCTGAGCCCCTCTCCATTCCTCATTTGATTTGATTTCTGTGTGCATGGGTGTTTACCTGCACGTGTGTGTGCACCATGCATGTGTGCGCATGGGTGTTTACCTGCACGTGTGTGTGCACCATGCATGTGTGCGCATGGGTGTTTACCTGCACGTGTGTGTATACCATGCATGTGTGCGCATGGGTGTTTACCTGCACGTGTGTCTTTGCACCATGCATGTGTGTGCATGGGTGTTTACCTGCACGTGTGTGTGCACCATGCATGTGTTCGCATGGGTGTTTACCTGCACGTGTGTGTACACCATGCATGTGTGCTCATGGGTGTTTACCTGCATGTGTGTGTGCACCATGCATGTGTGCGCATGGGTGTTTACCTGCACATGTTTTTGCACCATGTATGTGTGTGCATGGGTGTTTACCTGCACGTGTGTGCACCATGCATGTGTGTGCATGGATGTTTACCTGCACGTGTGTGTGCACCATGCGTGTGTGCGCATGGGTGTTTACCTGCATGTGTCTGTGCGCCATGCATGTGCCTTGTTTTTATTTTTAATCAAGTGTTTGTATGTGTATGGGCGTGGGTGTGTACACTGGAGTACTCTGCCGGCAGAGGCCATAAGAGGGTGTAAGATCTCTTAGTGCCTCAACGATAAGTGATTGCAAGCCTCTGAATATGGGAGCTGGGACCTGAACTCAGATCCTCTGCATGAACAGCAAGAACTTTTAGCCTGTGACATGGCTCTCCAGGCCCTCTCTGAACAATGCTTTAACTTGTTTTTCTAGAAAGTACCCTGTCAGATGTGTGCGGCAGCAGAGATGTACACTTGATTTGTGTGTGTGTGTGCATGAAAGGTATATGAAGCTATTGTTTGTAAGGTCACTTGTTCACAGCATTCATTTTCCCCAGGTGTGATGGGACACACACACCTTTGATCCCAGCACTTGAGAGAGAGAGACAGGTGAATCTGTGAGTTTGCAGCCAACCTGGTTGACAAGGCGAGTTTCAGGCCAGTTCTAGACCTAAGTAGTAAGACCCTGCTAAAAAACAAAGTGAACTAAAACAAAACCCCAACAAAACAAAACGTCACACTAACAAAAAACCCACGAAAAAATACTGAGGTGGATTTCCAGCAAACGATGAGAATGAATGAAAAAAGAAGAGATTTTATTGTTGCATGGGGAGGAGTAGAAAGAACCAGACACTCTCAGACTTTGGTGGCCTTTGTCCCTCTGGTCTCTTCACATCTGGAGAGCCCTGGGCAAGAAGCTGGCCTGTGCCCAGTCCACAGAGGGTGCTCGCGTCACCCCACACCGCGTCTGTGGTCAGCTGCCCGGAGAGGTGTGTACCTAGAGCCTCCATGGTCCCCTGGCAGGTCTTGTGTGCAAGTCCCTGACTCCAAATTGGGTAGGGGAGTGCAGTGAGGAGCCCTGGCCCTGGGCTTGACAGGTAGAGAAGAGCTGACGTCATCATCTAAGTGTGGTGCATTGACTTCTAGGGATGGCAGGACCAAGATCGAGGTGTCACCAGCCCCCAGAATGTTGTCTGTGACATAGAAAGGTAGATTGTGAGTGAGGTCACTTCTGGTGACACACATTATGAATCTAAAACATGAGTTCCCTTCCCCTAGCCATGCCCTGTCTCTGACCACAGCTATAGAATCAGAGCTTGCCTTACCTGGGGCAAGGGACAGTGTCGCCGAGCATACCACTCCTGGCAGTACAGGCTGACCTGGATGCCCTGGCCCAGAAAGAGCAAGGTCCACATCAGGACGTTCCAGGCTGGACCCGTGTGCCTGTCGTTCATGGTGAAGTTCAGAAGCCCTAGGCCAGGAGATGGCTTGTCAGTTCAGCTCCACATCCCTGTGTCTTGTCTCCTTTTGCCTCCCATGCTAGGGGCTAGGAAGTGATGTACCAGAAGGGAAATCCGTGCTCCCCAGACAAGATCTTGGACCATGGGACTGGGGGAAGTTCAGTTTGCCCTCACTTCTTGAATCTTATGCTGTATTTCCCAGACATACCAAGGTTTCCCCATTCCCTCCACATCCTTTGACCGAATGCTTCTCTGTAGCCAGAAACCTTTCCCCTAGTCCCTCTGGATATGCCTATTGCTTCCTGAGGTCACTCAGACCCAGCAGACCCCAGAAGACCTGAGGGTCGCCGGAGCAGGCAGGCCTCCACCCACCCACAACCAGCGGCCTCCCAGCTCTGGATCAGAGGTTACGCTCACCCCCAAACACAAGGAAGAGCATCAGCATGACGGGGTAGAAGAACCCCAGGACGAAGCAGAAGATGTACTCGTGCACAATCGCAGACATCAGGAACACGCCCAGCATGGCCGCCCTACGGGACCGCCTGCCCAGAAGCTGGTGGGCAAGGAAGAATGAACGCGTTTCTTGCGGTACCATCTCTCTCTCTCCAAGAAGCCGGGAAGGAGTGGGGTTAAATGGAGAGAAAGTGGCGTTTGGGGTCAGAGAGTCCACACTACTCTTATTGAAGGGCATAGTTCTATTGATCCTAAGTTGCGATTTTATTGGTTTGGGGGTTTTGTTTTTTGTATTTTGACAGGGTTGGAGACATTTGCCTTACACGTGCCAGGAAGGTGCTCTATTATTAAGATATGTCCCCAGCCTTTATTAGTACTAATATTATTGTTTTTGTTTGTTTGTTTTTTGAGACAGGGTCTCTCTTTATAGTCCTAGCTGTCCTGGAACTCCACGTGTAGCCCAGGCTGGCCTTGAGTTCACAGAGATCCTCCTACCTCTGCCTCCTGAGTGCTGGGCTTAAAGGCGTGTGCCACCATACCTGTCCCCCAACCTTAATTTTTTGTGCATGCATGTTCATGTTTTGTGTACAAGTGCACATTGCCTGAGTGGGCAGGCCAGAGGATAATGTTGTTACTTGGGGGCCTTTTGTGGGTTTTTTTTGTTGTTGTTGTTTGTTTTTTGCTTTGTTTTGTTTTTTTGAGGCAGTGTTTTGTTTGTCTGAAACTCAGCGGGAAGGCCAGCGTGGCCGGCCAGCCCCAGATATCTCTCCTTTTATCTGAACAATATTATTGGGGCAGAATAAAAGGAGAGGGCACCCGAAGAAGCCCATTTGCTGGGACTGTGAGAACTGAGAGGTGTGAATAGCTCCTACCCACAGCCCTGGGACTGTGAGAACTGAGAAGTGTGAATAGCTCATACCCACAGCCCTGGGACTGTGAGAACTGAGAGGTGTGAATAGCTCCTACCCACAGCCCCGGAACTATGAGAACTGAGAAGTGTGAACAGCTCCTACCCACAGCCCCGGAACTATGAGAACTGAGAAGTGTGAACAGCTCCTACCCACAGCCCCGGAACTATGAGAACTGAGAAGTGTGAACAGCTCCTACCCACAGCCCCGGAACTATGAGAACTGAGAAGTGTGAATAGCTCATACCCACAGCCCTGGGACTGTGAGAACTGAGAGGTGTGAATAGCTCCTACCCACAGCCCCGGGACTGTGAGAACTGAGAAGTGTGAATAGCTCCTACCCACAGCCCCAGAACTATGAGAACTGAGAAGTGTGAACAGCTCCTACCCACAGCCCCGGGACTGTGAGAACTGAGAGGTGTGAACAGCTCCTACCCACAGCCCTGGGACTGTGAGAACTGAGAGGTGTGAACAGCTCATACCCACAGCCCCGGGACTGTGAGAACTGAGAGGTGTGAATAGCTCCTACCCACAGCCCCGGGACTGTGAGAACTGAGAGGTGTGAACAGCTCCTACCCACAGCCCCGGAACTATGAGAACTGAGAAGTGTGAACAGCTCCTACCCACAGCCCGTCTTGATACACATAGCTGTACAGCCAGTCATGGACCACCACGTTCCAGGTACGGTAGTAGTTGGAGAAGGAAGTAGAGTTCCACCAGTCCTAGGGAGGGTGTGGATTTGGGGAGGAATGGAGGTGAGATCTCAGGTCCCAGGTACTGCTGTGCCCCACACCCACCCCACTTCTATCCTCTTAGAAGGGTTGGCTCTTGGCCAAACAGAGACAGCAACATTCTCCCCCTTCCGTCTTCCAATCTCCCTCCCCCCCACCAGCCACTCAGAGACAAGATCTTGACACCCCACCCACACAAGAGGAGCAGCAGCATCCCCACACCCTGAGGCCCTATTGCAGACCAAAACCACTGGAAGGTGACACCCACCCCAGCTACCCTCTTCCCTGGGCTCTTGGTCAATCTCCCCAACCACTGCTCCCAATGGGTCCAGGCCGCACCCGGTAGAACATCCTGTCTCCAAATCGCAGCATCTCGGCGAAGGCGTTGAGCCAGCAGTGCAGGAAGGCGAAGAAGATGAGGAGCAGCATGAAGATGCCTGGGGGGCAGGACAAGAGGTGCAGCCCCACAGCCCCCGGCTCTCTAGAGCCTTTGCCCAGCCATCAGGGCCCCGACACTTAGCAAGCATTCATTCACTCATCATCCATGCATTCCTTAATTTACACATTTGCTAATGTGATTGATATCCGCCTATGGCTGAAAACCAGAAATACAGGCGCACAATGTCCCTGACCTTTGGAAATTCATAACACTGAGACAGACACACAAAGGTTGAAAGTCATGTATGGATCAAGGTCAGGTATAATGGGAACTAATGGTCACAGCAACCAAGGATGTTCAAGAGGATACAGAACAAGGAGTGAACTGGAAAAGAAGTTTGGCTGTGAGGCGGGCAGTGCACCTGTAATCCTAACTACTGGGGCTGAGACAGGAGGATCACGTGAGCCAAGGGCTAAGGGTAGCCTAAGCACATAGCAAGGCCCTATCACAAAATAATAAAAATAAGTATATGCAATAAAAGAAAACTTAGAAAAGGAAGAGTAGGAAGAGAAGCTTCCCAGAGAGGACCATCTTAGCTGTGGGCCTCCAGGAAGGAATCCGATTCCGTAGCTGCAAAGTAGAGAAGAGGCATTCCAAGCTGAACCTCCCGCTATGGCAAGCCTGCAATCCTAGCTACTTGGGATAATAAGGCAGAAGGATTGAGTTTAAGGCCATCCTGGGTAGAGGGTGTTTCAAAAACAAACATAAACATTTTAAAAAGAAAGGAAAAGAGAATATCAAAAGGCTGGAGAGATTGCTCAGAAGTTAAGAGTGCTAGCTACTTTTCCAGAGGACCCAGGTTCAATTCCCAGCATCCACACAGAGGCTTACAACCATCTTTAACTCCAGTCCCAGGGGATCCAGCACCCTCTTCTGGCCTCTGTATGCACCAGGCACGCATGTGGTGCACAAACATGCATTCAGATGCAATATCCATACACATTAAAAACCGTCCCACCTGAGCAACCTAGTGAGACCCAGTCTTAAAGTAAGACTTGTAAAGAGGGAAGGGTTGGAGATCAGTGGTAAAGCCGGCATGTGTGAGGCCTTAGGTTCATTCCCCAGTGCAGAAGGAAGGGAGGGAGAAGGAACACAGGCAAGCAAGAAGGCAGGAAGGGCTTTTGAAGCAGGGCCATGGTGATTAATTCACAGGAGGGATTTCATCTGGGCAGCAAATCTGGGCCCAAGGGGGAAAGGGAAAAGTAGGTGGGGAGCTAGGCCACCAGGCCACGTGAAGGTGGTGGCGATACGCATGGGAGGGAGACAGACAGAGTGAAACCCGTCCTGACAAGTCTTCCCAGGGCAGGGCATGGCCTTTCTGCACTGTGAGGAAGCTCTTACCTGGGCCCGTGGCGTGCAGGACCGAGAGCAGCAGAGCACGGGTGCTGAAGGGTTCCCGGCTCATGTTGGCAAAGACAGGGACACAGAGGCGGCACAGGATGAAGCAGGCATAGAGCATGCAGCCCAGGGCCTGCACAAAGGACACACAGCTTTGTCAGGGTGCTGCCTCCTTCCCAGCCGCCCCTACGTCTAAGCCACCCTGAGTCAAGAGCTGGCCATCTTCTACCCCATCTTCTGACCTGAGCAAAGTTCTTGGCCACATAGTTCCACCTGATGCTGGGTGTCCTGCAGCAGCGATAGGAAAGCATAGTTATCACCCTTTTATGTCATCCACTGCTAGACCCTCAGCCCTCTCCAGGCTCCCTCCATCACCCAGACCCGAGAGGATTCCGTGGGGTTGCGGCGGGGGAGAGGCAGGGACGGGGGGGGGGGGCACTAGGCTCCCTCTTTTGCCCAGACCTGGGGTGTGGAGGACAGAACCCAGGACAGAACCAGGTTGATTGCTAGGGACAGTGGATCACGGGAAGGTGTGGGGCAGGGAAGGGGCAGCCTGTTTTCCCTTTACTTCCTTCTGAACAAATGGCCAGTGCCTGTGGGAGAAGGGTACCACTCTCACTAGGCCCAGGCATGTGGGGAGGGGCGGCAAGGTCTAACCTGGGGTATGTCTCTCTGTAGATAAGTGTAGGGCAGAAGAGGAAGTAGAGGTAGCTGGAGAAACTAGGGGCACCGATACCCTTACCTGGGCAGGAATGAAAAGGCTGTGTTAGCATGGGGAGGGTGGGTTGGGGAGGGACCTAAGGTGTGCATCCAAAGGGTTGAACTCGCTCACATTGTAGACTGGCTTTCTAGACCCGCAGTGGCCACAGTCCCTTCTCCTCTGCCTTTACCCTGATCTCCTCTAAGGAGGCTCTCTCATCCCTGCCTTTTCAGATTGGGCCTGGGAAATGGAAAGCACCAGAAGGTCTGGGTAAACCGAATGATTCTCTCAGAAGAGGCCTGAGAATGCTCATGAATAGGGCCACTTGGTCCAGCTCAGGCCAGTTCTGTGTCTGCTGGACAGCCGGCTTGGGGCTGGCGAAGGCAGAACATTGCTTTTTCTGACTCCGCCCAAGAGGATCCAGTCACAGTGGGTCAGCAGGACACCTCACCTCTGACGCAAAGGATCCCAGGGACAGTCTCTCTCAGGAAAGAGTAGCTTTTCATCAGGAACCTGACCTGTAGTGGAAGAGATCTGAGGTTCTGAGAAAAGTCACTTAAACCTCTCTGTACTCAGATGTGAGCCAAGTCAAACCAGCCTGGCAGGAGCCCAATTTTCTTATTTTGTTTTTTTGTTCTTTGTTTCTCCTTCCTTCCTTCCTTCCTTCCTTCCTTCCTTCTTCCTTCCTTCCTTCTTCCTTCCTTCCTTCTTCCTTCCTTCCTTCTTCCTTCCTTCCTTCTTCCTTCCTTCCTTCTTCCTTCCTTCCTTCTTCCTTCCTTCCTTCTTCCTTCCTTCCTTCTTCCTTCCCTCCCTTCCTCCTTCCTTCCTTCCTTCCTTCCTTCTTCCTTTCTTTCTTTTGAGACAGGGTTTCTTTGTGTAACCCTGACTGTTCTGGAACTCACCAAGCTGACCTTGAACTCACAGATCCACCAGCTTCTGACCCCCCACCCCCCACCCCCCCGTGCTGGGGATTAAAGGTGTGTGCCAGCTGGGCAGTGGTGGCACACCTTTAATCCCAGCACTTGGGAAGCAGAGGCAGGTGGATCTGTGACTTATGCGTTTGAGACCAACCTGATCTACAAGAGCTAGTTCCAGGACAGGTTCCAAAGCTACAGAGAAATTTTGTCTTGAAAAACCAAAAATAAATAAAATAAAATAAAGGTGTATGCCACCACGGCCCTGCTAACATTTTTAATTTTTTGTCACATGACTTTATCGCTTAACTAGATAGATAGTGCTGTGACAAGGGCTAAGGTGGACAGGGCAGTCCTCATCCCACCAACTCTCTCCAGAGTCAGTGTTACCTGGCAACATCATTTGTGGACTTTCCTCAGAGTCACAGGCTTACCAGACCCAATGCTATGTCAGGGCCCATTCTCTGTGGACCTGGTCCAGGGATCACCATGTCCTCACCTGCTCAAAGACCAGCACGCAGCTTGAGGCAGGCGGAAGTTGATGCTTCACCGCCATGTGGACTGGAAGGATGCAGAGCATTGCTGCGTGGGCAGCCAGCAGAACACAGCCCAGGCCAGCCCCCAGCATCCAGGAGCTCCCAGCTAGAGGCCTGGCCCACAGCCGCAGGGTCTGGTAGGGCACTAGCAGAGTGGACAGGAACATGGGAACCCATGTCATCAGCGCCAAGGGCAGCTGTCCAAAGCTGAAGATGAGTAGGTCAAACTCCAGCATCAGCCTTGGAGAGAGGAAGGAAGACAGTAACTTGGGCAAACTGAGAGGTTTGTGTTGTGGAATATTATTTTAACTGGGCAAAGATATGCTGCATTTGTTTCTGTTGTGTTTAAATATGTAAAGAAGTGTTGCTGTGGGCTGGAGAGATGGCTCAGTGGTTAAGAGCACTGGTTGCTCTTCCAGAGGACCTGAGTTCAATTCCCATCAACCACATGGTGGCTCACAACCATCTGTAGTGAGATCTGGCGCCCTCCTCTGGCGTGTGGGTATACATGGAGGCAGAATGTTGTATACATAATAAATAAATTAAAAAAAAAAAAAGAAGTGTTGCTGTTTTACCTTGCCTGCCTAATAAAAGGCCTAATAAAAAGCTAGGCAGGAGAAAGTATGGTGGGGCTGGCGGGCAGAGAGAATAAATAGTAGGAGAAATCTAGGCCAGAGAGAAGGAGTGGATGGGTAAGAAGCCAGGCAGATGCCAGGCAGCAGACATCGAACACAGAAAGTAAGATATACAGGAGTTAGGAAGGTAAAAAGGTAGACAAACAGGTTAATTTAAGTTAAAAGAAGTAGCTAGAAATGTGTGTAAGCTAATAGTAAGCTTCTATGTCATGATTTGAGAGCTGATTGGTGGCTCAAAAGAACAAACCTAGTACAGGATTATTTCTTCTTTTTTTCTAGACTGGTATCCCAGGCTGACCATGAGCTCATGTAAGTAGCTGAGGACAACCTTGAATGTCTAATCTCCTTACTGCAGGGGTCACCAATGTCCAATTTATGCAGGGTTGGGCTAGACCCTTGATAGGCTGTGTTCTGAAAGTGTTCAAGTTTGCCCTGGTGTTGTGGGGACTCCCAGTGCAGACTGTTGCCTCAGAGACACAGTCTCAGGATAAGCTTGATCTAAGCGATCTTTGGAGCCCTAGGTCAATTGCTCGGTATGGCAAACATGAGGCTATGAACAGTTGAGATGAGCTTTGGTTTTATTTTTTTATTATTATTAATTTGGTTCCTCCATGCTCAGGGTTTTGCCTGGGAGGAGTGTATTGGCACTTGCTTGACTTCTCAGCTACTTCAGAGGCAGACGCAAGAGGATGGAAACTTCCTAGCTAGGACATAGGAAGGCCTTGTCTCCAAAATAAAGCAAAACAAATAACAACCAAACAGCTTTTTAAAAGAATGTATTGTTGGGGCTGGAGAGATGGCTCAGTGGTTAAGAGCATTGCCTGCTCTTCCAAAGGTCCTGAGTTCAATTCCCAGCAACCACATGGTGGCTCACAACCATCTGTAATGGGGTCTGGTGCCCTCTTCTGGCCTGCAGGCACACACACAGACAGAATATTGTATACATAATAAATAAATAAACATTTAAAAAAATAAAAAAAAAGAATGTATTGTTTAGGACTGGAGAAAGGGCTCAGTGGTTAAGAGCACTGACAGCTCTTCCAGATTCAATTCCCAGCACCCACAGGGTGGTTCACAACCATCTGTAGCTCCAGTTCCAGGGGATCCAATGTACGCTCTCTTCCGACCTATGACCCATGAAGGCACAGGAAACACTCGAACTATTAAAAACAAAAGCCCAGTGCTCAGGAGGCAGAGGTGGGTGGATCTCTGGGAATCTGATGGCAGCTTTGACATTTTACTGAGCCATGATCCCTTTAATAATGCTCTTATTCTTTTTATTTTGTTTGTTTGTTTGGGATAACCTCTTATTATATAGCTATAGCTGGCCTGGAACTTTCTACGTATACCAAGCTAGCCTTGAACTCATAGAGATCCCCCTGCCTCAACCTCCTGATGCTTAAAGGGCTGCAGCTGAACCAAGGTCCTCCATTCTTCTCCCACTTACAAGCCTGTCCCTGGGAGAGGTCGGCAGCACCAAAATGCAGGCCTCCTAGGGAGGGTCTTCCTCTAAAACAGATGGAGGTGCTGCAAAAGTGGGGATGGCTTCAGCCTCACCTCTCCGGACCCAGGGCTTGTACTTGATAGAAAGCCAATGGAAGGAGGGAGTGTGTGTGTGTGTGTGTGTGTCGCCTACCTTCCCTCATCAATGAAGTCGATGGCCAGGGTACTGATGATCAAGACACACAAACCCGCGATGAACATGTGGTAGATGGTTCGGAAATGCTGCACTTCCATCAGCTCACTGGAAGGAAGGAGCCCAAGGGTCAGGGTGGAAGGCTCTTCAGCAGCCTGCAGGAGCTCAGGAGCTTGGGGCAAGCCTGTGACTGGGACATCTCCTCTTGCTGATTGGTCCGCCTCGCTAACACAGGGCAGAGCCCTCCCAGACCCTCCCAGCAGAGCACGGAAGCCCCGTGACAGCTGTGGAACCCCCAGCCAACCCTTCTCTTCTTATCCTTTGTCCTCCCCACAACTTACTCGAGCAGTGACTTTCGGGTGATAAAAACCTTCCGTCTCACATGGGGTAACTCCCGGGTCCTAGATTGAGAGAGTGTTCAGAACTAGACCCCAAAGAACGAGGGTGGACGATGGAGGGCAGTGGCGTGCGGAAGGTAACAGGGAGCAACAGTGGCAGCAGGTCTGGAGGGGGCACAGCCAGACCTGAAAGATGGAGGCCAGGGCTCTGAAGACCGGGCACCAAAGCTGCCAAGGAAGAGCACCTGTGGGACCCTCAGACTCACTTGCTTGTATTATCTGGGGCAGTGGAGGGCAGAGGTCTGTCTTCCTGTGGGTAGGCTTGCACAGCCTCCCACATGGCTCCATCCAGCAGCTCTGCCAGCTGTACCTGAGCCTGCTCCAGGAACTGGGTCTTCACAGCCTGCAGGACGAAGCTGGGTTAGGGCTCACTGTCCCTCCCAGCAGCCATTCCTTCCTTACCGCGCGCGTTTCCTGAGCTCTCTGGACCACACAATGTTCAGTGCTAGGAACAGGAAGAGGTAAGAATGGCCCCAGAGCTTCCCCAACATCTCTGTCTTCTCGGGGCAGCCGTGAGGACAAGGAACCTCCGCAGAGGCTGAACATGGCAGCATACGCTTGAAACCAGCTACTTGGAGGCAGAGGCAGGAGGATGGTAAGTTTTAGTACAGTTTGAGTGAGGAATTCATCTTAAAGAAGAAAAAGAATGACGGTAGGAGGGAAGCTGTGAGACCACTGCCTCCAACCTCACCCTAACCTCTGAACCGAACCGTAGCCATGCTAGCGGGAAGACCTCGCCAGCCCAACCCTGCTCCTCCATCTTAGCCCAACTACCTCTCTCTCTCTCTGTCTCTCTCTCTCTCTGTCTCTCTCTCTCTGTCTCTCTCTCTCTGTCTCTCTCTCTGTCTCTCTCTCTCTGTCTCTCTCTCTCTGTCTCTCTCTCTCTGTCTCTCTCTCTCTCTGTCTCTCTCTCTCTCTCTCTGTCTCTCTCTCTCTCTCTTTTCGAGCCAGGGTTTCACTGTGTAGCCCTGGCTGTCCTAAAACTCACACTGTAGACTAGGCTGGCCTTGAACTCAGAGTTCTGCCTGCCTCCTGAGTGCTGGGGTTAAACACAGGCACCACCACCGCCTTGCTAGCCTGATTCTTTTTAATTTACAAGATGTAAACAAACCTATTTTAAATTGGGGGAGGCAGGATCTAGATTGGCATTGTCTGAACAGTGCTACCAATTTACCCGAGGCTTTAAAATATTTATACAAGCTGGGCGATGGTGGCGCACGCCTTTAATCCTAGCACTCGGGAGGCAGAGGCAGGTGGATCTCTGTGAGTTCGAGACCAGCCTGGTCTACAGAGCTAGTTCCAGGACAGGCTCCAAAGCCACAGAGAAACCCTGTCTCGAAAAACCAAAAAAAAAAAAATATTTATACAAAAATTGGGGCTGGTGAGATGGCCCGGAAGATAAAAGCATTTACTGTGCAAGCCTTGTGACTCCCAAACCTACAGTGGAGAGAACTGAGTTCTGAAGATTTCTCACACACCCACCACCACCACCACCACCACCACCACCACTGATTTTATTTTATTTTTTTTATTTTTTTGGTTTTTCGAGACAGGGTTTCTCTGTGGTTTTGGAGCCTGTCCTGGAACTTGCTTTGTAGACCAGGCTGGTCTCGAACTCACAGAGATCCACCTGCCTCTGCCTCCTGAGTGCTGGGATTAAAGGCGTGCGCCACCACCGCCCGGCCCACCACTGATTTTAAAAGTGAGGTCTTATCTCTGATTATTGCCAAAGACTAATGAAAAAAAGAAAAGCTAAGCAGTAATTGGTGATTTAGGCTTCAACACTGCCCTCTAGTTAATCTTAATTCTAACTGTGAGTTTGAAAACATTTTTTTTTTTTGAGACAAGGTTTTTCTGTGTAGCCCCAACTGCCCTTGAACTCTTGAACTTGATCTGTAGACCAGGGTGGCCTTGACCTCTAACTCATAGAGTGCTCTGCCTCTTGAGTGCTGGGACTAAAGGCGTGCGCCACCTCTGCCTCCTGTCCCGGAACTAGCTCTTGTAGATCAGGCTGGCCTTGAACTACCTTTTCTTTCTTAGGGTCTCACGTGGCCCAGGCTAGTTTGGAAGTGTAGCCAAGGATGACCCCAAGCTCCCGGGATTGCAGTGTCTGCCGTCCACGGGTTTATGTGGTATACTACCAACTGAGCTCCAACCCTGGCCCAGACCTGTCCTCGTGATCCTCACCTCCATATGTCGGGTCCATTGCACCAAGTCTGGGGCTCTGTGCATCTTACCGTCTCCTAGGAGGAAGAACCGAAAGGGGGCACCCAAGAGGGCAGAATTAGGGTAGAGCTGACCTTGATCTGGAAAATGCTTTCTGTGTGCTCACTAGCCTCTCTGTTCCCAGGCAATATTTAGAGCCGTGAGTGGAGTCACAAGAAGGGGGAGTGATGTGTGCAGTGAATGAGGCCATTGGCAAGAAAGAGTCTGGTGCAGTCGCTGGAATCAGGGACGAAGTGCTCCATTCACCCTTAGAGAAGGAAAGGCTGCGCTCTGAGCATCTCTTTCCTCCATGCCAGTCCGACTGGGAATAGCACAGAAACCTCTGGCTTCCCAGGTAGCAAGGAAGGGAGTTTCCAGCAGCACAGCTCACTCTGCTAAGCAGGACGCCTCACCTCAGGTCGGCGGGGGTGGGGCGGGGGCTCACCTTCTCCACAGACTACCTTCTCCTGCGTCTCTCCCACCCCTTCTCTTCTCCGCAGTTGGAGCCTCGTTGACTCCATGGTGGCAGTCTGGAATGGGCAGTGGGCAGCGGCTGTCTGTCTTCTCCTTTCCTTCTCAACCTACCTCATAGGTTGAGCTCTTACCCACTCGGAGATCTGACAGCTCCAGAGACTAAAGTCCTTTCTGGAGGGCGGGGGGTCAGATAGGTTATCTCTCTGTACTCAGGGCTTCTCAGGTCCTGGCTCTGCTCTCTAGCCTCTCTACCCTCAACCACAATGGCCAGCTTCATGCTTGCTATCTCGCTTTTAGGAGTGAATCTGTGCCTGAGGCTGGGAGGGGGACTTTGCCTCCTAGTGCTTATCACCTGGGCTCCTACTGGCCCTCTTTAGGGAGGCTGAAGGTCAGGGAGGGGCCAGAAACATCGTCCTGTACCTGGTATTCAGCTCTCTGAGGGCACATGATGGGGTCTGTAGGTACATGTGTATAATGATGTTTTGTTGAGGTCTGTTATTGTGACGTGTGACGTTGAGGTCCCTTCAAGTTATTCTAGGCAACAAGGCCCCCTGAATGTCAGCTCTTCTCTACACCTTGGGTTACCACGTAAGCAGAAAGGTCAGACTCACACTTATTCACTACTGAATAGTGCCAGGGGGTTGTGATGCTTCCCTTTGCCGTCCCCTGCCCATGGAACTGCAGAGAAAGTGGCCCAAGGCCCAGGTGACCGCCAGCACAAATAATCTGGAGAAACACAGGGAACCTGAACACCGGTAGAGAACAGAGGGCAGGTAAGCACTTTGAGACTTCCCTTTTGGCAAATTCCTGCTGGGGATTAACCATTAATCTTCCTCCTCCATCAGTCCAAAGATCAGCAATAGAAACAAGGTTGCAGCCACCATAACCTCACCAGCAGCCAGATGCTACAGCAGGCGGTGATCTCAGCCAGTCCCCAGGCGGGAACCCAGGTGGGTGTCTGGTGAGGCTAGAGGGTGGGAGGCCCACACCAGTGGCAGTCTGCTGGCATTGCTAGGAGGATGGAAGGACTGACAGGGTCTATGAGTAACGGGTAGACAGAGAGCCTGGGTCTCCAGAGCTGTAAGGGATGGACACACAGACATAAACCAGAGACCCCAACACAGCTTTATTAGTGCCCCAATCAGCATTTTTCTAGCTAGATGTGTCAAAGCTGAGGGCGAGGGGAACAACGGGACAGGGCCTGAAGGCTGGTCTCGGGGCACAACGCCCGGGT